>NC_089978.1:6250000-6875000 GCF_036417845.1 Apteryx mantelli
AATCCTTTAGGGAGCTGTCTTATCATGATTTTAGAAAACCTAATTATTTTCAGGTTTCACCACAACCCTTGAAAAGTGGTGCCTAATTTTGAGGATGAATTTGTCTATGTTCAGGTTACACCTAGAATATCTTGTTACCTCTTTTCAACAGACTGAAGAGCCATTCACTATTTTCTGCAAAGGTATATATACAAAGGATCTACTCAAGTCTCTTTCTTTTCTTTAACTTGAACCAAATTTATGGTATTCTGAAATCTTCCACTATGTGCATGCTTCCTAGTTGCTTAATCGTTCTTGAGACCTTTGCCTGAATCATCTCCAGTTTGTTAACATCCATGTCAGTACCACATGTAATATTCTGGTAGCAATCTCATCAGCACAAAACACAAAGGTAATATGGTTATTTTTACTCAAGATACCCCAAAAAAACTACATTACCTATTCTTGGCACTTATGTTCAATCAGTGATAAAACAGGACTCCTCAAATATATCTCTGAATCACCACCTCCTAGAATAGAGTTGATCTTTGTTCCTTTGTTCCTACACATTTGATTTTACTTCTGTCTCACACCCTGCTATCAAGAAATCTGGGTTGTTCTGTATCAGTCCTATTTGTGATTTATCACTCCGCCAATATCTGTGAAATTTGAAAACTTTTTCAGTAATGAGTACAGATTCTTCCATTTTGTTGCTAGAAATACGAAACAGCAGAGGCTCGGTAAATGGTATGTGCTCGGCCCACTAGCAACAACCCTGCTAGATGTTTCCATTCACAAATACATTTTGAGATCTAATATTTAGCCAGTTTTTAAACTTTTAATAAGTTCTGGTTTGAGCTTGTATCATTCTGGTTTCTTAATCAACATGTCATGCAGCACAAAGTCAAGCCTTACAGAAGTCTAAGTCTATTACATCAAAACTATTACCTTTCTCTACCAAACTTGTAATCTCATAAAAAAAGACATTTGAATGATTTAACAAGATATATAGTTTTTTTCAGAAAACTACATTGATTGGCATTAATTACATTACCCTCCTGTATGTCTTTATTATTTGAGCCCTGCATCAGCCATTCCATTATTTTGCCTAGGATCAATGTCAAACTGACAAGACTATAATTACCTGGGTTGTTCCATTTACCCTTTTGAAACATTGGTGCAATGTTAGGTTTCTGTAAGCTTTGCTAAGGATGGAGGCTAAAGGGAAGTTTTCACGTCATCCCTGCCCATTTTGACATCTCAAGCCCATGACAGAGACTGATGCCTCTATGGGTGAAGTTTTCATGATGATAATTATTAAGTCAGGTCTTCTGTGCTTGTAAAGATTAAAAAGTTAATATTACTGTCCAGAACCCCAAACTAAGACACCTGTATGAGGCAAAGCTCAGGAGCACATGAAATCTCATGTCCTGAGCATGACATTCGCCTGATACCACCTCACGCTCTCCCATCACTGTGCCTTGACTTTAGGCATAAAAGCTCACTCTGCAGTCCTTTTTCCTGCTCATTTCTGGCAGGGCCCTGAGCCATGAGCCAGTTGTGCGTGAAGTCAGCAGGGAAAAGATGGAGAGAGGCCTCCAGCGCTGTGCTGCCAGTGATGTTATGCCTCTGAAGGGGGCCAGTGCCCAAAGAGCCTGGCCAGGAGCCTTGCTGTGGGTTTTCAGCCTTGCACCAGCACACAGAGCCGTGCTTGGCATCCCAGGTGCAGAGTCAGAGGTGGCACTGGCAGCATCCCTTGCTGGAGCAGACACCAGAACTGGTCAAGCCAAGCTCCAGCATGGGAGAGACTAGCAGGAGAGGAGTCAGGACTGAGATATCACCGAGAAGTGATAAATCAGCATATTTCCCAGACAACTCTGCTGGGATGGCTCCTAAAAATCCCTCTCAAAGCTTCTTTCACATTGGAGAATGGATGTGATTCTGTTTACCTTTTCTGTCCTCCAGAGTACCTAAGATACTGCTGCAAACACAAGGCTGAGGTGTCTCGAGGCTGTGCTACGTCCCTGTTGGGAGGAACCAGCCTTGGGAGCTAAGAAAGGTGTCCCGCAGCACGAGGAGGCAATCTGGCCCATAAGGGCTAAAGCCGGTGTTACCTAATCTGGCTATGTCAGGCTCAATATCAAGACTGTGATCGAGTTCCAGCTTCACAGAAACAGGCGCTACAGCAACAGCTCCGTCTACCCAAAGTTCACCTCAGCCTTTCTCCCGTTCAGGCCCTTGCACAGAGCGAAGTGGGCGGCCGCACTGTGTCTTGCTAACACACAGCAGAGGGATGTTCACTCAGACGGAGTCACGCTCACAACGAACTGTGCTCCTGAGACACAAAGTTCAAGGTGTTTCTGAAAGGTCTGCAGGAACGGGTCCTTCTTCACAGCTCTCATACCTGAAGGCTTTGCAGCATGTCGGCTGTACTCCTTAGGGAATAAGAGATTATGTCTGGCCATGACATCTGCTCTAGGCTGTAACCTAGGTCTTGGCCTTTCAGAACAGTTCTTTTCATTTTGCTCTGTTACTAGGACAAACTTGGAAACATTTGCTTTATTAATAGCTGTTTCATCCACAGGCAGTGTTTATTTCTACATGATGGTGGTCAATTCCAGAACTGCTAATTTAGGAAATACTTCTGAACTATTAGAATCTCACCAGCTTCTATAAAGCTACCAAAGAACTGGTCATCAGCAACAAGTTCAAAGGCATTACATATGCTCATGTATAAAATCCTTTTCCAGACCAAGACCACAATGCAGAGAGCACTATGTGGTGCATTATATGCGGGATAAATTTCAAGAGAGGATGGCTTAAGTTAGGATACATTCACACTGTTCACTGTGAATCTCCTTATGTTGGTATGCTCATCTTGCAGCATATTTAGACAAACACAGCACTGTGCTAAATTTTACCTGACCCCCCAAAACAAGGGACAAACTCAGTATTTTCTAGTGAATAAGGCATATTTCAGAAGTATTTCCTCTACTTGATGATGTAGAACAAGACATGTAGGAATAAAAACACTGAGAAAGCATGTAAGCATGTCCTGTGGACAATTAAATGCGGCCATACTGCATATAATTTAATTAAGACACTTTAATGTGCTCCTGTGTTCTTGTTGCCTGGTACCTGCACTCAGGCAGTGGTTAATTAAACATGCAGCTTAGCAATGGTGACTGCATCACACACTTCAAGATGGTTTGTATTAAAATTTTATTTGTGATTCAAAACAAAAAATTGTTTGTTCTGTTTCCTCATCTTGTATATCTGTGAAGAACTATAATCAGTCTGAGAATGTGCACTTTGTGTCTTTTTTTTTTTAACACTGGATGAGTCCAAAAAGAAATAAGCATATATAGAAAATAAAAGATAGCTTTTTGAGGATCAAATATGTAGGGAGAGAATAGACTCTAGTGCTATATATATATATATTTTTTGTATTTAATATAAAAGAAAAAGAAAAAGAAATGTTGAAATACGCCTAGGCTAGAAATTAAAACATCCCCTTTCTGATTCATAAATGATGAACTGAATACTTCTTCTCTTTGCCCATGGGGAATATTTTAAATACCATTTAGATTATTTGCTGTTTATTCCGTCTGGGGATTGCACATACCACCTGGTATGATTGAATATATGTAGCTGAGCTCATACTGTAAAGAAGTCCAATGACTTCTGGCAGGTCCAGCAGTACCCAATTTTCCTCCTTACTTCTACCCCATGAACAAAGAAAGAAGCAGATTCAGGTCCGATGTGATGACCTGAATCTAATATGACTCCAGTGCTCTGTAGTTTGCTTACCCTGGTGTCGAGGTTGTCATCACACCCTGCACACCTATACCGAGGAGAATCATCTTCAGATGCTTGAGTATAAAACCCTCTAGGATGCTTATTGACATGCTAACATCAGGAAGACTCTTTGGAATGCATCTCATTACAATGTATAGAAAGATTATTGTGAAATGATTCACTTTGTCAGTACCTTAAGTGGCCGCATATTCAATCCCAGGCAATTAACTGCCCAACACAGTCAATTATCTAATAATAAAGTTGGACCCTTCAAGTCTTCCAACTAAATTAAAGGGTCTCCTGCAGAAGAAATGGAGTGGCCATAAAACTCTCTGCGACTTAACACTGTTAGAGGAGTCTAAACATTTCCTGAGTCCATTTGGAATATAGATTTTTTATTTTCTTCCCAAATGACCACAGGAAACAGGTTATATCATTTTAATTATTGCTGATGCTGCTCAGAGGTTCTAAGGGCAAGCCAATAATTCCGAAAACAGGTCTCTTCTAATATACAGTTCCTCTTCAGCAGACCTTCAACTCCCACACTTAAATTCTCCATCCACCTTATATGCCGCTGTTTTAAGGAAGCCTTAAATATTGTGCCTAAAACAGTTTCTTTCTCTCCCTTTTCCCTTCTCTCTTATTCCTCCCCCCATCATTAAATATAAAGTCCAGATTGTGAGACTCGCAGGCTAATGGAATGTCTAATGCAGAGCAGCTGTACATTTTTAATGCAAAAGGGGAAAAATAAAGGCAGCATATGGTTTTATGTAATCTTCCTATGAATTTTTAACTGAGCGTCCTAATTCATGTCGGACAGAAAGAGCTTTTTTACTGGTCCTTTGTGGTTAGAGCCTGCTAGCATGAAGCATGCAGTACTTTAAAGCCGCAGTGAGTGCAGGTGAGATTGCTCTGCAGTAGATGCTGCTGCGGATGGCACTTGGTTTGTATTGATGAATTTAAACATCACAATTCAGTGGCTGGAAAAATGGAAAGATGTATGAGCAGGGTGGATGAATAAGTCTTCTCCGGACATGCCTATTCTTGGGGGTTCTGTGCAGTCCTGCAGTGCTACAGCATCGTAAAAGAAATGGAAATTACTATCACAGCTTCCTCTGCTCTTGTAAAATACTCATCAGGTGCTAAAAAAAAAAAAAAGGCAGCTCACAAAGTCCTTCTTTTAGAATGATATATGCTGACTCTGCTCCCTAACCCAGTATGTGTCAATATACAGGGCACTATGGGGTATAAATCCATTCAACCCTAAGTGACATTCATCTTCCACCCACATTGCTAGTTCCAGTAGCCTAGATATACATTATACATTGCATTCTAAGTTAAGAGTGCCTATACAGGAGTAGATCATCTTGGGACTCTGCTGGTAGATTGGGTTATGTGGTACTTGGCTCTGTTCAACCAGCAGTAGGTTTCAGAGCTTGGGCCCGTCTAAGGAAGGAATTGATATGCTTGAGATGTCCTTCTAAAGAGCTGACCCCAAAATAGCACCTGGGCATCTGCTGATGTATAAGTCACCTGGATGGTAGACAAGTCTGAGCTTGGGAGCAGGCTTGAAAAACCCTTGCCTGGTTTTGAGCATTCTGTTTCAAAGAAGAGGTAGATCACCCGGAAAAGTTCCAAAAGAAAGCAGAAAAGATGAGCAAAATTTTGAAGAAAGACTGAGAAAATTGCCAGAGGAAGAGGATGCATTATAACAGCCTTGAAATGCGTAAAAGGCTGCCACAGAAAGGAAGAGAATAATTTCTCCTTCACATCCACTGGGGATGAGAGAATAAGTTACTAGCTTAAAACACAGCAAGGAAGGTTCAGATGAGGCATTAAGCAGAACTTTCTAAGGCTAAGGAAAACACTGAGATAGACTGTCCAGGGAGGCTGAGGAGTCTTCATCAAAGGAAGTCTTCAAAACAAATTAGAGAAACATGTGCCAGAAATGACAGAGATACGGCTGATCCTGCCTGGGGGTCTTTTGAGTCCCTTCCAGCCTTATGATCCTGTGATTCCTTTATTATTAACTGCCAGCGTGGATGTACCCTCTGTAGTCTCAGAGCTGATCAATACAGAATTCCTCTGTTACTTAGCTGCCACCCCTAAATGTCCTCAGATTGGACTGATCTTTCACATTCATCCATTTTCTTTCCTTTCAACTTCCCTCCTTCCCTAGATTGCCACTCACTCAATTTTTCTAATGCTGTATTTAAGAAATCACTACTCTTTTCTCTTTTCTTTTCTTTTCTTTTCTTTTCTTTTCTTTTCTTTTCTTTTCTTTTCTTTTCTTTTCTTTTCTTTTCTGCCAAAGTGGCTACCCTTCCTCTCTAACATGTCAGCTCCACTCTTCATATTCAGCTCTTTCAGCAATCAGTGGAACTCAAAAGTACTTGAGAAAGGAGGCCGTTTTACAGATGAGGAAACCAAATTAGAAACAGGGAAGTAACTTGCTAACAGCCAGAAAAGATCCCCAGCCTCCAAGCCACTTTGAAAACCACCAGGCAATACTTCTTCGTTACTATCCGTTAAGCAAGACCTGCTCTAATTTTCTTCTCAGTCAAACAGACAGGAGAGCAAGGAAGGTGGGAAGAGGGGAAAACATAAAGAGAAGGTGAAGAGACCATTTGTGGTCTTGTTGCCATGAGGATGTGAAGATCTAATAGCGATGACCCATTCCATAATCACAATTATGGGCCAAACAAAACCCATCTTCTCTTACACACCACATTCTTCCTAAGACCAAACACCTAAACAGCACAAATTGCATCTTCAAATATGACTATTTTAATTAAAAGTGGGGAAAAAAAAGTGTTTTTCTCTGGATCTTTAATCCTTCATTCTGGAATTAGGGCATGGTTTTAAGCTAGTTTTTCACAACTAGAGAATCTGAAGACTTTTTTTCTTTTCAAATGAAGGATGAGGTCTTTGACTAATTATCTGACTCCAAACCTGAAGAATGCCAAATATGGCTGGACTTACAATAAAATTACTAGCATTTTCAACAATGAAATCATTCCTCTAAAAAGGAGGCTGGCATCACATTTTCATCTGCAAATGCTCATACTTAATAATTAGTCTTTGTCTTATCTCACATTTATCATCTTTTGCTGTGTGAATGCCTCTGGAAACACAACAGCGTTAGAGACATTTGGTCCTAATTTCCGTCCAAAGGTGGGTTATCTGAAGTTCTGTTTTCTAGTGCTACTTAAAGGTTCCCTAATCTCATATTACACCCTCCCTCACAGGGAGAGGTTCCCTGTGAGTCCTCCAGCACAGCACTATACACCCCAAGCACCTTGCTCCTCTCCCTCATGGGGCTTTATTTGCTTTTACCATCAGAATGAAGCACAATCACATGCCAAGATCTACACATGGGTGCTTAAATTATCAATGCATGTGAGACTGCAGCCTCATGCAATTGCGGCTGAAGACAAAGATAACTACCACTGGCTTAGATAAGGGCTGGACTGCACTGCAAGGACCAAAGGGACTGCTGATTTTACAATATATGGTAATGTGCCTTAATGTGGACTCAGTTCTGTTTTGTTACAGTGGTGTAAATCTGGCGTTATGCAGTAAATCTAAATAGTCCTGAAGTAATTCTGCATTTACAGCAGACCAGAATTTAGAATCCCATTTGCCCCCATTTGAGTCATGGACCTCATCTGGCCAGAGGGTGACAAGAATTTCCAGAGACGTGCCACAAGCAGAAGCAATTAAAAGGCAGGCAGGACTCCTGCAGGGCTTGGAAGCAATCAGCATGGTTGTTCAGAGAAAGAAAATTATAACAGTCCGGTATTTCTGACTCAAAGACAGTGAAGATAAAAACCACCACAACACATCCTTTCTTTTCCTTGTCTTACATGGTTACCAATACTTTCTCTATCTCTGACTTTAAGGTCTTATGGACAAGCCAGAATGAAACTCAGATTTTTTTAGAGCTTTTATTTTAAAGAAAGTAGAGTTGGATGGATTCTGTCCATACATTTAGGGGAAAAGGAAACCTTCTCTATCCTGGTTGGTGTAGGCACTAAGATAAAAGGATTCAATCTCAGTTATCACACATACGCATGAGAGTGTTCATCATTGCAAAGTCAACCTTTGGCAAAACATCACACATGTACTGAAATCTGAAAAAATAGATTTTCTCTGTCTAGAGACAGCACTTTATTTCTCCTCCCAAACCAGCTTTGTCATATACACTGTGCAAAAATGCATCTCCTGTTCTGTAAGACAAGGCTGTAAGCTCAGCTCTGCTATGTATTCTCTGCCACTCACTAACTTTTCTGGTTATTTCACCTTACTATGCCATCCTTTCTCTCATATGAAATGAACTGCTATTCTTTATTCACATCAAAAACACTTTGAGAACCTTTATTTAAATGCGGTTTGAGCGTAAGAGAGGTATGCAGCAGCATTAACAACGGAGTCACAGCAGTAGGTAAATAAAGCTTTTTATGTGATTTTTAGGTTTGATGCAATATCATTTATTGCGAAATGTGCTTTCCTTACTCACCTCCCTCCTGCACTGAAAATGCTCCTTTTCAAACCCTCTCTCCAGATCATTCTGCAAATCTCTCCTCTGTGGTACGTCCTTCCACTGCAAATATTGTTTCACACATGGCTTTCCCACTGCTGGCCATGTGAGCAGATGACTATGTGCCACAGAGATTGGAAAGCTACAGGATGCAGGGCATATCAGAGTGGAAAACTTTGCCTATTAGACTGTAACAAAAAGCATTAGAAATAATAAAAAAAAGGATTATTTGGAAAACCCTAATTATAATGAAAGTTGCCATTATGTTTTCTTTGGAATGATAATCATGTTGGGATTATGCTCAAAATGCTCCTTGTCTAAGATTAAAGTGGAATCATTTTACAGGCTGTGAGTATGATAGTTTACTGATTGTGCATCTTTATCTTCTGGATCAGTGAGTAATTGGTTCAAGCTATGGCAGGAGCTCATTCATCCTTTCCATCTGAATGAGTAAGAGCTGAAAAACTCCAAAGATTTCCTGCACAAAGTGAGCCTCTTCTCCCAGGACTACAAGCTATATTTGTCTGATTTCTGCTGTCTATTTTCAACCCTGCTCTGATCCACAGAAGATCCTGAGGAGCACAGCTTTCTGGGACTATTGCTGAAGGTAGGTCAAAACATCAGGGGTTCATTAAAAGTGGTCACTGTGATAGCGTTTTACTCGCAGGAACGTATAGGGATTGACTAATGAGGAAAGATTTCCTGAGGTAAATAATATACAGAATAAGGCTATATGATAGCAAAGAAGGTGTCTGACGGCTTGCAGACTTTGGGAGATGTCAACATCTGGGAGGGGAGCGTACTATTTAAAATGTCACAAACGCATGGAGCTTGGAAATATATTTAAGAAATGGAAGTGCTAGGGCTTTCGGGGAGGAAGCCATCAAAATACTGATGATAAAGTGATTAATCCAAGATAGGTGCCTTGTCAGTAGATTCAACTTAAACTACTCAGGATACACTGATAGAGAACAGAATAGAGAGTAAGACGTAGATACGTCTTCAGCTTCATTAACAACATTCCTCCATCCTGCTACTTTCAGTGGTCAGTAGGAAGACTGGAAAGGTATAACCTAGGAGCCAGGAAAAGAGCATGAAACTTATTTTCGCTATTCATTTCAAATATCCCTTGAGCCCAGGAGCCTTGAATCCCTGGTGGAACTCACTGCTGCAGGAAATCACATAAGACAGGAATCCAGTGGGTTGGAAACAGGAAAAATATGAAAACATATTTTTATAAGAATATTGAAATTAGCATTGCTGTTGACTCTATAAGGAAAAGGTTGCCAACAAATACCCTCATATACACTACAGTCGTCTTAAGCCCAAGCATCTAAAAAAGCATGAACAAGGTCCTCAAATATCATGAGCGGCTTAAAAAAAATCTTTATTGTCCTTCTGGATTTTTAATCATTTCACCTGAATTTAGGCCATGTTTTCCGGCTAATCTGGCCCAGTAACATAATTTATTTTTGTTAGAACTGATGAAACAATGAATTTGGGGCTGTGAAAGGCATGCCAGCTCTATGGTTTGGGTTTCTTTTGAAGCATCTAGTGCTGTTCACTCTTAGAGTCAGGAGAGTTAAAGGGATTAACTGGGGAAATTGCCCCTCAACATTCTCTAGCAATATATTTTATTCAATTTTTGCATGCGTGTATATATTGGGAAAAGGGAGACTGCAGGTAACAGGAGAGCCTTTTTCACCTTTCAGTCATTCAGTCAGTACTGTTTATAAGTCTGGGCAAGACACTTGTAAGTAGATATTGCTCTGTCCACAGGACTCAGCTCAAGTCCAGATCAAAAAGTGTGACTATGCTGGCAAGGCCACAAGTCTGAGCTAATCACAGAATCACAGAATCACAGCATGGTTGAGGTTGGAAGGGACCTCTGGAGATCATCTAGTCCAACCCCCCTGCTCAAGCACGGTCACCTAGAGCATGTTGCACAGGATCGCGTCCAAGTGGATTTTGAATATCTCCAGAGAAGGAGACTCCACAACCTCTCTGGGCAACCTGCTCTAGGGCTGTGTCACCCTCACAATGAAGAAGTTTTTCCTCATAATACAGTTTTTCCTGATAATATATCCCATCAATGCAGGGCTTATTAACACGGGCTTGGCCACATGATACGTGGTCACCCAACTTCTGCTTGGCTTGGAAATGAGGCCCCAGGAGCTCATGTCTGCCCCCAAATTTCAGTAATGGCCTTTTCCATCCCTCAGCAGAACTGGCACTTAAGCATATAGAAAGCCTTAAGCTTCCCAAATGTCAGGAACAACCTCTTTTACATACAGAGAACTGCAGGAGGCCCAGTATAACACGCAATGAAGGGCACTCATCCCTTTGGAAAAGACAGAATCTAATAGGGACTGTTTCCAAAATCAAGAAAGCAATTAAGAGAAGAGCAAAATCAAAGAGGATCTCACAGGTTCACAAGTCTAGGTGAATATGTTTGTGTTTATTCACTCGCTGTGTGGCTTAAATGGCCTGCGACATGGCAATATGTCCAACTGGCACGTCGCTGAACATCAGGCTTGTGTGCTGGCTGCCGGACACACAGATTTCTTTGCAGGATTTTTATCTGTTCAGTTGGAAGGCTGTTCCTGTGCATATTTCAAGCAACCCAAACTTTTTCAAACCGCAGATAGTAAATCATACAGATACCATTTCAAGCCTGAGAAGGCTAGAGGTTATTTTTGGCTTTTTTTTGGCTGTTCAGAGAGAAAAAATTATGATTTTCCCTGAATTGGCATACATCCCTGTAACAACTCCTAGTGCTTTTTCTTGATGAACTGGACTGTGACCCTCGGAGACAGTATTTTGTGTTTAGAAACGCACAGAAAATGGTCTGCGTAATGCTGCAAAGAGTTTGGAAATTACAGATTGTTATCAATAATTAGTATGATTTTTGCCATTTACTTAACAAAAAGACAGAGAAAGGCTGGGTCAGTGGCAGTGGTTCAGGCTTGTCACTCTTCATCAGCTTAAGTGCTGAGAGCAGATGTGAATCGGGTTACAGCTAAAAGCTTTATATACCAGTGTTCACAGCCAAGAGTGCATCAGCCGTGAGCATTTGGTTAACTTTTATATGTTATGATTCCTAAAAGGGGAAGGTTCTTGATGACTAAGAATCCATTTGAGGTAATGAGAGCTCACTTGGCGCTAACGGGCTCAACTTCGTTAAGTAGTGCATGCAAATAACCTGCATTCGGCTTGCAGGCTACACAGAAAACTCAGTAGCACCCGATACGCAAATCCACAGACTACAGCAAACTTCAACCCACAGCCTCACACAGCTCGAGTGAGCATTTCTATCCCTTTTTTTATGAAGATAAGACATTTGCTGATATTAATATCCACTAGATGACTATCAAATATATTTAACACTCAGAAGAAGCCATGTATAATTGGGGAGGTGGTGGAATATTTCTTAAAATAGACTCCTCGCTTCTCTTTCCAAGCTGGCTCTTACAAATTTCCTGTCTCCATCTAACTGCTCAGTTAGCTGAAAACAAGCAAGCATATTAAGAAGATAAAGCCTTTTTGTGGCTGCTGGGATGCGATCTCCCATTTTGCCTTAGACCTGCTTGTTTCCTCGGGTTTCAGAGTTTGCATTTAGGAGTATTTGGAGACGGGATGGCTGAACATATATCTGCCGGCTTGTCTGAGCAAAAGGAGCTCAGCACCTTTCATTAAAGTCTTCTGCGTCATTCCCCTAAGTTTGCTGCACTATAGTGAGGTGGCAGAGAGGCACTAGCAAAAACATCTTGAGTTTTAGTTAATGAGCTGCCCTAATTTTTGACCGTTTTATGACATGGGGAGCTATGATATGTAAATCAGGGGTCTGCCTAACACAGCAATGCTGAACTTCTTTATCAACAAGTTAAGCATCAAGATTTCAGCCAAGTAGCACATCTAAAGCACCAGTCCAAAATATATCATCATGTTTCAAGGTGATTCAAGATAAATGAGGCCCTTGGCCTGGGAAGATGTTGTGGGAGGGAAGCCAGATCAGCTCAATAAGTACTTTTTTGTTGTCTGTTATATCCTTATAACCGTAACAGCAAGAATCATCTGAGCTGTGCACAGCCTTGCAGAAGGATTTGAAACAAATATGATTTTTTCCTGTGTAAAACAATATGCACTCTGTATTAGCAGCCACATTTCAGCATGTTCCTGACTGCAGCTGTCAGGCAAGAAATGCAAATAACAACTCTACACTGGTTTAAAAGCAACAGCTTTCTAAAATCCTGTTGTCTATATGGTTTCCATGTTTCTTGACTTTTAGTAACTCTACCCTACCATAAGAAAAATGTCAATTGTGTTCCTGTGCAAATCTAGGATTAATGATGTAGTGAGCAGACGCACAGCAGAAGCAACAGACAGTAACATTTTTTGCTTAATATAATAAGTTCTAGGTAAGGCTTGAGATCATGAGTAAAATGTACAGGAGAAGTACAGATGAGGTTTTAAGAAACAGCCCTAGTGGTTCACAGTCTTTTCTCCCCACCGTATTAAAACCTGGAAAATGGTAAAGGCACACATGTACGTGCATGAATGCACACACACAAACCCAAAGAAATAAAATAGATGAAGCTGTTGTAAAACTGCCAACCAGAGAACAACCAAAGGAAGTCATCATCCATGATCAAAGCCTGATTGTCTACTCCAGCTGCCAATTGCTGGACCAGTTGCAGCTGGTTCCCAAATCCTATTCTCAAATCTGCTATTACAGTAGAAGAGCTTAGAGCAGAAGCACATCTCAGGCAATCTGAATGTGAGCAAAGGCAGAGGTGGTTATTCCTCATTTCCTAAGGCAGGAAAGCTGCAGCCGAAAAAGGAAGGGCTAACAGACTCAAAGGGTAATTTTCAGATAAATCAGAACTTTGAGAAGCTATAAAAACCTCAGAGCTGAACCATTAAACTATATGGTAAAAAAAAGACTGTTTGCATCCTCAACAAGACCTTGTCCATGGGAACAATTTCAGAATACATGTTCTGTAGAAGCATGAAATCAGTGTTTTTAAAATAAAACCCTCTACTCTGTAAATAGAGGCACCACAGAGATATCATAGCAAGTATTTTGTAGCTGGCAATATAAAAACCTCTGACGCATACATGAATATGAACAGCACCTGGAGAATAATCAGGTAATGATGAAAGCTGAAAATCACTGATC
This sequence comes from Apteryx mantelli, assembly GCF_036417845.1. Classification (NCBI taxonomy): domain Eukaryota; kingdom Metazoa; phylum Chordata; class Aves; order Apterygiformes; family Apterygidae; genus Apteryx; species Apteryx mantelli. The sequence goes on from NC_089978.1 coordinate 6,263,497, forward strand.
TTCATGGTTCAGATAGCACACTGACCACCAGGGGGAGTCAGGAAGAAATAGAGGGGTCATCATGATGTAAAAATCATTATATTTTCTTCCAAAATGCGCAGCTTTTGTTGTTGAAGCTCTGATAGAGCAAGGGTAGGGTTAAGGTCCAGATTCAGACACCTAAAATTAGACTACTACATGAGAGGCAGGTGTCTGTCTACACTTCAATTATAGTCAAAGGAGACCTAATCAGCACAGGCGGTGGAGTCTAGAAAGCCATTTGGCTGGTCAAACGCAGGTGTCTACTTCAGGCTCGCATAAATAGCTCTCTGGACTCCATTGATTGCATTGACTAGATCAAGTATGAAGGGAGCTTTGATATCTCGCTTACATGTAGATGCACACTCTGTTGAGGACACTAATATTCACGTTGTTGAATGTGGAGATGAATCTCACTCCCTGGATTTGGCAGTGCTTTTTTTTTTTTTTTTTTTTGATGTGCAATTTTCAGGTCATCTGCATGCACGTGTGTGTTAAAATGAACTAGTTCAGGCCCAGCATGCTTAAGACATTTAGCTAGTGCAGCATTCTCACTGTGGTATCGCAGATGCCTATCCTGATATTACAAGGCAGTCAAAAACTACGCACTGCCCTGATCGCTGTGCAACTGCAGGTTTCCAGGAAGATAATAAGCAGCACATTTTTCCCAAACTGAAACACACAAACGATTTTCCCCATTTCAACATCCCCCTCATTCTGATAAAACTCTCTCCTTCAAACTCATCCTCCAGCTTATCACACTTTAATGAAATTCCTCCCATGCATACTTACAAATATATAGATCTGAGATAGTAAACGAAGGACACTGCAATTAAAGTGGAGTACTGAAATACAAGTACCTCTCAAAAACTTGTAGCAAACATGTAACGCAATCAATAAACCCCACCTTAGAACAATCTAAACACTTTTTATTGTATATTAAGGGCTGTTCTATTCTGTTGCCATTTTTTTTTTCAGAGAAATCTCTTTGTAAAGAACAAAAAGCAGCAACTGCTGCCAAACAAATATTATTCAAAATAACCTGTACTTACAACTTTTCATCTTTTCTCACATTGAATCAGAAAAATCTCAAGTGAGAGCATGTGATGCCCAACCAGACTGCAAGACCTCCTCTGGAACAGTACATCAGAAGGAAATGAATAGAAATTGTCTTTAGCCTTCATAAAAGTTTATGCTGTCCTTGAACAAAGTGCTAGCAGGGAAGCTTTATGCTCAATGAAATTGTTTACTTCTGCAGACTCTCCAGGCCAACACATTTTGTCACTGATTACAAGGAATCAAAGGCAGCATTTTTACCAAAGACAAAAAGGACGTAATTTGGGCCAAAACTGGTCATTGGATTGACATTTAAAATCATGAGGTGTGCCAAACTCTTTGCAACCATCAAAACTGCATAATGAATCCCCACAACTACCCCGTTTTGATCGAAGTAGCACCTCCAAGCCCCATCCCGTTGTTACAGACTGGGAACAAATATAGTAAGTGACAGAGAGAGATTAAATCTCAAGAACTCCTTCAGCCAAACCTGCATTCAAATCACTAGAAAAAAAAAAAATTGCCTTCCTCAACTGATCATTTCTGTGTCCAATTTCTTCTCGTGTACTTTTAGGAAGAAGGTCAAATACACCCCTTTAGATACGAGATGGAGCCTGTTAACAGCTACGAGTTTTAAAAGAACAGCAGTGACATTGCGTTAGCTCTAGTACTGAACTTGCAAAACTCAGCTTTCTTTGCACCATCAGTTTCAATGGCTTTAAAAACCTTGTTGAGTTTCCACTGACGTCAGGGTATGCTGGGAGGGGGGGTCCAAAAAAAAAGGCACAAGTGGGCAAAGTTAGCTCTGCTTTGTAGAATAGCACCACAGAGTATAAGATACTGCACCACGTCTCTACGACTAGGTAATTTTGCACCTGTCACAGGAGAGAGTCAAATCTAACGTTTAAATCTTTGATATACCCTGAGGTTCCATCATTTCATCTCTCCTGAAAGACCAAATTGTTCGTTTCTCATTAATTGTCCTTTATACAGAATGTTTTCAATTAAATTGGGAGTAGTGCTACACTCCTCACTTTGTGGTATTAGCCCCCAAAGATTAATAGATTGCTCGTAATTTCTGAATTGCCGTCTGTGTTCTATTATACTCTCGTCATTCGTTCTGGTTATGAAACCAAAACAGAAAGTCTCTCACAGAGAGTGGCGGTAGCCATCTGGATCCCTGTGGGAGCTGTTTTGGTGGAAAGAATGGCCAACTCCGTTTGAGTGCAATGACAAATCTAAATGATCGCAAAGAAGCCTGCAGCTCCATGGAGGATGCCATCCAAATCTCAGTTCAATTTATTAATTCCTGTATGATGCAATCCAGGTGTCTTTCTGTATTTAGCCACTTTGTGTGCTTCAGAGTTTCTGAGTTTTTTTTTTTTTTTTGTGGTCTTAAAGAAGATGGCTGGAAAGAAAAAGGGCCTTATTATTTTAGGGGAAAAGAAATGATTTTCAAAGCTGAGACTTCTGATCTGTAGAGATAATAATAGTAAACAAATCAAGTTGAAAATATTTTCTTAAAGGAGGCATCTGGAACTTAGTACCATGCTTTTATCATTCTTATTTAATATTTACATTAAATAAATACCACGTAGAAGTCCTAAGCCGTATGCTAAGATTAGATAAGTAACCTCACATTTTGCAGGATTCAGAAAAGAATTATGTGTTTACATTCACAGTTCTGTCACAAAAAATAAACTTCACTTGGGATGTTCGTGAAGATAAGCCAATTTCTAACAGCTTTAGATTTGAAAATAATTCCAACTATACCGGGAATAATCCGTATTAATAGCATTACGTTTTCCAAAGCAGCATTTGGGAATGGGGCATACCCCAAGATGTGGAACAAGACTTATTGAGCCTGACCTAGAAATCCCTGTTACTTAAAACGGGACTGAATACCTATGAGCAAGAAAGAACTAAACAGCCGAACCCCTGAAAGCTCACCTAAATGAAATAGGCCCTGCTCTTCACACCTCAGCGCTTTCTATGCCACATACCTCCTTACATAAAAAGCACAAGAAATCATAAATTGCCTGAATGTGAGCATTTAACATCCAGCCTTTGGCTGTAGGTTCAGCTACTGCTCGGTCCAGTGATATTTCCAGATAGATGGACAGTAAGTGGCAGGTAGCTCTTCTTCTGCTGTGGTTTCATCAGCTATTGCAGTCCCAATAATGTCCAACACAGCCAGTAGTCATCTGCAAGGCCCTGCAAGGCCCTAGTCATCTGTCATAGTTCCTGATCACTTATGTTCTTCATAATATATCTCTATTTCTTTTCTAACAAGAAAGTGGTTTACTTTTGGCAAGCCACCTACTTTTTGATATCATCGTTGAACAGTTAAATTCCACTACAGAAAGCCTCCGCTTGAACAGCTTTTTCAAAGTTACTTTGACATCACACTTGATGGCCAGCTCAGATGCTAGCATTGGTTAACCACGTGGTCTGAATGTAGCACATAATTACATAGTGCATAATATGTAATATCCAGCTTCAGAAACATAAAACTTGTGTTGCTCTGTGAGAAGAAATGCAGAAGAAGCACCCTAAATCTGATTAGAAGCACAGTCTCATCCACGTTGTTCTGCTAAATTGTGTTACAGCTGATTCTGCCCCAGTGCTCTTTAAGCCAAACTTTAGCTATGTGTTTATCACACATAGCCACAGTTACAGGGCTTTCTGTCAAAAATATAGCTGCCATTTAATAGGCCCATATGGGATTCTGATGCAAATTCTGCAGCTGTATTTAATTACTTGGGATCTTAGATGACAAGAGTACTCTCTACTGCTCTAGCTCCATAGGAATATCCTTTATTATTGCAAGGTCTTCAAATCATCACTTTTGCAAGGGAATAAAAACTTTGCACCATTCTGAGCATTTTTCTGAGTCTTTCCAGTCTTCCATGGAAACATTTTGGCAAGGGACAGACTCTTCATTTCACGCAGTGACACCAGAAATGCTCTTCCACTCTCAACCCATGAGTAGAGGGCCAAGATACACAACAGTTTTATGTTTCTGTAACTGTAGGAACAGGTCTTGAAAAACGCCAAGACAGGACAGCATGAAGAAATCTAGCCATAAGCCAGATTCAGTGTAAATCAGCCAGAGTGGGTGTTACTAGATGTAGAAGTGATAGATCACAAGGTAGAAATAGAGCCTCCCTGTTTCTGTCTGATCTGGCCATCCAATGTTTTTTTAATAGTTAGAGACTGAAACATGAATAAGGACCAGTCCAGATTTGACAGAGGGACTAAGAGGTCAGAGGAAGATATAGCAAATGTTAGACTTCTATTTTTTAATAAGACCATGTGCTGTCCATTTATTACTTCCATTCATCATCTGAAAATAGTATAGGATGCCTTGCTACTGCAAAACAATCATGCAGCAGACGTGACAAGGTCATCGCTTTTATTATCCATCTAACAAGAAGAATTCACCCATATTTTTTTCCAATGTTGTTATCTCTTCAGGCTGCAATGACCTCCTGACCTGAAAGACTAGAGTGATGACCCTCCAGTTCATTATTTCCAGGTGGACCCTGGTGTTTTTATCATGTCTTGAGCAGGTTAATGCAATCCTGTATAATCACAGCAAAACCAGGACCTGGACTGTGGAAGTGTGAGATTGCACCCTAAAATAGGCCAGAGAATGGAAGCTGTTGGAAAAAGGGAAAGGTTGCTCATTACCTGGTGCCAGACCATTTTAATCTGTATGTTTTTCAGTTGGAATTCACTGTGCTGGGTTCCTTTGACAATGGTGGTCCATGAAAGAGCTTAGATAAAGTTCTCCAAGAAAAACTGCCTGTCAAGATAACTTTTCTGAGGATGAACTAGCTTTGAAATTTCCATCTCAGTCTTAATTATTCCAAACAGGCTGGCTTTTAGGTCAAGTCTCAAATGTTTTGTCCTTTCATTTGAGAATAATGGATATGATCAGGGCTAGCATTTATGTGTAAGGTAGGATATATCTGAGGGACTGATTTCATTTATAGGTTGACTATTTGCTAGATGAGGGGGAAAAGACAGTGTTAACCGTATATGTTAAGTGGCCATTTTCGAAATGTATGGGTCATCATATATTTCAAGAAGTCCTTTTTGGAGTATGATGCTTCCAGGCAAGCAAATAAAATAAATATGTGCAGAATTTGGATGATATGAAAAAGAGATCTTGGTATAATGCTATATATACTGTGGCCAGAAGGTTTCTGAACTTCAGCACAGTCGCAGGATGTAACTAATACTTCATGACAAACTGCATGTCCTATGTATATCTAGCAGAAACAGACATACAGTAAATGCTGAAAGGAAATTCACACATCAGCTGAGGGAACAGGCATGCAGACTTTTTATTTCTGATATTTTAAGTTTTGGCCCATCTCAATTAAAATCGGTTAGAAGTCAATTTCACAGCTGTTGGTTTTTAAGATCTCACAAAAATGATAATTCACTGCCAGGCAATAATTTACTTCAGTGCAGCCATTCTCAGGGTAAAGCTGACGCATTTTAAGTCTCTCCCTCTCTCTTTTTCTCTCTCCCTCCTGCCATCACATCCATCCCTCTGCAAGCCAGGGTTGGGAAAGGACAATGATCATTTTTCTTTAAAAGGATGGGGAGGAAGAAGAATTTTACAGATCTGTTCAGCTCACCCACACCATCATCTCACTGACATTATTTCTAGGTTTGAGGTGAATAAGAGCTGTTCTTGCCTTGTCCACTGACATCTGAACCCTGCTTGCACTTAGCTTTGCATATACTGAATATTCCCAGTAAGGGCATGCCATGAGAAGATGAATCTGAATGCAAGTCATTCCAAGGTTGGGGCTTGAGAGTTTGTTATAAAGAAATCTCCTTTTTCTTGATTAAAATACTTGAACATACATTTTGAAACCTATCCTAACCACCCTCCTGAGGGAGCAGAGCAAGATCGCTCATTTGGTAGAAGTTGTTTTTTAAGCAAAGGTTGAAAAAATTGTGCTGGAAACTTTAGACACATTTTCAAGTGGATAATTAAACCAGACTTTTCACAAGGGGGATGGCCTTTAGTTCAGGTTTGGTTGCCAGGACATGTCTATTTAATAGATTGCATGCTATTTCTTTCAGGTTTATTTGGCTTGTGTTTGAGTGCATGGAATTGAAAGTAAATTGGATAAATAGCATTATTTAAAGTTACATGGGTTTGGATTGTTGATGTGGGAAAATGACAGGGCAGAGGGTACCCAAGCCTGAATCGCCAAGTCCAGCAAGGGGCTGCCCCTAGACATCACATTTAAGAGCGTGCACGTATAGCATCTCCGAAATGCAGCTACGAGAGATATGCCTTAAGGTTGGTTCGCTTCTGTGGGACACGGGGAAGCTTTGCCCAGGTCTAGTGGGCTTCATACATTTTTGCAGAGAAAATGTAAGTCCAGTATTACAAACCCTGAGCACTAAGTATCTTAACTTGCTGTGTATATTACTGACTTCTAATAAGTCTTAAGCCTATCTTTTCTTTGGGACAAAATTCACTCCATTTGTATAGTACCTAGCAAAATGATGCCTCAATCTCAATTACATGCTTATTTTATATAAATGTTCCTATTTAATAACCAGAGTCTAAGAAGGCCTGACAAAGGGTCAGGTAAAACAGAATCTGGATTTAGCTCATTGATGTTAAAGGTATGTTTCCAAGACCAGGACTAACGTTATTCAAGTTTCCTTGCCTTCTCCTAAGGACCATGTTTTCAGCAGCAATGAATTAACACAGCTTGCCCAAAGCCAATGGAATGACACATGTAAGGAATTCACTCAGTATTTCAAGCACATCCATTTTCTTCAGCATTATTTCCACATATTTTCCCCTATGACTGTCTTCCACTTATTTTTACCAAAGTTATTAAAACAGATCATATGCCATCTGCCTTCAGCCTTACTTTGCATTACCTAAGTTTGACATGGTTATGTTTGGAGAGGTCTACAACTGTAATTAGTGTATTCCCAGTAATCTACCCCAAATGGAAGCAGCCTTTGTTTTATTATGTACAGCATTATGTGCATCAGAGTAAGTTTTGATGCAAGTTACTAATTACTGTATCCCAGTGTATCACTTGCAAAGCACTTTTAGATGGTGAGATATGAATAGTGCTGTAGAAACACTTCTTATTTATTCCTGATGTGGATGAACATGCCTCAGTTGTAGACCATGGTTAAAATAATAATTAAAAAATGCTGTTTCAAAGAGTCAAACATCTGCCCAATTCCAAGGGGCAGCATCAGAGCACTTAAACAAAAACACAGCAGGGAATTTAATCATGAGAAAACTGAAGTGAAAGAAGATTTTGTATGGGCACAGCTAGTTTTAGTTCTTTCATGGCAAAAATAAAGGGGTCAGAGAGATCAAGAGGTCACCCATTCATGGGTTAAAAAAAAAACAAAAAGGACTTTTCTATAGTCCACTATGCAGTGTTAGGAAATGTCCAGATCAGGGTCTCCCCACCCTGCATTCTACCCACCTTGAAGAATAAAGAAAACAAAATCCTCGGGCTTCAACCTCCCAGCCAGCTTTTATCATAATCCATATTATTCGCAAAATAGACTGGAGGTGACTTATGTGGTGACCTCTCACCACAATTCAAAACCAGTCTTAATGAACTAGGGTAATTCATTCCTCCAGCAGAGCTTATGAGATAAGGCAAGACCGCGCTGGTGGGCTCAGCAGACTGAAATGTTAATCTTTTGTAGTCTCTGCTCTGGAGGACCCTCAGGTCAAATCCTGGTGCTGCCGAGAAGTAGCAGCCTCATTGTTTGGAGCTGGAGAAGCATGGGTCTTGATTTCAGTGTTGCCATTCACTTTGCAGAATGGAGTGTGTGTGTAAGGAAAAACAACCCATAAAGTTATTTATAACCGTACAACAAAACTATGCTGAAAGACAGAGAACAAAGACTTAAAAAAAAAAAGAAAAAAAGAAAAAAGAGGAGAGAGTTTAATAAGAGAGCCTGAAATAAAAAAGACAATGACACCGTGCTCCCAACCAGCATTTGTGGCCATTGTTCTCCTCTCTGTGTCGTTAAAACCTGTGGTGCCAATGCTTCAAGAGTTAGTTGGAAGGAAACCCCAAGTGAACTGGCTTTGACTAGTCATTACAAAGCAAAAATGTGTGCATTTTCATCCTCCGATGTCAGCGAAATGTATGATTTACCTTATCAAATGTGATGGCACGTAAACACCTAGCTGCCTCCCCTGCTCCTAGACAAGGTAGCTGCCTCTATACTCCAGGGTTTAGATGAAGCACTGATATTCCTTAATTAATATTTCAAGAAAAAAAGATGTTAAGGAAAGAAAAGGATGTGTTTACAGTTGCAGTGAAAAATGTGGAGAAGGGAACTGAACCTATGTCCCCAAATCCCAAGTTCCTACTGTAATCTTCCGGCTTGTACCTTTCTTTTTCTTGGCCCTGGCAGTGCTTGCTGGGCAGCAAAAAACAGTGAGAAAGTCCTTGGGTCTCTGATAAAAAAAACAGGAGGGCAAAAAGAAGAGTTGGAAACTGTGGGCTTTGCTCTAAATAGCTTGCCGTTCTCTATTGCTTTTTGGGGAAAGTAGTGGGGTAGATGTACACAGGCAACTGAGCCTATGGAATAAGGTAACAGCAGGCAACAGCCTGCTGGAAAATGGTGTTTGGGTGAGGAGGACAGGTACATCTAGGCACTGTTGCTAGTCATCCTGACCTCAACAACTCCATCCTGAATGTGGCATGTTGGTGGTCAACACAGCCCAGCCTGCTGGCCAGACCAAGGGCTTGAGACAGAAGATCAGACAAAAATCTTGGTTTCTCTTAGGTCACTACTGAAACTCTCTTAGACCTCGGTAGGGTTGGGATGTTGGGCTGTAGATTGTCCCCAGTAAGGATCGCTCTGTGTGACAAGAGACACTTCCCGCTACTGTCGTATTATCTGAATTTACTGGGAAATAATAGTGGCATAGATAACTACTGTGGGACGTGTGCATCTCTCTCAAGGATGATAGTATTGTCTTGTTTTGGGGAACTGTTTTGAGATCCTTCCCTTAGTAGTAAGCTTGCATGTTCATTTTGACTATGAGCAGAGGTGGCTGGAGTGCCCATGTGCTGATTACTGCTGCCAAATACAGGATTTGGAGATCTGACTAAAGTGCTTGTTTTCGAAACTGGCCCCACAGCCATTGTGAAATACTTGAAGAGGGTTGGTTTTTTTTTTTTAGTTTTTAGGATGAAAGGTTTATTTAATGCCAAATTTTATGGAAGTACAAGATGATTAACATATTTTTTTTTGCTCCCCCAGAGTGGGTTTCTTAGGCTTAATTAAGTAAATGTTTTAAATTGGTTGGAGACCCTCAAATAAAGGCCATTAACACAAGGACAGAACAATAGTCCTGTGTATATTTCTATCTTAGGAAATCTTTTATCAGAGCAATTTTGAATTTCCTCAGAAGAGAAGTGCCTGTGAAAGAAGATGCAGAAGACTGCTTTGGAGACCCTCTCAGTATGCACTGTGTTAAGCCTTACTTATTTTTCTGCTTCTACTCTTCCTGTGTTGAACTTGAGACCTTCTGGATGATGAACAGCACTAAACACCATTAACTGCCATGGAAACTATTCAGTTTTCAGCTGAATATGGTCAACTCACCTGAACATTATTATTATTATTATTATTTTTAGAAGTAGAATCTGACTAATGCACCTCTGTGTGTGTTATGTTATACAGAACGGAAAGAACAATTTTCCCCTTGGTTTCAGTTATAATGTCATTTCCCTCCATCCCCCCCTCAAGTTAATGACTGCAAAGGGATAAGGAGAGGATTCTGGGATGGATCTCAGGCAGGGTTACATGCCGTGCCGAGTACATCACTCCAGCGAGTCCAGGGGGTCTGTTCCTCTCAGTGGAAACCGTGGTGAATAATCATGATCTCCCACACAGGTGCTTGGATTGGGTAGCTAGGATAGTCGGTATAAGGATCATGACAGAGGCCGAAAGGCACCGGCCTCCAGAAAAAAATTCCCACAAGATTTAACGTTGAAAGTCAGTCCATCCTGCGGACATGCTGTTCCCTCGCACACACCGTGGGAGACAGTGAGAGCTGTGCGTGCCAGTGGCAAGCAGGACCAAGACTGTATTTTATCATCTCTTTCTTTTTTTCCCCTCTTATATTCCTCTTTGTATTCATCTGCTTAGATACAAACTTTTTCCTAGGCCTGATCCTACAACCATTCCATGAGCAGAAACCCTGGCAGAACTGGAAATTGCACTTGAGTGGGTGTATTAAGAAGGCTCCTCCCTTTGCTTCTGGATAATTAAGGCTACTTATGGTTAGATTTTGTGCAGCAACAAGGAGGCATGGTCTCGACAAGTTGACAATTATTTTCATTCGCAGCCAAGCATTTGAAGAATATTTCCACTATGAAAGCACTCATGTCAATGCAAGTCAGTGACTTGAGTTTGAAGAATACCTCTGCTCCAAAGGCTACATTCCTATAAAATTATAGAGAAAGTATTTTCTTCTTCTCTTTTTTTTTTATTACCTTCCTTAAATTGGATCTGTAATGACTTTTACAAAAAAAGAGGGAGAGGAGAAGAAAGAAGAATTTGTACTGTGGAGCAATATACTTGGAGAGCTCAAATAAAATATACAACTATGTTATCTCGGAGTAATACCCTATAATTATATCCATTCTTTTATTTCCTACAAGTTTGTATATTACAGTCCACTAAAGCAAAAGGCCAGATCACTCAGCTACCTAGATCCCATGCAGTATACTACGCCAAGGGTGAAATTAATTGAAATTCAATGATGATATGCTGATTTACAAGCCGAGGATCTTTCTCAGAGTACCATAAAAGTCTCTTTTGCTTTTGAATGGATGAGTGCTTAGATTTAGATTAGAGAACTTATATGAAAACAAAAAGATAAACAGTTCCCATAGCTTTTTCTCAGATCATAAAAATAATCAGATGCAGGGTTAGCCTTCTAAGAAGAACAATCTACAGAAGAAAAAAATAAAGGCGCATCTTAAGCTTCTGTCACAGGGTTGAGAAGTGCCAACACAATAGGTTCACTTCAGAGTGAAACCAGTTCTCCTTTTGGTTCATTTGATGACATTGTCTGACGGGCAGCTTTACTCTTTGCAAATAACAGTTCAGAAACCCGAACTGAAAGGTTCAGAGCTGAATGGAGAAGCTATTCGTTTATCTGTTCCACGACCACAAAATTTGGGCTCTGGTGTGGTTTCCGTGCAAGCGGCAACACTGAAAACCAGGATGTGTGGAGGGCTGCTTGCTCCCAGCACAAGCGTCTGAGCTTGTCCCCCAGAAGTATTTAACTAGAAATTTGCCTAAAGGTCTTGTTGCCATTTGTCTTTTCTGGTTCCCCCTCTCTCTCTGAAAGGGAATCTTTCTGATGAATGATTGCTATCTGTCACCATTCCCCTTAAGGTGAGCCTTTATGCCTTTTCAACAGCATTGACTGACAATCAGAAAGTAAAAGAAAGAAGAGGGAGAAAACTTCTGGCAGGAAGTGCTGGATGTTCAGTTATTGAGGAACATGAGACCAGGCACTTAAACACTCCTGAAACATCACATTTGACCTATTCTGGAGTAGCATATGAAGGCAGATGCCAGAATAGTTGCCATCTTGTCAGGGAGGTATTTGTGACCTGAGGAGCAGGTGTCTCCAGAGACCAGGTTTTTCTGTGAGCAAAGGCCTCTCCACAGCTGAATATTCTGGTTGCTGAACCAAGTAAGGTGCTGTCTGAGCCCCTGTGCCCACCCGGATATTCCCCCGTGCTCGGGTGGCACGATGCGCTGTGCTGCCCCTGGCGCCAGCGTGGTGCGGATGTGGGGGACTCAGACCACAGTGATCTTGAAGGGAGGTCAGGTCAAAGTGCTGTTGTCATCGAAGACGTGAGCATTAAATCCATGCTGCTATTCATAGCTAAGGTCTTTTCTCAGTCAAAAAAAAAGTGAGGTTTCCCTTGACTGACGGCTAATAAAGAGAAACGTAAGGCCAGCAGGACTTGGCCTAAAGTGTCCCATTGACTGACCTCACTAGCAAAATCAAGTTTCATCCACTATCAGCATTGCAGAGATCAGGTGAGAATGATGATCTAGGAGCCAAACATTTCACGAAATGCCAGCATCATGTAAAACTGTATTTTCACTACAGAACCTCTATAAGAAAGAACTGGGCCTTCCTGCTTGGTGTTTGATTGCAGATAGACTTATTAAGCATTCATATTTTTAATTCACAGACCCAGGCTATGTTTGAGCTGGAGCAATTGAAACGATGGTGTATCGCTGCACTCCGTAGAAACAGCATAACCAGCACAAAATGTTCCTTCCTCCTTCAAGCCCCCCTCCCACCGGATTGAGGAGCCAGTCCAGTATGTTTCCTTGCTCACTAAATTGCCACTTAGAGGAAGACACTGTTAAACATAGTCACCTCTGGTGATCTGCCTTGTGCACAGTGATGAAGTCACCAGGGGGCCACTAGATAAGCCTGCTAAAGAGGGTCAAGAAGGCTGTCCTCTACTTGATAGCAGCATCTTAATAGCTTTCTAAAAACAGTGGGCCATCAAGTACCCAGACAATTTAATTTCACTTCGCAGCTGGAAAATAAGTACAGTAGTTGCATTCATTCAGAAAAGAGATGATAAGGAGAACTCCTCTGCCCATTGAGTCATTTGTTCTTTGGTTGCCTTTGTTTACTTTGACATACTGCAAGCTGCAAACTTTCAGAAAACTTTCTAAGCTGATGCACGATGACCATCTCCTTGGCCATCAGTACTTTCCTTGATACTTTTTTAAGCTCTTAGGCTGCTCAGTTATCTTGTGATGCCATAGAACACACCTAGATAATATTCAAAGACAATATTTGTTGCATGACTGTATTTCTGCTATTCTGCCTAATAATGATACAGTTAATAATGTTGGCCTATTCAAACTGGGCACCTGTGTCTCCTCAAGCCTTATAAAAGTCCCATCCTGAATTAGTTTTAAAATTTGATGTACACTGCAAAAAAGCAAGAGCAACTCATATTCTTTCAGAATTACTTGAAGACTCAGGCAGACATGGACTGAATCTATATGACACAGGCAGTCACACAGACTCACCGATAAAACATTTTCTGTAGTGGGTGATTAAACAAAAATCTGGGAATGATCCAGCTTTTCCAGGCTTCTTCATAAATGGTCCAAGTCAGACATACCTTCATTTTGTCATTAACTGGTTTGAAATTACATTTTATTATCCAAGCAATGGCGTTGGGAGCTTTGTATAGATTTTTGTACAACTATTAGGAAGTTGCCAAATGACCTATATGAAGCAGAAATTTTCTTTTTGCTTTGTTCAGTGTTCATCAAAATGGGTCTGGAGTCCCAGAGTGCAACCACAGTAAACAACCCAGCCACAAGACTCCTACTGCAAAGCCACTGCTAACTATGAAATTAATATGGATTGGCACCAGAGCAAGAGACAGTCTGGACTGGCAAGAGCAAACCTGTAGTTTATGTGTCCAAATTGGCATGTAGTGCATATAGTGGCATATAGCAGTTTTTGTAAAATTTTTTGCTCCCGTGATGCACTTCAGGTGCAGAGCTTCAGTGTATCTACAGCTCTTCAGCCCTGTACCCTAGATCTGATAAGTTGAAGACAAACTCCAAGACTGCCTTGAGGACAGTGAAACATGTTTTTGCTATGGGAAGAGAAAAGATGGGGGCTTCTTGATCTTCTTCACTCAAGCTAAGGAGAAAACAGGTAAACATTTTGGGGACATGACATAATAAAGATTCACTCCTTCCAGACAAGTCAACCAAGAAATGTTGGCTTCTGCATTACCTAGGAGGTCAGATGAGACAGTCATAATGGTATTTTTTGGCTTATATGTCCATAACAATGAAAATGACTCCATCAGTGCTAGGCATACATATGGCATTTAACCACAAGAAATAATAGTTCTTATTCACCTTAATGGAACTATTTTGACTAATCAGCGAACGCTTGTGAAGTAATCTAACAATTAAAATGGCTAAATATTATTATTAATTATTAGGGTGATCAGAATTGTCCCTTCCAGCTTTCTAATCTACAATACATGCCTTTGTAAGTGTCTACATGTGAATGCTTTCAAATGAGTAAAGTGTGTGAAAATCCTTTAAAATGCTCCCACCAATGTCATACTGGCAGAGTCTTTTATATTCTGTGCAACTTTGCAGGCAGAAATCTCATCAAGGTACCAAATTAAACTGTCATGCTGCTCTGTGACTCCTGAACTACTGGCACGCCCCAGCTGTAGTGCATGTTATTAATAACACCAAGTTGTCGGGAAAACAGTTTCCAGGTCATATCGTAAAGGCATCTAATTGGCAACAATAAATGACAGATTCCCTTTAAAGTTCAGGAAATAACTGGATATGCCACACAATGATGCAAAATGCAGAGATGGCCAAGCCAAAGAGATAGTTTTGGCACAGCCGTACATCACAGATACCTTTCTCAAAAAACAAACTGAAGTATTTGCAGAGAATCTCCAGCATCAAAATGTTTCTCTTTCAAGGCAGGATCAGTTGCATGCAGCATAGCAAGTGAACGAATAAATAATGCATGTCACGGTGGATTATTATTGCTAATCTATACTAACTAGCTAACCAAACATAAAGTAAAGGTTAAATTTCCAGAGGTGCTAAGATGATATCGATAGATTCATGCAACAAAATTAAGACTACCAAACATAGACTCTAGATTCCCTCTTTAACCACTGGAGAAACAGAGACACTGATGAGAGATGATTCATCACACCTTAAAGGCGACATCTGAAATAGCTCAGACCAATCACTCCCTTAGCAGTGCCTCTTTCTTACCACTGAGGATAAATAGAGGCCAACTTAGATGAAAACATCTAAACTTAGGTGAGATGAGTCCCAGTCCTTAAGAATAAAGGCAGAGAGGAGAGTGGAAGGATGCACTGCACATACACCAGGTGGATAATTTTGATAGCCAAACTGTCCCACCTCTCTCTCAGTGGTCACTGCTTCAAGAGCGGTGTTAACCAAAAAAAACACATAAAGAACCGCTTGTATTACTGCTGCTTATGGCTCAGCTTATTAAATGAATCTGATAGCAATTCTGCCTGGTAGGTGCCACCTACAGCCATGTGGAACCTGCCTCAGGCAGTCTCCAGGGCCAAGGCAGACTCTTGGGATTAGAGCCACGGCTCCTGGGACAAGCACCAAGCAGGGTGTCTACATCCTGTAAGTATAACATCAGCTGTGGTTCGAGCACATAAAAGGATTTAAGCAGTACACAGACCTAGCAGTATCGCTCTGCAACAGGGCGAATTTCACCCCCAGTGCCTCAGCTCATCATCTGTAAGATGATTCATAGATGCACAGGCTCTAAGGCCAGAGGGATCTCTCATCAGCCCTTCTCAACACACAGACAAAACAGCTATTCCCAGGAGGTGGATTAAGTCTTTTAGAAAGATAGCTAATCTTGTTTTAAGGAATCGGAATGATGATGAGTCTGCCACCTCTCCTGGTAAGGTGTTGCAATGCTTAATTACCCTCACTGCTAGAAAATTGCACATTCCTTCAAGGTTGAATTTGTTTAACTTCGTCTTGCAGCCAGTGAATCTTGTTGTGCCTTAGTCTGCAAGATCAAAAACGGTCTCCCTGTCTGAAAGTTTATCTGTGCATAGGTGTCAGCGCATTGAAACCAAGTCCCTCTCAACCTGCGCTTTGAGAAACCGCAGACAGTGAACTCGTGAGCCTCCACATCCCATAGTCTGCTTTCCTGGATCGTTTTGAGATTCCTCTCAATTCTCTGAATTTCTCCCCTATCGTTCTTCATCTGCAGGCATGAGTTCTGGACCCGCTAGCCCAGCTGCCTCCTGGGAACAGCTGCGAAGAGGAACATGCATGTAGCGAGTCTTCTCCATGCTCAGCGAGGACAGGATGATCGCAGGGCACACCAGCCTTGGGACTCACATGGGCATCGCATGGATCTGGCAGCGTTTCTGACTGCTTGGCCCTCTACGTGCAGAACGGGCAACACTTGGCTGCTGGCTTTCACTTGCTGTCTTAACAACTGTTCTGCATCTGCGCCCAAGCCTCACCAGGACCTGCCCCAGGCCTCTCGCTGAATCACACAGCCCTGTGTGCTTGAGGGTGGATGTTATGCTCTCCTAAAAAATCTCTAATATTTTGCTGCTTCTTTCTCAGATTTTAACCTTACATATGTTATTTTCTTCTAGGAGATCCTCAAGTCGAATGGTGTACTGTATGAAAAAGAAAAATCTATTTATCAGGCTTAAATTTCCTGCCACATAGTTTTATTGTATAACTTATTTGTCTTTTTTGTTAATCTGGTTCTTGCCAGATTAAATGGAAGTGCCTGATTCATTTTCTCAGTACGAATCTTTTTCTACACAAATCTAACTAATCTTGCTCATTTTCTTTCTGAATCACACAGTTTCAATCTTCTTTCTCTTATGTGGAAAGTCTCTCCTCAACTGTAGCCTTTTTCATCATTTCTCTACTACTTCTGCTGTATCTCTCCAAAGTTAATACTGAACACATTGAAAACTATATTATGATTTCACTTTATTTTAACTATTATTTACTATCTTTCGCAAGCATGCAATGTAATATTTTGCCTGTCTTTTTGATTGCCATTGATCCATAGTGTATAGAAGTTTTCACTCAACTTCATGTAACCATAATCAATGCTTTTTTAAAGGAGGCACATGCTTATAGGTAGTACAGATGTGAGCAATCACCCCTAGTTAATAAATCAGGACCACTCAGAAACCATTCAAAACCATAAGCCTCACTGAAGTAAAATTGTGATCAGTTTTCTCTGATCCACTTTTATTAATACTTGTTTAAGAGTTTTGAAGTTAGGATTGGTTACAACTAAAATTATAAAAGCTGGAGGCAGCAGGGATGAAGAAATGATGCATCCCAGAGTGAACACCAGTATGAGTTGACAGGGGAAATACAGCTGGATTTTGCATAATAAGGGGATGTCCATTCTACCTTGTATTTTTGCCACTCACCTGAGCAGGGTGAAAGAAAAGAGAGAGGGAAAAAAGAAAAAAAAAAAAGCCCTGAAGAATTATTCATCAGCTCAGGTGAGATTGCATCTGCAAAATCTGCACAGCAGCAATTTCCCCGGGAACACCGGCAGTGACACACAACTGACGGGGGCCGTGCAACTCTCATCGGCTTCGCGACGCTGTGGGCAACGCCGTGAAAGCCGTGCCTTGCAGGAGCAAAGCCGCGATCACAGTGATGGATGGTGGCCCAGCTGCTGCTGCGGGCACTGCAAGAAGGAAACACGGCCTGGGGAGGGGACCGGTGGAAAAGGAGACAATAGATAAATATATACGTGAAACCTGAGGAAGGCAGGCAGAGGGACTGATAACCAAGCAGGGTTACAGGTTGTAACTGGTCAAGGAATGCTTCCAAGTCGGGACTTGAAGAGATACCTATGTACAAAGTGGAAGAGGAAAGAGGAGGAGGAGAAAATTAGGTTGGCTATGAGGAGGAGGAAATGAAGAATATTAGGAAATAAATACTTGGGCAGTGGAAAGGGCGATGTTTCTGAAAAAGATACCACTACAGAAAATTCATGGGCAAACAGTAAAAATCATGTTCCCAAATTCTAGATATCTAGGTTTGGTAAAATAGCTTCATTCCCTTTAGAAAAGTGAGAAACTAAAGGCAGGTGGAAAAGGTATATTTAGGAATAAGATCTAGGCAAGCTATTTTAATATAGTGAGTCTCAATTCTCTTTTGCACAAAAGAGAACAGTGTCAGGCACACCAAGCAGTTTATAGACATTATTTATGTCTACACAGCATCATTTTGAAAGCACTGTATAGTTATGTGATAATTAAGCATCACAACAGTACTGTGAATTAACTGTATCTCTTTCATTTTAAAAAAGAGGAAAGTAAAGCAAAAGATAAGAATTTTGGCACCTATGCACATGGTAAACTCAATAGTCCAAGGCTCCTAATTTAGACTGGTTGCCTGACTGTTCAATGTTTCATTGCAATAGTGTAGGAACAGGATTTCCTTATAGCAGGATCCTTGCTCTAATTTAAAGACTGCCAAGTAAGTAAAATGGTAACTACTTTAAATCTAATGCAAGTGATTATAGCCTGACACTGCATCTTTCTTAGTGCCTTCAGTGCCCAACGCTTTCCCCAGAGGCTAAAACAGGCTTGTTTTTCAGCTGCGAGCCTCTCCCCGGTATTGCCACAGCTCTCCAGCCTCCGTGATCCCAAAAGCCAGCACTTTATGTCCAGATTATCCATATATTCCATGTCCTTGCCAGTGTCATGGAGCTCTTATGAGCAGATCTGGGCCGTCTCATCTGCCCTGAGCCTTTTTGCTTGTATTCCTGTTGGCATAGATGGCACAGTGGATGCTCTGGACCGTGCGCAGAATGACAAAACCCACCTCTCAGCGGAGGTGCGAGCCCTCTTGCATGTGCTTGAAAGCACAGAGAGCTCAACATGGGTCACCTAACGTAGGTCAGATGTGTTTTATGGTGTCACCTTGCCACCCAGAATGCCAGGTTGCTAAAACATGGTGTCTGATTTAGCTCGCTCTACATGCTAGTGCATGACGGAAAGACACCGAGCAGGCAGTTAAACAGAGATCCTAATTACGAGCACAGGGGTATCATCTCTAATCAAGCAGGCAGTAAATGGCCTCCCTTTGTCTTGCCACTCACTGCACTCCGAATACCCGCCTTTGTGTACACACACACATGGGCACCACTTGTCTTAATGACACAAACGACAAAAACTTACACTGTGCTCAAGTAACGTGCACTAAAAAAGGTTTTATCTGCTGCAAATAAATGGTATGTTACCATCTTCTTAAGTATTTTAAAAAGTTCTTCCATAAAAAAGACATAGGCTTGATTTACTGGCATTAAATAAAGAAAAAATCTAGAGAAGCATCTATCTATCCTTCCATCCATCCATCATTAGATGTAATTTAATACTTAATGACATTTGTGATCATCATGCCATGCTTGTAATTGAAAATGAATAATTGAAATTCCAATTACTACAGGGGTCAACGTAAGGGGAATTCGTATAGTAACTTGCTAGGCAATAGCCTAAATTTGCAGTCATGTTAGGACTGCAAACAATGTGTCTCATTCTTTAATTATTTATTGGGAAATGTCGTCTTAATTTCTCTTAGCTATTCCTGCAAAACAGTCAGGGCATTGTCCTGCAAGACAGAAAATCTAGACATGCTTGTGCTTATTCAGCATCTAGCTGGACAGTCCTGGATCAGCACTTTAGTGGGGCTCCCCGTTATATCTATCCTTACCAGAGCAACTGAAGATAGCACCAGGAGACCAAATGCATTTAAATGCTGGCCGTACGTCTTTCAGCATGGGGGAAATAGCAGGCAAGCATAGAGCCTCACAAGACCAAGAATAGACGTTTCCAATGGAGCTAGCCCTAAATAATCGATTCTGGGCTTCAAACAACATCCAGTGGCAAATCATCAACATAACAAAAGAGACTCATTTTCAGCCCATTAGCTGCTTGCTGTACAAGGAACTTTTCTGGCTTTCTCAGAAATTTGATCCCCTAATGACTGCAGAAAGGGCATCAGGACAGAAAATAATTACAGTCTGTCAGACAGTCTGGCATTCAACCCTCCACATGGTCCAGCAGACGGTGTCAAAGATTTGACCTCAAGGGGTTTTAAAGCACACTGTCAGAAAATACTCATCTAAATGGTCTACAGAGCATCCTACAGCTGATCAATGTCTTAAGTGAGCAATACTTAGCAGCTGGAATGTGTTTGATTAGTACATCTAACCCCTGATTGATTGGTATTCTAAATAATTAATTGCCTTGTTCGTGGGGGAACAAAATAAAACTTTAATAAGTGACAAGGATCTCAGTGTCTCTGTAGCAGGCTACAAGGATGTCAACTCTGCTTTTCACAGGTTGCCTTAAAATTTGCTTATCAAAACCACCTGTATTTCCATACAGAGTTGCAGAATTTCACCACTTTCCTAGCACAAGGCTTAAAAACAATAATTTGACTCAGTGGCCATTTCCCTTAAATCTTTTTACTTGCAGGAATTTTACATATTACTTTTGCTTATCTTTTAATCCAGCTGATCATTTTAGAAAGGTACAATGGTTTCAGGCTCTAACTCCTGAAGCCATGTCTTTAAAAAGAATTATGAATACAACATATATTCATATTGCTATTTTGAATAGGCTGACAATCACCTCACATTAGGCATCTGAGTATGAGCTAGTCTCCCTTGACTTTCTTCATGGTCAGGAGAGATAGGCACCTCCAGAAGGCAACTGATCTGATCTGTTTTAGATCCCTTTCTTTTAGGTGCCTGGGTTTGTGCAGTGACTCCTACCCAGAGCATGAGGCTTTACATGCCTGAATTAATCATGTGGTGTCCTAGTTCAAGAGACTGGGGAGTGATTCTGACAACCCACAGCAGATCCAGGCTCATATGTAGAAAGAGATATGCTGCCTATGTGAAACAACTCCAGCAGGAGGTTGGTATACTGTCCTTGGTTAATAAAACCCAGAATGTCTGATTCTTTCTGCAACCACTGAAATGTGTGCGCAGCCTCACATCAAATGCAAACAAGCTGGAGCAGAACAAGTTACATCCCCTTTTATAAAGATACTGGGCACAGCCCAGGCTTTAGGGCAATAGAGAATCAGGCCACCATCCTCACTGATCCCATATTGTCCTTCAGGACTTGTCCGATAGAGAGTAAGAGCCACTTTTCCCAGAAGGAAAAAGGAATGGAAGATACTGAATATTTTGAGGGAGTGATCTGGGAAGGGCACAGCTGACCACAAGAGAAATCCCCAGAAATCCCCTGCCTGTGATGAAAGCTGGCCTCCTCCCCTTCCTCACCCAGCTGTGTGTCAGGTTGATTGGGTTCCCCCAACTCCAACCTCAGTCCATCGTGAACTTTCTCACTAAGACCTGGTTTTATCGGTATAGCGCTGCACTCCAGCACATACACTATGGCTCTTCCCCAAATTGCACACCCCTCTGTCTGGCCACACCGTTTTTCTTTGACAAAGTCTGGGTCACTCTGCAGGACTGGTCCTCCAGCTCCAAGATGCCAAAGGGCCGGCCGCTCCACCAGTGCACTCTGGTCCTGGCATTTCAAAGACAATTAAACATTTAATGGAATTTGCCCTGAGGTACTTCTCACTGAAACGCACATAACTCACTCTCCAAAAGGGTGGTCATCTGTTTCTTTCTCTCTCCCAGGGCTTAAGAAAGCTGCTAGTGATAATTCACACCCCCCTACCTTTTTTTCCCAGCCTAGGAGAATGCAGCAACTTCCATTCCTAGAGGTGATTAGAAGTATCACCCAGATGCTTTTCCTTCTGTCCTCTCCAAAGAACTTGTCTTTCACATGACTCATGCAGATGGATTTTTCTTTGGATGAAGAGGAATAGGCCTTTAAAAATTCCATGTACGTCTCTTATCTATAGGGAAACCAATGCCACAGCAGAAGACAAATTTTCCCCTTGGATTCTGTTATAATGTTATTTTTTTCCTCTCAAGTTAATTTCTGCAAAGGGGCAAGGAGAGACAAGTTTCCTCTTATAGCCAGTGGAGGATTCTGGGATGGACCTGCCCATGATAAGCCAGCCCTTCCACTGCAAGTCCATGGCATGGAAGAAGTAGTTTTGCTATATTACAAACTCAGCTTTGAAATCCCTTTGTGAATAAATGTAAATGTGTTAAAATGATCTTCATGTTGTTCGAGTCTCTGCTTTTATGGTCAACACTGCCACATTGCCGGGCAGGTCACAATGTTGTTATTAGCATCAGATTTATAAGGACCATCATCATTGACTTTTAGTGAGTGAAGTGTCCTTGGAGAGGCTTTTTAAACAAACCCGACTCCAGCTCATGGAATCAGACCATCATTATGTCTCTCACCAGCCAAAGAATGTGTGTTTACACAAGAGGAGGCCACAGGGCAGAGACAGAGAGCAGAAGCACAGACAATGCAAATCAATATTTTTTAGATAGTTTACTGTTAAATAAACCAAAAGACCAGGTCCAGCTGGCTTGAATCAGCTTCACCGCACTTGGTATCAACGCAACAACGACCGCTTACTCATATTAGAGTTATGGGTCTCAGCACAGTTATCGTGACATACTTCTGGCTGGTAAACCTCACAGCTTCAGAGAGTAATTAGTTATTAATTCATAGTATGGGAGAAAGATCCAGCTTTTTGGCTTACAAATAAAGCAAACTAATTCAGAATCAGGGTGAGACCAATGATTTTAAGTTCTTAGACCTATTGTGTAATCTGGGACTAGTGGTTGTCAGACAGTTCGTGGGACTGGAGGGGTCTCCATTCTGGTCAAGAACAGCAGCTCCTAGATCTCCTGACTCTCAGCCCAGGGTCCTGTCCCCCATGTGACAGCAGAGTCCCAGCACTCCTATGCACAGCAAAGGCCAAAATGCAAACAAATTGAGAGCAGAGAAACAGAAACAGATGGCATCCCATTACTCAACAACTTTAGGAGGCCTTTTCCTGCATTACTAAAGGCTAGCTGTAATGGCACGGTGCTGTGGAAAAGAGCTGCCTGCAAACGAAAAAGAGGGCAAAAGGAATACAATCTGGCCATAGGAAATATTACACGGAACAACGTTCCTGTCAGGCTTGGCAGCAATAGCATCAGGGTTGTTCACCTGTCTTCTTGTGAGTCACATCCAACTTTTGGACATGCATTTCCATGCGTATCCAGCGCAACCTGAGGTGGGAAATAATGAGAGGCCGGTTTTTGACATGTGTTGATACACACAGCACAGTTGCCTAGCGCAGATGCTGCTTTGCACGTACTTCTCTGTGCTGGATTTGTAAGTCAACAGGGCTTCTGGCTCAGCAACACTCACTTGGGAGCTCCCCACTCCAGGCTCTGAATTCTGCCAATACCCTGCACAGCTTTCATGAATACATTAAATACCTATAGATCATCTACCTTCTGGGAGGATTACCATAAGCCTCGTCTGATAACATAGCCAAAGAATTACAAAAATTCAATTTTTTTAACCAGTGAAGCTTACAGAAAAGCTTTTTTTTTTGACCTCTGAGCTATCATGTCTTCTTCCTCCCTTCTCAGCGTTCACATATTGCTTTGTAAAGTTTAACCTTTCATTTACTTTTTTACTCGTTGAAATAGTCAGGATTGATTTTGCTTACTAATTAAGACACAGAAACTCAAAGAAATATTCAAGTTAACTGAAGGCTAAGTAATATATATTCTTCTCTCCTTTCCCTTGAAAGACCAAACATTTTTATTTTTAATATTCTTTCAAATCGTGGTGGTAAATGTTGATTCAGAAGCTATATTAAATATCACTCCAGTGAGAATTTGATTAAATGATCTCACTTCAAAAAAATCTGCCCTGGATGTGTGCCTAACAGTTGTTTTTTAATGATTATTATTAGGATAATATATTTATGGTATGGTAGCATAGAAAATTCCAAGTGGCAATTACTATTATTACTACTTTGCTGCAGCAAATTATTACTACTCCTGCAGCAAACATTCTCCATATCCATGTACAGTAAGACATAGTTCTACACCACTTGGTTGACTTTAATAATCAAATTTATTCCATAGCTGACATGTTATTCAGTTCTGCTCTGCCATCATTCCTGCCTTTGCTTCATTGCTGTCTCCATTACCTTTTCACTTCCCAGGTTTCTATGTTTCCAGGGGCAATATTCCAATACAGAGCACCTGGTTCAGGTGGTCACTCTAGCCAGCATAAGTTCATGCATGGAGATGCATTTCAGCTCAAATTTAAAGTAAAACAGGAATTTACTTTGTTACACCAAAAACTTACAAGATTATTAAAAAATAGCAAACACTAACATTAATGTTTGAATTTACCTCACTAATACTTATTTTGGGCACTGGCTTATGCTACTAACTGATAGAATTTTGCAAGACTCCGGCTTCACTTCACTTTTTTGGTTCACAAGCTGAACCACAAGAATCAAAAGGAGCAACAGTATCTTGTGTTGACCTAAATGAGCTTTCTAGCTGTTCTTTTTCTTTTCACTAATAAAGTGGCTGCAAAATTGAAAAAGGATACAAAAAAGGAGTGGGATCAACTGAAACATTTTGCTTGGACTGAAATATCATGTTTTCCTTTGTGGAGGTTGGAGCTTTCCTTTTTTCTTTTACATTTTTATTTCTTTAGGTCAATAGGCTTAAACCAACTGTTTCTAACAAGCCACTGAAATCGCTCATGTCACTGTTTTTCCTAATTTTCATTCTTCCTTCTTTGGGGAAGAGAGCTACTGAAATATATGGATGTCACAGTGCATTATACGGTAAATAAACCACTCTGAAATATTTTATCCAGCTCTACTTATATGGCAATTTTACCATAAGATCTGGACATACCACTGTCCTTAGCAAGGAACTAAGACTCATGCAGACTCAGTACAAATTCAGCCTGTCTACCTTTTGGCAGAGAAAGGATGAGTTTATAGTAAGAGAGTAGTTTCTTTACATTTCCTCCTCAACAGTGATTTTAAATCTTTACTCTCTTGTGACCCCCCTATGAATTCTTCACTGGGGCAAGGACCTGAGTGTAGTGTCTAAAAGCCCACTAAAAATGGACACATTTTTTTCTTTGATACCTTTCAAGTTAATGCACAGAATTAATGACAGAGTCCCAGTCGTCTTCAGACTGCACATGAAAGACCACTAACCTGTTGTTGATGGAGAAAAAACAGGCATTTCTACAATTCAGTCTATGCAAGAGTGGAATCACCTTCTCTGCTGACTAAAGAGAGACAGTATTTTGAAATACACTGACCTTGGGCACCTGATTTGGGTACCTACATTGGGTGGGATGAACCTTGTTCTAAAGCAGCTCAGGCAACATGATTTAACAGCCTGGGACACCACAAATCCTCTTCTCTGTCACCCAAGGCGGAACTCATTTTTCCTGGTGCTATAAGCACCTTCTTAAGGTGTGTGGGAAAATCGCGTAGTTTGGACTGTGTTCCCAGAAAGCCAAAAAAATGAGAGAAAAAGAGACAGTAGAGGATATCGCTAATGAGAAGTATGTTACTCAGGCTCCCACTGCATTCATGGCTTGGGAACTGAAGTTCTTCAGTTCATCTCAACTTGAGATTCATAGATTGATAAGCCCTCCTCAAACTGGGTGCTAAAACCTTTCAAAAACTCTCTTACTGTTCTTTCAAGACACAGACAGTGATGCATCAACCTGTTCACTATGCTTTTATGCAGTATTGTATCGACCTGAACTTTCACAAAGAGAAATGGGAGATCTAGGTTCAAAACATACTTCTGCCAGCGGAGGAGAGAAGAGATTTCTACTAACACAGGAGTTAACCTCTTCCCCGTTGAGACATCTCAGAACCAGTTCAAAGGCTGTGTGGAAGGGGACGCTCTCTCTCCTTTTGGTTGAAGTGTTTCACCTTTGAGGGCAAGAAGGCAAGACTGCTAAGCTAACTGAAGGATGGCGATCGTGACTTTGTAACCTCCCAGTTAGACCACTCCTCTGAAGACCTGATTTCTGCTCCAAGGAAATGTGTCTTTTCGGCACAGTGGAACAGTCCCAACACAAGTGGCAGAGAGAGATCCCATGCAGACAGGGAGAACCTCATGTAGCTTTAGTCATCCACGTGCAAGCCCTTTTTCTGATCACTGGAGCGAAGCAGATATTCTTAGGGCACACAGTATTTTTATTATCCGTGTCTCTCTTAAAATTAAAGATTGCACCCTAGAAGTGCCTGTTTCTCTCAACTGGCTATAAAGGTAGTCTGTGGTGAATGCCCCAGCTGCAGACATTTATATTTGATCAGATGCACCTACTCCAAACTATTTTTCTATGCACGTTGTCATCTCCTTTTCAACCCAAAACTTGGATTTCATTAAGAAACTTCCTTCACACTATCTCAGAAACAAATTTTATAAAATCCAGGATGAAAAAGAAAGAAAGAAAGAAAGAAAAAACAAATGAAAACCTCCTGTTTTCAGACATTCATGTCCCAGAATAGACCCTGAAATCTAACCACGACTATTTGGGCAGCCAGAGGGTGAAACAGACTATAAACAAAACTGAAACAGATTTTATTGATTTTTCCCCATGCAGGCTAAGCTGCCTGCAAAATCCAAATCAAACAAAAGAATATCAACAACTAACGACAAGTCAAGTGCATTTTCAAATGACTTCCCTCTCTGTGGTCTAAGGCATTCTTGCAATACGATAGGTTAAGAAAAATATTTACAAATTATGGTTTGAAGTGGATTATGTCCCTTGAAGGATTCATTTCAATGTTTTCACACTGATGACTTCAAAGGAGTAAAGAAAGTTATAGTACCCCAAAGCTAGTCAGGTACATTTCTCTATTGCCTGCAGAACATAAAAGTAAAAATCAAAGTGTTTTCTCTTCACCGAAAGAGCTACCACAGGGCTCTTGTTCTTGCTCTGAAGCTAAATTCCTTGTCTCTGAGCCATGTGTACAGGTTTCCAGCTTACTGAGCTGCCACAGATCACCTGAGCTTTGGTACCCCACCACCCTGAGCCTCCGACTCCAACAGAGCAAACCCACAAATATGGTTTAATCTAGCAAGTTTTGGATGCAACTGAGGGCAGACCAAGGAGATACATGCAGACACTTATTTTGGCTTACTCAGCACATAGGGTGCAATTCATCTCCCATAAAACTTTAGACATCTGTAATGGCAGTGTGTTTGTGTGAGCTAGCCACCCTCAGTTCCTTGTATTGGAGAGAAATTACTACTACTGACTACTTCCAGATGAGATGAATCCCCGCCTCGGATTGTCTCTTATGATAGAGGCTAATACAAGTCATGAATTGCTGCAACATGACTATCTTGTGCTGCTAATACCTTCTGTCCATGCAAGAAGGTGGTGATACTGCAGCACGACTCCTCTCACATGAACTGGCTTGCTGAAGAATGGTTAACTCTGAATAACCCAAGTTCATGTTGTAATGAAGACACAGCCTACATCTACAGCGGCTGAACCACAGGTCCTTCCCAAACTGCCAGGATGGAAAACCTCTGAAGTATTTTATTGCAGTCACAGAGTCTGTATACAGTTCCAACTGAATTGCTTATTTATCTTGCATTTTAAATTCCCTGAGATTTTTCATACAAATAAATATCATACGGGAAGAACAATTCAATTTATATTCAGGGGGGTTCTAAAGTCACTGTAATTGAATGATAATTTGCCGTGAAGCACAAATGTCAGTCCTCATGTTTGCCTCTTGACCTGAAAGGATACGGCTAGTGAAAACGTCTAGCAGATAATTACTACTAGGCTAACCCTGAAGGCTTGGCTATTATTCACAGGTCAATCTCTCTAAGATAATTCCCAGGATAATATTACTGAGGAACACATTCCCCCTGCATAATGCAACACCTGCCTCTGTCATGAGGACCCAGGGATGGGCAGCTGAGCTTTGCCTCTGCTTTGGTCTCTTTTTTAAGCTTTCTTGTAAGACAGAGGATGGAAACAGCAAAAGGGGGGAATAAGGGAAATATCACCTTGCAGTAGAGAACCTGGGGAGACTTTACTTTCATTATTTATCAGGGCTAAGACTTCTCACAGAGTCTGTACAGATGGGGGGCACACAAATTCTCATGTTCCTCAACAGGATCAGGTGTTGCTGTTGGAAAAGGCATGAGACTGGTCTGAATAGACAAATGGCTGCTAGACAAAAAGCACTAATAAATGCTTTCCTAGAGCAGATCATCCTCTTCTGTGCATATGAATACGTACATCTTTCACCATTAAAGCGAACGTCCCTGTTAGTGCATTTACAACACTTGAGAAGTGATATGTGGGTTTTCTTGTTTCTCTTTGTAACCCATCAGTTCAAATGCCTGGAAACCTTTTTTTTTTTTTTTTTTTTTAATATATATATATATAAATTCTATTGCAGATGAACAAGAGGAGAAATAAACCAGTTGAAACATCTCAGAGGATCACTTAACATCATTCCTGGTCCTTTCTTCGTCAAGACAAATATACTTCCAGGACCTGGGTATAGCAGTCGGCTATGATGTGCTGTATTTTAGGCAGGGTCAGTATATTCCCTCTGCTTCTATAAAACCGCAAGGCACGTGAGCACGCACAGAAGACAAATCAGGCTGTAACAGCATACTGGGGTTAGCCCCAGTCTGCTTCCTTCCCCTCTGGATCATAGAAATTTAGGGCCAGAGAAGATCTCAAGGGGTCATGCAGTCCATCCCCTCGCCCCAAGGCAGGCTTAGCTACAGGGAGGTCAGGCTTGACAGACGTTTGTTTAACTGGTTCTCAGAAACGTCTCATGATGGAAACCCTACAGCCGCTGCAGACAGTCTGCGCCTGGTCTCCACTCTTCTCTTCCCCATGTTATAATCCCACCCGTTCTGTTGTAAGACAAGAAGCAGGACAGAGCAACATCCAGAAAAGGTATGACGGGGAAAAAAAATGTAATGTCCTAGGGAGAAAATGGGGGGAAAAAAATAAAACAATCTACAAGAGTCCCATAGGTTGTTTAGGATTTTGCAACTCCGAAAGTAGCACTGGAGGATGGAGTTCAGTGGGCAGAGTGCCCAGTAAGAATAATAATTAATAATAATTACACATCTGGTCAAAGGTGAATGGTGTAGTGAGGTTGCATGATTAGTCTGGACAGCAGCATAGAGAAGGGAATGTGTAAAGGTATATAAGGGTCTTAATTAATGCCACTTATAATGCTATTAATAATGTATGATTAACTATTTAAATATTAATACCTTTTATTACTTTCTCTTATTTTGCCACATTGCACAGAAGGAAAAAGGATGATCTCTGCCTATACTATATTACATATAAAAGTTACTGGTAGATTTTCAGTCTTATATTGGAAGACACATAGGCCCTGATTTTCTGATTCAAATGTTTATGAATCTCTTTAATTTCATTTGTATTAAGTTATGCCTTTCAGCAGTATAACTAATAGAACTGGAAACATCATGCTTACTTACTACTTTAATTAGTAGATTTTAAATATTGATTTTTTGCTTTACTTCCAATTTTTCGTAGAAAATGTGGATAAATAGACTAGTTTGTACTAGAGTAGCAGCATAGTTTGGAACAACTCCAAAAGATACTGGTTTAAATTGGAAATAGTTGGGAAAGGGGAAATCAGTTATCAGTCTCGAGTTGCTACTGCTGTAACTGGAAACAACTTTAAAAGTATATTTGGATAATTCATATTATTTTGCCAACACTTTGAAGTTACACTTTCCTCCCTCATTTCTTAAGTCAGCAAGAAACGGTTATTAAAGACATCTCTTAAAAAAAATAAATAGTGAAACTGTCAAGATGTGGCTTTGAAATCTTTGAAAAGACGCCTGCAACGTATAATGTGCTATAAGCACATCTATTAAATCACGGCTCTTGTGGTTCTAACGCAGAAATACCAGAAAAGAATTCTTTTCACACAGGATCAGTAGCTAGACAATAATGGGAAACACTTGGGCAGAAGGTAAAAGTTGGCTAAAGCAAGCTCCTTTCCATCTGCTTGTTATCAGCACTTATAGGAGCAAGGCAGGTGACCCATAATTTTTTTTTTTTTTAAATGACAGACTTTTGTTTGTGACTGTGCCATGATGAAGGATCTCGTTTTAACTTTGTTGAGATATTGTCCAGGAGTTCAAAATTAAAGAGCAGCTATTAGTAAAGAAAAGAGGGTTGCTGGGAGAAACTGGAATGATTTTGCCATATTACAAAAAAAGAAAAAAAAAATGTTTGAAAAGAGGGTCCCCAGAGTTTGCCAGCCATTGTTCTGCTAGAAAATGAAAAGCAGACTGAAATCAATAGGAGAATTGACCAAGTCACTTCCCCTGTCCCAGGTAAATGAAATGCAAAGAAAAATGAAAAGCACTGGAAAGACAGTCGAGAGAAAAGCTTATTAGGGTGTACAGGTAAGTCCAAGAGGAAGAACGAGACCCTGAAACACACGCTATTTAGTACGGGAAGGCACAAACCGAGGACTGGAAGGTACAGCTAAAAAACCCACAAAAAGGCGCAAATATTTAACCGTGAACGCACTTGGCCACTTAAGCATATTAGTGATAGGCGTGGTGGGATCTTTATCTCCAAACGCCCTCAGTGCATCTCTGGAAGATAAGATTTACCCACACAGAAGTTGCTGGGCTCCAACTGGGAATGAATGAAATTGTATCACCCCCCATTAAACAGGAGGTCAAGGTGGAAGAGCTAATGCTTTCTCTGACCTCAGAAATCTCCGAAATTATGAAACGATTAGATTAGGTTGCTGAGCTAATTGTTTGGATCTCTTGGAATTTTTCTGTATAGACTTTTTAATGCCTTGTTTATGAATTACTGTATTTGGGATAGATACAATAATTGACATTTAGTTATTTTCCAAGACATAGATTTTCTGCAAAGAAGCTTTTTTGTAGAATTTAAGTACTGATTGGCATTCACTAACTACGATGTGACAAAAACCTTTGAAATCCCTTAAAGCCATTCTCTACTCTGCATCTTCTAAATATTTTGTCAAGAACACTACTGAATTGTTAAATCAATTAAATATTTGTTAATTAACTACAATAAAGAAAAAGCTTATGTAATTATAAGTGAATTAAAAAATAGAATTATTATTAATACTAAAGATTGGCACTGTTCCCAGAGCTGTAAGTTTAATTTTATTTGCCTTTTTAAAGCTAAATTCCTTCTCTGCAATCCATCCAGCAAATTTCTTGATGCCTGTTTTATCACCAGGGGTTCTGCAGTTGTAGAAAAAGTAAAGTGCTCTTGCAGAGATATGCGGCGTAGCCCAGCCAGCAAAATGCAATGATTTGAAATTCTTTAATGATCAGTCTCTAGGATAGACGTTTCACAACAACAACAAAGGAAAAACTGAACTAACACAACTCTTTAAGAAATCTAAGAAAGTCAGGACAGATTTCACATGAGATTATATTCACAGATGGCCTACTGAATCTCTTGGCCAAATCTGGCTGTATATAAGTTTTTGCACTAAAGTTAACAATGAGACCAACCTATAAAGTTAAGACTTTGAGCTAGAATTTGAGACTGCTTAGTTACAGGGTTTCAATCCATCTGATCAAACAGATCAGACCAAACCAAATTGGTTTTCTTGACTGTCCAGACTAGTTCACCTTCAAGGCTGATGTCTCATATGGTCTCAATGAGAAATGAGAGGGAACTCCACTTTTGCGTTGCCCTTGACATTTAGAGGAGTCAAAGGGTTTGAGTAACTATTAATTATTGGCAAAGGATTTTAATTCATTCTTCTATGGAGCCTCATCCTCGGTAACTGTATTGGGAGTAATTTTAAGGACTGAAATATCACAGTTTGGCTTAGCCCTCAGTAAGAGAACTTCCCACGTTTTGACAGGGAAATGAGATTCAGAAAAGTGCAGACAGGGTGCACTAGACCAGATGGGTGGATAATTGAGCGTGCCTAGGTAGGACTATTTCAGGACATTTTTAAAGCTTGCCTCTCTCTTGAGGGGGAGTGGAGAGTGGGGGAACTGATTTGTCGGCATGAAATGAAAGCATGATGAGACCAAGTAAACTGACTGCTTCGTTATGCTGCATGACAAAGCAGTGCCTGATTTCTCAATATTTTCTTTTCAAGCTGGCATGTTGCACATTTTAGTGATGGCCCATACACACCTTCTATTGCTAATGCTACCAAAGTGGTTCCTCGCCTTCCCAAAGGAAGGGCTGCAGGCAGCCAAAGGAGCAAGATGTTGGGTCCAAAGAACAGCGATTAGTCAGTGGTGCAGAGGAAAAGGTTAACCACCTGAGCTGCTGGGCTTAACACAGGTGTAACCAAAGAGCTCCGGTTATGCTGAGGGTGAAAGTAAGGTGATGTAGCACTTTGTTTTGGCATAATCTGTGCATTTATTAATTGAAAAGCAGATGGAGAATGTGGGAAGAAATTCAGCTGCTCTCTTCCTTCTGCCCCCACATTCAGGCTCTCGTGGTACCTGGCGTCTCCTTATGTTCTCCCTCATTTCAATGCCGGCGTTGTTCTCCCTGCTCTGTTTCCTTCTCTTTTGGTTGCTTTCTGCCTTCTCTCTCGCCCTGCTTTTCTGTGCTGACCCTGACCCTTATTCTGCCCCTTCTTGCTCAGATCTACTTTTTCATTTTTTATTTTATAACTTCAGTTCTCTCGAGCCTCCCTTCCTGAATTTCTGGAGGCCAGCAGTGCTGGAAGTGCTGGAAATCTGGTGCCTTTCACTTTGCTCCCTGTCTGTCTGCAGTATTAGCGTATGAATCTTGATGAAATAAAAACAAGAAAACCTGATGATAGGCCATAACGGGCCATGACTTGATGCAATTAATTACTAATTCTGATTCAGATTTGTGATGGTTTCCAACCAATAAAATCCCAAGGCCACTTTGTCCTTTAGACATAGTCATGTAGTGCTCTTCTTAACAACAGAAAAAGCACGTGGCTGCATGTATTTCCTTAACAAAAGATATCTTGTCTTGCTAAAAGCATCTTGGTCTCATGGGGGCTCTGCTAGGAAACCTCTCTACAGCCCAAATATTCATCCTCAGCCCAGCACTTTTTTGCTAAAACAATTGGTTGGCTGTGGTTTAAATTATTATAAAAAGGATCTGGAGCTGAAACTCCCAGATGAGATGGTAGGGATGTTTATTCCCATCATTGCTTTCATACAGCAGGCAGAGCTGTTGTTTCAGACTTTAAAAGACCAAGACTACATTTCTTTGTATATATAAAGATATAGATACACCTCGGTCAACTGAGAAGACAAGTAGTTACCCATATTCTTAAACTGATACAGCACCCAGTTTTCAATTAAACTCATTTAAAATGTCATAACTCACTGCACCTTATTTCCCTTAAAACAGAGAAAGAGCAGCAACAGCACCATAAGGCATATTTATGCAGGTAGCCAGTTATTTCCACAAGGAAGAGAGTCGTATCTTCACCAACAAGGATACAATGAAAGCACTGCACCTCTGAAGTGCAGAGAAGCCTGCGGTCAGGAAGCACTAACCTCAGTCACACCTGGAAGTTTTTCTGCTCAAACCATAAAGGAATCATCCGCTTATTTTACAAAGTATAAACTTCATCAGAAATTCCTAGGGCCACCATGACCACGCTAGTCTCAGCTGCACCTCCACTGGCTTGGTATCAAGAAGTTGAACACATGAGTGACTGTTACAGAAAAATGTGTTCTAGTTTTCACTCTGAAACCCAAACCCATGATAAATTCCCCAACTTAATCTTTTCTCACAAACTTTGACTCTAGCTGTTTTTTTTGTTTTTATTTTCTTTCTCCCCTTGACTCTCTTGAGCAAACAGGAGACTGAAAATTCATTGTTATCTACCTCTGCTCATGCTTAAACCTGATGAAATTTTAAGCTTTTACATTTTCTTGATTTGGGTGTGCTTGTGTGTATTTGTGTGTATCTTTAAAGACCTACATTTGGCTTTGAGACATCATGTTCATTCACATCTCAACTCAAGAACAAGGAGAAGAGGAAAAATTGAGCTAAGAACCTCCCAGCAAAATGCCTGTCTGGACTTTGATATGCAACTTTACATTGCTGCAAAACACATGCAGATTTTATGCGGGAGGAGCCCATCCTTCAGCCTGGCTCACTGGGCATCAATATCGCAGCAAACACAGCACGCCATATATCACTACACAGATCCTGAAGAACGACACCTGTTCGATATCAGTGTTCAATCTCCTGAGTTAAAAACGTATTCAGGGAGTTATTATTATTTCATAAATATGGCTTATTATTCCGGCTGGCTGTAATGTTTGAATTTAAAATGAATCCCTCTATCTTGCATGAGTATTGATGGAAAACGCCATCATAAAAGGTTCCATTGCACAGGCTGGTAAGAAAATTGTTTTCTTGTGCATGATAATTATTCTGCTAGAGGAGATATTCAGCAATCCTTTGGACTGTCTTAATTGCTGACGGACATGCCCACACTTCCACAACAGCCTGTTGGATTTACTTAAGCGACATCTTTATGAACACCTACTTTTTTTTGAGTTTACCAGTGATTTTGCATGCCAGCTAAAACCAGGATGCAGCATAAGGAGGCCCTAATGATTATACCATACCTGCAGTTTTTCTGTTTACAGGAACACCTCCAAATGTAAAATAACATAGCTTCACGTTTCATAATACAGTGAAATGGAAATGAATGACAAAATCAGTGGGAAAGATTGCTGTAGACTTTTATGCATGTTTTAAGCCTGATTATTGGAATCTAATATACATATAACCAAAACCTTTCTGTCAAATCCTTGAAGATTGCTAACAAGACTATAGCTGTTTAACAGAAAGAGAACTTGGAGTGTCCAAAGGTCAAATATCTGGTTATTTTGAGTTTGAAGCATTGCAGAGAATATGCACATTAATTGTCCCATGATTCTAGAGTCTGCAGAATCTTGCATATGTTTTGATAACACCTTAATAATAAGGCAAATATGATTCTGAAAAGTGTCCTCACAAAATACTCCAGGATCTTTTTGCACACCCTTCTGCGATCTTTTATCTTGCTTTTGCCCCTTGTACCCATTAATGTAGATTTTGCAATTTTTTTTCATTTTTATCATCCAAGAAACTCAAAGATCGAAAGAGCACAGTTCCACAATATCCTAGTGAAGATACCAGCTTGGGATTTGTTTGTGTCCCTCCAGACAGATGCCAATTAAAAAAAAAAAAAAAAAAAAAGGACTGATTGACAAGTGCTCTCAAACAAGATTTCTTCAGATTATTTTATGAAAAGGACACTGGATTTCATTAAATTCTGTTTCAAAAGCCATCCACATTGAAGAGAATGCATTCAGAGGAATTAACTGTTTCTGTCCTGCAGATCACGTACCCAAATTGTGAGTTCACCTTCTTGTGGCAGGTGGCCTCTTTCCCTCTTGCCCTATCTGCAGCAGGAAGATAAGAGGCAAGTGGAAAGGTCTTGCATCCTTATTATATGCAAAGAATAAAGGCATTCGTACAGAGCTGGATGCTTTTTTAAGGACCAGCTTAAAATGTATAATTGCTTTATCTGCTGATACAACGAGCATCGTGCTATCTAGGCTACACAGGTGGGGGAAAAAAAAGAAAGTGCTCAGAAAACTGCTTAAAAAATCTTTATATTTTGCAAACTCCACAGTGAGCCGTCTCACAATGGAAACTTCCTTAACCATTTCTAATGACATGACACTTTAAATCACTCCTACCAGCTGGAGGCCACCAAAGTGCAACAAAAGTTGACACCTCAAAAGATTGTGGCTCAGACACGTCTGCTGTAAACACTCTTCACCCCAAATCTGTGGAATATGTTCTCTACCTTTGACTCGAATGTGGTGATCTGACTCAAACAGCAAGAATGGATTTGGAGGGGACGAGCCACCAAAATTGGCACGGATGTAGATACAAAGAGGACTCTTCTGTGTGCCAATCTTTTCAGAAGAGTGGCCCAGAGAAGGCCTATCCGGCCACCTCGATCCAACTCCAGTAAAACCTAAGGAGAAAATGTCTGCAGCTACAGAGATGTCTTTGGATGACGATGAAGATGGCATTCCCACATTTTTGTATGCACTTTCTTCTTTGGTCCTCTCCCTTCCTCATCATTTTCTCTCACTACTGCCTCCTCTTTTCCTAATTCTTAGAATAATCAATATCTGATAACCTTCAGGTTGAAAAAGTTCAAACAATCTGTTTGGCCTTTTTTTTTTTTTTAACCATCTTCCACCTTTTATACAATTTATATATTCAAAGACTGGTAATGACAGGGACTTCAAACCTCGTGCTATCACAGCTGCAACTTTGCTAATTCCATTACAAATATTCCATTTCTAAAGACATTTTTATTTTGTAGGAGAACTCTATGGCTCAGTCTACATAATGTAGTAACCCTGACAGCTTTATATCTGAGGAAAAGAATTACTGTGCACATCAGCAAATAAGTTTTTTCTTGTCCCAACTGTAAAAACAGCATCAGCTTTATTTGCCAGTTTTGTGGCATCCTATGTCTTCCCCAAGTCCTTCTGATAAATTATCACTCATGTCAACCATGCACTATAGAAATGATCCATGGCTGATGAAACAGGTAGTGTACTTTAATATTTTCAGCTAAGGACAGGGTGCTGGAAATCAATGTATATAGCAGAGACTGCAAAGGTCTGAGTATATCACTTTTTCCCATCCTGGGCCCATTCTCTGGAAAGAATGTATCATGAAAAAATAATAATTACTAATAAAAGCATGCAACTCTTAAAGGGTATTTTTCGTCTGCTTATCTCATTGTGCTTTACAGATATTGGTCAGTCTCATTAATTTTGTTGTGTAGGTGGGCACGATAGAGCAAAATAATTTTTCAAAGCCCCCCTTGTAAATCTGAAGTAGATGTAGGATTACCAAATCCCTTCCCTGCGGTCTCTGCACTAGGCCACACGACCTCCCTTAATTCAGCTGCAGAGCAGAATCCACAGCTGAGATGTGCTTATAGAGAGAATAAGTCATCTGGGATACAACGTGTGAACTGTGTAAGGGCACGGTTGGATGATCTCCTCCGATCATTTCCTCTGTGCCCCTTTTTCATAGCAATAACTGTTGATCCTGACACGCAGCAATAAATAGCTTTATTTTTGCAGTGCATTAATCTAGCAGTCTGGATACCATGAATTACCACGTCTCAGGTGACGGGATGGTAACTGACAGTAGAAGAAGGAACTGTTGGGTTTTTTAGTAGGAACTAAGAAAAATGTGTTAACCAGTGATCATCGGACCACTCCTTAATACAAGGAACCAAAACACTTCCAATGAACATAGCTTCTACTGGCTTCCTACCTAGACGTGCTCTGTCTCCTCACTGAAATTCAACAGTGTCAAGGGCTCCAACAGCTTTAGAAGCACTGTTAATAAAAACGATCAGTTACTGCCGCTGTTTCTTGCCTTTGTGAACCCCCCACTTGTAGTAAGCAAAACAGATTTCACTTTTACAGAAGGTCTTTCAACCTCGAGGTCTTTGAGGACCTGGCACCAGCAGAACAATAGGCTTGATTCAGTGGATGCCCTACAGGGGTTCCCTGTGTGTTTATTATGGAAGTTCAATGTGCCCAGTATGCAACTGAAGATTATTTTTCTTCCAAAGGCCAGGCTTGCATGGAATTCTGTTAATTAAAAGGCACTGCAGAAATGTCAGCTATTACTCTGTTACTACATAGCATCCTTTGTCCTTCACATAATGATTTTAAAGTGTTTTGCAGACATCATTTGGTAGAATAATAAGGTATTATTATTGAGTCTTTATGTCTCCTATTGTTCCAGGAGCGTTGACCTTGCTTCTCCAGTACAGAGGTCTGTCTACCAGGCTAATCATGACGATATCTGAGTACCTCAGAGGAGATCCTTATGTGGCAACATTTCTGCAGGAACTCAGAACCAGCCAGACTTACTGATAAGATCCATTTATTACCCTTGTGCATTTCTGCAAGGTTATAAACCAATTCCTATTTCACATTTAAATCCCATCCTGGCAGCGTGTGAGGAGATGTGTGGTTCTGATAACCCAAATTTCCCCAAGTTCTTGGAGCTGGTGTGATTTGCTATCAGATAGTGTAACTGCAGAGAATCAGGATGAATGGGTCCTCCAGTCACTCTTTTCCAGCAGATACATAGTACTGATTAATCTTTTTGAACTACTGAATCGCTATGGGAATAGCTCTTCGTTTATGCCCTTCACTTTCATTTGCCAGTACAATGTATTAACAGCCTATGTTTTAGCCATGGACAACCTGTTATTAGCACATCTTCTCATAAATAATTTTTTTCCTTGACTGGATGTGTATTATAGACATATCTATAAATATCCACACACTCAGCAGGGTATATACAATACATCTGGCAGGGAATGGTTACCCCCAGCACAATACCAATTTTTAATACAACCTTGGCTTATTTCCATAGCTGTCAGAAAGTCTAGGTTAGGTTGATAAGCTTCCTAAAAGGGAAAAATACAGTTTGTGGCAACTGAGTTTTGTCCCTCTTGTTGCTAGTCCTGCTACTTATGAGGGCTTTATCTTCCCGGGAGTGGGATATTTTAAGAGCTGCTGAATGACTTATGATGCAAAAGCTCATTTTTGGATATATGGAGATATTTCACAAAATCGTCACTATCCTTTGTGAATCTGAATGTCCGAGAGGTAGGCCAACTGCTCCGTTTTACACCTCACATGCTTTTCATTACTTTTGTTTTGCAAAAGAAAATCAGATCATCCCACTATTACCTTGCCACACTTTTCTTTTGTCCTGAAAAACCTTATTTCCCCCATCTAAGCCCATATGCCTGGGCTGGTTACATGGATGCCTAAGCTGTAGATTCTTTTATTGAAACATCTCCAGGAATGCCAAAAGGAAAAAGAAGAAAAAAAATGTTTGATATAATGATATTATTGCTCTACCAATCTCTCCTGAATCAATCAGTTACAATGGGAGATCTAAACAATATTTAAAACCCATTTATGCTAATAAAGACATATCAACAACAGTCTCTCTGTCTCTCTGTTACAACGTGTGTGCTCAAATCTGCAAGAATTCAGACTAGTCTCATTACTATATAAATGCCATAAGCTGAAATACATAATTGCAGCTCGGACCAACGGAAGAATACAAGCATACACTTATTGTTTGAAACGAAGAGACAATCAGTACATACTTGAAATGCACATATTTTGAAGTCTTATCTGAAAAAAGGTATTTTCCTGTGCTGGACTTAAAAAACAAAAATTGTATAAGAATTTTAGCCCAGTCCTTACAAGTCAGGCCATTCTAGGTCTTTTTTGTTGCTGCTGTTGATTTGTTTCTACACTTTTAAGTGTGGAACTTCTGACTGGAAGTTCTACTAGTAAACTTAACTGTGTTTCTGAACCTTTTTATATGGTTTATTAAAGTCTTGCTATATGTAGCATTTTAAGACCATTTCAAATTTCTATTTTTTTTTGTCCTTTTTGAAATACTTCACCATGTGCACTCATTTGGAATACTGAGGTACAGTACTCTGTGGCTGACAGGTTTTATTTGCTATTTGTTAAGCACAAATAAGGAGAAAATGCAGTTCTATGAGGTGTCTTATACAGAGTCATTAGATGAGTCAGAAGTAGCAGATCCACATGATATTGGTAAAATCAGTGGTGATTGTGCTCATTCAGCAAGAGTGTTGGTGGAAGTACAGATAAATTTGTCAATTTGGAAGTCAAAATACAGTCTGTACTCGCTGGGAAAAAAGAAGTGTTATTTTTGTACTAGGAGTGTGGAAAAGTAAAAGGATGAATTTTGATGGGTACTGCATGAGCTGGAAATGTTGGTGAGGCACAGAGATCAGAGGCTCTGTAGTCAAGAATAAATTAGGCTAAGCGGTATATGAGCTTCCATGAAATTATATGTGGGTTATTTCTTACACTTTAAATGAA
This sequence comes from Apteryx mantelli, assembly GCF_036417845.1. Taxonomy (NCBI): domain Eukaryota; kingdom Metazoa; phylum Chordata; class Aves; order Apterygiformes; family Apterygidae; genus Apteryx; species Apteryx mantelli. The sequence continues at coordinate 6,303,152 of NC_089978.1, forward strand.
TTTCCACAACAGCAAATTAACATGACAATGTCATTCATTCAAGGTTTATGAACCTGGGAGCATTTCTGGTCTTAATTCAATCATTTTCATTAAATCTGTTGTTAACAATACAGAAAATATATGTATATATTTCGAATGATAACTATTTATTAGACAAAAAAATTAAAATGACATTGGAAATATGGCTTCACAATTTTTGCTCTGTTTATTCCTTTAAAGAACAGCAAGGACAGAATCACAAGAACAAAAATAATGCTTTATAATATCACAGGAAATACTTAGATTTGTCAACTCCATCTACGTATAAATGTACACTGAAAGCAAATGATAAATATATGTCCAATACCCATAATGGATTAATAGTTTTATTTTTTTTCTCTCATTTTTGCAGAAAAATAAGTCTAAAAAATGGTAATATACTTACATATTTCAGATCCTCATTTGTCTAAGAATAGAAAGCACTCATGTCATGTGTCAGAATAACTCTGGCGGTCTCTTCGCAATCCCCTTTTTGTGTTCACCATCCACAAAAATCAGTGTGCCACTGCAGTGGTCCAGCCATTCTCACTACAGAAAAGGAGCCAGGTGTTGCGTGTCAGAAAAGACTGGCAGGGATTTGTTAAGGTTATTTGCATGGCGGCTGTCAGGATATTCCTCGCAGGATCCTTCCTAAGTCCAAAGACCCAGAGAGATTCCCCCTAATCGTGAGCACTTAACCAAAAGCACCTACATTAGCAGCAAATTCTCCCCAGGCTACTGTCTCAACAGGCAGAAACTGGTATCTAGCTCTGTGTCCACACTGATATGCAGAAATGGATATCTATCTCCATATCTACAAGACACCCATGTCGAAGCTGCCTTCCCATGCTTTCATTTCCATGGGAAGAAAATCGGGGCAACCAGATAAGAGTTATGGCATGTTGCAGGCATGGTCTTATCCCAGATGCTCCAGGATCAGCACATAGGGCATGCCACCACCCATGCCTGACTGCATGGTCTAAACATGGCCTCAAAGGCTGCATAAGAAGCTACTGTACACTTAATCTGAGTTGCCTAAAGTTGAGTGCAATGAAATTGAACCTAAGTTAACATGCAGACTATGGAGAAATAGAAAATACTTTTTTCCATGGGACAAAACTAATAATAAATGGTTACTTTTATTTCCTCTCCTCCTTTCCAGCTTATTTACTTATTTTAAGACATTACCAACATTGTAGTTTTTATAAACTTATATTGGCCTTGTTCAAAAAATAGAGGAGAAAGAGTGCCCTGAGCTGGACACCTGGATAAGTCCAACAGCTTCAACATACCCAAACAAATGACTAACTCAGTCCCACAGTCCACATCCTTCAGGCACTTTCCTATGTAATTTTGTAACTTCCTGAACATTTTATTAGCAACTCTGTATTTAGTGGGGAATTGAACACAACTCTCTCAATTTCATAGACACTTGAACGTATATATAATTTTACTGTGAGGCATGTTTGGGCAATGTCACTCAGTTTAGTGACAGCACTCATGGGTGTAATACGTTGCACAGTGGTGAAATTGAGCCAGTATATGACCTTGCTAAAGGCCACCAGCTTCTGACAGGTCACAGTTAACATGCCCTTCAGTGCTATCAAACAATAACTTGAAAAAATGTGGCTGCAGATGTAAGACACAGCTCAGTTCAATTTCCCCCTCAACAAACATCTAGTGCCACTGGAGATGCCCTTGTTATCCCGACAGTCCTCCAGATGCTACTCAAGACATGGGTTTCCTGCAGATCCTCTATCTTCTTCAGTTTGGACATCTCAAGTGGCTCTAGATGTATTACAAAATGAAATCAAGCACTAAATAAATCACAGATTATATATGGGGCGCTGAGTTCCCAAACCCACGACATTACCACTCCCCATATATAATGCCCACGCACCATCCCTTCCCATAAATACTGCTTTAGGGAGTGGATAGTTACCAGGATATCTACATTTCCATTTTGAGCACTGCTCAGGCATATGCATGAGTGTTGGATCAGGGCTCACGTGTCTTTTAAATAATATCCTTGTCTTTTTTTTTTTTTTTTTTTTGTAAAAATTAGAGCAACAGCAATTCCAAAAAGCTGTTATGTTTTGATTGTTAGGAGCTGCCATAAATGGATTCCAGTAGAGATAATGCTGTAAATGTTGATCATATTACAGGTTGGCCCACCTACTGTCACTTCAGGAAGCAGAAGTTTAAATATAAATCACCTATTTTTAACTGGGTTAATATTAGAACTGAAGGAGGAGATGTTCAGCTGGGGTAAATAGTAGCTTCACTGCTGTAGGTGGCATTATGCTGATTTAGAGCGGCTAGGGAGCTGAAACAATATATTGTTTTTTCACCAGCAGCTCCACTAATGTATTTAGAATATTAACTCAATAAGGAAAAGAAAAATGAGGAAAAAAAAAAAACAAAAAAACCCCCAAAGGCTGAGACTTTTCAAGGTATTTGGTGAGTTCTGACAAACTTCTGTGGTTAAATGAGTGGAATGTGCGTCTTTGCCCATTAGACTGCTTCAAATCCCAGAACTAAAATTTGCATGTTAATAACTATGCATTTTGTTTACAATGAGCATATTCCAGATGTAATTAAAACCAAGAAGATTGTTACTGGGTACCTCTTGATGATACAAAATTTATATATAAAAAAAAAGGCATGAGACATTAGATCAAAGTACTTTTATATACGCCAAGCAGTAATTTATGTTTTCTTCTTGAAGCTGCAGCTCCTGGAGTACTGTGATTAAGTAAGATAATTATTAAAAATAGAAGCAGAACTGTCAGATCTTGTTACTAGAAAGGAAATAGGAGCTCCATATTTGAAAGAAAAATAAAGAGAACAAAAATGCTGTAATGTTTAAAACTCATGATTCTAAGCAGCTTAAGCTATCTTAAGTTATTGAATATTCCTGAGTTGGGTATTCATTTTAGGTTCCTACTCCATAATGCTTCAGTGCTTGGACTTTGTAACACTATATAAACAAAATTACAAAATCTAATAAGTTTAACTCAAGGAGAACCTTACTTTTTCTCCAAAAATCCAAGTAAAGGAGCCAAAGTTGTGTTTTCTTTTTATATGACTTTCTCGATCTTTAGCTTAGGTGTTTAAAGACTCCATAAAGAAGCATAGCACAGAGTAAAGCATAAGAGGTCTAAGACTATGGGCTTTGGGGAGATTAAGGACTGCATAGCTGCTCACTTTTTGTTACGTTAACCTGTCCCGGGAAAGCAATTCCCTCCGCAGCCCCCCATGCCCAAGCCCCATAAGCCGAGACATATGGCAGTTCTGCGATACAGATAGCACATTGCGGCAGTTTTATTGATGCTGGGACTGCTCCTTAGCTAAAATAAGTCTTCTCAGCTCTGCTACGAATTGATCCCATCGACTCTTGGCGAAGGGAGAGCAGTCATAAAGGTTAATATTACCCTTACAGTCAGATGCCTGTTCTGAATTGCCCTCTGGAGGTGCCTCCCTCCACTGACTTTGGGGAGATTAGATGATTAAAATTAGGCTAAAGCTAGCTTCTGTGCCTCTGCCAGTTCACTGGGACTGATTTATCGTAGCTGTGCAGCGGTCTTTATGAACCCGTGGCCCATAGTGCTCAGACATGACTGTAAGAAAGACCATCAGAGGGAGCAACAAGAGTGGTACAAATTGAGGATGGCCACCACTGCCTTCTCCTCTGCTCCTCCTTCTGCACGTTCAGCTCTGCAGAGCCACCCATCGCCTTCGCCGGCCTCTCTCTGCCCCGCAGGAGGGAGCGGCGGCAGGAGGCAGCATTATTCCCGCAGGCTGCGAAGAGCGCTCACCAGCAGAGCAGAGCCATCTGCCTGGGAGACTCAGCAAAGGTTCATGCACCGGGGCTAAAAACATGCTATTTTCCTTCCGGCTCCCGCTTGGCTAACCACGGATGGTAACCGTTAAAACAACTCAACGTCCAGATCTCAATGTTTGCACATGGAATTAACGCGAAATTGTTAATTAACATGAATTCCCCTAAACGAGACAACCACTCGGCATCTTGCGATGCGCTTTAGTACCAAGGGCCTTTCAAAGGGTTTTCGGCTCAGATTCCTGGCCCAGGCACAAAAAGCCTCGGTTATATAACACGGCATCGCAAGAGCGCAGACATGCAGAGATCGTTTCGTATTCACTGCTTCCCTCCCCAGATGTCTCCACCCCACCCACCAGTTTCTCTCCCAGCCTTGGAACTGCAGGGCATTTCATTGCAGCTTCACTGGCTTGTGTTTCCCTCAAAGCAGAACCACAGGACCTCAGCTTCTCCCTCGAAATTTTGTCTCCTCGGGTCACTTTATTATACCCTCTCTGGCCTCAGAGCCCATCTTGCAATTGCAGACCCGCTGCAAATTGCAGTTTCAAATGAGCTGTTAATTCATGAAGGCTAACCAGGCTGGACCCACCAATGTTCCTTAGACACATTTCCTTTTTGTTCTGTCCCCGGACTTTGGTTCTTCCTCAATCAGGTTTCAGCCCATTTTACAGAGCTTAACACCACCTGCATACTTTTTTTTTTTTTTTTAATCTCCAGCTTTCTGCTGCAGGTTGCTATTTACCTAATCTATCTTCCTTGAAGAATTATGATCATCTCTAAAAGCTGAAATGTTAGCTATTGAAACCCTTGGGTATATCCACAAATGATTATGTAAGGCTGGAGGCGCTATGCCAGATAAACTGACGATAGAGCCATTTATCATTAGCAGGAACAGGCACATAAATCGGCTACAATATCAGTATCATCCTCCAGCATTGACAAAATTCTTGTTGATCCTGAATGTACCACTAGAACATCCTTTATTAAATGAGATGAATAATACTGAGGCCAAGGGTCACCCTGCTTCAGCTGAGAAAGCTCAATTATTTATGGACACTTCACTCATTAAGACACCTATATGTTGCCAAGCCTGGTAAAGAGAGCTTTTTGGTCTACTGAATAAAGGTTATTATCCTACACATACAAATCTTCTGTATCAAGAAATCAACAACAGAGAAATGAAAACATTTGAGCTCTGCAAAGCTTCTGGAGGGTCCTCAAACACTGGACTAGGTTGTCGAGAGATGTAGTGGAGTCTCCACTCTTGGGAATATTCAAAAAATGACTGGACACAGCCCTGGCCAACCCGCTCTAGCTGACCCTACCTTGAGCAGTGGGGTTGGACCCAATGATCTCCAAAGGTCTTTTCCAACCTCAATTATTCTCTGATTCTGAGTCCTTAAGGAAAAGCCAAGCACGTGAATTTCCAGGATTCTGTCCCTGGCTCTTCCACATATTCACACAAAAGCTAAAATATTCATGATTGACCCCTGCTGCCCGCTGCCTCACCTTGGGAAGGGGAAACTCAGCTTGAGAAACTTTGATGCTGATTTTCTTAGATACTCAGGAACTGGTTACGTGCAAAAGGGGAGTTTGCTACTCCATTGCTTAATATTTTACCCTCAAAATCCACTGTAGTTCTCTGTAGTTCTCTTCAATTCATTGAAGTTCTCTGTAAAAGGGGAACTGCCTGACCTCTTTGGACAGGTTTTATAATGTGTGCATCAGACTGTACAGCTGCTAGGTAAACATCGTGCATTATTTCTGGCACAGTTGAGTAATGGCTTTGTGTGACACCTTTGTCACCTTGGTTGGTCCAGATGCAGTGATACAGTCTGATAGTTCTGCGTCAGGATGAGGAAAGTAAAACACTGGTAAGTTTACTAGAATATCTACCACACATTTCAAGTAGTGAAAACAAACTATTTCTTTCAAATGTGATTTTCATCTACTTTTACTTCGGTCAGCAATAAATGGTTGTGACCCATTTCAGTGGAGGAAGAGCTCAAAAGTACTACTCCTAATATCTCCCAGGGCACCAAAAAGCCCAGTGTATCAGAACTGGGTCAGGTCCATTTTGCCAAAGTCAATGAATTTTTGCAGGAGCACTCAACCGAATCGTACATTTCTACTCGGTTTCCATGTGTTGCTACCATGGTTGCACTTGACACACAAGGAGTTTGGGGTTATCAGCCCCTCCCTCCAAATGATTTGTTGACTAATTATGTACTGATTCTCTCAAAAATGGCATTCTTCTCCTCACTTTATCACCTGATCTTTTGATATTAGCAAGAAAAAACTTTATTGCTTTTTCTCTCTCCCCAGGGGGCACTTTGGGGACTTTTTCTTGGAATGCTAGAAAACTTCCTCCGAATTTGGAAAGAAGCATTTTGTTTGCACACACACTGCTTGGGTATTTTCAATGCTGACACTATATCAGGTTGGCAAGAATGCTTTATACCTGTGCAGCCAAAAGAACCGGCAGATGGTTGGTGACAAAAAAGAGCATACCATGGAGCTGCAGGAGAATCATTTCAACAGATCTGGGATTTCAGAGCCTGAAAGGCACAGTGCAACAGCCAAACCTTAGCGTTGCTCAGCTTTCAGCCAGAAGCAAGGCAGGTGCTTGAAGCATTTGCCAAGATTCACTGACTCAAAAGGGCTTAGTCTCCAAGCCAGAAGTAGATCCGACAAATGTGTTTGGGAGGCTCTCACAAAGAGATCTGAGGGCGACCTCTTGGTGTAGGACAGCACCTCCAGCCTGGGCTCTGTGGTTCTTTGATAGTGAGAGGACAGGCCTCTCCAGTGTTGTTTTTTCTATCACAACAGGCAGCAGGGCAGCCTGTGAGTACAAGGGGGAGCAGTGAGCACCCAGTGTCACCTGCAGTGGTAGGTGGAAGCGGAGGAGATGTGCTACCCAGCAGGGCTCCTTTGAGCACGGGTCCCCAGGAGGTGGCACATCCCCAACCGCAGCACCCACCAGCCAGCTGAGTTTGGTGCTGGGGGCCATATAATAGGAGAGAAGCCGCAGTGCTGCAAAAACACATGAGACATAACTCTAGCCGGAGGGGATGGGGAGGAGGGAGACAAGATAGTTGGGTTCAGGATGTTAGATCTGTCAGATCTGGATTGGTCCTGTTCCCTGCCTGACAGCTTCATATTTCATGTCACCCTACCTCTAGCAGGCAAGTGACATACTTAGAGCTCTGTCTACCATCTGAACTTCTTAAAGAAAAATGTTGTTTTCCGTATCTTTCCTTCTTCCAGTTGCTGGAAGAGAGAGGAGGAAAAATACAAGTCTTTGCTCCTCACTGTTAATTTCTTTTCTTGAATCTTCTTCCCTTGTGAACATTTCCAGTACCTGCCTCTGCTGCTGCTCAAAATTTCCCAGGCTTCAACGACAACGTATTGACCCGAATCACAGTTCCTGTTAAGCAATAGTGAAACCATCCCGGATATGTTGAGCTTCCTTTTGCTACAAAAGAAATGAACTCTAGCAAAGATCACTGCAGCTAATCTGTCTTCAGGCTCAGGAAGATTCTTCTTCACCTCTGCATTTCAGAAGACGACCTTTATCAGATGTAAGGCCTACAAATAAGTTCTGACTGTGTAGGGCACACTACGGATATAGGGTTTGATACACAAATGTAACAGCTCTCCTGCTACCATACATCAGCCAGCACATCACTGATTCAATGTCACGGAAAGAAAAGCATAAAGGAGAGAGAATAAACAGAAGAACTAGCTCATAACTAGCAAATGGGGAAGAGGAGCCCAAGTAAAACAGTGTATGCTGAGGGGCCAACGGAGTACTGTGGAGTTAGTCTCCCTAGAGGAGGTGACAGAAGCCAGAGGAAATATTATGTCTCTAAATGCAAACATCGTCCGAGAGAGATGTTGCTGCTGTGCTCAGGCCAGGAAGAACAACAAAGCTCTTTGCTGGGTAAAGGACCGGGATTGCTGGTGTAGGAAGCGCTGTGCACCCTGATGCCCCAGGGTATCAAAGTCATGATCAGGAGACGCTGAGACCCGCTCCAGCTGACCCTTCCCATAATGGGGGCACCGAGCGCATGAATCAAACCTGAGATTTTAGGTCTCAGAGTTCAAAAAAGCTACCGGAGGTGAAATCATTCCCCTCCTTCCTCTGCTTCACATCCCCTCCAAGAACAACGCCACAATATTTTTTCTTTCTGTTTTACTGAAATCACCTGGGGGTCAATTATCTTTCTAGGATGGAAACCATATGCCATTTCACATTCTTGCATAAGGCTAAGCCGCATATGATGAAACGGATCAATTATTTCTTGAGGGAAAGAGAGGAGAGGGTGAAATCTAGCCAGAAGTTAACTTTCTCATTTGATGACAATCTAATCCAAGATATCAGACACATGCAGAAATTTGCATGCCCACAAGGAACGCGAGAGAAAATGCTGCTTTTGTCATTACAAACTGAAGCTGCATGGGGAGCATTAATGTAAACAAGCAGAAAAGTGCCCTATCTAACACTGGTAAGACTTTTACTATGGGAAGGCTGAATTATTTCAGTGTTCCATGTGATTTTTTTTGTTTGCAGCTTGCAGACTGCTTTAAACACAGGAGATACCCCGTTGATATAAAATCTGGCCTGCTGTGTGGATTTATAATTCTCACTTCACTTCAGTGCAGGAATATGCCCCTCAAATGTTGGGCTGAATTTGTAAGCTATCTGGCATATGAGGTTGGTTCTTATGACCGTGAATGGTTTTCCTTCAAGCTAGAATCTGAGTGTTTTATGCTGATCTGGCAGGGACAAAAGAGAAGAAGGAAAAACAGACATGGAATCACTCTGTTGATTCTCACACTGGTAAAATTCCATGCAAACAGAAACTGCAAGTGGAAATAAGAGCTACAGCCACAGGCAAATGGCTGTAGGGAAAGCACAATTCAAGCTGAGACCTGTTTACAGATAAATTCTTGGTAACTCCTAAACCAATAACTTTGTTGCCTGTATCATTTCCTTTCCTTGTCAAAGAGCAACTTTCTCTTTGGCAGTGAAAAAGAATAACTCTGAGAACACTCAATCCACAGCTTTGAAGAGCTTAGCTTGTACCTAGAGTTATATTTCAATACAGCTATACTTCCCCACCATCTAGCATTTGGAAAGCGTATTGCTGAGAAGAAATAGGCACGCAAACACACACACACACACACACACACACACACACACACACACACACACACATAGATGTCTACTGTTCGGGCTTCAAATAACCCTTGCAGAGAAAGAGGGGTGTATATGTATGGGTGTGCACGTGTGTGGGCATGCATGGGAAAGCAAAGTCAGCTTTATTTTAACTCTGAATCCCACCTAAACAAAGATCCTAATGTTAGCCGCTGGAATGAGGTAAGAAACACGATCATTCGGCCCCAAGACCTGCCTGAAACTGCAGTTTCCGTAGCCCTGAATGAGTAGCAGCCAAAGTGAGGGCGATCAGATGAACTGCATTTAGAAGTGATGCAGTGAACTGGTACAAGAGGAAAGTGCTTTTAGTGATCAATATGAAAACGGGGGCTTTCATCTAACCACAGGGAGAATGGCAAAGGAGAATTTGGGCAATATAATATGGGATAAAAGGGCAGATAGCTTCTTATTTTAATCTAGAGACTTAATGATGCTTATTAAAGGGCTGTTACTTGCTTTCGTAAAAGAATTATGGCCTTAAGCACTTCTTTCCCTAGAATGAATGGCCTCATGGGGAAAGACACCTTTTTTTCTTTTTTTTTTTTAAGTTCCCAGTCCCTGCTAAGGAGGTGTTCCTTTGTGTTCTGTATAACTTTCACCAAAACTCATCAACTCATGCAACAAGAAACTCACGTGCATGTTTTATATTTGAAGTCCGCTGCCTCTTGCCATGGGCAATGAAATTCATCGAGCAGCACATTCGCGCGACAGCACTCAGGTAATAAGCTGTTATGATTTGATTCACATAACAATCGTTAAGATTCGCAACAAGTTGTCCAGTGCTTGAGAGCTCCAAAATAGCACACTGGCTGTATGTTTAAGAAAATGCATTGGGCCAAAGTGAAGTCTGGAGGAGATGCACTGAAGTCAATGAATTTCCACCAGGAGTGAGCCGGGCTGCACGTGTCTGCTGGGGAAATCTTTATACCGCTGCAGCACTTCATTATAGCTGTCATTTTGTCTACGAATTATTGCTTCCTTGTCAGATATACCTCCTCTACTACTTGAAAACAGTCGTCTGGGGAGTAGGCCAGCAGCAAAACAAAACCTCCTGGAGGTTAATGTAGCGACAACAAGAAGAAAAGGAGCTGGCCCACCTCTTAAACAAGGGGGCAGAACCACATGGTACTCATTCAGCTACAGAAATCAAATCTGTCTGTATCTGAATACAGCAGGCAGCACTTTTTTCTGGCACTGGAAATCAACACTGTCTTTTGAACTCGGTGTTACTAGTTTTTTTAGACTACGTAGTGTGGTTCACAGCCTTATAGTTCTGCAGCAGTAATCAACACAGACAATTCAGAAGAATTAGTGTCTTATAAAAGAAAATCTATTCACTTGCTTTTCAACTATTGTTAAGAAATCCCGTGTGGCATTTGAATATAAGTATACAAGGTGCTGATTTCCCTACAGTTCAATAAAGAGACATGGTGCAGAGATATGCCCTGGGAGACAGAAGTCCAGAGCACCAAGCTGCCCTTCTTCTTGTTAGATGATTTCATTCCACTAGGATAAATCGGCCTTTTGTGGGGAAAAAAGACCTATTCTTATGCTTACTGTAAAATAAACCATAGAGCATTAATTTAGACATAGTTATAATCATATAGTTATAATAGTTATAAATATGTGAGTAACAATTTAGATATAGTTATAACAGTTAAAATAATAAATAAAATGGGCCAAATCTGTGTTGCTCCTGTATTGCTCTTTAAAGTGTATGTCTTACATGTGCAGATATAACTTCTGTGCTAAACCTAACTTGCATCCAGAGGGAGCCAAGCAGTTTAATATGTAGATTTACATATCTTTACAACTGTAAAATGGGGGAAATGTTGTGAGGTTAAGTATTTTGAGACATGCTTAATGCAACAACATTCTTATAGGAATTAACGCGGCTTGGAATCAAGTGATGATCAAATGAATTAAATTAAAGAGCCTTCCCTCTGCTGCCTTCCCTGAAGAGTCATTTATGAAACAGAAAATAAACACAAAAACAATCTAAAATCATGACCAATCACCCCAGGAAAAGTTTTACACTCACTTCACACTACTAAGTGGCTAAAAATCCAGAGCAACTGCAACAGAAAATCAGATCCAACTTTACTGGAACGAATTGTACTTTGAATTATGTTGGTGCAGTGCCACAGAAGTCAATGGGATATGACCTTCGGAACTAATGAAAGAGGTCCACTACATTTGTCCTAGTCGGCTTGGCTGCAGAGCCGCTCTGCACAGCCTCTTGTTCCCTCTGTTAGGATAAGTGCAATTTGTTTGTTTAAAATTTAAGCTGATGAATGTGAGAGGCGCCCTTTAACAGTTAAATCTTCCTGGTAATAAACACACTGGAAAATGTAGATCAGAAAAAACGAAAAATGATGTAACTTGAGGAACACCGGTCCTTCCTCTTTGAGATCTCTATTTAATGGGACAGATTCAGCAGGCGGTGTAGGAGGTGGGCAACTGTTTTAGAGCCAGTAGCATTGCCCAGTCGGGCCCTAGTTACTGCATATGTGACTTTAGAGCAGCCATGCAGCAAATCCATATCCTTTCCCTTCTTCCCATCCAGATCATGTCTGATCTGCCCTGCACATCAGAGTCGGGTGAAGAAATTACTGAGTTTCTGACACAGAAAGTGGCGTGTGAGAAACACATCCACATGACGATGCTTTCAAACAGTAACTTTCAAACACACATTTGGGAAATGCCTACAGAAATGAGTTTGTTTATTCTTCACGAAACCAACGTGGTTAACAAGAGGATGAGCTGGGAGGGAGTGAGAAAAAATAATGGGAAATTAATATAACTATCATTATCCATAAATATTAAAGCAGATTAACAGATTAGGACATAAAACAGCAAATGGAGCTTCCATAGCTTAAGGTTCTAATAGCATTAAGGTTCTATTTCCTGTCAACTGGTTATAAGCTAATTGCCATTAATTTTTCATTGCTAAATAGAGGAAGAAATGAGAGTCCTGTATTATTGGCCATATACTCGAGCTGTGAAGGGAGTCCAATGCAAAGTGGTGAAAAACACTCATCACAAGATAATTGAAATTATGGCTGGAAAAGATTTATTAATCCATCCCCTCGTCAATGCAAATTCTCTTCTACTATGGAGCACCTGATGGAGTAATCTACTCAAACAAGGTTTAAAAGTGACTAGGTGACTTAATTTTTTTTGTAATTAATTAACTAAATTATTTTTTAATGAAACTTCTGAGCAAGTAAGTAATCCTGTAAGTACTGTATACTGTATGCACGTATACACGTATACAGTGTATACATGAATAATCTCCACCTTAAAGTATAAGAGTGTTTCTATCCTCCTGATGGTCATCAGAAAGACATCTGAGCTCAGTCCAAGTGATGGGGCTTATCCTTTCTTTTCAAGGCACCAGCTAACTGCTTCCTTCTCACTTTTGTCGTAGATGCTATTTGTTCAGTAAATACTGAGGAGCTCATTCAGACCACCTTCTTTAGGTGTCTGACTTTAATATCTTGAGTACTTTTCCCCATTGACTGTCTTTGGAGTTTCAGGGTCTGGTAGACCCAGGTGGGAAAGTGACCTAAACCATTCCTTCCTATCCTGATCTTGATGTCACAACAAATACATTATGGGTTCTGGTATTCATAAAGTGGTTTATCCATCCAAAGCTTTTTTTGGAAGTCTGTTTCACTATATCACCAAGAAGACAGCAAGGATGCTGGCCTTCCACAGTCTGGATACCAGGTAAAAAACACTTATGCAGTGGCCAGATAAATACTTAACCCATGATATAAAAGTGTGCACATGTATTGCCTTAAACCAAAGGTTGTGGCCAATTCATAAACCTCTATGTTGTACTACCAGCAGGTGACCGAAAATCACAAGGACTTAATGTTAATGCTTATACCCCAGAGTAGTTCAGGAAAATAACTTCATGCAAGGTCATCGTGGTATGTGTATACAGCTAACAATAAATCAGTGACACTTTGCATGCCATCAAATGCACAAACTGAAAACTTAGATTACTGAATCTCATTTCCTTTAATTTTAATAATGACAAAAGTTACTTGTAAAATATGCTAGAACAAATTAAAGTCAGATTAACTTTTTAATGTTTGCATCCCTTTTTAATTACCTGAAATGTCTTCCATCATATACTTTTGAAAATTCCCTAAGTCACACTGCAACAGGAATTTCTCCCTGCTTTGCAGTCCAAATTTTCTCTTTCCTTTCCTTTCCTTTCCTTTTCTTTTCTTTTCTTTTCTTTTCTTTTCTTTTCTTTTCTTTTCTTTTCTTTTCTTTTCTTTTTTTTAATATAATCCCATCATGCCCATCTTTGTCACCTTGGGAAAACAGAAACAATAATTTCCCCTTTTCCTCTGAGTGCACGACTTTCTTTTTCCTACGAAGTCAGGTTGTTCAGCCCCTTAATGATTTTTGCTGCTGTTCACGGAATTCCCTTCAATTTGTCAACATCCATCACTAGATTCAAGGTGCAATCTTATCACTGCCGTATAGCAAGAAAATCACCTCCCTGTGGACAAAGAAATGAAGACTCTGCACGTACAGACCAAATCACACCAGCCCCTTTTGTCATCCTCTAGCATTCCAGCTTACATATATATTATTTGCTGTCTGCTAAAACCCCAAGGTCTCCTTTGACATTTTTGCTTTCCAGGTATCTTTGTCTGATGTAATAACTGTGCTTTAGATTATTTCCCTCTCAGATTTATTAGCCTACATTTTTCTAGGTCAAATCTCATTTTGTTACTTGAAGCACATATATCTGATATCTCCCATTCTCCTTGCGCTATTTCCTGGTGATTAGTCATTAGACATTATAATTTTGAGGCAGAAACTGGAAGATCCTTGTTAAGATATGGATGGGAATTGCTTAGAGAAGTTCAGCCCTTTTATCCCTTTATGTCTTGTCCTGATCCTACCAAGTGCTGCATCCCTTGTTTACTGCTAGGACACTAATTTTTCTCAGTATCACCAACTGTACAGACACCAAAAGAAGTTCCTGGAACTCTCTCAAGCCTGCTTACTGGCCAGGAAGAAAACAGCAACCACCAGCCCCCTTCAAAGGACAGCAGTTATCTCTGGAAGTATGCACTTGGAATATACTGAAAGGATTTCTAGCTGGTGCAAATGCAACAAGGTCCCTTTGCAACTTCCTCTTCCACCAGCCTGGGTAGGATCTTGCTCTTAGTATTTAGTTGAAAATGCAAGTAACATGCTCTTTAAAACGATCAGGGAAGGCAATAAATGCAGCTGTGAGAAAACAGATTCCAGTCGCGTATCAGTGGAGACTTTCCCACAACAGGGATGCGTTTCTTTTTAGTCATTCAGCAAGTCTTTCAGATGAGTTGCTGCCTGTAGGGCAAGCCCACCTCCATGCAAACAAGAACCTTAATGCTATCTTTCACTGCAATTTCTGTAGATTTCTAATGGAGACAAAAGGTGGGATTGGTTTTATCTAGCTTTTGGTACCTACAGTGTAGACAATCCACACCTGAGCCAGTCACTTTTGGCTCTCCTATTATCAGTGGAATAAAGAAATGGACATATTCAGGATACAACTAATCTCATCCTGAAATAGGCATCAAAATTATGTCTTAGGAATTACAGCCTAGAAGTGCTTATGTCATTTCATTGGCGATGGAGGCCATTGAATGGCCGGAATCTCTTTTCTTCAATCTAATAAATGCATCCTGCTGTGTTTTGGGTGCCTGTTCATTTGGGCTCACCAGGTTCATGATTCACACTTCCAATTTTTTTCATAGTACTAAGATGTAAAACCATAATGGCTTCTTTAGATTCTGTTCTCTTTTTTTCCACATCATAAAGTTTTTCCTCCGTGTAACTTAGGAGCATCTTTGATGATCCATGTTTAACAGTGCTTTTTACCCAACAGATGTCTAAGCAGTTAAAGCTCCACAGGAATACAATATCCTGTATCCAGTTTTTGAATAGCTTGTCCAAGGAATTTATATTTTCTTTCATTTCAAGGCCTGCAACAGATGCCTACTGTTGTCTTTCGCCCTTTGTAATTTAATCCAAAGTATTCCGCCATTCTGCTGTTCAGTATCAAATTGTATCTCACTGGCACTGCAAGCACACAAAGTTATTCATGATTCCAGTGAATAGTGATAATGAGACAAATAGAAACAATACAAATAAATAAACCAGCTCTCACGTGCATTTATTGCCTTAAAATGTTTCTGCAGAGTACGGTTCCTTCGACTCTGAGGTCTATCCAATAGCCTTCAAATGTTGCAAACATAACTTCAAGAACAGGTCAGATAGATTAGCACAACTGTAACTGCAGCAGTCAACAGTTCCCCAAATTTTCAATGTAATTAATCTATTCCAAACTTAAGAGGTAAACGTGAAATTCAGATTACAAGCTGGCTTCTTGAATGCTACCATGGCATAGTCCCTGAATCCCGTTAAACCTGCCAAATATGAAGATACTTGCCCACCATATGATACTGTACATTAATTTTACTTCAATGAGAGAAATCTATTTAAGTTTTATTATAGGAATAACTGCCAATTTTATTGTTTGTTTAACAACATGGAACTTTTCATAAAGATCAGAGACCTTAATTACAGTCCTGTACCTAATCCTCTGGGCAATTCATTGGAGTAGCTTTTAAATCCTTTTCCAGGTTCTAGGCATGGCTTTTCCGTTATGCGCTGTTATTTTCCACCCATCCTTTTAGAAGGAATCAAATTCAATGCATTGAGTAGCTCTACAAGCCAATGGGATTCTGTTTTCACACAGGTTTTCATCTCAGGAATTTATGTTTACAAGGTAAATTGCATATTTTTTAACATCTCATACATTTGTGTAGAAGTTATGGCACTAGCAACAAATAGCTTAGCAATATGCGGGGCTAAAATGAACAATGACTATGCAGAAAACAATGCCTTTTCAGCAGGTTTATTCCCTCTTATTCTTCCTTCTTCCTATTGATTTCAGTGATATTGTCTAGCTGCCCTTGCAATTCCAACGTACATGTAAACTAGACTCTGTTCCTGTTATGCCTTCTCAAGGTAACTTAATTAAGTTCTAAACAACTGTGCCAGTATAAACCAATCTGAAGCACATATATCAATGAGCACATCATTTCAAGAGGAAGTATTTATCCAAGGATAACTGGGGGGGAGGGGGGGAAGCCTTTTAAAGCATCTCCCATTCAAAAGGAGTGGAAGAACCCTGCCTGACTCTCAAACACTCTGCTGAGTTTGAAAGAAATCACTGTGATGGACCAGGACATGCATCTGCATTGGACTGACCTTCAAACAGGAGGTGCAGAACCAAAAGAAAACAGTGATCTCCATGTTGTGTGTTTAATTGCAACTGCAAAGCAATATTAAGGACAGACCAAGGCATCATGAGGCAGGTCAGGGCATTTCCTCAAACCAATTAATAATTAGAATTGCTGGTAGTACAAAAGGATCAATGATTTTGCTACTGGGAGTGACCATGCTGTAGGAAATGACCTTACTAGTTCAAAATTTGCAGTGTGAGAGAGAATCCCAGAACCTCTCCATTAACTTCACTGGTCAGTCAGCCTTATGGAAACCTTATTAAAGGGAAGAGTTTTTCCAGACTTTGTTTTTTTCCCACTGCCTGAGCATCACTGGAGGACAGAAGAAAAACAGGATGGCCCCTACACCTGAGACAGGCTGCATTCATGGAGGGGATAGACACAGAGGAGCGTATTTGCATCCTGATCTTGTATGACTGAAACACTCAACAACGTCACTGTGAAAAGTGAGATATTCTCTCACAGAAAAATGGAATTTGGATGAAATTGCTGACATGGGAAGCCAACAGGATTCAAGGGAGTGTTTCAGAAGTAAGTATAGAAGGCAGAGATGCTTCAGTGCTTTTAAAATTAGAATAATTAAACAGAATAATGTTCTTGCATTCCTTTTGTTAGACAGCAAGTCATGCTCATTATTTGTAGCATTCTGTTTAAAAAAATAATTTATATGTAGACAATATTTTTCTCTCAGATATGAAATATAAATCTAAATACAATTGATCTTGAATATTCAAGATTAGAGAATATTCTTGAATACTGATAAACAGAAGCCTGAGCTAATCTTTATGAGTTGTTCTAGGAAGCTCTGAAGCCATGGCTGTACAGTTGAAAATGTTTTTAATTCAGATCTTCACTAACATGGTTTCCTCATATAACAAGAAATTTCTTCTTCCAAGAAATGGTTTCTCAGTTTTTAAATGATGAGTTAACCAAAATGATTTCTTTTCCCAAAAGAACATGACAAAGCATAGATGGCTCTGGATGGAGCACAGCAGCTGTTTAGCAGTACATAACAGTATGGGGCAATAAATAAAGAATACTATACCCAGTTAAAAGTGGGAATGAAAGCAGAGGGATAGATACTGCAAGTGTTTGAATGTCTCCACCTCACACATTAAAAATAGAATTGGATTAAAACTGCATTCTGTTTTCCAACTATATTTCATAAAAATGAGTAATTTTTCAATATTTATTGCAATTTTTCATGGCTTTCCCAGGCAACCAAAAAAAAGAACGAACGAAAGAATGAAAGAATGAAAGAACAAAAGAAAAAAAAAAACCACCAACCCAGCAACCCAGATTTTTGGACCACCTGCAGCTAAGTGAAAAAAAAAAAAAAAAGGAATGCCAACCAATAAAACCAATAATGTAAGTAATTATTTTAACAGACATGACAAAGCAGATTTGCAAGTGGGTGTCTGTTGCCATTTCAAAAACACAAAAAAGTAAGCTGCCAATACTGCTAAACGAGGGGAAACAAATACACATGCAACCTCTCAGCACAGAAAAGTAACTGGTATTTATTGCATTTAAGCTCATTTTATTTGACTTTTCATTTAATTTTACTTTGCTTCTCATGGAGTGCATTATATTAAATATTTACTATCTTGGTTAGGATGTCAAGGCACACTTTACTGTCTTATTAGATTACTGAACAGTAGTTCATGGAGGAATTATTTAGGGTTGCTTGAGGGTGGAGAATTAAATGTGATGGGGTGAAATTAGAAAAGGAAGACGCATAGGCAGTTAATCCGGTCATATCCAGAAAACTGTAGACTGTTTCTGAGGAATGAACTAGATCTTCCCTTCCTTCAGTTTTTTTTCAAATAGACTGGGTGGACTGACAGCAGCTGTTAAATAATAAATACCCCTGCAGTCACAGAGAGAAGAACTCATTGGCTTTATTTTCTTGGTAGCATTATGGTCTCCTGGCTTGAGTATGAGAGTCAGAAGACCTTTTTCCCAGCTCTGCCACCTTGGTGGAGCCACCTCAGCTTTTTCACTTTTACTTGAGTCTATTTGAATTAGAGGCCATGAGACAGAGGTCTCTTGCAGTATCTTAAGCCTCTCAAAATGAGGTTTAATTCTAAGTGGGGTCTGTCATTGCTACCGTAATGCAAATAATAAATAAATGGAATATTTTCTAGCAAAGATTGCATTCTCTATTTTGTACCACCTTCTATTTCTTCTTTTCTGTTAAACTGTGGCAGCATATAAAGAGACTCAATCACCTACAGAGCTTTATGCCCCTGGAAAACAGTCTTAACAACCAGAAGTGAAAAGTCCACCAACATACATCAATCTTCTCTTTTGCCCCAGTCCTTCAACTCATCAGTCACTAGGCTTCTTCTATCATCAAACATTGAGAAGTACTTCCAGAAAATGTTTTTCTTTCTCTCTCTCCATTAACTATGGAGGGAGCCCAAGTGATACCCTTAGAAATGGCTGTACTGGGTTGGACCAATTGTCCATCAAGCCAAATGATCAAACATGGGTTTCTAGAAAAGAGCACAAGGATGGGCAATCACGCTGTGAGTTAAGTCCCCAGAATATCCACCTGGATACCAATAACTGTGACTCAGGGACCTCCTCAGTCAGAAGTAGAGTTGTTGTGATTAATAACTTTCAGTGGCTGTTTTTCTATGAAGCTGTTTAAAACATCCGAAGCAACTAGCTAAAGCGATATAACTAGTCTTTAGAAGGCTAAAGTTAGTAAGAGAAAGCCCACCCAGAACCCCCTGTATTTTATCATTGTTCCAATGATAATCAGTTTTGCTTTCTTTTAGATCTGGTGGCATTTCATGGTCTCTTTTAGCTCTGGTGGCACTTCATGGAGAAGAAAGCCACAGCGGCACAAGAACCATGAGCCTGAAAACCATTTAGTGCTCTCTGGAAGGCAGGGGTTGGACGTCTCCCAGGGAGACATTAGATCTGGTGGTCAAATTACTTGCAGGGACAGCACAGCAACTGAAGATTACAGGCTCTAGGAGGAACTGAGGGATAGGGGGGAAAAAAAAAAAAGTCATCCTTTTCCAGCCAGCAAACAACTGTACCTTCGAGGTGCAGCTTGGAGCCAGGGCTTGGTTCCAAGTGCACCTCTGCAAGAACTCAGTCCACCACGCTTTCCAGGAGGTCAATCACATTAAACTACTCCTAATGTTTTATTGAAAATTCGTAGCTTGTTCTGCTAATCTATAAATTCCTACTCCACGTTGTGTCTGTCTTTTAAATCATGGGTTGGAGGCTTTCCCAATTTTCAACTTCTAAAATCTACCCAGTTATCATATAATTACTATTTTCTCCCACACTTGCTTACAATAGCCCTGTTTTATGCTTGTTTATTTTGCTGCTGTGGATTTATTTTGATCCCAATGGATCACTGTTGTGGCATGAGTAATATCTTTAAAACAGCAAACAAACTCTCGTCTATCATCATGAAAACTCTCAGAAAACTCTTGGATGCCATATTCAGCATCGCTTTTACTGTGATTATAGGAAAACAATCGGAAAACACTGCTGGAGAAAGAGAGGATGGGTGGATCTTTAGCGTCAATAAACATTCAAAATTACATGATTAAGATCCCAACTATGTGACCCGCCCTGTGCATTTGGTAGAGTTATTTTGGGGGAGAGGGATGAAAAGGGATTTTCTATAATGAACTTCTTTTTTTCCTTTCCTATTTCATATCAGGTTTCATGTCAATCAATAGAAAATGTGTCCTTAGCTTGTAACAGAAGAAGGGATCTCCATCACTACGCTCTTGAGCAAGATGCCTAATCAGCTATTAGTTTTCTCGTACGTAAATATATACCAAACAAGGGAATGCTCACTAAAATTAAAAATAGAGTATTTCAGAAGGGAATTTCAGAAGAAAAGGACTCTTTAAGATTCAGGGTTAGATTATGGAACTGACAGCCACAAGAAATTGTTGGAGCCCAGGAGCTGGCTGGAGTCAAGTTAAGCCTGAATGTGTATTTGGGTGTCAAGATGGTTTCTACTCTAATTATACTAAATTGTGAAATCAAATTAAATTTAATATTACCAGAGTGTATCAGAACATAAAAAACAGACAAAAAAAGTTTACAAAGACAGCAGTCTAACATTTGCCTAGAGTACGGTGCTTAAGCCAATAGCATGGTGTTTAAATGTAATTTAATTAAGAAAGTACTGTTAAACATGCAATCCTCCTAGACTTTCCCTGTGCCAAGACAGAAGACCCTCCAGAAGGCAATGCATCCCGTTTTAGACCTGACCTGTCTCCTGCAGTGCCATTCTCCCTCTACTGTCTACCCAGAGAGTCAAGAGTGACTTGGCATCTCATTTTGATGCCTCACTTGTGTTCCCAAAATAAGTGAGATGAAGCTGGGGTTAAATTAGCTTTCAGGCATGTGTGTTCAACTGTCCTGCTGAACTAGGTAGCCCTGATAAAACATGGCAGATCCTATGTGGGTTGTATCTGTTTTCACTCTTCCTTATTAGTGCATTATTTGTGCTGAAAACTGGGAGATCCTGGGTGAAATGACCTGCAGAGCCATGCACTTGGGAGGACCAGGCCCTGCAGTCCTTGCACCAAAGACATCTGGAAGGGTCTTGAGATGAGAGACTGAATATAACCGGTTGGGCTTGGTCTTGCAATCTTGATGCAGAGTCATGATCTCCTTGGCCAATGTGCCTGCTCAATAGGATGAACTCTGAGCAGGGTGAGGGTCTTAGTGGCACCCACCAAGAATATCCCTACTTCTGCTGTCTAATAATTCTGGGGAAAGCACTGATGTGAAGGTAAAGGACAAGGCACACTGAGGAGGCTGCAATGAAGCAGTAGATGGTACTGGTGGGGGAAAAAGTGAGAAGCCAAGGGAAAGAAAAAAACACAGTGGCTTTCAGCTATCAAAATGCCCAATCAGCTGTGGTTTGTGGCTCTGCTGGATGCTTTAAATCCACTTCCTAGTGTCGAAGCTGAAGTAGATCTGTTCAGTGCTCAGCATTACTTTTCCTTAAAGAAAGTGGCTGTTGGGAGTACAAGCTGCAGGCAGGCTTTGGGGGAGAAGATGAGGGGGGGAGAGGATCAAGGAAATCTCAGAAAGAGAAGGGACTAGGAAAAAAAAAAAAAACCCAGACTTGATTTTCCTCTCATTTAAAGCAGTTTTACATGTTAAAAGTCCGATGATTTCAGGAGAGCTGTCCCTCATTTACCCCTGTATTGTACCAAGTGCGTACCAGGGAAAGGTTTCATAACATGCACCATCCTTGTATTCTTTTTCCTGCTTTTTTTTCTGACTTTCTTACTAGCAACCTTTTTCAGAGTTGCCACCAAAATAAAATGAGTAAAATAAATATGTTGCTTTATAAATATATATGTATATGAAAACAAAACAAATAATGTGTTTTCTCGGAATTTGCCTTCACAGACCACTTATAATATGCTGGTATAATACAGGCTTCTGAGTTTGGACCAGTGTTATATATATAGGTGCTGACAGATGCTAACAGGTATATCCATTAATCGGATCCCCTAAAACCCACTAATTCTCACCTTAATATAGACAGAGTGGTTGTTAAACTTTCTCATTTTGCCTTATCTAATGAGAAATCTCTCAGTATTTGTGTTAGAGACGCCCAGGGAATATCATAAATGCTGAGGTAAATGTCATAAGGTCAGATAACCCTACGAAAGCATTTTTAAGGTCAAACATTTTGTACGATGCTTGCTTACTGAGTAACCAAGTTCTCAGCAATCTTAAAGCAGGTTCTGTTTACATGAGAAAGCATGAAAATGACTATGAGGAAAAAAATATATAAACACTGTGTTGCCTGGCCCTTGACAGTTGAGGCTACGGACAATATATTACACACAGATGTACATTTTGTAATGCTTTCATTTAAAAGGTTTAAGCTGTTTCCAAGGGGACTGCTCCAACTCCCAGACAAACGGTCGCTTGACAGCTCTTCTAGTGCTCAAAGCTCTCATGCAATTTTGTTCAATACACAAAGTGCCAGACTGAAGGAAATTGCTGTTCCTCATCTGATGTTAAGTGATTGGCTTTCTATCTTCATTAAATGTGTGCTACTCGATGCCTCAAAGACATTTTACCTTGTCCTAGAACACGAACTTTAGCAGCTTTGTGAAATACCCAGAAGGGCTCCATGGAAATAAGAAGAAAATCTTAAGTCCTGCCTGCCTACGCCCTTGCCCCTGTTAAATCGATTAGAGATTGGACAGATCAGATGCTGTCTCACTAGATGTCCTGAGTTACTCTTAAAGTTGGTTTCTGAATTCAAATGAGATTTTAATCCCAAGGATCCAGATCTTATTTGCAAAGATGAATTAAGGACAGAGGAAAAGGAAGAGGGGGAAAGGATTGAGGGGAAAAAAGAAATATGTTGGCTTTCAGGGGCATTTAGGTATGAATGATTACTAAATTAATGTAGTTAGCAGGGAAGCACTGGTGCTGCTGGATGTCGATAACCTTCTCTGCTCTAGTTAAAGTACCCGGTGCTCTGCATCTTTGCTAATTCTGATGAGAATTCAGGTAGTTTTATGCAAAATGGGTTTCAGCTGGAGCGTGTGGAGCCTCCCCTGACCTCGCGGAGCGTGGTGGGAGAGCAGACACCTTTCTGGGTCAGTCCTTGGCCAGGCATGACAAAGAAAGGGAGATTTGTCTCTCAACAGCCGTTAAAGAAACAAGCATCCTTTTTCCCATTTTGGTAATAATGAGGAGCTGCTGCACATCTGAAAGCTTGAAAACACAACTGTGCTGTTGAAAGCCTCTATAATGAGATCTCTGTTTGAGAGTCAGATCCGATCAAATAATAGGCCTTCCCTGTTTGTGTTGAAGGGTGGGTAAACAGCCTCAAAGTGAACGCTAACCAGAAGAAATTGTGCGAGCGTCTCACATTTGTGCAGATGGTTTGTCCCACTGCTATTCAAAGCCCTACTGCTCTGCGGTGGGACCTTGGTCTGATAGAAAGCCGCTACTTATTTACGAAGAAAGGTGAATATTTACCCTGATGACAATTCAGCACACCGGAGGGGGAAAAAAAAAAAAAAAACTGCAAGAAGGCAAGAGCACTATGCCTTGTGGAGAATATCATTACCTCTGAAAGACTGGATGGATGGGGACATTATCAGTTTTCACCCACTTCTTCCAGTAGTCCCCAAATAAAAAAATGCCTGTGTGTAAAAGGGGTGCAATACTGAAAGTGCCATCACTGGGAAAAGTGGTACCCTGGGCAGAATGAGGAATAGCTTTTTATACTGAAGTATGCAGGCACAAATTAGCACTGAAAAATCCCAGGAATTGAGCCTGGGTCCTTGTGGAAGAGATAAAGCAACTTTAAGGTGGCGATAGTCCCTTAACACTTTATGGCCGACCACAGGAAAAAAGGAAAAAAAAAAAAGATTCACAAATGGGTTGGTGCGTAAACATCCCCTTCCATCCCCTAAAAATGATCCAGCCCACACAGGCACAGAAAATCATAGTAATCTCAAAAGCCGTGGAGCTTTTCTAGCCCACGGAAGAGGTTAAAATTCTCCATGGATCTTCAGTACATTTGAAGACCTTTCCAGGTGGTTCCACATGACTTACCAAAATGAATAGCTCAACATGCGGTTAAAGCATGGTATTTAAGGATTTGGAGGCCAGATTCCTCTCACCCTAACTTTAAATACTTAACTGAGCTGCTAAATGAAAAGCAGGGATTTAGGGAAAAGAAATCAACCCTGAATTGGCAGATGAAGGTGTTTCTTTCCACTGGCTAAAAAGGGTCTAGAGCAACCATATTTCTAACATAATTGCCACTGTTAGAAGCCCAAGTTTTCATCTGGAATGAATCCAGATACTTCCCTTAGATAGCATTTCCCCTAAAATGCCATCCACCATGCTTCTGAAACTTTCTTCTACAAATGCTCAGTACTCTAACCTGGTCTACTTCATGTCATGGCAAGGAAATCCAAAAAACTTAGACACAAAACAACCTACTTTTTTAAAAAATGAAATAAAATACTCGGGAGTGAGAATGAACTGAATTTCCCAGTTTGGCAAAAGCCATATGATCCAGGGAAACAGATAATAGTAATTTCTCAATAGGGGACCAATAATTAGTTGGGAAGGGAGAGAAGTAACTTTTCTGTTCCTTTCGTATCAGGAAATAACAAATCATATAACGAATTGTCACTGTTTTATTTAAATTTCAGACCGCTGTCATTAAAACAAATATAGAAAAAATGTTAATGAGATTTAGCAGCTAAGACAGTTTATTGTGTTAGGTTTTGCATAAGGACTGGCTACAGGAGAACCATAAGAAAAAAAGACCTGTGTTTTCCCACCACGAGGAGCACAGGAAAGGGGATAAACAACTAATCTTCCTGGAAGCCCAATTCAAGCAGCAGTTGTTTGTAGTTATGAATGTGTAATCCTATTTTTATATTCCACATGTGGATATAAATTGCCAGCCCTGCTTTGCACTTACCAATATGTCATACCTGTGAAATATTTTATTGTATAAACAAAACAATGTTTCACTTCATATGAGACAGTATTTCTATGCCGATCCGACATCAAAAGGAGTGCTGCACTACTCTGTTATTATATTGTCTATCAACAGGCTCAACTGGTGTCTCTGGACATGCTGGCCTGGGAGACAGCCTCTTCCCTTCTAATCCCAAGACAGAGAACAAGGCATATATTCTTTCTCCCCATTTTCCTGCTATTAAATGAGGAAAACAGCTGTTTCTTCCACAGGGTGGCGAATGTTTGTAAAGTTTTCAAGAGAGTATATGCAATTATTCATGAAGAATATAAATATTAATGGCTTGATTCAACATAGCAGTAATCTGTCTTTCTTTAAGGTATTATACTGTTTTCCGTCATCACAGCATCTGAAAAAGTCCCACACAATATTTATTGAGCAACTGAGAGTGTTAGAAAAGTTCTTGGACTTCATGGTGCTGCTCACACACTTTTCTCTTTGGAAATAGTTCTTAGGCTTTAGGGGAAAGAATTTTTGCTCTTGCTTTGATTTGTGTTTTTGATGATTGATTGATTTGACTATGTAACTGATTTTATTTTGCCATTATTTGATTTACTGAAATTATAGTCGGGTGAGGCGGGGTGGGGGTAGAGGACATGCCCATGTTCTGAACAAACCTCTTGTTATGTTGGAAAGACTTTTTTCCTGGGTGATTGCTGAACATTTATAACATCTATGTAACTGCAGTTTTCCATCATGCGAGACTTTGCAATGGCACAATAGGGAAAGTGCAAAACTGTTGCATTTATGAATAGTACTACACAACCCAAAGACTGAGACATTATTTAATATATAGATTAGATGGATTAGAGTAGAAAAAAATCCACCAGAAACAATGCTGTAAAATAGTGCTGAATTTAACCCAAATTTGTTCATTTGCTCAGTACCGTACTTATCTATAGTATGACTTTGGGAAGATATTCCCAAGGATGTGTCCTGTCTATCTGTACTGGCGGAGAGGGATGAAATATAAACTCTGCTTATCACATTTGTAAGGACTGGCCCCAAGGATCTTTCTCTCACAGGGTCTATAGTAAATTAAGCTACATCCATACTGGTAATTTAAATGTCCCGAAAAAACATTCACAGACACTGAGACCACCTGGCCTGGAACAGTAGGCGTCTGAACTAGTAACCTCTCGTAGACTACAAAATAACACAGATGCATAAAAAAATGTCTTGTGTGAATGATCTCTAGATTTTTCTAATTCCTGATCCAAACTGAGGAATTATTTGGGGGAGACTAGTTGACACAGGAAAAAGCTATTTTGCAGATGCTTCTGACATTGCAGCAGAAGAGATGATTGTATTCCAGTGTTTGGGACTGTTCCCAGGCGCTGTTTAATTTATTTGTATGGAGATACTCTTAATGTTCCCATTAGCGAGATGAGTTTTAACATCTACTGGAGAGCAAAAAATTGTTCAATACATGCCCTGACTATGCCAGTGCGGGATGGCCTGGGAATATTAAATTAAAGCAGTTGCCAACCAGTAATGCAACATTTTTTAATTATTCAGAACTACTCTGCCATTGTCACAACTGAAAACCAAGGACTTGGCAGAGAAAATTGAGATTAAAAACCTACCATCACCCCATCAGCAAAGGACGACAGAGAATTTGGAATCGCCAGGTGTTGCTTTCCAGATGTTGCCTCTGATGATACTGCAGATACAGAGTGGATTTAACTCATGAGCCAGAGGATAAATGTGAAAGCTACTGGCAGGCCAACTGCCCTGTACCCCTGCTCATCTGCCCCTTTTTAGTACAAACAGCACAATTTGAGTAGAAGAGGTTAATGATTCCCCACACCATGTGATCTAGTTTATAGATCTGTATAAAGGTTTTATGGCAACACTTGATTATGTGATGTCCCAAATGATTTATCAAAGAAGCTGATGTAAAAGACCAGCAAGAAATGCTAGGGAATTAACTACCTAATTCTTTCTGGGAAACAAACAAACACTCCGAGCCCTCAGGAAACTGGAAACCCGTCTGGTGCCGAAAACAACTTGTAATTTGTTTGCCTTTGATGAGTCTCCTTAGTCACAGGTAATAGTGATAAATTCACAACTCGTGACAAGTAAAAAGAGGAACGGGAAAGGCGCACTGCACATTGAAGTCGTTTAATCACCCACCGAACACAGCGTCTACAAAACAGGTTTCCTTCATAATGCTTTATTGCTCCGGCTGGGCGGGGGGGAAAGGAAAAAAGAAAAGAAAAGAAACAGTAGGCAGCACAATGGACTTTGAAGTGCTGAAATAGCAGAATAGCGGGAACCGAACGGCAAATAAAAAATGAAGATTAGCTTAGAGAATTGTAACATCCAACTTTCATTTCTCTTATTTCTCCACAAAAGGCTATTAATCAGAACTATCCCCACTACACAGGTTAGCAAAACACAGACTGAACCTATACAGTTTTCTCTCTATGTGACCGACATCTCAATGCCAACCTCTGGGCAAGAGCTCCAGCCCTGGCAGATCAGCATGATGGTGACCCTGGGTGAGGATCCTTCCTACTTGCCAGTGAGCTTCCACTAAAGCTGAAGCCACACGGGAAATGTGGTTCAGGATGCTCCTCTCTGAAGCGCTCCAGAGAAGCAGTGATGATCCTCTCATCTCCGTGACTGTGGACAAGACTGATAGTCCCAGATTTGCCCTCCACTATAAGCGCTTACATGAAGCATCTGAACTAAAAGTGAAGATTTCCAAGTAGCTCCAGAGGGAAACACAGCCCATCATGAAATGAACTTAGAGTTAACTAGTTTTATTTTTTTATTTTTATTTTTTTTTTACCTTTGGTATCTGAAGTTCAGTGGATCTGGATCTTAAGGTCTTATTCTCTGTAAAAAGAGAGATAATCACACTTTCCTTTAACAAAAAGGGGAATTTTTTTATTAGCTAAAATAAACAATGAAACAGCTTACAATTGTTCCTGAGGAAATTATTTATCCTGACAGTGCATGGGCTGGCCACATCCTTTTACAGGTCCAACAGAGTCGCTGTTATTGGAGTGGTTATATATTCTGCCCTGACCAATTCTGTACTTCCT
The DNA here is from genome assembly GCF_036417845.1 of Apteryx mantelli. Taxonomy (NCBI): domain Eukaryota; kingdom Metazoa; phylum Chordata; class Aves; order Apterygiformes; family Apterygidae; genus Apteryx; species Apteryx mantelli. The sequence continues at coordinate 6,331,143 of NC_089978.1, forward strand.
ATGTGTACTCTTGGGAATATTTACTAGTGAAGAAGAAGATAAATTAGCAAAAAAAGCAACTGAGTAAGGTCTAAGATATGATCTTTTATGTCAAGCATTTTTAGAAGTGACCGTTTGGAAAGTGATGCAATATCCCTACAAGAGTCAGAAACGCACCTTGGCGAAGGATTTGCAAACAAGGCTGAAAAGCTGCCTGCTGGGTGATGTAACCGAGCTACAAGACCCATCAGTTTACTGGTTGGAGCTGTTGTGAGATGATCTATTTCTGACTTAAAAGGGGAAAGGTGGCATGCGCATTGGCGTGAAATCACAGGACATGGTTCTGGCTCAAAGGTTACTGAGTGAACCCAGAACATTTTATCAAAGTCAGCAAAACCCTATTGATATAGTATCTTCATAGATTTGGTCTATAATGGATAAGCATTAACCTATGATTGTCCACACTTTTAAATTGTTGGCATGGCCCCAGACAGTGTTTTGACTGAGCACTTACAAACAATTTTGGGCAATATTTCAGGGTTGTATGGGCTAAAGAGCATTCTTAAGAGGGAGTGTGCACACGCCCAACTCCACCTCAAGGAGAAGAGAGTTTAGAAATAAATTCCTAAATACTGCATGTTATCTGAAGTAATACCTTTGAGATTTATTCTTTGATTTAATCAACACAAGAGAAAAATAAAAGAATAAATCAGATGCTAAGAGGAAGTGCAGTGTCTCGGTTATTATTAATGCCTGAGAGATAAAGAAGGGGACATTAACTGGAATGTGGCCAACTTCATTAATTATAGGACAAGAGTAGTAGAATAGTAGGAGAAAGCATATTCACAATAACTTATGATGTTAAGATTTTAAATGCCCGGCATTAGAGGAAGTGAAGCTCATTAAACAGTTATATCTATGAAGAAAAGGAGCCAGAGCTTGACATCAGCCTTTGCTCTCTTAACTTTCTATAGCAGAATATGGACACTTAACAAGAAGCTCCAGAGGTCTGTAGGACTTCAGAGTAAGAGATCCTCAAAAAAAGTATTCTGTACCATGGCAAAGGGTACTGTAAAAGGGGTGAACTGTGCAAAACTGAGACGAAGCCACCATAACGAATGCCATTTCTGCATTATGGCTACAGCTGATGCAATATTACATTTTTGGTTGTGAACTGTGATGTCACAATGCTCAAGAAAATGTATGAGCAGCTGTGAATCCGTACCAGGACTGAAGAAAATGGAAGAGGTGACAAAGGACAAATGTTTTATGTCGCTCTTCAATGAGACAATCTTTGACGAGAAACTGCTCAAAGTAAAAGCGTCAAACAGTTTGATGGGGATCATGACCAAAACCATAAATCCTCAAACCAAAATTCCAAAGAACCATTTTGAATTTATATATATGTATACATATATGTACGCATATTGTGTATGTATAAGTAAATGTATATACATATGTATAAATAAATGACAGGAAAAGGCTGCTTCACTTAATATGATGAATGGTATTTATTGTTTACCAAAGACAAGGATTTGCAGCTTAAACTTGGAAACAAGCCATACTGGTTCAGCGTAAATTAGTAGTTGCAGGCCAAGAGATAGCTGGTCTGTTAAGATGTTTGCAGTGTTTTATTGTCTAGATTAATTAATGATAATGGTCAAGAGTACGATAATGCACTGACTTCCAAGAGGGAATCGGGCAATCTTCCCTGCTCAATGGAGTGTTAGAAGATTTGAAATATCTGAGGCATGAGAGGCTCCTAGGATGATTTATACAACTCAGAGTTCAAGCTGCCCGGTCCTGGAAATTTGCTATTAGAAGGTTTCTTGTAGCTTACGTGAATATTATTGCTTCATAATGTATTTTTTTTCATAATTTCTGGAAATTTAAGATTCTTCAAAAAACCTATGCAACTAATATTTTTTAATCTTGTGTTTTTTAATTCATTCCATATAAGTTTGAGTTTTTGTTGCTATTTTGTCTTAGTGATCAGTTATGTAAAGAACCAATCATTTAAAGTGCTTGTCTTAAGTACCACTACATAACAACTGTTCTCATAATACATTTAACATTTCTTTAGTTTCAAAACGGCACTGGATAGATTCTATGAAAGAACAACTCTGTGTTTTCCATTTTAAATGAGACCTAACCCTTCATCTAGCTTTCTTGTTCTTGCAAACATACCTGTCAACAGAAATGCATATCACACCTGATCTGAGATAAGCAGCCATTCACGAACCCAAGTATTTACAGAGCCTTTGAGCCACAGGAAAATAAATAAATAAATAAATAAATAAATATATTATCAGTGAAGAATCACAAATTTTGGAGTCGGAAAGTCTCTTATCATTCAGTTCTTATGGCTTCTATATGTCAAAAGTTACTTTTCATATAGAATTGAAGGTTTTACATTTGTTATTTATATGAATATTGGAGGGAATGTATCTAGTTCGCTTTTTAAAGGAGGATTAAAGGCCTCCTATAGTAAAGAGTTTGTCACTTTGAGGACTGGAAAACAAATGAGTAATTGAAATAGAAACCAAAGAAATATATGACACGGGCATAGAAATGTTCCTCAAGGAAGTATTTTTTACTGAAAGATTACAGAAAACATTCCTTATTAACTAGACATAATCATTAAAACCGAACACATACATACATCTTATATGAAAAAAACAATTATTTAAATTTCTTTAACTTTCCAGACTACCATTGTTTTAATTATATAACCACATTAACTTAGTAAGAAAATAACATTCATTTAAATATCTCTTAGAGGGAGAGTTTTCTGCTTTTGAGGTTTGATCCCTTTCATGACAAATTCCCAACACAGCTCTGTATCTCTAATCTGAGAAGTATAAGACAGGTGTGGAGACTATTTCTTGGCATGGAGTTTTATGTTGATAGGCTGCCTCTATTTTTAATTTATTTCCTCCTAGCAGCTGATCCAGTAGTTTTGTGAACCATTCATATAACTTTCTTGGATGAAAATTTTCTACCCCTTCAGGGAGGCCCACAAGTCGTGTATTGACTTGACAGGGGATGGCTGACAGCTTTGTGATAGTATTTTCAGTCCCTTTAGTTTTATCCTTCGAGAAACATTCTTTGCTATCCAAGAGCGGCTGTTTGGTGTATGTTTTGGCTGGCACTGATTCAGACACTGCTCTTCCTTTCACTGATGTTAGCTGGTTTAGAAATCTGCCTACCCTTTTCTGAGGCAGGTCTAAAGACATGGTCTAAGAACTGCAGTGATCAGAATTTCACAGAATTTAAAGCTAGAAGAGATTGTTAGATCATTTTGTCTGAGTGCATTTATGTCACAGGCCATTATATTTAGTCTTTACACCGTATTAGTTTCAATAACTCAGGTCGGGCTAAACTGTGTAGACCTGGATTCACCGTATATAACGGTGGGTAACTACTGAAGCACCTATGTAAAGAGCCTGTGCACCTTTGGTTCCTTCGCAGACTAGACTCCGTGGAAAGAAATCAGTGCTTCCAGAGGGCAAATCAGTCCAAGATATAAGCTGTCCTGTAAAGAACTCCTCTTTATATATATAGAAGGATGGCTCTGAGCCTGTAAAAAGGCCTGAGAGCTTTACTAACTAGAGCTCTGGGGCTACTACCATGGTGAAAGAACATTAGAGTATTTAGGAAATAGAGAACAAAACAAACAAACAAACAAACATTATATCATCGAACAAAGTCCCAGTGTGTCTACTGCTCAAATACAATGAGTGGATTGTCAACCAGCAGAACTTTCTATGCCGACTTGGAAACGTGGAAAACATAACTTATAAAGGTAACATGGACAATCGAAGGTATGGATAGGCTTTCATGTTAGGAAAAACTAAATATGCTGAGGTTCTTCAGCTTGCTAAAGAGACAGCTGACAGAAACTATGATAGAGACCTGTGAAATGATGAGACACGTTCTCACTGCGTTCACTGTCCCTTCTAATACTAGCATCAGGAAAGGGCAAATGAAGACACGTTTCAGGTTCAAACCAAAAGGAAGGGATTCTTTACCCAGCAAGACATTACGCTGTGGAACTCAGAAGTCCATTAAAATAAAATAAGGAGCATTTATTATCTAAGCTTTCAGTTCTCCAGAAGTTTTTAAACAAATCTCATCATTTAACTACCACACTTCCTAAATAGGAAACCATTTGGTTATTTTAATTGTGTAGGGTATATAAATGATAAAAAGAGAAAGAGAAAAAGAAAAAATCATTGACTTGCAGCTTCTGCAGCTTCAGGAACAGACGCCTCATACACATAAAATAGCAGCTCAGGAACGACGATGCCTGGTGTTGGGCAAAGCAACATCTGTCTGAGGAAAAACATCTGGACTGCCGCAGCATGCAGTAGGAAGCAAAATTTATCTTAATGATTCTCCCTGGAGACTGGCAAAAATGAGCTTTCTGCATAGAGTTGGTCTTTAGCAGTCCAGTACAATTGTACCAGAAATCTTAGGGGTACTCTAATGCAGCTACAGCAGATTCGGGGAGTTCTGCCATTCGTGTCATATTGACCATATAGAAACCATATAGAAAACATTTCCAAAAGCCTTTGAGAGCCAACATCATACTGAAGTTCACTGCAGAGACCCTCACCCTTTCTCAATATACGAGAGTTTGGATTCAGGCTTTCAGATATTCTTTATTCCTTTTGTGTCACATAAAATACTGGGGAAGGATGTGAAACCTCTGTCCCAGGCATTCAACAGCATCCTGGTGGAGCAAGCCCTTGCCTTCAGAGCAGGGGTGGCTGCAGAATGCTGCCTTCAGCTGGCAGATCTGAATGTCACAGTGAGCTTGCATGTGCTAAAGAAGATCACAGGCTGCTCTAACCTGTCCTTGCAAGTGGATCCAGAAGAAAATGTGCTGCTTTGCTTTTAAAGAACTATGCATGTGCAAAAAGGCATAACCCAGAAATACAGCAGTAGTAATTGGTTTCGTGTAAACAAATGCTATCTGATTTAAAAGAATACACATGCTCCATGGTTACTAGACACAATGTTTGTGAAACGCATCAGCATGTTTTTAAACATCTAGTGACAACCTCCCCCTGACTTTAAGGCACTTGAAGCATTGCTATATAACGTTTATGTATACATATATAACATTTAAGGTCAGACAGGGAAGAAGAATAATACTAAAGCAAGTTGCCCAGAAGCTGGCCTATTTCTGCTCCTCAGCTGGTAGTAATGGACATGATCCTTCCCTGCATCCTTGCAGCTGGAAGAAGAAAGAGAGTCTACACCATACAGGGCTCTGGAACCATAAACCGATCAGAAGTAATACCATGATGCATGCTGCAATCTTTTCATCACAGTGTTGCATCAGTAAGGAAAAATGCTGGACTGCAGTGAGCCATCTCAATGCAATAATTCTCTCCAACTTCACTTGGTGATTAAGCAGCTCTCCTGCCTTTAATCATCAAATGATGAGGGCTGCCTGCCTAAACAGAGAAACTGTTTTCCAGATTGACCACGTATCTGCTGAGATCAAACAGCAGAGTCACCTTCCAGACCTAACATCATTTATCCAGGATCATTCTTAGCATGACAAAAAGGACTTGTGTCTCTCGTGATGAGGAGGGATTTAAATTCATCCCTCAGGAGTTCGAGGTAGGCACCTTCACACCATGTACCAAAATTTCTGTTATGCTCTGCACTCCACAAATGCCCACTAAGACTCAAGATGTCCATCAATGAGCCTACATCCTACAGCAGGGAGACAGGAAATTCCATGTCCTTTTTGGCATGTAAAAAAATGAAGTCTAAAGTCCATATTCACACCAACTACTCTTTATCCCTCTCTTCTGTATCATAACTACTGTGATGACCAAGTAATAAGTAATACAGATGATCTTCTACCCAAGGCACCCAGATCCTAACTGATAATATTCACCAAGAGAAGAAAAGTAACTGTGGCACCAAAGTTAAACACATACAGTAAGCAGTTTGGTCTCGTACAAATGAGTATGGTTTACAGGTTTTAAAATAGCTTAATGACTTGTCTGCAAGGATTAACATTTTTAAAAACTAAAAAAGGAAAAGAAAAACAACTAATAATACAGTCCTATTAAAAGATGTTTCATATGGATCACTCGGATAACTCTAAAAATTGAGCCCCTTTGTAAACATGTAGACTCATGTGGTTGACCCGGAGACACACAGGAAATCTGTTGCAAAGCCATGTCTTACAAACAAGGACAATCTTCCCACCCACCTACAAATGTTAATTAAGTTGCCCAAGCACATAAAGAAATGTGCTTTCTTAACACCGTTAAAATTCATCCATGACTAGGAATGCGCTCTGTTAAATGCATGGTTTGCTCCCAGTGTTGTGTTCCTGCATTTTACCTAGAATACTGAATTGCTTCCGAAGAATAACAAATGGTTAACAACTTTCCAAACAGAGGTTACAGGGCTAGCTCATGTAAATCAGTATAGTTCTGCTGAGTGCATTTACACTGGCTAAAGATCTGTTTTTTCCCAAAAAAAAAAAAAAAAAAGAAGCATTCATGCACAGAGGAAGCAGATAAGCTTTACACATCCTAAAAGGCAAATGTGGAACCAGCGCGTGGAGCAGCTACTAAGCTACAAACAGGAAGGTGTCTACTGCAAGAGAGAGTGCAAAGCAATTTGGAGGTGTCATGATACAAGGGTATAGCGATACAGCTTACTCGGGTTAATGGCCTGATAATATCAATGCTGGGGCCCGGAAAGCCACTGCCTCAACATCCTTGGCTGGCGATGTCAATACAAGCTCCACAGAGATGGGGCTCGGGGCAAAGTCGGGGACTTCGCATGCCAGACTGATGAAAGAAGGGAAATCTATTTCAGTGCTTAAAGGACGGAGCAGCTTTTGGTGCAGAAGGTCAGACAGATACACGGGTAAGTTGCTGTATAGGAGTAGACTGGAAAAGGACTAATGAAATAAAACCCAGATAAGGCTTTGGAACAAGATCCTACAGTCTGTCAATGCCCTGGGATAGTGTAAGAGAGACACATGGGAACTCAGACATAAGGCAAGCAGGGTTTTCTTGCAGTGTTGACAATAAATATGTTTGTTCTAAAAAAAAAAAAAAAAAAGAAACCCTTGGAACAAAAAGCCCTTGCAGGCTGATATGGGAAGAAAAGCCTGTTTGTGGTGAACACAATGGAGAATTTGTTCACGCTGAGGCAGACAAACCCATCACTTGAAAACTGAAGTCGTTTTTTTGACCCTGCTCACTCCTCGTGCCACGTCCACCCAACTGGCATTTATCCCTCCAAGCCAGGGAAATCCATCTCCCCTTTCATGAAGAAGAGAAAACGGACTCCTGTGGGTGTATTCCTGGAAGCACTGGCCTGGCAGGTGCTGGATGGGTGCACTGCCCTGCTGAACGTGGGCCTTGGGAACACACTGGGGACCTGTCCTCCATCATTCCCCAAGCGTGCAGAAATGCACGGGGTGCACGACGATATCGGTCATGCCCACACCTCCCTGACCCTGTCGCCTGGTTCTGTAAATTTTTATTTATAGGAGGCACAGGAGACACCATGCATCTCCCCTGCTTTCTTAAGACTCACCAAAGCAAAGAGAATCATCAGTGGCAGGAGTTTCCAGAGAAAGCATAATTCTCTGCCCGTCATTGCTGGTTATTTCTCTCTATTTAAGCACATGGCAGCCTGGAGAATCCAGCCCCAAACAGTTTTGCTACATTTAATCAGACCGTTGAAAAAAACCTTTGTATTGGCAACTATATCTGATTATATCTTAATAGCTAAATTCAGGTTACTATGCAATACGCTTTCTTCATTTCAGACTAAATCCCTGGCTAGAAACAGAATTTATTGGTTCTTTTCTAATATATACTTTAGAATACGCTCATTTCTATAGAGCTTTCTAATACAGAAGGTCTTTCATGGTGCAGGACACAATGAAGCATTGGGACCTACCAGCAAAATTGATCAAAAATTACAGTCTGAAGAATTAAGAAAAATGACCAGTCTTTTTTGAATTCTAGTAAAAGCTCAGCTTCCATGCAAATTTCAGTGCAAGATTCAGGGAAGAGGAGAAGGAAAAGGGTGTACCTTTTTTCGAGTCAGACCCCAAGCCACCACGGCATCAAGGGCAACAGGTCTTCCTTCAAGCATGGGAATGATCCAGCTGAAATCACTATGTGTGCTTACAGGGACATGAGCTTCCCAGCAGAGCAGGGCTTTTCTGGATTGCAAGGGCAGGGTCGGTGGCCTTTTGATAGAGACAGGTACCTGAGATCCTATTCCCAATCTATTACTAGTTTAATATCTGTGCCCTTTACTAAATCATTTGAGCATCCTTATGCCTTAACTTCTCCATCTTTGAAGTTATTGCCTACTTTTCAGGAAATGATCTAAGGCTTAATTAATTGTCTAGGTTAAATAATTTAGGCTTCAGAATGAAGGCTTAGCTTCCAGCTGATACTTTCACATAAATGAAATGTAGGTATTGAGGGAGAGGCAGGAGTAATAATCCTATTCAGAGGCCTTTATGTTTTTGAACTATTGTAGTAAAGGAATTCACAGATTTCGAGTCTGGAAAGGACTTGATCTCCCAGATAACAAATTCCGAGTAAAACCTGTCACATAGTTTTAGATAGCACTTACAAGTTCAATACAAGCACATTTTTAAAACTTGACTTGTGCCTGCAAGTCTCAGTGACTGCAAGTAATTAAAAGTATAGGTGGGTTTGTAATCACATTCATTCTGGTTTTGTAATTTATGCCTGAACAAGTAGGACTTTAGCTGGAAGCTGACTGTGCTTCTTGTGTGTATATGTTCATGATGGCACTCAAATACATTCATGAGGCTGAAAAGCATTAAATAGCATAAATAAAGTTAATACTAAATAAATAGAACAGATATTCAACAAACATTTATATGGGATTTTCAACGACTTCCCACTAATGCCTTGACTAACATCCACAAGTGAACATGATCCCGCTTAGACAGCTGAAATGAGAAATTTGCTTTTATTCTAAACTCTATTTGCTGTACAATGATTTATCTGTTTTGCCATTTCATCCATCAGGTTGATGCTTTATCCAGATCAGAGACTGCGAACAAACTGGGAGAAAAGCTACTAACTTTCAGACTTAACTTTTTTACACTCTCCAGCCCAGAGGACCTTCACCGAGAGTCCTGGATGCTACTACAAGAGACACACGCAAAAGCCATGTCTCCTCAAGGCGCCTCCCCGACCATGAAGCCACGCGTCAGGGCACGCAACCACAAGCAAAGCCTCCCTGTTGAAGCAGAATTATGACACTATACAGATCAGAGGACTATTTTTCCAATAACACTCTCTTCAGTGGAGTTAAAACATGCAGCAAGTGCTCTGGGCTGGGTTGGGCTCCTCGCACCTCCCGTCAGTGGTGTCGTGCCAGCTTTTGAGACAGTCACTGCAGGGAAAAAGACGCTTCTGAGGTTCCTGAGCTCACACATTTCCAATAAGTCAGGTGGATCATGCCCTAAATTCATTGTAAGGATGCGACCCGCTAATGCTGCAGCGTGCTGCACTGCGTTATGCACCCTCAGTTAATTTGGGGATTTCAGTCCTATTCTCCACCGTGTTTTCCAGCCCTACGGGACTTGCTAATACCCTAAGTTGTCTGCAGCGCCGTGGATTTGCACCCGATTCTCATTAAACACATTCTTAATCTGTCCCATCTTCCCTGTTAACTGGTCCCTAGGTCGGTGCTCAGCACACAAAGGAATCCAGTCACGGCAGCTGTCTAACTAATATCTTTCATCATCGGTAAATTCACCCAATTTTCTTATTATCATTTCCAGGAATGTTGATTGGTGGGTGGCGGGTAATCCTAGACAAGGCAAGGCTGCGACTGCAAGCTGAAATCATGCAGAGATGAAAGCTTCGAAGCATGGCTTAAGCATTATAGAACATTATTTAAAGAAGATTAATTGGCTGTTGTGGGAGGTGGCGTTCTGAAGGAAAACACAAACACCTTCACCTGCACAGTCAGAACTGCAGGTCTGGGTGAGCCCGAAGAGGTGGGAAACGATTCACCAGAAAACTGAATGAGATTTCCTTCGCCTCCTTTTTCCCCTAAGACAGGTTCCCCCCCACCCAGTTCGAAAAGCAATCCTCCGCCTTTCATTTTGGTCACGGCAACCGCCGCCTTGATCAGGGATACGAGGCAAACACACTCAGAAGTTTCTGCAAAGCACTTGACTTCCCTGGCAGCATGATAATACAGTTACACACTATAATGGTGTACCGCAGCATACCTCTGACAGCTATGCGAATGCGTCTGTTTCTACCTCCTTTTCCTCTGCTGCATCTACAGTCCTAATGTCCAAAGTGCAGTATGTTGGGTTGCTGAATTTCCCCTTCCCCTTCCGTCTGCTCGGCGAATTTTGGTTCTGTTTTTTTTTGTGTTTATCCTTACTGGTAGAGAAGTTAATAGCAGTGGAGGGTTTGTTCTCAAAAGCTTCACATCAAGCTTTACTATAATATTTGCAGTTGTAAAGTCACACGTTTTTGGAGGAAACACATGGTCTGTTGATATTCTTCCATTATCCTGTCCTGCCCCCACTGGAATTTAACAATGAAATAAAATAAACAGAATGAGTAGCTCCATTCACTGTCTGATCTCCAAGTGTTTTACATGTCATCAGTATTAGTATCCATCATTTACAGATGGGGAAATACAGGATCAGAGAAATCAGGTGAGTTTCCCAAAAGCGTGAACAGGGCTGAAGTGTCTTCAGCCCAAGTTTGTGCTTTTTTCACTAGAATACACTGAATAAAAGAATTATCAGTTTCAGCAGGGTGGGGTTCAGGCAGTCTTTCAGACTAGTAAGAAAATGCCTTCTTAGATAAGAAGTGTTCAGAAATTTGGTCTGAAGTGAACTACTTTACTGGACCAAGAAACAATCTGAATTACTGGGTATTTTCTGTTGTATTTGACATATGTTTCTTACCTCTTAATATCAGCTGGTACCAGTAGTGGCAATACTGTGACAGATGGACAAAAGAAACACAAAGGGTGTCACAAGATGAGCAATCCCTAGGATACTGCAGACCATTGCTACCAAACATTTTACCTTTCTTGTCCAAGCTTTCTAAGTGGTTTGGTTGTTTCCTGGTGAGGGAAGCATCATCATTTTACAAATAAAGAAAATCATTGGCCAAACTACTTAAGAATTTGAGGTCCTAGCATGGTATTCGGCAAACTGAATTCCAGATCTGATAGTACTCTGTGCCCAAGGTCTTTACTCATTGCATCCAATACACATGGGTGCTGTATGGCACTGTGTCGACCTATGTTAGGGGGACAAAGTAATGAGTCAGAGACAGAGATCCATTACCTAAACCATTAAACTTATTTTCATTACCACTAAACTTATATTCTATAATAGCCATCTCCCTTAATGAGCTCTTCCCACAGAGAAAGAGAAGACTGTGTGTCAGGGACAGGCTAAGCGGTAAAGGATATTGGTTGTAGGGGATAGAAGGCATCAGAAGCCCAGGTCAGAGAGGGACATTGGGGCAAACAGGAGCTCAGGACATGGATACATCAGCGGGGTGCTGGGCAAGGAGAAGAGAAGCTAAGGATGTAACGTAGGTGTGGAGGATCAGAGATCTGGATGAGGAAATGCTCAGTGGAAGGCAGCTGCTGAAATGAGGGTAGGTGAGCTCAGTGGGCAGACTAACGGCAACCCTTCTGGGGGATAAAAGAAGGTTCTAGATTCTCAGGATCCTCTTGAACTGACATGGTGAGAAAACAAGAGACATGCATGGGTAGAGGTAGGAGTGATGAAGAGAGAGGAAGAAAACAGAGGACTTGAATGAAAGGTGTGGGATGAAATTTTAAGCTAATGTGCAAATAGTAATAGATAATAATAATACTGGTGTCTTATGTGAGAGTTTGTGCTTTCACCGATGGAACCAGAAACTTTAGGTTGAGTAGAAAAAGATGGGCTGATTTATGACAAGAAAATCCTTCTTGTGGTAAGTAACAGCAGGCTCTTTTGGTGCAGCTTAGATTTATGCCATATACAAACGCCTATCTCAAAATAATGCCTGTCTAGGAATATCAAGCTGCCGCGTGCTCTGGGTTGTGCAGACTCTGTAAGAAACAAGCCCAAGGACAAGGGCAGCTCCTCCTACATTGGCACTGCCACTCAACTCACTGAGTCCTGGGCTAGGACCAGAGCTTCAAGGTAGGACCAGAGCTTCAAGGTAGCAGCACAAGGTGGGGTCCACCAAGGACACGGCGTTATCCATTTTTGTCTGTTTGCCCAGATTCGCACTCATCTTTCATAATCAGCAAGACAGCAGCAAAACTGTCTGGCATGGCACCACATTTTCATTTTTCTTCATTTAATTGTGCTCCATCCTACGGCATGGATCAACAAGCAAACAACACACAGAAAAGAAACCAAGAGCTAGTCAGCAGGTCTGGCTGAGAAGATTTACTTGTAGAGACTTGGGAGCAGAGCCAGGTCCACCTGATTGTGGGACTTGCTAAGGGGGGGGGGGGATGCTGTTTTTTTTTAAATCACTCTGCAAGGAGAGGCCAGAAAGCGGAAATCTGAAAGAAATAATATTTCAAATTCTCAGAGCAGGACATAAAAGTCCATACAGAGAAATTGATTCCACTCTCAGCTGCACTGCAGAATACTTCATCCTCCGTCATGGCCTCCCCATGCAAAGATTTACAAAAGCAGAGCAAGGCCAGGCTTCCTATTTTTCCATGCTGGCAAAGGACTTCTGTGGTTTAACTGAAATGGCTTTTCTGACATGTCATTTCTTAATTCTAGCTTGTTCCATCCCTCCCTCCCTCCCACCATTGCTTCTCCCACCCGCCAAATTAGACTGTTTCAATGAGCAGCCTGTACATTTCAATGCAATCTTAATTTGATTTCCCAAAAGGGATGGAGTCTCTTTTTCTCCCTCTCCTGCCCGCGCGCTCTCTGTGCAACAGCGGTGACACCGAACCTGTTTTCCTGCGCGCAGGCTGTTGATGCCTGCTCAGCTTTTTCCTAATGAGGCATGGACTTCTCACAAATCAGCTGGATGCTGGGAAGAAAACATTTTTGCCCTGTGGTTAAACTCACGCAGTGGGCAAGGCAGCAGGAAGGAGAGAGAAAGATGTCTGCCTGTCACAGATCGCTCCAAAAGCTCCAGCAGCCTGACTGCAAAACTGTGGGAGCACAGAGACAGCTCTGCCTGCCCCAGGATCTTGCCAGAGGCTGGACTCTGCCACCTATCGGGACACCTCATTTGTAACGGGGAGCAGTGGTGAACAGGAGCTACAGCATTCGTCTTCCATGCAGCATCCAGAGACAAGCAGCCGTAAGACAGTAACTGAACGATATCTAGCTTGCCTGCTGCACTTGTCCTCAGCGAATCTTAAGGAGCCTTAAAAAGGCTGTTAGGTATTGCCAACCCCTTCGTACATATTGACTGAGGGTTGCACATTGAAGTGAGTTCACCGAGGTCATGCAACAGTGGCAAAGCTGACAACAGCCAGCACTCTGAAGGAAAACCTCTCGCTTAGCAATGATCAAGTCTCCTTGTTGACTTGAACACAGACCAGACGTTTTTGCAGTGTTATTCACTGCATGCCTGTGACATAGAAGGGTAGACCCGAGACACCCTTTTGTTCCCAATATGTATATGGAGCTATTTAAAGATATGGGATGTAATGCAATCAAGACATCATTGCTTATTTCACTAGACCTGCATGGGGCAGTCATTCCTCAGGCTGAGACTGGAGAATGGGGAGGAGGAGGAGATACCCACTTGGCTAAAGAAGGTCAGCCCAAGTATGAGGAAAGCAAGTAAAGCAGCATGAAGACATGCAAAAGCACAGATGTTATTTTTATTTAATGTAGCCGAGCCCATCTTGTTTCAGATGAATACTGTTCTCCGGTTTTATCGGACTGACAGCTAGTTCTACTGTATGTATTGGTGGTGTTGGTCCTTCCCTAAAGAAGTTCTTTATACTACCTGGCCTCCAAACTATATTGTCACATTCCACTAAAATCAAAGTTTCCCCAGAAACTTCAACTGATCTTGAAGGCTAATGATAACCTTCTTTAGCAGCATTTTATGCATATATCAAGATAAACTGCTGTTCCATAGCCAGGACAAGTTTTGCATGCATTTTTTGATGCTGTTTAGAATTATAGCTTGTGTTTTGGTGACAGGAAAATCACTTGCCTACTTTTATTATTGCTCAAAAGTTGTGATCTGCTGATAACTCCTGGATTTATATATTATAAGGCAGGGCACTCTCTGGAGAGTAAGCCTTGACTTTGGAAAACATTTCTCTGTTCTGTACAACAGGTCCTTATTATCCATCAGGGTGTACTTCAGGATCTGTCAATGTATTTAGACATCCGCTGTTGTTTGGCATAGTAGGGGATGAAAACACTATTTCAGGATTGTTGACACTTTGTCAATGTAGCTTATTTCCGTAGCTGGTTTTGTTCTATATTTTTGGATAGATTCATGATAGACATTTTTTAAAAATGAACAGCAAGAGACGTTTGGCAAAGGGGGAGTTGATACTGTGAAAAGAGCAGCATCAGAAAGGAACTGGGGCCCCAGCTTTTCTTTGTGACTTCTTGCTATGAAATCTGGCTTCTCACCTCTTCCCTTGCACTTTTTCCATCTTGAAAATGATAAGTTCATGCTACAGCCTCCTGACACACAAAGAGCAGCTCTGACCGTACAAGATGCCAGTGCTGCAGTACATGACTTCCTGATGCTCTTGTGCAGGAGTAGCATAGCAAAACACTCTCACTGGATTTCCCCTGCCAGGAGAACATGGCAAATGATAACTCCATCCATTATGCAGCTTCATCATTCTGAGCTGTGATTATGTGAAATTCCCCAAGAAAAGAATAGTTGGCTTAACTAAGGATTTGTAAAAGAAGAAGTGAGATGCTGCAGGGAATACCCAAGGGTCATTCTCTGGGTTCACACCAGGTGAGCAAGGAACAGAAGGTGAAATGAGAAATTGAAGATCTGTCTTCTTGCCATTTCCAGTTCCTTGTGATGGAGAGGATTTCATATTGTAAAAAAGAAACAAAACAAAACAAACAAAAAAACTTACATTTGGTTCTCTTGCTGTATGTAATGATATTAATTTAATTTTCCTGGTTCAATGTTACCTTTGGCTATTACAATTGACCTAGATAAGTTCTCCCTGTACTGTCAGCTGAAAGGAGAATTTCTCATTCTGCCTCCAAATTCCTCGTGTAAAGAGGCAGGATGCTGTCAAGCCAGTTGCTGAGTTTCACCCATAAGGTGACTGCACTACAGAGCATGGCACATTATACACTCACAGCCGGTGACGTCTGTAAAACACTGCAGGTTCCAGACAGGGTTATGTAAATGCAAGATCAGAATCATCATAACCAGGGTACAATCACTCTGTTCCCCATCCCACTTAGCATATGCCAGATGATGGCTCCATGGTCTGTCATTAAAAAAAAAAAAAAAAAAAGTGAAGGAACCTCATCAAATTATTTCTCTGCTCCCTTCTATCCAGGGGCACAAAGATGCCTAGAAAAATTCACTGACTTGTGGAGAGTGTTTTAGACATGATGTGCCAATATGAAACTAACAGGTCTGTGTTAGAAGCAGCAATTTAGTTTGACGAGGTGAAAGTGTGGTCAGGTAAGGTTGAATAATGCCTGCTTCATTTGTGTCAAAAAGTTATTCTCTTAATTTCTCTGTTTGATCCCGGCTTTTTCCCTGCAAATGATAACACCATTATTAAAGCTAATTATCCTGGGCTAAGTAATATGATCAACATGGAAGGAATAGCTTTGATGTATGTAAGCGACATCTAATACGTGATGCATAATTGCTCTGTTACTATTCAATAAAATGATATTTCTGATTATTAAATACAAGAATTGGAACCTCAGACCCATTAAGCTAATGGCAAAATTCCTAGTGACTGCAATGGGACCAATATTGCTCGCTTTTATAAAATCCACTAATTTTGCCTTTTTTTTACGGTTTTGTAAGCAAGAGAAAATTAGGTTGTGTCACTGCCAAATAGTTTATTTCCCCTCTTCTACAAACCCTGTCTTCTCTGGCCTCAGTTTTAAAAATCACAGCTTTGCCTTTGTTCAACTCTGTCTTACCATCATCAGCCCACAGTGCCGTACACAACATGCACGTGTCCCAGTTTACTTAAGTGACATAAAGTTTTTCATGTTCTTATAGTGGCTCAGAAATTTCTGCTGCTTCTTCAACTTAACGTGGTTCTTAAATATCTTAAATAAATTAAACTAATACTGAACCACATTAGGAGTATGCACACATCCTTTTACATCAGTTTAAATAAATCATTGATTAGGAGCCTGGAGCATCTCTCTTATGAGGAAAGGCTGAGAGAGCTGGGCCTGTTTAGCTTGGAGAAGAGAAGGCTGAGAGGAGATCTTATCAACGTGTACAAGTATCTGAAGGGAGGGTGTCAAGAGGATGGGACCAGACTCTTTTCAGTGGTGCCCAGCGACAGGACGCGAGGCAATGGGCACAAACTGAAACACAGACAGTTCCATCTGAACATGAGGAAAAACTTCTTCACTGTGATGGTGACAGAGCACTGGAACAGGTTGCCCAGAGAGGTTGTGGAGTCTCCTTCCTTGGAGATATTCAAAACCTGCCTGGACACGATCCTGTGCAACGTGCTCTAGGTGACCCTGCTTGATCAGGGGTGTTGGACTAGATGATCTCCAGAGGCCCCTTCCAACCTCAACCATTCTGTGATTCTGTGATCAGTTCATCTTTACCTCAGTGATTTCCCTGCAGATGCCTCCTTTTTCTACTCAGGATATTTCTTTAGCAGATATGATCTGAAGACTTGTTTATTTAGGATTCCAAACATCCACTATAGGTCTGAAAAAGGAGCTCTGACTAGAGGAAAGGGTTGGATCAAATAACCTCCAAAGCTCTCTTTCCATCTAAACAATTCTATGCCTATAAAACACTTGGAAATCCCAGCTGAACGTCTTCTGCGCCAAGCACAGATCAACTCTTCGGCGCATGCACAGGCAAGGTAACTCAGCCAGGATGCCCCTGCCATTCCCTGCATATCTTGGATAAGTAGCTAACAGCAAGCCCAATACATTTAATAGGCATCAGACTCAGTGGGCATACCTATGCACCAGTGGTGCAGCATCGGTGTGGAAGATCTCACGGTCCCCAGATACCTCAGTCCTGCGAGACAGGGCTTTCCCAGCCATCTGGGTAGGAGCAGCAAGTGAGGAACAGTTGGGATGTGTTGGGTTTCCCAGTTGTGTGCAGGACACCTGTACAGGACATTAGTGCATCCTCCGTCTAGAAAAACCCAGAGGGAAACACAGTGTCCCTAACCCATCTTTAATGGTAACCAGCATAGCTGTAGATGCAGCCACATCCTTGCTCTGCAACTTTCTGTTGTACAGTCTATAAACAACGTTGTGCTTCTATTCCCTTTCCACATTGATCTGCTCTGGCCTTTACAACTTCATCTTCGATGACCCCTTGGTCAAAGGTAGGACCTGTCTCCAAAAGAGCTAGGGACCCATGGCATAAAGCCGTGTTTGCTGATGTTCCTGTGGCTGCTGCTGTAACCTGGAAGCCTTCAGCGAGTTATTCACACCTTGGGTAGGGTTTCCTCACCTGAGAGGTCACAACTAACTTGCAGTCCCTTCATGCAGAGTTCTCTTAATCTTTCTTCCTACACCAATTCCTCCAAACCCTTTATCTTCTCTGAAAGGAGATTATTGTCTCACTAAAAAAACAAACAAACAAACAAACAAACAACAAAAACCAACAAAAAAGGGCGCTTCATCTAGTATACCTTAATTATTGTAACATTTAAAGAAGATGCATGATTCCTTTAATCCAACAGGCTAATGAACCATTTTTAATCATACAAAATTGCCATTTCCTATAGTAGTAAGCTGTCTAAAGAAAACAGTATGAGTTGCTAGGCATATGCTGGCTTGCTCTTTCTGTAGCATGAAAAAGCACATAAGCCTGCTGCTGGCTTCTGACCACATGCCTTTCTCAACTTTGGGGAAGCAATCACTTCCTCCTAAACTCGTTCTTCCCTCTTTGTCCTTTGACTGTGGATTCCAAACGGATTCTGTAGCTCTTAATTGCTTTTATAACTAGGACTCACTTGCAATGCATCAGGTTAATGTTAATGGCAATCTGTATGGACACTCATAAGCCTCACTCTCCCTTCTAACTTCTCTTCCATCCACATGTAATTGTATTTTCTTAATAGTAACCAAACAGTGATCTGTTGTCTTTTTTTATTTTTTTGGCAGATTGTGTGTGGGGGAATAATTTACATTTTTCCAGCCTCTCTTTCCCCCTCCTTCGCTATGTTTATTATATCTGTATCTGTTATTTTTAAGTCTTAATGCCAATGGATTTTCCTTTTAATTACAGCAATCTGATTTCAGTTTATTTAAATGCTGATTTATGTTTATGCTATCCCTTGGTATCAATTTCATTCCAACTAGATCCCAGTGTAACTTAATTACTTGTAGTCTTGTCATTCCCAGCTAATGCTAATTAAAACAGTTTTATTACTGCAAGGTATTAAAGATTAACCCCTCCACTGGTCTATGGGAAATAAAGCAGCAGCTTCAAGGTGAGGGAATTTACAGCCTGCAGAATGAGAGAAACGAGCACACAGAAGTGACCACAACCTCTGTTTCCTTCCATCATGCAATGGCCCAAGGTTTACAGTCTGGCTGTATGCTTGATCTGGAGATGTCATCCCACATTGTACCTATCATCTCCCATCTTTTTTTTTTCCCCCAGCTGTGGGCAAGAGTTGCAAAATTTTAGGTTGCACACCAATTGGTGGGCAGCTTCCCCTCTTTTCATGCCCCCTTTACGTCCCTCTTCCTACACACATACACCTTCATCCTCGATCAAGTCATTCTTGATCTCACCTGCTCTCCCGCCTCCTCTTCATCGCATGTCCCACTATTTGCCATTCACCGCAAACTGCACACTTCTACCCACACTCAAAAAAACGAGCTTTTAATGAAAGTTTCCCTTTCCCTGCTACGGTGGAGATGCAAACTGGAGCACGAAGTGTCCCAGTGCCTTGTCCACAGTCCCAGAGCCAGGCGTGAGTAAAATTATCCTTCGTCCATCCCTTGCCCGCTCCTCCTGTCTTCTGCTACGAGGAGAAAAGAGAGCTGAATGACCAGCCCGAGGTTTGCATAGCTAGTGCGTCCTAATCAGAGATCAAGGGAGACTGCATGCACTGAGCAATCACAGAATATATTACTACTAGTCTTCAAGCAAATTGGTGAAGTTAGGAGAATTGTAAAGCACCATCTGAGTGCAATTATCTTCTGTGCAAAGCTTGTAAACTTTACCTGTCACTTCAATGTTCCTCCTAAATCCCGCTGACTGCGGTGCACCACCGGAGCTGCTGTACCCGCACCGCAGCTTCCCAAAATCTCCCCCCATCTCATACACGTTGTTTTTTTTTTTTTTTCCACAGTCCTGCTACTCTTAAGTTCACGCTCGCAAAAATGGCAATGAGTTAATTCCATGGTTATTCCAAACCCAACGAATTCCAAAACAAGCTCCGGAAGTCCTTATTCGTTACAACCTTGATAACCCCCCACAAATCTCTTCATGAATATATATGCACCTATACGCAAAAAGGTACGGTACTGCACTCAGGTGTTTGCCTTGCCAGCACGGCTTTTCTGTGAGTTGCCAGGTAACCGGAGCACTTGCGATACACGTGCGCAAGAGGCGTTCTTAATTGTTTTTCACGTGCGCCCAAATGAGGAGACAGCGAAGGCTAGTGTTTTTCCTACTGATGAGCAAGTGACATCTGTGGGAACAGAGAGGGCTACAGAGTGTGTCTGTCTGGGGCTAATTGATTTATAAAACTCGCCGACAGACAGATGTGAGCAAACACTCCCCACAAACAACATGATTATAAATTAGCTCCCTCTTTTATAGGAGGTAGGCTAAAAACACACAGCAAGGATAAGTAATGGGTGCAGGAGACAAGTTATTTATTTTCTGCATCCAGCGAAGCACAGCAATCTGTACTGCTATTCTCCGGGCTGGTTTTCCGTCGGAGTCAGGGAGCAAGGGGAAAGAAGTTGAAGAATGGGGATGGTTTTTACAAAACAAGAAGCATATTGCAGTATCCCAGGAAAAGCAAGCTGCTAGGCGAGATGCAAATATGACCTCTCCGAGCTATCTGTCTGAATCTGTGTTTTCGAGCTGAAGGAAGTGGTTAGTTCATGCCGCTATTGAGGAATTTTTGTGCTATCTTGCTTAATGAAATTCACTCCTACGCAGCCCCAGCGACTCAATTTCAGAATTTCTGTTTTAAAGGAGAAGGGAGTGTGAACTTTATTCTTTGGTATGCGACTAAAGTTGTGCAATTTCCTCAGAGTTCTCTTTCAAGTTAATGGACCCTACTGGTTTCCGTGGGAGAAGAAGAGAGGGCATGATGGGGTAAAGCACCATGACTTGAGGGAAGTCCTCCATGTGGATACGTGGATGCTGAGACCACTCTCCAGATTTCCTGTTTCTGAAACCCATTGCACACACTCTCAGCTAGATCAGAATTTCACTTCATTTTTTCAAACAGAAGCAGGAGTCAATTCGAAATAGAAGTGAAACAGGCTGGGCTAGAAAATATGGTCAAAATTGGATGAAATGTAAAGAGAAAAAAAAAAAAGTGAAACATCACCGTGGCAATAAAAAGATCACAGAAATTCCAAATTTGTCTTCTGTGGTTTAAAGTCACTGGTAGAGAGACTGAAGAAATTTTGGAGCATTAAAAACAAAGCTAAAAACGAATCGCCTTATCAGCCCTCCTACTCCCAGCGTTCCCACCGGCAGAAGGCATTGCTGGTCCCAAGGCACCACGTTGCCTCAGACCCACCTCCGAGCGTGGCAGCAACGGCCGGGCGTAGCGGAGAGGACGATGTGGACCGAGCATGTATTTCATTCGGTGCAGCACGCTCGCGGCCCATCACCACGGCCCCAGAGAGACGCAAGCCTAAGTCCCTCCTCTCCAAGGCTTTCCGCTGCAATGCAAAGAAATACCAGACCCAGAGAGAGCAGGGCTGCTAAGTGCACAAGCAAAACTTAGAAATAGGCCAAAAATCACTGCTCTTAAGTCCTTACCATTTACAGCCTTCAAGATGCACCGTAAGGGGTGGGAGCTGGGCACAGGCAGCAGCAAACACTGCTTCTTCCCAGCTAAGGCATGTCCTTCTGGCTGCTGGTCACCAGCAGGAGAGAAGGGCAGGGAAAGCTCTTGCTTGCCATTTCCCCAGGTGCAGCCGCTGCACCACCCGCTTAGATTTTGGCAATGAAGGCAAAACGTGTAGCTAGGTAGGGCAGCGAGCCGAAGGGAGAAATTTTGGTGGCGAGTGAGGGGTTTTCAGGGTGAGAGCACTGTGTGCAACCAGTCCGAGGAGGCTTCAGGGTTGCCCAGAGCGGTGGTTTCTGGGGGCAGGAAAAGGTGGACGGAGAAGCACCAGACCCTCAGATGCAAAGGGCTGTGGGAGACAGCTGGTGTCAGGAGGAGCAAGAGTGAGCAAGCTCCTCCTGGAGGCCCAAAGTTCATGCGGCTGCTGAAAATTAGAGTGAAATCCTGGCAGATGTGACACGCCAAGGGGACACAGGACGCTAAGTCGTCCTGGGAAAATGATATTAATTATTGTTGTCACTGAGAGCAGCAGGAAAGAAGCCTTTGTGAGCAGCTTGTCTCGCGCACACACACACGCGCACACACATGCATACGCACACAAGCCAAAGCAGGCTTTAAGAGACAAGGCTGTTTCAGTGCAAAAGAAACTAAGTCAATATTATCTTTTAATAACAAATCCAAAAGTAGGCAATCTGTCCCAAAGAATGAGCCAACATAAAACATGATTCACAGGAATATGACAGATCAAGGGGCCTCAGCTGAACAAATTAGCATGTGCAAATATTTGGGCTGACGAGCTTGATGGAAATTTAAATCATAGAGACCATATTGGCAAGTGACATCGGAAACCTGAGCTCCCTGAAAGAGAAGCCCTCTCCCCAAATCCAGGAATCGTTTCTGCCACCTTGCCTTCTTCCACTTAGCAGAAAAGACGTTTCCTTCTCGCTGTGAGAAACAACCCTTTTTTCATCCACACGCTCACTCGCTCTTTTCTGATGACTGCTGCAGGTTTAATAAGCTGCTGTCAGACACGTGCAGTTAAAGCTTGGGGTTGTATTTTTTGCTTTCCCTTGTACCTGCACACTGCAATTCCAGCAGTGTCACTTGTACAAGGCATGATGCAACCCCTTGTAGGAACAATGCAAGACACAAGCAAGGTGTTTACGGAGCACTGAAGCATCACTCCCCTGCTGTGGGACATGTGTGCGAGAAAAAAGGAGAAGAAAAGATCTCTTGTAGTCCCTCTCCATCTTAAACTCATCTATGTTTTCCAAAGTGCTCCCTGAGTAAATGAGATAGGAAGGACTATGCTCTGTACGCATGCAAAATACACTTCTCCTTTTTTTTTTTAATTTTCATATATTTTATTTCCACACTTTTTTTTTTTTTTGAAGGAATAAATGCTGGGATCATTTAAACAGAAGCCAAATTTTCCACTTGAGGAGGAAATGGGAGAGAGTCAGAAAGATTAGATGCTCGCTCCTGTTCTGCTTTGCTTTGCAGAGGTTTGGTTCTTGATCCCAGGGAGGAAGAAGATGAAGGAGCAAACCAAGTTCTTATACTGACCCCTTATTTATTTTATTTTATTTTTATTTTATTTTTTTTTGCTGTTTTCCTTCTGTAGTGCCGTCAAGGCTAGGGAGGGAAAAATAATGCTGGCAATCCCTGTGCTAGAGTATAGGGTTGATGCAAAACTTGCCGAACGGAGTCCTGAAAATCTTGCCGTTAGCCTGCTACACATGAATGAGAGAAAGGCACTTGCTTTTGTATTTATTATGCTTAGCTCAATTGCTATTTACAGTCGTAAGCCTTACTCTGGCTGCCATTTTGTGCTGATCGCTATGCTAGACTGAAGAAAAGCTTAGGAGCATATGGTAGCATTTGGCTGCTAACCCGTTTTCAGGGTCTCACCCGGTTCTCATTGCCTTTCGATGGCATCTGGACAACTAATCGCCACAGGCACCTTTCAGAGCCCCGACTGCAGCACCCCAAAGCAGGCGGGCTGCTTTGCAGTCCAAGCACACAAAATAGCAGGTTCCCTGCCTCCGGGCGCTCGCACCTGACGCTGGATGCATATCCCTAAACGCAGCAAAGAGAGACCGAGCCGGGCAGGGTGATGACGGCGCGTCTAGGGCCACGTGCGCCCGGGGCTTTGGGGGGAGCAGGGTGGTCCCAGGGGGTCTCCCTCTCCTCTGCAGGGACCATCAGCCGCTGCAAGGAGAAAGGGGCGCACCAGCCCCTGCTTTGGGACGCGGAGGGTCATTTAACGCTCTGCCACCGACTGCCACAGAGGAGCCTCTGTCAAGTCACTTAACCTGAGAGCCGTTGGGTTTTTTTCCTTCTCCTGGCTGGGTTTGACCGCAAAGTGTTCGGGACAGGATCCCATTACTCATGTCAAGTAGCTCGTCCCGGAGGCTCTGGCGCGAGCTGGAGCCCGGACTGACGAAATCCCGCACCAAACAGCAATAAAGTGTTTCTGCAGCCCCGGCGGATGCGCACAGACTCATCCGCGCTCTGGGAGCTGCTGCGCACTTAACCCCGCTGCGAAAGCAGCCAGCCTCGATTTTGGCCAGTTTTTTTTTTCCTTTGCAGCCCTGTGGTTTCCACGGGGCCCAGGAAATACTTCTGAGCAAGGCGATCCCGAACGAAGGAAGGCGGCGTGTCGCATAAGCAAGTTTTCGAAACGGAAAGATATAAATCTCCTCTAGCCTAAGCAGCAGCGAGACCGCTGCAGAGGTCAGAATAGCCAGGGCTGTAAAAAGCTGCTAAAAATGCACGCGCTGCCGTCAAATTGCTTTGCCCTCGTCTCGTGAGCTTCCAAGGGAATCGTATGCAATCTCGAGCTTTATGAAGATGAGCCCAATGAAGCTTTGGTCTGCAGTGTTTTTTGACTGTAGTCGGAAATGCTGCTCAGGATGTCTTTAAAGATTAAAAAGGGATTTAACTTTAGTTTTGCTTGTGTGCAATTTTTTTTCTTCCCCCAAACCACAGGAGAGCTGAAAGGTTTTCTACCTTTTTTTTTTTTATTTTCTCTTTTTGAAGAGTATGGAAAGACTCATCACCCAATTATTTTGTTTCCGTCTTGTAAACAAGGTCTGGAGAATGAGTTAGCAAAGAGAGTATCTCTGCTTGCATCTTTCTACACTGAAAAAAAATTACACTTAACAAAATTTCACTTCAATTTCCTGCACCAGGGCACCCCTTGAAAAGGAGGAAGAGCAAAGAAGACTCTGTTATACAGAGTCTGAACTATACAGTTGTATATTGCTGTGGATGACTGCTGAATTAAAAGCTACAGTTTCAATAAACTTATGGTTTATTGCCATTTTTAATAACTTTCAAGTATGAAAACAAAACAAAACAAAATAGTCCACAGAAGTTACTTAAACAGTATTTCCCTGTAATATAGGGAAATACAGCTTTTTTTTAACAGGGACGGTGGTGAATAGGAGCTACAGCTCTCCTCATCTATCCATACTTCTCCGCGTGAGACAGAAGTTGCCTATAAAGCACAAAGAAATAGTACTTTGGTTTTATTTATCTGTTTGCTTATTACCTCTTTCTCTTCCAAGTTCAGTGAAAAACAAATGAACAAAAAAAATCAACATGTAGACCGGCAATTTTAAAGTGAAGTTTTAATAACCATCAGGGGTATATTTAAGGAAAGTTAAGAAAAATACTTGTTTACAGTATAATTTTAGTTGGCTGTGCTCCTTTAAAAGCAGCTGGAAAAATGGCCCATCTGCATTCATGTTCAGAAAATAACCCTCTGAAAACCTGGTGGAATATTTTATCCCTTCATTATATAGGCTGAAAGCCATCTCATCAGCTTGCACGAATGTCTGTGGAGCTAATGGTTTTAAGTTTGGCATTTATTTTGAGGTAAATATTGCATTCCTTAGATATGCAGTTCCTGGACTGTCTAAGGAGATCAGTGATAACACTGTGCGCTAGGTAGCAGAAAGATGGAAATAGTGTAAATGGAATAAAAAGCTTCCCACATTCAAATGTTAAACGTGCCAATTACCATATCTGCAGTTATATTTACTACCAGGGTGGGCTGCTTATGTGAAGAAGAGTGAAAAAAAAATAAAAAACCTCACTCGTAAAACCTGCAGCCTGATGACAAGAGCGGTGTAAATGGCCACCACACGCTCCCTGAGGTTTGCAGAAACAGAAAAGTGCATAAGGGACCCAAATCACAGGAAAATCTATTAAGCACTTCAGAGTCTATTTAATATCTTGTTTTCCCTTAGTAAATGTTTTCCATTAAATGAGACTGAAAATAAATATTCTTAAGGGACCTTGTGTCTGGCTTCCAAAACAAAAGTGCAAATAGCCACGTTTGACCTTGCGGATTTAGACTCCCAAACAACAAAGCCTCTGAGTCCTGATTCAGGAAGATATAAGTTGTTATACCGATTTCAGAGGAAATCTCTCGATGTTAGGGCATCTTTAAGGCCTTAAAGACTTCCGTGGGATTTCAGCACACATTTAAAGTTAATCATGTGCTTACACATCCTTTCTGAAATGGGCCCAATAGCCCCACTGAGCCTTGCAGAAAGCTTTCAGTCTTTCCAGGCTTTGGAACATGTTTTCCCATATCATTCTTTCCTCATCGTCGTTCCTCGAGATTTTGATGGAGTTGGGTTGCGTCAGGGTCAGGGCAGGACAGGAGAGCACCCTCTTGGGAAACCCCATGACCTTGATTAGGTCAGACTGGGTGCCCGTGCCCCGCTGCAGAACGGGAGAGCTGGGGTTCCCGCTCTCTGGGACATCTGTCCATCTGGAAGAGGTGGACATGTTTGGGTTTTGGGGAGATGCTCCTGATCTTGGTGCTCCTGGGAAGCCACCAGCGCGCATCCCCACCAGCACAGGCAGCAAATCCAACCGGCGGCACCACTCCAGTCCTAAACAGCTGGACATATGAAGAGGAGGATTTCTGAATCAAACACCAGAACGTCAGAAATTCATCAAAAGAAAAGGCGACTGGGGGAAGCCAGTTTCTTCCCACCATTTGGGGTTAGCTCAGTGTGACGTGAAACGAACTGGTAGCGCTCAAAGGGAGCGTGAAAGGGGGAGATGCACAGCTTCGTGCCCAATGCACTTTCTCCTTGGAGCCCGTGCAAGCATTTCCATGGTGCGATGTGTGCCATTAATTGCAAAGACGAACCCATTGGTGCTCTGGATGCGTTGCCAAAAACCAAGTCTCTCCATATTGCCAAAAGCGAGCGGCATTCACGCAACGACAAATATTACAAAACGACAACTGTGCAAGAGAGAACCAACCTCCCCAGATCTTCCTCCCCAGTGGCAAGTAATGTCCTGTCCCACGGCAGGATCAAAATGCCTTACAGCACCTTCATGGACAGTATGACTGGCTGCAGGTTTAAATAATAACTAAGTGCTTGCTGCAAAGGCCACTGCACACCTACTCTCATCAAGGTCTCAAGGCTGCAATTAATGCTGTCCCCCGTTGGTTGGGGAAGTCCCTCTTTGGCTCAGAAGATAGGTCTCCCTCTCCTCAAGGCAAGCTTCCTTGCTCGCTTAACACTCACCAGCAAAGGGCCTCAGCATTGGAAGCAAAATTAATAATGGGTGCATTAACGGTAACTCTGATGAGCCGTAAATGCACTGGAGGAGTATTTTAGAGTAAGATGCACTTCACTTCCTAAGAAGCAAGGAAGCATGCATTTACGCTTTAAAATCAAGGAAAATGAGGCTGGTAGGTTAAAATGAAAAACAAGATGTAAAGCTAAAAGGAACTTTTTTTTTTTCCTCCCAGGAAATCACTGCTTGAAAATTTCACGGACAGCATAGCCACTTGAATAATGAATGAAGGAGACTGGTTTAAATGCAGTGAAATTGCCCTCTCCTCAGCTTTCTTTTAATCTTTTGTGGCCCTACAAGGGGCCTTAGAAGAGGAAGGCCATGTGACATGCTAATACAGCCGTCCTCCAACAACTGAGCTTAATCAGTCAGAGAAAGCTGAAGCCACTATGCAGATTTTCAGGCAGGAGCCTCGAATTCTCTTTCTGATGGCTAAACACTTGTTGTTTTTACATCTGCTGAATTAACCGTAGAAAAAAACAACAGTAACCACAAGCAACTTAAATGACTAAATCCACTTTGCTAATAATTCCCTAATTGCTAACCTGAAAGTCCATAACAGTCCTGATTGCTGACTGTCACTCAAGTTATTTTGTAAATGCATGTTGACTCTGAAATTGTAATGATGCTGAATTAGTAAATGGATGGGACAGAATGGTTTTCTGAGTCACGGGCCCTACATTATGAATGAAAAGGTTTCCCATCTGTGCAGCTCCTGGGATCTTAATGCATTTAAACAAAAATTAATTCAGTATAACTCAAAACACCCGGAGAAGTAATCAAATATTTGTTTCGAAGAAGTCAAAACCAAAGCATTAACAGAAATCTGATGGCTTTTACCCTGCCACTAGATCCATATCAGCACAAGGCTAAGCCTGGCAGATCTCTGGGTGGGATTGGGGCCAGAAGAGCTGATTTGAATAGAAACTGATAGAAACCCCGTTTCCTAAGGACCTGGGTCTTGTCATTAGTTACCAATGGTGTCTATAGAAAGGTGCAGACTCCAGCTGAAGCCGCAGTTTTGGATCTCTCTTGAGATAATACTCTGCTGTCTTGCAAGTGCTGAGCTCTTCCTGAGGCCCCCTTGCTAAGACTATTTGGAGGGTCACCACTGAAGAGCTTGAACAACTTTGAGACCGTTATTTGATCAAGAACGGGTATGTTAATGGGGACACAGGGACAAAAAGAGAAACAGAATGCTGACAAAAACAGCAATGCAATCATATAAACCTAATTTCTTAGGAAATTAAGCTAAAAATATGTTTTTCATTTCACATTTGTGCATTTCATAAATCTTTGTACACTGCTGATTTTTCTCTTTTCTCCTAGTACAACCAGACAGACTGTAAGACTACAGCATGGTCCTTGTCAGTGGACTCTTCTGCTGGGGCTGGTTAGACCTTGCTCTGATCTCACTGAGGCAAGAGGGATTTAATGTATTTTCTCCCTTGCTGAACAGAGCTTTCAAAACATCAGGAAGAGCTGAAAGAGCTTTAAACACTTTTCTTTTCTTTATTTTTAATCAAATGGTACTAGAGAAATCAGGACAAAGTGTGCACAGTCAGAAATTGATTTTTTTTTAATGAATAAAAAAATAAACAAGCTGAGAGTGTACCTTCAAGAAACCAGACTGACATTACCTAAAGAGATATTGCAGTGAGTAGAATCGAATTCTGGGTTTAGCTTGGTTATCTACATTTTGCCCATGTTTTACAGAAGGGACTCCAGCAGGACAAAACCCACTATATTTGCTAGAAATCCATCCAAGCAGTTGTGCTAATGTTTAACCATCTGTTTTTAGAGGACAGTGTCCCACTGTCCAGGTGTGTTTTTGGCCAGCTTGCTATAGATGGAAAAATGGATTTACACGTGTGAGTGTTGACCTGAAGCTCATCAGAAGATACTCATGGGGTTAAAAGTCTCCTTCTCTAGATAAGTTAACAGCTGATGAACATATGAGCTTGACTGGACTCCATTCCCCTCCCAAGCACGCAAAGCAAGCTGCATCAGTGTGTCCAACTC
This sequence comes from Apteryx mantelli, assembly GCF_036417845.1. Classification (NCBI taxonomy): domain Eukaryota; kingdom Metazoa; phylum Chordata; class Aves; order Apterygiformes; family Apterygidae; genus Apteryx; species Apteryx mantelli. The sequence goes on from NC_089978.1 coordinate 6,359,985, forward strand.
GGGGATGATTCTGTTAAATATTCAGATCCCGTTAGTGCATCTCCTACAGCTTGGCTCCAGTTTTCCTACAGGTTAGCGAGGAAATCAAATGCGAATCACACAGGTGATTCCTTGGCTGGAGGACGGAGCCGCGCTGCCAGCGAGGAGGTGGGCTGCCTTTGTGTTTTCTGAGTCGCATGGCACTTAGCCACACGGCTCCCATTGACTTTCAAATAGGGAATATGTAGATGCGACTCAGAGTTATGGAAATGTAGCCTTTCACTGTATCATTAGTTTTTTGTTTCCACATGACAGAAACTCATGATTTATTTCGAATATTTAAACTGTGTCGGTACAGCGTTTTGGGGTTGTTTTGGTGGCTGTGAAATAAGCAATCCCTACAGCGTTGGCAGTGTAGCATTAACAAGCTCACATAGCTGAAGAACATTGTAGAGGGGCCTATTTTACATATCACCTAATCTAACTGCAACATATTTAGTGTCCTTATGATTATAGGATAGGAATATGAAGCTAGTCACCCGGGTTGTGTTCCTCCCTGCTGGAAAAATCAATTAGTCTACGTGCTGCACTAAACATCTGTAAAGTATAAATAATACTTTCATCACAGGGAAGCTTTAAGCCTTTACCAAGGCTCGAGCAGTGCTCCGATACCTTTGGATTCGGTACAACATATTACCTAGGCTGTATACAAATATCAGCAAGCTTGAGATTAATATAGCTCCTTTGCTCACACCATCCCACTAAGCATCTTTTATTAGTATCTTGGCTGCCACTTATGTCTGTGGTTTAAGACTGGGCTACGTGGGACACAGTCAGCAGGATTTTCTGTCCTCTTGTTAACACTAAAGAAAACCAGAAATTAACTCCACTGAAAGCAAGACTACATCAAGTCTCTAACTGAGCTACAGGGAGGCAAAGAGATGGAGTCTGCTGCAATACCTTTTTTTTTTTTTATCTCCTCAAAGTCATACGCAATCCTGAACATTTAGATTTAGCAGAATCCCTCACCTGATGGTTCGATTTATCTTGCTTGAGCCTGCAAAGCAGCTAAGCTACCTAGTAATTCAGCTGAGATTATGGCTGAAAAGCACACGCCAGAGCATCTCGCCGAATCACATCCTTACTGCACAGGAATATCACTCTGAAAGGTGTCTGAGATCTTCAGGAGCCAGAAGATGACCTCTTCAATGAGCCAACAGGGAGCATTTGTCCTACCTAAGCTTTTCTCAGCGGGCAGCTGGTGTATGCATATCTTACCGGTTGAATCAGATTTTGAATAGTTAAAGAAAGGCATGAAGGTATCTGCCTGTAAATTCTTTACCCACAAGTACCTACGTATATAGCATTGTACTATTTGAGACACTTGACTGGAGTTGCTGTCTTGCAGAGATCTAGGGAGAGATTATGAGTCCCATCCTCCTTTCAATTAAGTAGTGCAAATCATGAACAGTTTCACTGAAGACAGTGAAATTTCAGTGATGTAAAATGGATGTGGAAGGAGGATAGGGCCCTTGATTTTCTTAGCTCTGTCTTTAATATGCAGCTCAGTACTGGGGCCTTTAGCATATGGCCTTCTCTCTGCCACATACTGCATCCCAACATGACTCTGACAGAGTGAGTATTTACACAGGATGGGACTAAACCAGACTTTCCCCATGGTGCAAGACTAAATATTAATAAATGAAGCATATATCACACCCGTCCCCAAAATGCATCTATTAAACAGAGACTACAGGACAATGACCTTCTTCGTGACGGGGACAGCCTCAACACAAACAGAGAAACATGCCAAGCAATTTACTACACATGCTCTCTGGGTTTACGAAAGAGTTTGGGTTGGGACAGACTTTTTATCAATAACCCAGTTGTGCAAATACTTTTGAAAAACAGCTGGATAAGGCAGTTTGCAAAGGAAACAATTTTAAAAAAAGTCTGAACTACTATCTAATCTGTCTGGTCAAAATCCTTCGGATAGACTATGAAAAAGAGAGTGAGATTGCAGAAGAGGGATGAAATGAAAACAGTTTGCTTGTAATGAGGACCCATCTTTTTCCCAAAGCCTTTGCAACAGCAACAGTTGATGATAACACTGACCTGCCCTTTTTGGAGATCTTGCATATCTCAGCTTCACAAGTCACCAGCTGCTTTTGTGTAGCATTAATATCAGTGACGATTGAGTCTTTTCCACAATAAGACACAATGGAAGTGGAAAAGCATTTCTATCACTGCTGCAAGAAGCAAATACTGTGCTCAGATCCTAGAAATTCGGCCCTTTCTTATCCCCCTGCAGCAGCAGGGAAAGATTGGATGTGTGTATGCAGGAGGGTGAGCAGGCAGAGAAAAGGAGGGCCTGGAAGAAATAAATGCGTGGCCCTCCATTCCCACACATGCCTAAGCCTCAAGGTGTTTATTGCCCTTATATCATTAAAAGGCTTTTCCAAACTTTTTTCAGAACATGTCTTCACCAAGGTTTTTGCTTCTCTCTCTTTTCATTCTTGTAATCTCTGTCACGCTCGTCTCCTAGGGATACAACAGGCAAGTTCCTCAGGGGCAATTTTTAGGGAAAAAGTGAAATACAGGCATGTTGGCAGCAGTTTTGGTCTCTGAGAACCAAAGGTGCTGAAACAGCAGGAAAGAAAGAGAAGAATCAGTTTTCTGGCTAGGAAATGCTAGAAACTTAATCAAAGGCTTTGCAGGCGCATAACCTGACTCCGTCTCTGTGTAAGTGTTTTGTTAGCCTGAACTGGAGAGGAAGATGAAACCCTTGTTTATAATATCTGGTCTTGCAGGTGCAGTTTGAAAGTTTCATCCCTGTGATCACCATTGGCTTTTCATCCACTCTTTCATTCTTTATTCTCCCTTTCCCTGGTGATGACAAATGGGGGTACAAAAAAGAGGGAAGAACAGAGAGAGGTAAGTGCTTCTCTCCAGCTGCCACTCGAACTTTTGAGCAGAATACTGAAAAGAGCCGAGAGGAAAGAAGGGAGGCTTTCTTCTCCACTTGCTCCTTGTTAGCTCCACAGTTTAACAAGTGTCCTACTTTGAAAAGGGAAAAGGGAACAAAAGCATCCACTCACTTCTCCTACTCCCTAATTAACCTCTTTTTGTTTCCTCGTCTACATTTCCCTTTAGCGTTCCCTTTCCCGATTCTGGCTTTTGTGAGACAAAATGGTGGAAGATGAGACAAAATGGCAGAGGGATGAGCTACCAGTAATTGGGAACCTTTTGAAGGAAAAACATGCTCAGAACACTCAGAAGCTACTGTCTCTCCGCTTTCATCATTCTCTTGGCAGCAGTACCAGATAGGTAAATATCCAACCAATATTCATCTTTGAAAGATTTTCAGCTGCAGATCTCAAGCTTTGGCAAGCTTCTTTATCATCATCTTCCAAAAGGAAAAGCAAAGGAACATGGAATTTGAGAGCATATGGTGGTAGAATAATAACTTGGTAAAGAGTCATTCCAGACTGTTTCCTTCACTGAATCCAAAAGCCAATTAACAATAATAGACTCAATCTGATAATAATAGATGTAGGGCATGATTTTAGAGAGCCAGGAGATAGCAACCGAAAGTGTCTTCAGCCTCTTACAGTCAGAGCTGAGTTGATATACAAAGGCCCAGGTCATTCAAAAACTCAAAACTCAAAAATAAATCAAAACTCAGCAATGAGTTTTGCCATTTTGCTGTCCAGCATGTTCCCACCGACCCCTGCTGAGCTAAGCTTCTGAAGATCAAACAAATCATGGAGAAGACAGGTCAAAACCCAGTTTTACCACCCAAATGCATTTCCCTGTCTGCAGCTGTTACTTTAGCTAAAACCATACAAGTCTAAAAATGCATCTATAAAGAGGTTAACAGATGAAGAATCCCTTTGTTTAGTGAGATATTCTTGTAACCCTGAGGTTATTATCACAATCATGTTCAACTAAACTTTAGAAATGTATTATATATTTAATCTAGCTAAGCATAAAAGTAACGAACACTATCCCAGCAAGAATTTAGTTACCTCCTCATGTGTGTACCGTGGGGGAAAAAATGGAAGAAGATAGGCTGCTGAACAAGTTACTTTCTTTTATTACATTGGATGCCAGCACCCCTGAAGTTCAGAAAAATTAAAAAATGGAAAAAGTAATTAAAGCATGCTAGGCCTAATTACTTTCCTGCCTGCTTCTGCGGTGTTTGGGGGGAAAGAAATCACAGTACTTCGAACCCCCATGTCTGCTTAGGAACTGCAATCCCCAAGCCTTCTGCTGAGCAGAAAACTGGAAATCTCTTTTCTCAACTGGACAGCCTCCTGCTTTCATCAGGAAACTTGATATTTCCCACATCCTACTCCACATGGAACTCTTTCCACAAGATACCATTGAGACCGAGGGATTTGAGGAGGAAATAAGAAATGATTACTTATATTCTCAACATATTGAGAATGTGGAGAACTAGATGCTGGTTGCTGAAAGATATTTAGAATGTTTAAACTTCTGAGGTAAATACTCAAAAAATAAACAAGATTGTTGGGGAGCAGAGAATGGCTTATGCTTTAGCAATGCCTGTAACTACTCTAAATCCACTATTTCAGAGGTACAGAGGTAGCTTAAAGGTTGGTATAGAAAGGCCATGGAAACATAATCAACAACCAGAAGGAAAATATCTGTCAAACAGTGGAAGAAGGCAAGAGAAAAGTCAATAAAGAAAAACAGTGGCAAGGAAAATCAGACAAAATGAGTGCAAAAATGTAACTAGGGTAAAAGACATGCACATACTCAGGGTAGGGGAAATGCACACTAGATGGTAAATTTCTTCTAAAAGAGAAAGAAAAAGAGAGTAAAGAGATTTGAAGCCAGAAAAAAATAATGTGATGACTGTAAGGGAAAATGAAGATTTCAGAAGTGTTTTTTTCCCTTTCCTCGTCCCTCATCCGATCACATCTGGAATACTGCATCCAGTTGGACCCCCAGCAAAAGAAGGATGTTGACAAAATTCAGGGAGTCCGGCAGAGGCCACCAAGATGGTCAGAGGCATACGAGGACTGGTTGAGAGACCTGGGTTTTTCAGCCCATATGCTCAGCAGGGACCTCACAGCAGCCTTCCAACACCTAGGAGGAAGTTACTAGGAAGATGGAGCCAAGCTGCTTGCTGAGGTCTATGGTGGGAGAAGGAGAAACAGTGATTATAAATTGAAACAAGAAAGGATTCATCTGGATATATGGAAAACTAATTTATGCTATGAGATAAATAAGCCCGGAGAAATTGTGGGACCTCCATCCTTTGAGGTGTCTGAGACCGAACTGGGCAAAGCCCTGAGCGATGTGGTCTGAATTCTCATTCAAGCTGACACATGGTGGGTTCTTGTGTCTTCAGGCCTGTGGTTATTTTTCACTCTGTCTGAAATCTATAATAAGAAAAGCTGCAGGATACATAAGAATTTGAAACTGAAATGATCAAATGGATTGCACCCAGATTGGACAAAACTTGTTTTGTGCAGGCTGGGGTTGCTGGAGGTATTGCCACAAGACTGCTAACATTTGCTTGATAACAAGCAACACTATTGCCCATTTGACTTCTCATTAAATTTCAGCCACATCATGGGGACCATTTGTAGATCAGGGTTTTTAATGGGTAAAACACATTCAAAGACTGAATAGGTCCTGCTGAAGCCAAAAGGAGCTTTGGTCTGACTCTCCACTGAAGACAGGATTTTAGCCAACGGAAGCATGTCTGGTATTTAGGGAAAAAGTATGGGCTCACATATATCACCAAATGGTAGTAGCTCTGAAAAATAAAATTGCCATGTTATTGTGTTTTTCAGTGCCTACAGCACAGGACTAATGTCATGGAGTTCTGCTCCTTGGAACAGAAACCCAGTCACTTAATTTGATGCCAAGGCTGTTTTGCAAGACCTTTCATTACAGCTGCTTTGCTACACAACTAAGGAGTGCAATCAGGAACAAAAGACAGTACTTCACACTCTTTGTTGCCACCTCCTCAGACCATACCATGCATCTTCCTTTATCTCAGCCCTTCTTTCATTTGCCATGGATTTGTTACAGTGAATGTATTTAAAAGATTGTGTTCACACAGAGAGCTTGTGAGCCTTTAAGGGGACTTATTGATTGGTTTGAATAAAGCATCCAGAAGTTCAGAGGCTTGAAGTCTATGCAGATGATTTGATCTTATCAAGGTCCACAATGCTCTGACAATAATTTCGAGGCATGCTTTTGGCTACAGCAGCTGTGTCCTGCTTGTCAACTTAATATGCAATGAAAATTCTTACAAAGAACGTAACCTCTTCCCCAACTCTTATAAATTTTGTGTAGCCTTATAGCTCTCAAACATTATTCCCAAGAAAATAAAGGAGGCATCTTACACATGCAGACAAAATTCCCACAGATTCATTGACAAGCTCCCAAAAATCTATTAATCATGAACAAATGGGATTGCAGAGAACTACGAAGAAGCATTTTCTACAAGGCTTGGCCTGATTTGCTGCAGGACGATGAGATGAAGAGTCTAATCTAAGTGGCATGCTTTCCCACCAAATTTAAGAACAAACTCCCAAGAGATGGAGTAGATGCCCCCGTGTGCTCAGGGACACTCAGAGACTGAAGGGGGGATGATCAGAGATGCTCAGAGACTGAAGATATTAGGTAAATATTTGTGCAACAACTGGGTAGCTTTGATACTACTAAGGATATTTCTTAAGAAGAACATGCCACCATATTTTTGATGCCTTTTAGTTCAAGACCTTTCTCCAAAGTAGTACCTAGGTGACATCTCCTTCATTTCCTGAGGCTGTTGCATTTCAGTCATCTCCAGGGACCCAAGTAACAGATTTTGAGGAGCAAAAGCCCCTGCTGGATTCTGCCAGTAACATCCCTCCTTCTCTAGAAGGGATCATAGTTTTCCCTGCGCTGGAGAAAACCTTTTCTTGGGATTGCCTCCATTTACACTTTGTAGTAGCCGGTTATTATAGAGTTTTAGTTACTCTATAGGCTCCAAATTTTACCCAAAAGTAGATTGTGCTGACAGCTTGCTAGAAGCCAGATAGTGACAGAATAAGCAGGATTGAGTTTTCTGTGTGTCTAAAATGTACGGGGGTGATATCCTAGAGACAGTGGATTTCAGTACCCCATCTGACAGCCACCTTCATCTTTAACTTGTGAAGCTGAACGAAACAGAGTGCTGCCTCCTGGGGTCCGTACTGACTTGCTCAAACACCACTGAGCCCCAGGGCCCAGAATTTCTAATGGCAGGCTGGACAGCACACGCAGCCGAGCAACTGCTGTTCTGATCCACGCATTGCATCAGGAGGCCCTCACTGTTACAGAACCAAACCCAACTACAGTTAAACTTTCTGGGAAGACCAACATAAAAATCTCGCCACAAAGGGAAGCAGGGAATTAGAATTAATTCAGCTGCTTCGTTTGGCATGTGATATTCCAAGGGATCAAGAGGAATTATATGAGAAAAATGCACAGAAGACATACTGTGGCTCGCTGTTCATTATCAAATTAGCACCTTTTATATCATGTTTCAATCTCCTCGCAGGCTTCTCCTTGTAATATACTTGATTAGAAGTGAATTAATAATAGCAATAATGTGCCAGAGAGTCTACAGGCTACTTTAAAACAAAAATTAAAAAAAAGTGGATTTGTGATATTTTTAAAGAATACTCCATTTAGTGGAGGGAGGTATACTACAGGCACAAAGCTCCATGCCCATGAAAACACAGTACAAGTACACAAGCCAGGCTGAAATTTCCAGGCTTCTGCCTTTAATTGCATCTAAAAGTCATTGTTCCCTGAGCAAAAGAATTGTGGGGCTAGTGTTTCTTTTTTCCTTGTGTCTCTACCAACTTCCATCACTCAGTCTGAGAGAGGCACCGAAGCCAGTGGTGCCAAAGATCTGCTAACTTCTTACTTGTCAAGCTGCTAGGATGTTCTTTCTCCTGACTAATTTTAACTGTTCATGAATATTTCCCTGCCTCACAATACTCCATGTTCATGTAGCGCTTCTTCTCTGGTGACCTCAAATTCTCTTGGCAAACAGTTCATTCTGAGACACTGTGCTGCACAGAAGATGCTCTACAAAAGACATAGACTAGGATGAGTAAGTTGCCCTAAGCCTGAAGTCCATAGCTGAGCCAGGAACATGTTTTTTTTTAAAAGAGAGGAGGGCATAGCTGCATGCTTTTTAATTCTAGCCTTTGTCCCTCAGCAGAAACGCGCATGACAACATTTGATGAAACCATCCTCACCCCTTAGAAAGGGCATCCTAGAGGTTGTTTTGTTGTTTTACCAAAATGAGTCAGTCAGACAAAAAGGGAGCCAGAAGATAAGCTAACAGACTGAGGGAACACGGTACCTGTTGTCTTAGCACTGGTGTTTGAAAAAATACCGGGGCTATAAGGAATAGTTACTTCTTCCTATAAATAAGAAAACAGAAGGTATCAGACAGAATGAAGTTATATATGAATGAATGTAAGCATAATAAGTGTGATTTGATTTCTGCCGTGACTTTGATTGAGGGACTATATTCATTTTCCTCTTCCATCCCCTCTCGCCCTTTAACATACACACTTTAGAGGAGGCAGAGAAATAAGTTTATGGTGTCTTCTGCACGCAAGTGTGGATATGAAGCTTGGAAAGGAAGGTGAGAAAAGGTACTACAGTGATGCCCTTAAAAATACATGAGGATTTGAGAGAAGGTTCAATAGATCTCCGGCACTAGTGACGAATGGAGGTGTTAGGATTTATGATAAATACATACATGCACATACAGTGGTCACAGCTAAATCCCATCTGTCCCTTGCAAAGGACATGCAGCTGATACATTTTTCTTTCAAGTAGGCTAGTAACACTGTTAGTCCTATTGCCCCCCTGCCCCAGTGCCTCCCCTTTGGCTTTCGGCATCGTCCCCTGTGGGAATATCTGAAGAGAGCTGATCAGGAATGAGTGGCAGGGATTTCAGATAGTCTGTGGGCAGCATGCACAGAAAGGATTACCCTAATTCCTTTGTTCCACAGACATAAGGCACGGTAACTGTTAATGAATAAGCTAATTGATAGGCCTATCCTTCTTGCTTTGAGTTCCCCCTATTTGCTTTCTGGTTAAAAACCACCTAGCACTTCTAGGATACCACTGTGGAGCATAAATATATGACACTGCTAGTACTCCCCCTTGACTTTCCATAAAAGTTCAATCAGAAAAAAAGGTGCCTGGACAGGCAAACTGGACCTTAGAAACATCTAATTAAGGCTAAGTTTGCATACTGATTTCAAGGTTGACTACCTTTGCCCATTCACTCAATATGGACCATATGTAAGTAACAGCAGGATATTAATCACAATGAAAGAGCACATTGTCCCCCTACTTAGACTTGCTGAACTTGTTCTTTTTCCTAAATCTTTTATATTCAGAAAGGGGAGGCATTACTATCAGAAATTGTATTAAAACAGAAACAATACCTTTCAATTGCTCTTTTGCGGTGAGGATTCAATAAATATTTACACCATCTTGGAAAATAAAGAACCGTAAAGGATTAGATGGTTTTGTGTTGGCTTTTCTCCCTGCTAGGCAGTACTGTCTTTCGGATAAGCACCTCTTCTCTCCACAATTCCCAGAAACAAATTGAAGGTGCTTTTTATTTGGTCCTTCTCACTCTCCATGCCTTTTATTGCTTGAGCTAACATTTTCCTTCCCATCCCAACCCAAATCTCATGTTTTAAGGAACTGCCATCTCATGGAAAAGCTTTGAGAAACATTCTGTTTTGAAACAGTTCTCTCTCTCCCTCTTGCTGTGGACATTCACAGGAAGACAAAATCTTTCTTCCTTTGTTTTTCTTTTTCTTTTTTCTTTTTCCTTCTCCAGGCTTCACTGCTTATTCTTTAATCATGCATACAGTGAATGATTGCCAATTCCAGACTACGGGATGTCAGACTACAGAGAACAGTTTGGGGCAGAATTTTTCTACATGATAGTGTTTTCTTTTGCTGAAGACTCCTAAGTGCTAATCTATTGAATTTACCATTTTAAACACTACTCTTCATTTGTGTAAATAGAAGAAGAAAATGCACACAGAACTATCCATACTGAATGTGCAAATGCAAAACAGATGATTGCTACCATAAGTGTTGCATATATATAACTCAAACAAAACTATGCCATGCAAAAGCATTTAAAAATAAAACAAAAAAATATGCATTTCAATTGGAGAAGGAACAGAGGCAAGAATACGTATAAAGAAACAAAGATATTGCACTGAAACCTGCTCTCATGCTGCTGTGAATGCAAAATATGATACTTTGTGGAATCATCCCCACATATAGCGAGGAAAGAACAAAAATTTCTCTTCACTTCTTCATTCTCATTCCTAAGCCTCTTCCCTAGAGCAGAGAAGAAGGAAATGTAGAAAGACAGTATGTAAAAAAAACACAGCATGACTTGTGGGAGTGCAGTGCTCGGTCCATAAACAATTCTGTATTTAAGCACTTAACTAAGAAAACTGCAGCGACAGGCGGGCAGAGCTCCTTGCAGTGCAGACTTTCACGTTCCAGGAGTGGAGGAGGAGGCTTTCTAGGGAAAGACAGGCAAAAGGTTTTGCCCCTTCCCATTTCAAGATCATCTCCAAGGTGAGCCCTGGAGTTTCCTCATCCTTATTCAGGTCTCCAGACCCGAGGAGCATATGAAAGTTTGTCAAAGGGATACCAAAGAATAGGCTGCGATGGAGCAAAACTTGGAAGTCTCCCAAAATGTTCTAGCTTGTTTGTTCCTCCTTATGGACAAGAAAGATAAAAAAGGTAGAGAAAGATCTTATTTTCCTAGCATTATAGACACAGATACCAGTCCATTTCCCACTGCACAGGCACCTCAGCAGCGGTGGCCCACACACGTAGAGGTCTGACTACTCTTCCCAGTCCTCTATGTACAGATTATATTTTAAAGAGGCAGTGAGATTCCCCAGGCAGCTCATTTCAGGGAATTATCACATTTTTTCAAGTAGTCAGTCACTTGGCCTTCATGGTCCAGCATTATGCTTTGTAACACACCATGCAAGGGCTCTCAATAAAAGCTTGAAATACAGCGCCATGTCCTAGTATTTCCACACTGAAGAATATAAGCTTTCATGCTATTCTGCTGGTTAGCTTTCTTAGAACTGCAGTCTGCAGTCTCTTTCTCCTGGTTTTGGAGCCCTATCACTTTCCTGGGTTTTCTTCTCAGCTGTCGTGTCACCTCCCCTGTCCGACCTCTGTGCGCCGAGCAGCCCTGCTCCTCTCCCTGTCCCCAAGAACCTGCCTGTTCTCCTCCTCCTCTTCGGACATTTTACTCACTACCTTCTTCACAGTTCTTCCCAGCTGATGCTGTTCATTGAGGAAATAATCTTCCCATCTCTGAGAGTTCCTAAATTATTTCTCACCTCTGTAAGCATTTCTCTGACCCTCTTTTCTTTGGACTTGTTACCTATTTTTCTATACCTGCTCTCTTTCATTTCCCCAGTGCTAATTCACACCTCTTCTCTTCTTCCCACCTGCATTCCCCTCCTCCCCCCCAAAAAAACCCCACAACCCAACTTTCAGAATTTATGCTGGGAAACTGATAGGTCATTATTCATTGCCAAGCGATAAATAAAAATGGAAATAGCCAGAATGTAGCAGCCATTTGGGTAGGTCCTGATGACAAAACCTGAGTTAACTGCACAACTCATTTAGACAAATCACAGGAGACACTTTCTGAAGAGACAAGATCCACAGCTGGTATAAAAATGTTTCATTCCTTTCAGAAGATAGTCTAGTCAAAGATCTGCCAATCTAGGATCTGTTCCTGTGATGGAAATGCTGAATATGACTTAGGAAGTTATTCCACATATTTTCAAAATGCCCTGGTTTGCCTTTTATACTTTAAATTCAGATGTAAAGAGAGCAAAATTCTTTCATTATTTCTCATTCTCCAATAGCTGTCTATTTCCAGCCGTGGGTACTTTAAAACTAGGGATTTAAACACTCAGTCTGGAGAGCTTTTTCTTCTTCTTCATCTTTTTTTTTTTTTTTCCTTTCCCCTAAAGATTATATGCAGCACTTGCAAGATAATCAGAGTTTTTGGTATTATTATTATTTATGTTTAACTCTTATCTGAAATGAGGGAGCAAACATGAGCTGCTCTGCTGGCTCAGCAAGCTGAGGGGCTGCTGTATAGATTGTTCTGCACTCTAGGGATTGGAGTCTGATCTCCTTCCCACACAACCTATTTGGGTAGAAAAATCACAACCACTGTAATGAGTAGTATCTTTATCTCCGTGTGTCAGCTCAGAGGGTGCTCTTCAGGGAGAAAATTAAATGTGACCTTCCATTGTTGATGTGCCACAAGCACACATTTATTGCACAAGCTGCTGGATCAATGGCTGCTGCTTGCAGTGCTCAGATGTGCAATGATTCTTGGGAAGGATACTAACCCCCGATTTTTTTTTTTTTCTTTTTTTGGATCCTTTGTTCAACATTATATTTGAGAGAGGAGTGAAGTGATCTGAATATGACAAACATCTTGGACTCTATTCTGCTCACACATCACAAACACCGTGCTAATGTCTGTATTCATTCCTGGCCTGATTTTCAATGGACATAAATCAAAATACTCTTCAGAAGTCAACAGATGTTTGCAGAATCACATAAGGTATCCTGGTTTCAGAGGCTCCACATAGCTGGTCCAAACTGCCTGAGATACAGCTTTTATGACAGCCCTCTACACCACCACCCCATTTCCCTGTCCTGTCACGTCATCTCTGGGCTTGACAGACAGAATTAATTTTCCTGTGTAAGAAGGCCCTACAGAGCTATCACACGTCACACAACATTTCTTCAGGCCTATAACCCTTATGGTCATTACAGTACAAGGACTGATCTGATCTAAGGACTCTCTTCACCACACATCAATTGCAAGACCATAAAATGGTCTTCTGTCTTCAAGAGGCAGAGTTCCTCTTTGAAAAAATTGTGACACACTTTTTTTCATCACAAATCTGCCCATAAACATGGGACAGAGACTGCAAGGAACAATGATGGCCAGCTATTTGATGACATGTGCTTAATGAAATTCCTTGTTGGATCATCTTTGAGAAATGCAGAGAGCACCTATGAATCTGAAGCCCATTTCTCATTTGCCGTAGCAGACTCATAAGTAACTATATGGGAGAATATATTGCACTGTTTAGCATGGATGGATCTGTGTGGATGAAAACTAAATTTCTATATTATAGGAATTCTCCACTCAATAATACCGTTGATAATGCCTACATAACTCCAGCGATGTCAGTAAAGTCACACTAGGCTATAACTGGACTAATGGGAATGAAAACCCATCCCATGGGTAAAGATAAAAAGATATATGGTATTAAATAAAAATAGACAGTCAGAATAACTACCTCAGCCCTGGGTAATATGTTGGGTAATAGCCTTTACTATTAGTTTTACTCATGGGAAATTTTACACTGGGAGGAGAGGCTAAATTTCATGTGGAAGAATCAATTCCTGGGACAAAAGAAAATGACAAAGATAAAAGCCATGACAAATATGGCTGAAGGTATCAGAGAAAAACAATTGCTTTTCAAATTAATCATCCTCTTTTTGAATTGCCAGTGGCACTCAGTCATCGAAAATAGGGTGTTTCTAAAATTAATATATTAGAAATTTTGGAACCCAATGTGTGAGAGAGTCCCTTAGAAAGGGAGGAATCTTACGTATCATTCTTCATTAATTCTCTGCTTCCTTAAGTGCTTTGGGAATTACCTGTTAAAGCAGGAATGCAGTGAAGAAAAACTAAAAGAATGCGTACAAGTACATAAAGTTGGCCCCATGTCAGCAAAGCCTCGAGTGAGATAAGGAAAGCTTTGTGAAAGGAGTAGGCATTTTACGATGCCACAATTATTGGTTCAATAATCAATGGTCAGGGGTTTCAAGCTGCAGTGAAAGCTATTGCTTGCCAAACCAAACACTCAAAAAAAAAAAAAAAAAGAGAGAAAAAAAGAAAAGACAGAAAGCCTTGTACACTGCTGCACTTATTAGTTACCATTACCTGCAGTCATGCTTACGAACTGATCTGCTAAGTTTTCCAGAGCCCAACAGTTTTCTTGAAGTGAAATAATGTGGTCCAATAACACTGAATTTGCCCCTGCTACTACATTTCCCCAAATAACCCATTCATTCACATAAAACCCAAACCCTTGTCCCATTCTCTGCCATCTTCTGACTGAAGACAAAACACTGCTAATCATTGCCCTAATCTGGAGAACTGAAACGATAACAGCTGGAAATACAAATTGGGAAGGCCATTTCTTTTTCTGTTTTCCAACCTTTTAGGGTTTCCCTTTCTTACTGTTTGACCTTAAAGTATTAAAAAGGCATGGGCCAAAATCATCTATGTACAAATGGATGCAAATTCTCCGCCACCATCCATAAACTATTGTCCTGTTTGGCTTCCACTTCATAAACCCATTTAACCTTATATACACAAAGGGGGCTGACTTCAGATAGTCCAGAGCATTATGAAGGGACTTTAACCAAGGTACAGTGAAAATAGAGCAAAAGAAAAAACACGCCTATTCTGATCTGTTTGCTTTCTATTCTCTTTCAGTATTTATTTTGCGCTAGTATAACTGGCTACAAATGGCATGGCCAACAAAGAACAAGGATTTTCTCCATCCAGAGGCCACATCAGTGAGGTTTGCATTAGTTTTAAATAATTGGAGTTAGTGAAACCTTTCTGTGGATCAAATCATTTCAATTTAATGCTGGCTTGCACTGGTTAAACTTGCAGTTTGAGGGAGTGAATAAACGACCAAATCCAATCAAGCTACAGTAGTTTTAAGTAGTCAACACGCATGATCTCTGCCTCCAAGAGCTGTCCACATGCTTGCTCACAGCCCTTCCCAAGTGCTTGCACCTCCATAATCTATGCTTCAACTGTGATGCTATCATCAAGAGCTACACTAACAGATACATAGGTGATATGGACTGATGCTAGGGACAAATCAGAGGCTCAACTTTGTTTTCACTAAGATTAAAGAAAAGAAAGGACATAATTTTCTGCTTTCCTTACTTCTTTCTTTGTTTAGTAGCAAGATCAATGGATTTATTGGCTTGTTTCTCTTTAAATATTGCTCATCTTTGTATGACATGAAGGTAGTATTGCATGGTGCGCCAGGTCAGAAAACTAAGAGGGGTCCTGAGGTTGCAAAAACCCAATCATCTGGTGCATAACGGGGCACAGCTGCTTTTACTGAGATTTGTATGGATTACCAGCAGATAACAGATTGCAGATTAAATGAATGCTATGTGTCCATATCCATGCTTTCTCCACTCCAAACCCCTCAAAAACAGAAAAGAACCATTTTTAGATCCAGAGTTTATCTTTTTTTACAACACTTAAACTTGCTTCAGTTTTGCTTCTAACATAAATTGCTGTTCTGTCTAGATGCAGAAGCTGACACTTGGATCTCTGCTCCCTTGTATTCTTCACCTGTTGTCACATTTGGGGGTATGTATGGATGTAAACTGCCACGAAATGATGTGACGTGCATTTATTTTGTACAGGTGCGAATTTGTACAAAAGGTGGATAACAGCAAACAGCCCAGATGATCACATGCAAGCCAGCTTTCCTACAAGTTCAGCTGCTTCATATTCAGATCTGGGAGGTGTGGGTACCTCTGATCAGCCCTTGATAAGCAAAAGCATTCTGAATGGTTTTGGAAATGAAAGCTCTGCTCTGGAAGGGTGGTTGTCACCATTTCACAAACATGCAGAGGGCAAAGGACACAACTGCTAGGCACATGGGAGGCTGTAAGAAGCAGGTGCTGAATGTCCAAGTATTGTGCATATGTACGTTATACAGATAAGAGAGACCACTAGCCAGACCCTGTGTGTAATAGACGGTGGAAGATTTAGCTGAGTTAATTCCAGCTTGAACAACCACACATACTAAAACACACCACAAAGCAAAAAAAAAAAAAAAAAAAAACCTTTCCAGGCCTAGAGAATTGCTATACTCCTCCTCAAGTTGTTCCAGGGGTTAACTCCTTTCGCAGTAAATAATATGTGGTTTGCTTCAGGTTTCTTTGTCTAGCTTCAGCTTCCTGAGAGTCCTTACCGATACGCCTTTGTCACACATGTTCAGAAGAGCCCTCCATCAGTGAATTTCTGTTGCCTCAGCAGGTAGTCAAAATGCCCAGATCTGTCCTTAACATGCACTTTGATAAGCTAAACAGACAGGACTTCTTCCTGTATGATGTGTTACCAATCATTTAACCATTCTCATACCTGTTTTCTAAGTCTTCTTCAGTTTATCAACATCTTTTCTCTACCACAGAATCACGGAATCACAGAATGGTTGAGGTTGGAAGGGACCTCTGGAGATCATCTAGTCCAACACCCCTGCTCAAGCAGGGTCACCTACAGCACGTTGCACAGATTGCATCCAGGCGGGTTTTGAATATCTCCAGAGAAGGAGACTCCACCACCTCTCGGGGCAACCTGCTCCAGTGCTCTGTCACCCTCACAGTGAAAAAGTTTTTCCTCATGTTAAGATGGAAGTGTCTGTGTTTCAGTTTGTGCCCGTTGCCTAGCGTCCTGTCACTGGGCACCACTGAAAAGAGTCTGGTCCCATCCTCTTGACCCTTCAGATACTTGTACACATTGATAAGATCTCCTCTCAGCCTTCTCTTCTCCAAGCTAAACAGGCCCAGCTCTCTCAGCCTTTCCTCATAAGAGAGATGCTCCAGTCCCCTAATCATCTTTGTGGCCCTTCGCTGGACTTGCTCCAGTAGTGCCACATCCCTCTTGTACTGGGGAGCCCAGAACTGGACACAGTACTCCAGATGCGGCCTCAGCAGGGCTGAGGAGAGGGGCAGGATCACCTCCCTCGACCTGCTGGCAACACTCTTCCTGATGCACCCCAGGATACCATTGGCCTTCTTGGCCACAAGGGCACATTGCTGGCTCATGGCCAACTTGGTGTCCACCAGCACTCCCAGGTCCTTCTCCGCAGAGCTGCTTTCCAGCAGGTCAACCCCCAACCTGTACTGGTGCCTGGGGTTATTCCTCCCCAGGTGCAGGACCCTGCACTTGCCTTTGTGGAACTTCCTGAGGTTCCTCTCTGCCCACCTCTCCAGCCTGTCCAGGTCTCTCTGAATGGCAGCACAGCCCTCTGGGTTATCATCCCTTCCTCACAGTTGTGTATCATCAGCAAACTTGGAGGCTGAGGGTGCACTCCATCCCTTCATCCAGGTCATTGATGAAGAAGTTGAACAAGACTGGACCCAGTACTGACCCCTGGGGGACACTGCTAGCTACAGGACTCCAACTAGTCTCTGCACCGCTGACCACAACCCTCTGAGCTCTGCCATTCAGCCAGTTCTCAATCCACCTCACTGTCCACTCATCTAACCCACATTTTCTGAGCTCGCCTATGAGGATGTTATGGGAGACACTGTCGAAAGTCTTGCTGAAGTCAAGGTAGACAACATTCAGTGCTCGGGTATCAAACTAAGAAAGTATCCCAATAGTAGTTAACCAATGCCAAAAAATGAGGCGATAAATTCAGCTACGTTTATGTGAGACTCCTTTGTTCATGAACACCAGTAAAGGTTCACAGTTCACCCTTTGGCCACAGTGTTAAGCTGAAATCTCCTTTTTAGCTAATTATCCATCATGCGAAAAAAATGTTTTGCAGACTCTGGCTGCCTGGACAGAATCTCCCCTATGCCAAGCATGACGTGCTTTTTATGTTCTTTGATATATGAGTTTATGTTCCACTACATTAAAGGAGATATTGCTTGTCTGTATCTAGCTTACCAAGATATTTAGATCTCTGTCAGTACCTCCTACTCTTTTACTACCAAATCCCCCAACTTTTAGATCATCTGTAAACTATTGACAATGGCCTTATTTTTTCTTTCAGGTCATTGATAAACATGGTAAACCATGTAAGTCTAGGAAATGGTTTCTCATAATCTTGTAAATGCATAAAAAAGTACAAATACCAGTAACAACTTATGGAAAGAGACTTGCACACTGTACTGGAAAAAAATCCCTCTGTGAATAAAATTCTCCTCTGAAATACCCCTTCTTGCATCAACAAGGATTAGTTCATCTGTGTTACTATATCCAGTATCCTTTTTGAAGGTTAAAAAACATTTCAAATTAATGTGTTGGGGTTATTAAGAGTGAACTGACATCTGCAGATTACTAAAGACAAATAACAATAAATACTGAAACCAACATGCACTTGCTCATCTCACAGAGGGGTCTTTAACTTCCCAGTTTTCTTCTTACCTACAGTTTGATTACTAAAACAGTTTTCCTATCATAAGTCTTTGCACATATTGGATACTGTGATGACTCTCCAAATTATACCCATTACTATAAAAGATTTTTGTGGACTTTTTATTTCTTTTTTTTTTGATTGAAATACACTCAATGTCCTCCTGCAAAATATTCTTTGGCAGTGCCACTATCTTTATCTCTGACTTTCAGTCGCTGTTTCTCAAGTGGAAAATAATATGCCTTGTAGTTATTAATAATCATATGGAACTTTTTCAAAGAGTAGTTGGGGTGTGAAGAATACAAACCAAGGACATCCATGTCATTCTGATACCTTCCAACCCAGATATTAGCCATCTTATCAGTCATACAGTATTTCTAATTGGGACCATCAAGATACAGAGCCAATAATGAGAAATGACAGGTAGCTGCTGATATTCCAGTTGTGCCCCAAAGAGCCTTTTCAAACCCAAGAATTGGATATTCATTAACAAACTATTACTCTGTCTTTTTTCACAAATAAGAAAGGACTACAACACACAGTCCCACCTGCCTGCCCTACATTAATGTTGAGAATATAAACTGACCTGAATTGCTGGTAAGATCCTAATTAGCATGGCTACAGGGTGAGCAGTCCCTCCAACATATAATTATTTATTAGCTAGAATTCCCTGGGCCTTGGCCAATGTGAGCTTCCTGCCAAGGAGATCTCAAGAAGAAAGGAACCTAACCCACAGGATTTTCTGACTCTTAACATGATGAGTTTTGACAAGGAACCCGCCTTTGTCGTAATCACCCTAAGCTGGCGGGGAAGGGGATTTGATACTCGTAGGGCTGAGGAGGTTACTTCAAGGTGTCTTAGGAAGGAGGTCCCTGGTGACCACACGGTAGTAGTCCCCATCAGCAACTGCTGCAATGTCCTTTCTCAAAGAAGAGAAAAGCTGCATCTGCTTTGGGTAGGCTCACTAAATAGAAGTTTTAAGTGGACAGATGCTGAAAAATATTTTGACACGTTTGCCTCAGGGGGTTTTCCCAATCTGCCTGCAACATATCTCCCAGTGCAGCTTGTAAGAAAGGATGGAGGTGCCTAGTGTTAACCTTAAATTTTTTTTTTTTTCCTACTCTTCTTCTCTGGGAGTCTCACCAACAGAGATCAAACCTATGATTATTATGAGCAACATCTGAAAATATTTAGGCTTTATCAGCTTATTTTGGGTCCCTCCCTTCCCCCTGCTTCCTTCTGCTCCAATTTGAAGGGCTGAGCTGCTTTTCATATGAATGAATCTGCATCATCCCACTTTGCCCTTTTACATTTTATCTGGTTTATGTGGCCTTAATACATCAGTTGCTCCAACTAATCTGAAGTTGCAGAAAACTTTTAGGTTTGGAGTCTTTCTTTATCTCTCAGTTACATACTTCTCCCAATACCATGATTCAGAAAGAAAAAAAGCAGCCCGGGCAGGAGTGGTACTTGACCAAACAGTTAAGATAACTGCTAGTTTTGATTTTGTCCTTCAGATACCTTTTTTGTCAAACCAATAAGGATAAATAAAGGAAACAAAGGGACTTGGTCTCACCTAGAGAGACAGATCTTTTCTCCATTTGCACTCTAACTAACCTGCTTCATTCAGCATCTTCTGTCTAGAAGTTTTCAGTCTTCATGACTGCATGACTGTTCTCATGTCTAGAAAACACTGAATCATTGCTGTTAAGACAAACTGATAAGTTAACTATATATTGTTACCAGCAAACAAGTGTTTACTGTCCTTGTGTTAGGAGAGTATATCTAAAATGATATTATGGGCTAGATACCTATCACTCTGCTAATGCTGCCCCTGAGCTAGTTTTGAAACATTATTCCTCTTTTAAGATTATAAATGGGATGAGAAATTGGAGAATTCAGTAGCCAAGGGCAAGTAGCACATGGGTGATTTTGCACTCAAATCTAGTTTGCTTTTGTTCCCCTTTTCCCTAATGTCCTTTCTTCCCTCTCCTAGAGGACAGGAGAATCTCCAGCCAAGAAAGGGGTTACCCAGAATATATTGGAGAGCAGTCAAGTGCACACTCTGAAATTATTAATCTCAGACAAATCCGGGATGTGCAGAAAGGAAACCAAAAGCACATATTGTAGAATGTCCCAGGATTCAACTCTTTTGACATAATATAGAATTCAGATAATTTTTACATCTGATATATGCTTCTTCATTGAAGCATGCAGATTTGGGAATGTGTCTATACTGAGCACAATGTATTATACATGTATATACTTTTCATAGTGGAAGCAAAAATTCTAATACATAACAATGGATTTGTAATTGAAAAGATCTGACAAAATTAGAAAAGATTTTGCGCGGGTGTATGAAGAAACTGATGTTTTTACAATTTGGCCTGGAATCTTCTTCTAGGATAGCATTGAAGAGATCAAAGCAAACACATGTAGGAACCTAATAACGCCAAATGCCCCAAAAGACAGGTCAACTAGATTCCTACTTTCCTACCTGACTCCAAATGTGATTCCAATTCAACAGTTTCATACAAAGAATGATGGACTGGATTTCTGTAGCACAGAACGAGTGCTGACCTGAGGCTGCAGTCATATATGAAAGGAGGGGAGAATGAGACACACGGGCCTGTCAGGATACCAAACTGATTTGGCAAAGAGGAAGTGGTATAACCTGGAGGTTGTTATAAAACTTTTTCTATGGATAGGTAAATTAAGAGGCAAAAAGGAAAGTGGCTTGTTCTGGGGCATAAAGCAGAGCTGCAACAGAAGTCCTGATTTCCCCTCCTTTAACCTTCTTATTAAGGTCAAAAAAATCTCCTTACTATTTAGTGTAACCATGACTGTATATAGTCTGATTGGGACATTCAGAATTATATTTATATTTCAAATAAGAGGCTTAACCAAGTTTGTGTCCAACCAGCCCTAAAGCACAGGGAACTAGAAGAGGAGAGGTGGGGAGCATGTCCTGCAACAAAGCAGCAGGGAAGAGATGTCTCTATAATGATCAAGTAACAGGGACGGAAAAGGGTTCAGTTAACTTCCCCCGTGGGACGTGATCTGAAGGATAGGGGTTGTTCGGCTCCCTCCCAAGCTTCCTAGCACATATGCTGTAAAAACAAGTGTCAGCTAATGGAGCATGCCCTCATGCTCAAGGAGAGAGCAAAGTGCATCATGCAACATATCCCGGTGGAATCATGCTCTGGCCAGTAGCGACCCGACAACCACAGATATGCAGAGTATGTCCGTCAGGTGTTACACTTTCAATATCAGTCCTTCATTCCTCCTTGTTTTCTGTCCCTCTGGTCAAGGCTAACACAGCTGTCATTCCAAAATGATAATTTCTTGGGTTTTCTCACTTTTTATAGAAAAGAGATGGAAGGACAATGTGCTTTCCTTTTGAATAGGATCACTGCTGCATGAAAGTCGACCATGATCAAAATTTTTTGCCCGTGTGTTATGGACAGAAGAATGATAACACTGTATGGAATTAATCAGCTTCACAACAGCTATTATAAAAGCCTTCTACCACGATATGAATCTGAGATCTACACCAGAAGCACAGAGTTAAAATCAGATGAACTACATTAAACTTCCCTTATTCATCGTCACAGCTGCAAGAGTCTTGCACTGAGTTACCTATTGAGACAAGAATTACTGGATCTGGGCCAGCTCCACCACGCAAAGAAGTCTAACAATCAAAGCAACATTTGTGGTGATCTTGCTGAAGTTCCAGAATGACTCCCATGAAACCTCAAAGGTGAAATGATCTAACAGAAATGGGGAACTGTTTTAGAAAAACACCACCACATGTCACACGAAGTGTGGTTAGAGAATGCAGCCCAAAATGCCTTGTCTCCTCCTGGATTGACAGAAAAGTGGTTAATTTGCCATATTCAGCAAGAAATGTATTTAAAAGCATGAAATTGGAGAGTTAATTATATTTGGTGTGTGTTACTGGCAGAGCTTCATGAAGTGATCAACAATTATCTTTCTCATCCATCAAATGCTTAGGGATCACATGAGGACAGGGAGTAGGAATATGAAACACAATGTGCCAAAAACATAAAACGTGTTTTTTCTCTTGTAGCTTTCTTCCCACATTTTCCATGCACATCATTCGAATTAAAGGTGTTTTTTTTTTTCAGCATAGCTCTTTTCCCATTTGTGTGGAAACAATCAACCCCACCAAATCATTTCAACATCAGACTGGCTATAGGAAGGCACAAATTGCTCAGGACACAGCAAAATTTCATTTTAAATCAAGAACAAATTAACACATTCAGATTTAACTCAAGCACTTGATTAACCCAAAATGAATCAAAAAATGCTGCTCATTGACATGCAAAACCATCTTTATTATATTGCCACTCATAAAACTTCATATGCAATGGCACAACTGTGCCAAAACATTCAGACAACAAAAGCCAGCTTAATTTCAGAGATTTACACATGTTCCTGAAAGACTGAGATATTTCATGCTTACAACCAAACTTTAATTAGAGCTAAAATTACAATACAATGCATCCCATCAAAGTAGGCATGCTATTTATAGCTGCATATTTAACTCTTCGGTTGTCAGGTGCTCTGTACATCAGGATCACTAACATTCTGTTTAGCAGAGAAATTCATTGCTCAGCGCTTAAAACGCAGCTGGAGGGAGATGCACAATATGCTGTGCTGTAACACCACTAGAAAGACGTGTAGCTCATGAATGGTGGCTTCATGAATACAACTTGCATGCTTATCGGTTTACTTTCTGATTGTTTTCCTTTAAGATAAACAGCCTATTTGTGAAGGACGAATGGTTGAAAGCCTGATACTGCAAACAGATTGGATGCACCTATGAGAAAATCCAATACTTCAAAGAAGGGCCAGGATTTCTATGGGACTCTGCAGAGGACTAAGCATTCAATATTTAAATAAAAGGCTCGGCAGAGTAGCTATTTGCTGTTTATTGTGGGAGGGTAGTTTAGAGAGTGAGCGAGAGATACAAGGGGGCTCTAAAGTAATCACTTGACATGCATAGGGTTACTTAACAGCACGGTATCACAGCTTGAACACTAGTATTTAATGTTACAGCCTGACAGTCATAATTGAAGCATAACCCCCTCTGCCATGATCACCCAAAAGCAGACTTCCAAATTCACATTTTTCTCATGTAACTGAGACACCTAAGCCAGGTCTGAATAAACACCTCCACTCCTATCTAGTCAGCGACAAGCGTAGGCGCTTCAGATGAAGGCTCAAATCCTAGATGAGCTGAATCTCTTCCCGGAGGTGCCGTCCCATCTTCACTGACTACACAGGGAATTGAGGTGACAACCATCCAAACTCAGGGACTTATGTCTGGCTGGGATGAATCAGGGTTTGAGCATGTGGAGACATGGCAAAGTATGTTGCATCTGATAAAGAAGCCACATGAAGCACGTTCTGCATGGTATAATTAGGGAGCTGTAGCAGATATTTTGACTCTGGGGGTTATGTGAAGCCAATTTCCACTAGCTGTGTCAGATAGGTTATTAGCACAATTTAGGTTTAAGGATCTCAAGATTATGCTCGTTAATACTAGTCAGGTGATAATGATGGGATGCTTTGAAAACAAAACTTTATCTGCCATTTTTAAGGACAAAATAATCCAACGGCAATTCCACAAGGTAAAAATTAGACGCTCTGACAGCCTGAAAGAGCCGTTTTCAAAGGTCATATATATTGCTAATGGGCAACTGGAAGAACAGCACGGAGAAAACTGTGAAATATCCAATATCTCAGATAGAAAAACAAATATCAGGTTATAGACAACAGAGCATGAAGCATGATCCCAATCTGTAGAAGGTTTCCTTTCAAAGTTGGATGTCTATTTGCAGATATCCAGTAAGAGCCCACTCATTAATTACAAAAGGAAGAAGATAAGAGTTCAATTCATTTAGTTCTTTTGTTCCAGGCATTTTATGGCTGTCAGTCTGATATTTTAAGACGCCCACAGTGACGATAACCATAGGATATGGTTAACAGAATAACTTGGGACTTTAAAAAAAGGGGGAGGAAAAAAAAAGGTGTACTTCCCCCACATATGGTTCTAACAGATGTGGTTTTAAATTACCTTTGGGACATAATAATGTTTTTTGAATGGACTGAATGTTAAATAGTTGGCTCCTCCTATGTGACAGACATGAGAGTTCAGTGGTTTAAGCAAAAAGCTCCCCATTTGTGTCTTTAGCTGGCACATACTTCATTTTCAGCCCACGCTGGTCAGTATGATTTAATGCCTTGGCCTGATGTCCCTCTCACCAGCAAGAGAAAGGATAAAATGGGATTAAAAAAATGAAACAAAACAAAAACAGTCAAAACCCCCACAGCAGACAAAGCCAGGCTGTCTGCATTGTTTCTTACACAACAGCTCCTGCAGCCCTGCAATGGAAACTCACTGGAGAGGACAGCTGAGGAAGAAAAATGTTAAATAATTCAAAGCCACTACCATCAAGTCTGATGTAGGTATAAAAATAGTTACAAAACACCGTGTTTTCACTATAGGAACTTTGACTTACTTGGAAACCTCAGAAAAAAAACCCAGCCCAACCACCCTCCAATTCTAGTACACTCAATTAGTCAGGAATTCAAAATGACATCAATTTCCAAACCAGCCTTCAATTTTCATGGCCATTTCACATTTCTGCACTGAGGAAACCAGCACAGCTCCACAGCAGGAGTTAAAAAGTCTGATCCAGAGCCCATTAAAACCAACGGGAGACTTTGAATTAACAGCAATGATCCTTAGATCTGGCCTGGGTTTAGGCTGAAGTGCTGTTCTGCTTTGGGATTCAAGAGTGATAGGATGTCACCGGTTCTCATTATCTCCCCAAAATCTCTGTGGCTGGGAATGGCCACTTCCAAATGTTCAGCCTGCAAAAGCCGTGCACATTTCAAAAAAGGCCTTCATGAAATATTCAGGGAAACATGATGCAAGGCAAGCTACCATATAGTCTGTGTGATGACTGTAAAGTTAACTTAAGGTATTTTCATTTGAACAGAGGGAAGGAGAGATAAACAATCCTGAGTATTGACAGATGAAGAACATGTGCCTGCACACACACACATATTTGATCAGAAGCTGTTCCTGGGGTTGGGTGTAGGGAATGGAAATAGCAACTGACAAGTAAAAAGTACCTTTTTTTGTTTGTTTTTTTGTTTCATGCACGACAGAGATGTTACATAATTGTTAGTTGCTGATGCTCTGAAGAGGGGTGAAAAACAGGAAAAAAAAATATATAGCGATCGTCAGTGCACAGCAGAGCAGCAATCTAAACAGCTCTAGCACCAAAAGAGCTGACACAGGTCTCTCCATTCCTTTTATTCCCCAGTTCCCCACCCCAGTCCACCCTCCCCAAAAGACCCACTTTCTTCCCCAGTGCCAGCTTCTGATAGCCCTTTCTCCCCTATTCTCATCTTCTCAACCAGACCCTTGCTGCCTGATTATCTCGGGAGAAGACATAAAAAGCCAAAAGAAATAAATACCTAAAATTCAGCAAAGCATTAATTATGCAGAAGATATAACATCATGCAAAACTAAGTGATGCAGGTGTACAATAACGTTCCCTGGAGCCCATGATCGGCAGTGTTTGGCACAGAGATCCACAAGCAGATGACATTTTAAGGCATAGGAGAGCTATGCAGGGATGAAAGCAGCTTCCGTAGGTGTCATTTGTGTCTCCCTCCAATCCCAAGTAATATTGTTGAAGAGCATCAGCAATAATATGCTGTAAAACTCAAGCCCTAAAACAAACACTATTTAGGCAGGTCCAAGTGCCTGACAACAAACAGGGCTTTAAGTGGCAGAGAGGTGGCTTTGGTCAGACTTTCTTGCAAGATAAAAGCATAAGGAGAAGGGTATCCCGAACTTCCAAACTCTGGGCATCTTTGCAGGCCATCACCGAAATGGCACGGATTTTGAGACAGTAAGGAGTGAATCTTAGGGCATGGAGGGGAAGGGGAAAGAACCAGGCTGTGAGAGGATGAACTGAGGTTGAACACTTAAAAACTAAGCTATTTTTTGGTTCAGGACTTGTGTGTTCAAGTGTGGATGAGGCAGGGCTGGGAAGCGAGGAGCTTAATATACTCTTTGGGAGAAAAGCAGATGCTCTCTACAAAGAAACTGAAGAAGAAAAAAAGACTACGATGCTGTCGATGAGAAGCAAAAACATTTGAGCCACAGAGAACTCCACAGTCAGGTGTCACAGGATGGACAGGCTGTTTGCTTTTACCCGATATAGAATTTATTTTGTCAGCTAAATTGTTGTTCAGATTATGCCCAGGACAAGAATAAAAGTCAAAATGAGAGCCTTTTCCATTTCTGGGCTTTCTGATCCTCACCTGAAGCCTCCAATCATTACGGAAAACCTACGCTCACAGTACTGAGTAACAAGCTGGGTGATAAAAACATCAGATGAGATTCAGTGTCAATAAAAGCAAAGTAATGCATAAAAGGAGAAACAATTCCAACTATAAATACACCATATGGGCTCTAAATTAACTGCTACCATCCAGGAAGGAGAAGGGGAATCACCACGGTATGTTCTCTACAATTATTAGCTCGCTGCTTACGCCAATCAAAAACGCGAGGAGAATGTTAGGATTTATTAGGAAAAAAATAGACAATGAAAACAGAAAAAAAAATCATTTTGACACTGTATAAACCAATGTTGCATTCCTATCTTAATGCCACATGCATTTTTGGTCAACCCATCTCCAAAATATATAGTAGAATAGTAGAGATAGTAGCATATAGTAGTATAGTAGAAAGATAGAGAAACGGCAACAAAGATTATCAGGAATATGGAAAGACTTTTGCAAGAGGAGAGACTAAATAGACTAGGAATTTTCAACCTGAAAAAGGAATAACGAAAAGTGGGTGGAACAGAGCTCCATTAAATCACAATGCCTACAATGCACGGACTGGGAAAAATTGTGAGATTAAACCTCAACAAAAGGAAGGTTTTCTCACCCAGTGCATAATTTTAAATTTTTATTTATTTTTTTTTTTATTATTATTGGATATCGTGGCCATCACAAGTATTCACAGGGTTCCAAAGGAATTCAACAGGTTGATGGAGGACAGCTCCTCCAGCAGCTGCTGAACAGGATGGCCCAGCGCACTGCCCAGAAGACAGTAGAGTGCAATGAGAAGGCACATGCTGTATTTTAATATAAATAGCATTTAGGCTTTGTATCAGCATGATACAACAGCTGTCAATGCTTGACACCTCAGGAAAAATGTCTTGGGTCACGAGAATGGTTTAAAAATTCACCGCCTCCAAAAAGCTGCTTGTCCTTCCCTCTTTATCCCTTCTCCCGACCACGTGCTCCCACCACACGGAGTCAACGTAGCTCGCTAACTCAGTGGAAAACTAACTTTGCAAAAGACGGACCTAGTTGTGCGCTGGGTTAGTGATTTAAATCAGAAGATCAGATATGTCCTGAGGCAGGTGCAAGGGGAGGGGGGCTGAAAGGACAGGAGCTGGGAAGGGAAGACGCCAGATGGGGAGGAGAGAGGGGAGAGCACCACCCATCTCCTCCCATGGCATTGGGTCCTGAGGTTGGCTTGGATATGAAACCATAGCCTTAGCAGTCACCCGTATCAACAGTAAAAAAAAAAGGAAAAAGAAAAAAGCTGATTGCACAAAAAAATATAATGATCTGCTTTTCCAGTTTTGAGGTTTTGTTGGTGTTGGGTTTTTTTTTTGGCTCTGATTTCCAATCAAAGTTACTGTTAGAAGAGAATGTTGTCCTATTAAATCAGTTTTCTTCTGTCAGAAGGACCATGAACCCAAAGGTGAGATACATGGGAATTTGTGTGATTGTTCTGTCAAGGCAGCATCTCTTGGGATTTCTTTGCTTTTAATCCCATTCTACAAATCCTGCAATGTTGTATCCCTTTGATGCAGCTTTGTGGGATTCTCATTAGTTGTATTCACTTTTTTTTTTTTTTCCCCAGGAAGCCTGAGATTTTGTCATCTGCTAACATATGCTGAAATGTGTGTGTCAGTTTTATAATAAATTTCCAATATATAAAAATATCTGTCAAACACAAACACAAAATCAGTGTGCAACAAAACCTCAAGTTATCTTTGTATTTGTGAAAGGCAAAGTTAGTAGTGTTGTTGATTATGGGAAGAGCAAGACAGCTTTAATAATAAAACCCCATTTGCAGTTTCTCATAACTATACTAAGCAAATTGTTTGGGCTGAAAATTTCCATGCCAGCTGTCCGCCTCAGGCTGAAGTTTTTTGGAAAAATTCAGTCAAAACAGTTCAGCAGTTTCTGAGAATAAGGCGAGCGAAAAATATGTTGTTTGACTCATGCTAAAAAATGCCAATAACCTTCTCTCTAAACTCTTTTCTGGTATCTCCAGGACTTGAAATTTGCCTGGGAGAGGACTATACTTCTCTTCACAAATATTGTGTGAAGCTGTGTGAGTTTGGCCACGTATAGACATTGTTGATAAAGCGCTGTTGCTACCTGTGCTTTGGCGCATTTGGACATGCTTGCCAGCTTCAGTCACTTAAATTTCCACCTGTGTGGGACTAAAGAAGATGCTTTGTGTTGGGGGATGCTCCCAGTCTGCTTCCCAGCACCAGAGCTGGAATCAGAGAAGCTCTTGGTGATCCCCAGCATGGAGGAGCTAAACCAGGCTGGGGTGAGAAGCCTGCAAAAAGGAGATTTGGTAGATGAAAACAGGATTTCAGAGTAGGGCTGGGGGGTGAGGGAGAGACAGGAGATGAGGGTAGGACCGGACTGGGTGGGATGGATCCGTTTTGGGGAGCACATTGTGAAACCAAAACCAAGGATCTGTAAATTTAAACCATTTTCGGCCTGCCATTGACAACACCTATAAACACCAAAATGACGCAATGTGACAAAGCTACTAGTTTTTATAAGTCTGCATAAAACAAAACAAAACAAAACAACAACTTGAAAAAAATGTAGACTAGCAGATAAATAGTAAGATTAAAAAATGCATATTGCAAATTCAGAATCTAAGAAAAACCACGCTGAAAGTTGCCTGCGTAACCTCAGTCAAGCCCCCCGTCTGCCTTCGTTGCAATACAGTCATTAGTCGCAAGATCTTGTTTGACCCAGGCCAGCCTGGAGGTGAAGCCTTTGAGACTGGGAAGGGGAACGTGACCATTGCGCTCCCCGTCTCCCGTGCTGCAGAAGCAGGGAGGCGTGCAGTGACTCCGCAGAGGATGGAAGGAAGAAGAGGAACACGTTTCAGATGGAGGAAGTCGAACGATGCCATGAGACCGCAGGCGACGCTGGGCAAGTCACTTCAACCCAACCTTTCACAACCGTCCCGAAGCCAAGGGTGTTGCAACCTCTGGATACTCATCTCGAGAGCCCGGAGTCTGATCTGCTTACGTGTCCAACGCCCACAACGGCAATTAAAGCCCGTGTGAGCTTTGCTTTGCTTCACCACTGTAAGTAACCCTTGACTGTGCCTCTGCCCGCAGGAGCACAGCTTGAGAGGAGCTCTGGAGGTTGCTCTCTGCTTTCTAACGCCGAAATCTGGGCCAACACCAAAAAGCTGATCACGCCTTAAAACCTATCCACACCGAGGGCTGTTTTCTAGCTTTTTTTGTTCTTGGCTGGCAGTATCAGTGCTGTAGCGAGCCCAACCAACCAATACGGTGTGTATCAAGAAGCAGGAAGCAAATCTGAGCATCTCTCATGCTCCGTCAGTTTTTCTAACCACTTCTGGCAGTCAGTTCTGAAGGCTTTTTGAGCAACCAAAACGCTTCCTTCCTATTCTTTATTAGGTTAGCTAGACGAGGAGGAGACGGTTTTCAACGTACAGCAAGCTCGCGACAGTCCAAAAGGAATTGGCAGAACCCTGAGAACTCTCCGTTGCTGAGTTTAGGAGTTCAGTTCATTTATAAGATTGGGACATTTAAGTCCAGGGGAGCCGGTGGAAGAGATGGCTTATGACTGCGTGGCCTCTGGGCTACTCCTGCTCCAGGACGGAATCCTGGTTTCTTTTTCCAACCCCATGGTATTATATAGAAGGCCTCGTTTTATGCGTAGACCCCATATTTCCCAAAAGCCAGAGCATAGAGCACAGCTCGAGAACAAAAGTTTTAAGCGGGCTTAAGATATTTAATGTGTTTGACCCCTTATTGTGTACACAACACAAGGCTGAACTAAAATGAGATTTAATCACACTATTTCCTAACTTCCGGGTGCTTAACGGAGCATCTCAATAATAATATTTTGAAGATTGTGCAGGCAAACACGCAAGCAGGCAAGCAACACTCTTTCCACACAGTGTTCAAAAGGAATGCAGTGCTCAATAATCATCTAAAACCTAAATCAATGGGCAGAGAAACATCTCCTGCCTCCACGCTTGCTGTTGCTGTCTTGGTAGCACATCTGCCTCCCAGGCTTCAGCATTCGTGTTAGCAGTGAAGCAGAATTTGGAACTGCTGTAGCTTTCCTAGACTGTAGAAAATACTACTTTACTCAAGCCTGAGGAGATATCAGTGAAATCTAATTGAATTATCCCCATTTAAATGGGCTGATAAATGTGATTCAGCAAGCCAGTCCACCTAAATCGACCATCAGCAACTCCTCGCTTCATTTTTTTTTCTCCTCTCCTTATCTCTTAAAAAAAAAAAACAAGGATGTATCAAATCCTAGAAAGCTGGTCTTACCTTGGAATAGGAAACTTTACCCGCCAGACCTATTCCATCTCATATCTCCTTTTCCTCCTCCTGATTGCCAAAATACTGGAAGAACACAGATTTCAGCAGCTAGTGCTTTTAAAGACATCCTTGCATCTGATAAAACATCACCTCCGCTGATATGCAACAGGGCAACACGAGACGGAGTCTGAACTCCCTCCAGAACAAACAGCTTCATTCACAGCAAGCTGATACACCAGGCATAAGGTTTTACCTAAGTAACGCTTAAACTTCCCAAGGAATTTAAACTTCCTGCAAGAAATGCTTGCCACTCCGCATAGCCCGGC
Source organism: Apteryx mantelli (assembly GCF_036417845.1). NCBI lineage: Eukaryota > Metazoa > Chordata > Aves > Apterygiformes > Apterygidae > Apteryx > Apteryx mantelli. Next base: position 6,391,311 of record NC_089978.1, read on the forward strand.
CAGCGTGCCCTCCTATTCGCGTACCGGCTCTACCTCCACCTTTAAAGACGCTCCGGAAAGGATGATTTGGGAGATCTGGCAAAGAAAAACACTCCTGTGAAAATCCTGCGACTTCTCAGCCCAGTGACAGTGAACTGGCACAGAGGAAGGCAAACTGGCCGGTTTTTTGCGGAGTAGAAATACAAGTGCTGGAGCCCCACTACAGCATCACTCCTCAAGCTACGGTGACTAGATAAAGATAGTTTAAAGATAAAGATAAAATTTCATCACGATTCTTTCTGTTTTTAACCGGTGGCAAAGAACAAATATTATAAGTCCATATATTTTAACATGTTTCACTGCAAGACTTTTTCGCCGCAACGTGTTGGTCAGGGACCCACGAACACCCGGTTCCCTGGCAAGGGGTGCGTGCTGCTCGCTCAAAGTGCCCAGCAGTGCCAGTCTGCCAGTTCGGAGCAGAAAGGGAATATTTTAGCTCTCAGTTACAACAAGCTAGGGTGATAGACCTTGTAACAGGGCAGGTAACAGCCAGTCTTTAAACCTGAGTTGACACTGATCTAAAGAGTTTTACCTCTTTGAATCAAACCTGAGACGCAGTTTCGAGCCGTTTCACTTTTCGATATTAGTTACGCGTTTTTTAAAACACAGAATAGTTTGCCTTAAAAAGAAAGAAAACAGAGTCTCGAGCGTCTATAGAGATACGATAAAGAGAGAAAAGCCATGTTAAAGAAAATATCAAAGGAGCAAGTTTTTGTTTATTCACCTTTCCCCCCGCCCCCAGCAAATTTTTTAAATCGCCTTGATTTGAAGCCCTAATAAGAAATTGCGTATGTCAGGCAGCATTCATCTCGCCAAATCTCTCTCATCACGCTATCACTGCGCTATTTGTAACTTTTGATCTGGAAACATCAAGTTACATAAGATCGTAGCTGTGCTTCCTGCAAAGATATGATTCTGTCAGAAAAGGAACCAGCGAAGCGGGAACTCTGACAGAACTGGAAATGACTTTCCCAGGGAAAGGATAGTCTGGTTAAGCATCTCGGCTGCTTTAAAGTGGAAGTGCTCAATGTTTGATTCTCCTGAGCAGAGAAACGGTGAGCTACCGGGTTAAAAATAATCAGAGCGGGCTCCTAATTGGAATATTGTACGTGTCTGAGAAGGAATGAAATAACGTTTCAGTTATTATGCGCTCCAGGAAGCTAATCAAATAAAAGAAAAGCAAAAACAACCCCTCACTTTGTAAAACAAAAGGGAGCAGCACCTTCCCTTGCCAATGCACTATCTGCTCACCAAAACAAAAGCAAAGTATCTAATTTAAACTATTCAAGTAAAGTAAGTTACAAGGATTTTTTTTTAAAAAAAAGCCTTTTCTGTGCCAAACTGTCTCCTTTCCCAGACCCACCAAAACAGGGGTGACAACCCCCCTTTTCCATCCCCGTAGTAAAATCAACAGAGGAGGGTTTTTCGCCTCTCCCTCCCCGATCAAAACCAGATGAGCAATTTTACCCTCTTCTCGCAGTGATTCTTCCCCTACTTTGTGCCCTCTCAAACCTAATATGAAAGGAAAACTGTGAAGTTAAACTTGCACACCTCCTTTTGCTTTTTCCCCCCCCCCCTCCTTCCCCTGCTAAAGAGCAGCCCGAGAACCTCTTTCCGGGTGAAAGACCTTCCCTCTCCACCGAGGCACAAGATCTATCCACCGGGTCATGTATTAAAAAAAAAAAAAAAAGGAAAAGAAAGAAAAAAAAGAGGAGACAAACCGAAAACCTCCCCTAGGCAAGCCACGCACACCCGCGAGCGCATACGGATGGGAAGCGAGGGTGAGGCGTATCCTGTGCCTGCAGCAACACGACCCGTGCTCGTGCTGTGGCGCTACCTCCCCCATCCCGGGGAGGTGTTTTTTTTGGGGGGGTGGGAGGGAAAAGAGGGAAAAGCTGAAGCAGGTTGGGTGCTTGCCCTCCCTCTCCTTCCTGCCGCCGCCCCGCTCTTCCCAGGAAAATCCTGCGCAGAGCAGCGGACCCAGCCTGGGGGGGGGGGGGGGGGGAGCAGAAACCCGGGGCGCCGCCAGCACCTGGCGCATCCCTCTGCCCTTCCCCAAATCTGCTGGGACCGGGCACAGCTCGGCCACCGCCTCGCCCCTGCGCTGGGGCCGACTGGCACGGCGACGGGATCATGGCAGCGGGGAAATCCCGCGCTGGCAAAGGCTTGATCCAGCAGGATGGAGCAGGGCTGGGATGGAGGAATTGGACGGGGAAGGGCAGCTCGCAGCGGGCCCCCAAAACGGCAAATTCCCGGACCCTTTTAACGCAGGCAAGAGCGTAGCCCAGCTGCTTTGAAGGCTTGTCCCTTGCAAATCAGCGCAACGGAGAGAGGGATGCGTCTGCCTACCTTTATCCCCCCCCCCCCATACGCACACCATGCTAACTAATATATATACACATATATATACACACACACACATATATGCATACACACATATATACATGCATACATACATACATATAGCTAGATACATAGATATATAGATGGATAGATGGATAGATGGATATATAGACCTACGCACTCCCTGTTTTTTCCACCCAAGCCTATAAAAGTGTTACAGGCTGAGACGCCAAGTGGGAGGCGCCTGGCTCCGCAAAGGCCAATGAAATAAATTAAATACAAATCACTGGCTCGGCCCCAGCTTCCCCCAGCTCCTCCGGACCGGGGGGAGGTTTGGCTTCCCGGCGGCCGGCAGCCTGCCCTTGACTCCTCGCCGCCGCGGCCACCGGGCGCCGCCGGGCCACGCCGGCTGCTGGCGGAGCCTAGGGCGGAGCCGCGCGATCGGCGCGATCGCTGGCGCACACGGCGCACACGCAGGGCGCTTGCCGTGGGAGGGCAGGGCAGGGAGGAGAGGGGCCGCCTTGCCAGGCAGCGAATTTTATTGGGGTCAGCGAGGCGGAAAGGTGCCGGGCCGGGGGAGGCCGGGCTCGGCGGAGCCGCCCTCGCCAGCCGCATCGCCCGGCGGCCCCAAGCGGAGGGCGCCGCGAGCGCGCGGGACTTGCCACCCCACGGCACAAGTTTGCCTACGAAAGGACCCTACTTCCAACTTCAAAGCCTTGCTCGCCTTCTCTCATCTGGTGTCACTCCCTTCACACTAAACTTTTCTAAGAAAAAAAAAAAGTGTATATATATATATATATATATATGCATATGTATATGTATATCGCTATGAATTCAATACCAGGCTTCAGTGCAAAAAAAGTTAAGAATACTTATCCAGATTGGGGGAGGTGGATAGATTTTTTTTTTTTTTTTAATGGTAAAAAATTATAAAGAATTGAACTTTCCTGGAGGAGCCCGTGAGTAAATGCATTCAAGGCACAGAGAGGTTCTTGTCTATCAAGTCAAGAAGTATTTAGTCAGATCTGTTTTGGCTGTATGAAAAGAGTATTTCAAAGATTGTGTATCCCAGAAGACAGGAGAGACTGCTGCATAAGTATGTGTTTTCTAATCTTTTTTTCTCAAATTCTGTGCTTACGTGGTTGTAGCCACTGTGACTTTCACATGGACATGGTAAGAAAGAGTAAATACATGCTGCCTCATGCAACACACAAAGTTTTTTGTTTTTTTTTAAACATTTAGCATACCTTAACTAATACTGATTTCAAAGTAAAATATCCCAATGTTATTTTAATCAAAACAACAAAAAAGGATAAATGTCCCTTGGTAGCAGCCTGTTTTTTTTTTTTTTTTTTAATGTCCTGCAATCAGAATTTGTTTTTCAGAATGCAAACTGCTGAGAATATAAGCACGAGCCTGAACCACTGCATTTCTGCCAGGCACTCTCACATCTTTTCCCAAACGCCACACTGGTTGTTTTTATTTATTTATTTATTTATTTCCTCAATACTGGAAGGGCACGGCTGGAAGTAGGGCTTTAAGCATTGAATGTCTGAGAACCAGAATCGTCTCCCAAGTTGCAGTAAAGCACATTTTCGTAATTTTATTTTATTTTTCTCGGAGACCAAACCGCCCCTTGGAAAATGGGAGATTCCCCCCCCCCCTTCCCCATCCCCAAGTCTATCACAGATCCAAATGTAAACACACACACACATACACGCACCACCCTGCAGCAGGGCACGGGGACGGGGCGTGGGGTTCAGGCAGAGCTTTGTGCAGCTGAGAAATCCTGACACTTTTATTTTAGCTTTTATCCCCTTGCTTTTACTATTACATAAATGCCACCGAATGATCTTAAAGCTGCATCCTTGCTCCGGCGCCTCCAAATCTGCGCTGCTCCCTCCGCCGCGCCGCTCGGGGTGCAGAGGGCAGGGCTGGGGGGGTGCATGGGAGAGATGTCCTACCCCCCCCCCCAAAAAAAATAAATAAATAACAACCCTGGAGCAAGGGCTGGTCCCCAGCGCCTCCAGCATCCTTGCCGGAGCTGAGCTCCTGCCTGGATTGCTGCAAAGTGTGCGGAGGGAGCAGCCGAGCGAGCTGCGCGGAGAGGGAGGGATGGCTGGGGAGGAAAAGCTGGGATTCAGGGAGCTGCTCCCCAGCCCCAACCCCTGTGTCTACGCGTTTGGGGGGGGTGGAGGGGGGGGGAAGGGAAAACGGGAGGCAGGCGAGAACACAAAAAATGCACTTTCGGAGCAAAACGCAAGCTTACCATGTCTGCAGGCTTCCCCCCACTGAAATGCCACTTTATGTGTCCAGCGATCCCAAAGTGGGCAACTACGGCCAGGCGCCGGAGCTCATCGCAGCAGGCAGCGCGACCGCACACCGCCACCACCCCCAAAAAAATGAAAACCAAAAGCGAAATAATAAAAAAAAAAAGATAATAATAAAAAAACCCAAGAGTGGTCCAGCTTCTTTCCTGGCAGGAATCGTCCCTGGTAGGACTGCCCAAAATAAGCAGCTGCAATCCAAAGGCTTTATTTAAAGCTCCCCCCTCCTCCTCCTCCTCTCCTCGCCTCGCTCTCTCTCTCCCTCTCCCTGCTACACGCAGAGGGAAAGGGAGACACACACAGGTTACATGAATGGGAGGCAGGAGCCGCCGCTGCCGGGCTGCCCGTGACAGGCGCGCACGCGGCCGGCGGCTGCGCGCCGCGGGGCCGCGGCGGGGGCACGGGTGGGCAGGGGCACGGGGTGGGCACGGGGAGAGGGAGGGCATGGGCATGGGCATGGGCATGGGCATGGCATGACATGGGCATTCGGTGGTCATGGGGAGAGGGAGGGCATGGGCATGGGGAGCATGGGCACGGCATGGTCATAGGCATGGACAGAGGCACAGACATGGGGTGGGCATGGGCATGGCATGGCATGGGCATGGACATGGGATGGGCAGGGGCACGGGGTGGGCACGGGGAGAGGGCAGGGATGGACACGGGGGGGCATGGGCACGGCATGGTCATAGGCATGGACAGAGGCACAGACATGGGATGGGCATGGAGTGGTCATGGGGAGAGGGAAGGGATGGACATGGGGGGGCATGGGCACAGCATGGTCATTGGCATGGACAGAGGCACAGACATGGGATGGGCATGGAGTGGTCATGGGGAGAGGGAAGGGATGGGCGTGGGGGGCATGGGCTAGATATGGACAGAGGCACAGACATGGGGTGGGCATGGGCATGGGGTGGGCATGGGGAGAGGGAGGGGATGTCCATGGGGGTCATGGGCATAGGCATGGACAGAGGCACAGACACGGGGTGGGCATGGGCATGGGCATGGAGTGGTCATGGGGAGAGGAAGGGGATGGGCATGGGTGGCATGGGCATGGCATAGGCATAGGCATGGACAAAGGCACAGACATGGGGTGGGCATGGGAATGGCATGGCATGGCATGGGCATGGACATGGGGAGAGGGAGGGGATGGGCGTGGGGGGGCATGGGGGCATGAGCTAGATATGGACAGAGGCACAGACATGGGGTGGGCATGTGGAGGAATGGGCCTGGTGTGGGCATGGCATGGGGGGCATGGGCATGGAATGGGCATGGGGGGCATAACATGAGGGGCATGGCCAGGGGCATGGCAGGGGAATGGGGAGGGGGTGGGTACAGGGGAATGGGGAGGGGGTGGGTACAGGGGACATGGGCATGTCATGGACAGGGGCATGGGCATGTCATGATGGGCATGTCAGGGGCATGGCGGGGCATGGGCATTGCATGGGAATGGGTATGGACAGTGCTACAAACATGGGATGGGCATGGGGAGGGAATGGGCATTGGGGGCACAGCATGGGCATGGATGGGGGCATGGACATGGAATGGGCATCGGTATGGGGGACATGGGCATAAAGATGGTCATAGGGATGTCATGGGCATGAGCATGGTGTGGGCATGGACATGAGTAGGATATGGACATGGGCATGGTGTGGGCATAAAATGGCATGGGGAGGGGATAGGATGAGCATGACATGGGTATGGGGATGGCATGGGCATGGGGAGGACTGGGAATGAGGTGGGATGCGCTTAGGATTGGGATGGGATGAGCATGGCATGGGCATGGGGAGCTGGTTCAGGTGGTGCCTCCATCCCTCAGCTGTGGGGAGCCTCCCTTCCTTTCCCTGGGGTCAGGTGGGCTCTAACTTCCACACATGCAAGGAAAAGGGGGAAACCTCTGTTCCTTCCTCACCCCTAGTTAGGTGATTTGCATAACATCTCCCTTTTGGGGTGAGGAAGCATCCATCCATAATGGTGTTATCCAAAGATTTTTTTTTTTTTTTGAATCACATATCCATAATTGTGTTACTTAATTTAAATAAGAATCCTCAGGGAGGAGAAGGTCCACAAGATATTAGTGGCATAATTTAGGGTTGCTTCTTTGTGGCGAGCAAGACCAATGCTGCCAGTTTCTGTCTTTAATTTTTTTTTTTTTTTAAATTTAAACTGTAGTGACAGGGAATTAGGGCTATTTAATGCTGCTATTCGGTGTGGTCTGAAGGGAGGAAGGGTGGTGTTGTTTCTAAGCTATAGCATCAGGCCCTGCCACTGCTTTACTGCCGGACCTTGGGCAAGTCCCAGGTAACTTATCCCTGCCAGGCTTCATCATGACCTGTTGCTGTTTACACTTGTTCCGTCATTCTCCCCTTCACCAAATAATGGGGCTTTTCTGGTTTAAGTCCTTCCTCAAAATTTACTCCTACGAAACTTTGCAGCAGCAATCTCTGTGTGGCTTATGTCAGCCTCGCAAATCTTGGACCGTCACTGGATTAGGCCCTAAAACTGCATTGTAAGAAGAGTGCTGCACATAATCGACTGCAGTACTTCACGCCGTGCTTGGAGGTACATGGGAATTGCCCTCTTCATGGTGGACCTTTAAATCAGCCAGGTGCAAGTCTGCTATGTTCTGCTTCTTCCCCCCCCCCCATCCTAAAATTTGCAGCCTTTGAGGAAAGCAAGAAAGTAAGATATTATTATATTATTATTATTATATTGTATTTTATTCCAAACTCAGAAATCAGGGTACAAAAGGCACGCTGCAAATCAGAACATAATCTTAAACGGCAGATTTCTTGATAGAAAGGTCTGCTTTGCAAAACAGCTGCTGCTGTTCAGTGTTTTTTTCAGTCATACATATTAAAAATGAAGCATATTTGCATTGGTCTTATTGCCTCTGGAATATATTCCATGTCAGGAATCTAGAATCTAGACAAAGGTAATTTAGGCCTCTGGAACAGCAAAGTTTAATTGAGAAATATATATATTGTTAGGAGTAGACCCCATCCAGATTCAATGGTAATTGTATAAGCCTTTCAAAAGTCATACAGTATGCAAGCTTCCAAAATTTCTGAACAAGAAACATTTCCATTTAAATGCCAAGAGGCAATTTTCCCTCTCTTGTTCAATACTAAATCAGTCACATGAGCAGTTTGCATTTGATTTTAGAAAGGAAATAGAACGTCCTCACTTCCAATTGCATATAACTTTTGCTTTTTCTTGTTCTCTTAATGCTCCTACTTGTTTGTAATGCTTTCCTGCAGTTTTGATTTTTTTTCCATTTGATCAGCCTGTTCATTGCAGCTATTTTATTTTATTTTTAATTCCGACAACACTATTAAAACAAACTAGTAACCCCATGTGCACAACATCATACTATTTGTTTACATTCCGGTTGGTAAATGCAAGTTTAACAGATCAGCATTGTTTATGTAATTGGCCTTTCCCTGTTAACTGAACTAGACAATGATGCTCTTGGAGTAAGAAAAAAAAAAAAAAGGAAGGAAACAATAGTAAATTAATGGGAAAAAACGACTTTGCTTAGGAAAATCCCCCCGCTTCAATTCACAACAAATTACTGTGGCTGTAGAAGTGTGCTGCATACCAATTCGGAGCATATTTTATGAAGATGTTCATTTTAAAATGTCAGTGTTCACCAGCCTGCCATATTGTGCCTGTGTCCCGCACCACAGTAGATTTGCACAGCTGAAATGCTCCTCGTGAATAGAGTCACATTAAGTCAAACTCGCTTCCAAATATTTTTTTTTTTCATAATTTTTAAAGAAGCTACATCTGTGGTATGAGAAAGTGATTGAAAAGACTAATCCATTAGCTTATCAGACCTTGTGCACTAGGGGATGAGGAGAGCAAGTCCTGGAGCTGCTGTTCAGATTAGCGCTTAATAGTCCTGATGTCGGGTTGTGTTTCCATGTTGACATTTGCCCCCAGAAAACAATGAAAACACCTATCATAAAGTCCCCATTCATCAAGCAAAAAGTAGCAACATCTGCTGTGGTCAAAGGTTTTCTGCTGAAGAAGTTCAGCAGCAGAAGTGTCTTTGGTTGGTTAGGTAAGCCCTTTACCAAGAGGTGTCACACTAGTTGACAGCCACTGCTAAATATTCTTTTTTTTTCTCCCCCTCTAAGCCAGAGGGGGGGAAAAAAAATCATATCTTTTGATCAATAGAAATGAAACCATTTGCCTTTCAGAACCTATAAAATAATACACACCCATATACACACCCCAACACACCCCAATGCTCTTTCCTACCCCTCCAGAAGATTCATAAGGGGAAATCACACTTCTCTTCATGAGCATGCAGTTCAAATGCAGAAATATACCATTTAGCATGCTTTCTCCATAGGGAGCAAAACAATATCTGTAATGAAGCCCCTTTTCCCAACACCTTCTGATGAGAATAGCTTCTTTTCAACAAGGGGAAAAGCCATGAACAAAAGGGGTTGCAGAAGCACATCTTGAGGGCTTGACCCTCAAGCCTCTGTTTGAATTAGTCATTTTGATTAAAAGCATGTGAGGATGAGGATGAGGCACATGAGTAAAGGCTGCAGCACAAGTCCCCAGTCCCACACCGCTGAGAGGATACGGCTGCAGGACAGAGGAACGTACAGGTATCACTGTTAAGGCCAGTCTTGCTCTTAGGGATAACATTAGCACTGAAAACACGCGGCCCAGTCTTCAGCGCACTGTCACAGCCCCAGGTGTGTAGCTGGGGTCCCTGTTGGGCTGAGCCGAAGTCTGCACTACCACATCATTGGTGCACTGGTTCCCATGGTAGCTAGATCGAAGAAATCCAGCTTCTCCGGCATAGCCATGCTGTCATGGCCAGTGTAGACAAAACCGGAGTTAAATAAGACATTAAGCATATGTGTGATTTTTCATACGACTCAGATTTGAAGTCCAAAACATGTGCTTTGCCACAGCGGAGTGGATCACTTAATATACACAGACTGGGATATGGGACCAAGCTCTTAGCCAGCTGTGCAGCTGAGGATCAAAACCTGGTTCCAGTATGATGAATGGTAAGGTTGAACCACAGCTGGATGCCTAGCTGAATCCTAAAGTTCTTACATTGAGTTAGACTATGCCCTCTTTGTCAAAACTCTTGGATGAGCTAGAGGAGCGGAAATCTTAGGGGACTCTATACAAATGCTCTGGGCAGGACTTCCCTCTTCTTCCTCCTAATTCCAAGGATTCCGGCAGCTTAACTCAATCTGCCCTGACCAGGTGAGATGTCTCCACTGGTGGTACCACGAGGCGGGTTCCAATGGGGGGATAGAGAAAGGTTGTCACTTGGCTATCTCACTTTATTAGCTGATTTTCAGCAGGACGCTAAAGGCTGGAGAGGGTCCTTCTATCTAAACTCTGCTGTTTGAGACACCTCAGTGGATCTAGGGCTCTGGGAGGACAGAACTGAATACCTGCAGTACTGAGACTAATACCCCTCCTTTCTGTGCTTGCGAGGTACCGGTGTCTGTTGTCATACCTGAGAAATCGGCGGAGGCACAAGATGAAGATGAGAGTCTGCTCCTACTGCTTACTCAGGAAAAGTTCCCATCAAGTGAATTGGACATTTGCCTGAGTGAGTGTTGCAGGATTCGGCCCATATGCTTCTCAGCTCTTATATTTGCATAGTGCAGAATATGCTTACAGTACAGTGCCAATAAAACAAAACTATATACAGTAAACGCAGAAGAATCAAGAAGAGCACAGTTAAGACCACTTACAAACAGCAGCTGAGCTCTGCAGCTGACATCCAGGTTTATAACGCTGTCAGAGACCACGCACTGTTGTGGGTAATGTGTACAAGACAATTATTTATAGGCAACTAGATGGAAGGCCCTGTAAGTGTACAGGTCTCTATTTTTCCTTGCCTAAGCCTATTATTTTCTTTTTCCCTCTGAATTATTTATATTTTAACTCTGTAAATGTGTATTTATTTTTTAACTACGGAAAGCATTTCAGGAGGCCCCCTTCATGAAAGACTCTTGTTCTTTAAGTAAGTGCTCTGGTATTTTATAAACACGTTGCGCATACCATATGTGGCCAACTTCAGATGAGATACTGGTTCATTCATTCCAATGAAGTAGAACGAGAATTCTTTTGTCTCCGGAAATTCCACTAATGTCTTTATGAAGGAGAAGGAAGATTTGCATCAAGAAGGTGTGCATCATGTCAAGAAGAGCATGAATTGCCCAAAGGATCCAATTACTTCTTTTTGCTGACATATTTTTCTTTTCTAAATATTTAAAACATGTTCTTTTAATCCATGGGATAGGAGAGAATACTTCTTAATCCACAGTATACGATAGAATGGCCATGAACAACTGCAATGTAATATATCTTCAATATAACTGGCCATAAGTATATTAAAAGAACCTCCAAACAATAATTACCCTATTACTGCACTGTGACTTCACATCCAATTTTGCTCACCTCACTGTACAAAAGAATGGAATAGATGAGTTCTATATTTTTAATAATAACGAAATGTTCAGAATTTGATATAGAAACCTGGCTACCAAGGTAATAGGTATATATAAGAACCTATTTAGAATAGCTATGTGAGTGGAAATTGCTGTTAAATTGCAATGAAATATTGTGGCATATCAAACAATATTTGAAATCAAATAAAACTTGGAAGGCCAATCTGCACTCATATTCAAGGCATAATCTCATTGTGAAGGAGACTTTTTTTTTATGATGAAATTTGCTGTTTTAGACAACTATGTAATATCTCCTTATTCTCCAGTAAGGCCACCTACCTCTACAAGCTTTGAATGACCCACTCTAGATTTATGCTTGTGCAATAGCAGAATTCATAAGAAATAGACCCATTCACATGCTAGATACTCTTGGGAAATGAAAAGGGAGTATTTCACTCTTAGCCAGTCCTGGTCTTTTTAAAAGAACAAGTCTGTACTGGAGGCACCTCCTTTCCCCTTTTAAGAGCAACTTCTGAGAAAGGAGAATAAAGCCATCCACTTCTCTAGCACCTTCCGTTCAACCATCTCCTCTCCATGTTTTGAACCAGTCATTGACCTTTGAGATGGCAAAATAGCACATTATTGTATGATTACGGAGAGAAAAGGGGAACTTGTGGAAACGGCACAGTGGATCTGAGTACGATTACTGACTCTTATACGCATTTTCATCACTTGTCAATCTCTTAGGGCTCAACCAAGAGCCATCTCAATGAATTCCCACCAGACAAATAAACAGCGTCAAAACTTCCTCAAGCCCCTGCCCAGGCCACCTCCATCAACCAACAGACATTGCAGGTGAATAACCACTACATATAAACACAGAGCGATCAGGCTGTGCTCCCACCTTCTGCCGCGTCCTCCAGATAAATTGTGTTAGTTTACTGGCAAAATCTAGTTTGTATTATTCTTTGCACTTCAGAGTCAATATGGATATGGAAGAATAAGCTGAAATATATGCCTTGTGCATCATTAATAATAGTGTAGCCTCTCTGTAGCTGCGCGACAATTCCCAAACACTTTATTTAATAGTAAGCAATTTATCATGTCTGTTGTATCACGACCAGATAGTCAGTATCCCCAATTTACAAGAGGCTCTATTCTCTATGCCTATTTGTACTGCTTACATTAAGACAGACCAACAGTTTGAGTGTGAGCTTTCAGCTCAGAAAATCTCCGTTCAGTTCCCTGCTGTAGCAGAAGATGACCTAGGCTGCAGTTTCCTGTCTATAATACGCAGATAAAAATACTTCCTCACTTCATCAGATGTTGTGAGGATAAATGCATTAAAGACAGTGAGTCCCACTGGTACTACAATAGCCATAATTATCTTAAATAGATACACATAATGCAAGTCCGGTGATATTTAATACATACCCTATGTACATAAACCATGAGTCAGGGCTGATACAAACACAAACTAGGCTAAGGAGTTAAAAATGGTGCTTACTTGCATACTCTTCTCCGGCTTATGCTCCATTAAAGTTTGTATATCACAGATTCAGGTCTCAGTCCCGACGCAGCAAGTCTGCTAAAGTCAGTGGTTTTATCCCCGTTGTACAATCACGTAGGCAGGAGCCCATTGTCTGGGTTGAGACACTCAATCTAGAGGAGAAGGAATAAAAGGGCTCCAATGTGTAAAGTCATTCATTACAATTTGAACTGAACAGGGAAATCGGTGGGGTTGCTGGAGGTTAAGCAAGGGCAGAAAGAGGTCTTTTATCATTAGAATGACACACACACCAAAAAAAAAAGGTCTAATCCTTCAAATCTCTACTCATATCCCTTGTCTATATTCATGCAAGGAATCATAAAGAAACAATCATGTACCTGCACATTTGCAGGACCAGACACAAAATTCATTTATAACAGAATTTTATAAGCAGGCAACTACTTTTTCCTCGGATGGAGCTCCAATAAAATTTTGATATGACCTTTATATACTTTCAGATAAAATAAGATTATTTGGAATGCCATCCTACATAAGTAAATTTTCTATAGTATCTTTGAACCAGAGACATGAGAATATCCCTCAGAAGTCAGTGAATATTTTTGAAGATTGGACTTGATGTTTTTAAGGGCAGTTTTTGCAGTGGAAGAAAAGAGAGAAGAAGGTTGATTATAAAGCTTGCAATGTTGAAGGCACATCAGATTACTGGCAAATGTGGAGTGAAAGTTATTTTGCAATGCTCCAGCAGCATCTTTGCTAATTTTATTGTACTGGATACCTTTAGCCGTGGTGACATTATATAGGCATCAAGAAAAGGGGATGGGTTTTTGTAGCTACACTACAAATTTAAATAAAAAATTAAATGACAGCATTTCTTTCAAAATTGCAGAAAGTGACACTATTTTCTGGAACCTTTTATGGTCTCTGTGTCAAGACTTCCTCGCACTGCAGGCAAAATCCACAAACAGAGTTCAGGTAAACACAGCGGTGAGGAGGACTCAAACTAGAAGAGCTCAACGACAACTTCCTTTACAGTTCCCACCGCTCCGGCCAGCTGAGGAGTCATTGCCAGGGGCCAGCGGATGGTGCAGAGGAGGAACATCCTATAGGAAGGGAGAAGGGCTGAGCACACGGGACCAGGACTGTGCTGGCTGCGAAAAGGGCAGTGGTGATCTCATCTGCTGGTGCTCAGACCAGCTGTGCCCAAACCGGGAGCCCTCTCACACTGTTCTTGTCAAGGCTCTGGATTCTGCTGTCTAGTGGCAGGGTGCAAGGTCACCTTATGGAAAATCTCCGTCACTGCAAAACTACCTGGACAGCAGTTCATGAGCTGATCTTGCCATCATGTACCTCACGGATGACAGCAGAAGACCGTCAAGTCATTTTTGTCCCTTCGCGTTCTTAAGGTTTTAAAATAATTATTGGTACCTAAGAGGCTAACTAAAACAAATGGCTGATCCTATAGATTGCTACTGATGAGCCTAATGGCAACCAAAAACCACAATGATGGAACTGCTACTGTGCCCCACTACTACTAAACCCCGGTGGGGTTGCAGATGCTGAAGTTTTGCTGTAGCATTTTCACATTTAGTGAGCACAGCTTTAGAGACTTTAGATGGTTAAGTGGTGGGTTTAGGACTCAATAGACAGCAGGTTTAAAAACAGTCTTTTTTTTTTCCTATTTGAGATCCCCAGATATAATTAGCCTATGTTGCCTGTTAGGCTTGATCATGCCTGATCCGGCTGTTTTCAGAGTGCAGCTGGATCAGAGGATGGTTCAGGCATTTGCAGGATCAGAGATCACATTCTTAATTACATTACTTAATTTATCCTATTCGACTGGGTAAAGAAAACCATCAAGAAAGGTTGCCTGAGCCTATTGGGCTGGATTAAGAGAAGTTCTGTGAATTCCTTTAACCGACCATACACAAAGGAGTAACGGAGCTGACCACGGATCTGCCTGCCTTTCCCTTTTCTCCTCAACCCCTAGCAACCCCGGTTTTCTGTGCATCTACAGAAAACAGAACAAGACTTAAACTCACACCTTAAACACAAAATAAGGTAATTCCCTCACTTACCCTTTCACTACATTTTTCTGCAGAAGTGCCTGATACACAACATCTGTTAATAAGGGGCATAATCCCCCTATCCCATAACTCCATACTGTTCATTCTCAGGCCTGACGGCCTCGTTTCCAAAGGAAATACAGCTTTTACCATAGTGCTGTCTGTCCATCTGGCTGCCCATCTGTCAATCCTGTGCCCGGCAATGTATTCTGAACCTGCTGGCTAATTTTGCCCTGCTCTCCAAGGGGGTGAGAGCTTAAAAGAGATAAATATCCTGTGAGTTTTATGAAAATCAGTGGCGCGGGAGAGGCAAAAGACAATGCGTGGCCGACCTGAGTGAAAGGCGGCGGTATAAGCTCGTTAGCTAATTACTCTGCTTCTCCCGCCAGCTGGCCAGTGAGCACACGCAAACTGGCCAGCTCATCTACCTGTTAGCGGCTTGGAGCTTCTCATGGTGCATCTGGCCAGCGGGCCGAGGAGGAGAGGAGCAAGCCGGGGACCTGGGCAGAGGCCCCGTGTATATACGAGGGTAGGTAAAAGTGGAAATAAAGACAGGATGAGGCCTGGTTTGTTCCCACCTTGCTGGAAGACAAGGTTGGACTTTTCTTCTCCAGTGAAGAGAAGAACGATACACACCATCAGGATGAGGGCATCTTGCCTATACGGTTGGATAAGTAGGGATAGCAGTCCATTTAGATCCCTGAGCAAATCTCTATTTATCTTCAGAGCCTGAGAACAGCCCCCCAGTTAAAAGTAAAGGTCCCCATAATCATATACCTTGTTTTGGGGCAATTACCAGTAGAGAGTACTTAAGGAAAGAATATAAACATAGGACATGCATAGAGAACAACCTACAAAAGGAGTCTTCTTGTTCCTTCTCCACAGCTAATAAACAGAAGCAGAAACAGGCTAAGAGCCCTGTTCTGCTTTGCACTCTGCATGATCCCGAATCGTAAAGCAGACCATAAGGCAGGCTTTAAATTCTCCTCGCTCCCACCCGAACCGCTCCATGATGCTGTCTTCAGTGTAAGTGAGAAATATAGGCGCCCGAAGACAAACCGGGTTATATTTTAAAAATTCAAGTTAAAATGCCACTAGTAAGGTCGTGCAGGAAATTTGCCCCTGTGTCCAGACGGGAAGAGCCGCGCTCCAGACCTCCGTCGCCCCGAGAGTCACCTGCCGCAGGCGTTTGCCTGGCGCAACAGGCTGAAATGGTGGCACGTCTGCTGCGCTCGCCTCCGCTGCACACGCTGCGCGGGAGGGAGTTATCGTCCGTAGTCCAAGGAAGCGGACCTACTTCTGGCTCCGTCCTGCCATTAATTAAGCCAGTCTCCCCGCCGTCCTTCTATCAAATCCATTTCTATATTACTTTGGACCATCTCACCTCCCAGAACACTTAGTTTCGTGTTTTTTCCCCCTCAAATACCTTCCATTCCCTTCTGTGTTTAATGAACGTTCATCCCTACCATGAAACATGAGGCGCGAGTATTCAGGACAGGCAGGCACCTAAAAAGTCAGTTGAATGCAGAATTCCCAGTGTCAGACAAGAAGGTGCCCTAGCTAAGCCAGTGATAAAATACGTGGTAAGCAAACCCTGTGATCTGGGCAGATAGCTTAAGCTAATTGCTATTACAACCTTAAGCTAATATTTGAGCCCCGCTCTGGAGCAAGGATGTGTAACAATTAGATTACAGGATTTGGGGCATTATGAAGAAAGATAAAAACAGACGTTTCGTCGCGGTCTGTGCTGTTTTGTTTACATAGAGATAATAGCGATGATGATAATAATATTAATAACATCTATCCTGTTTGGGTCCAAATTCTGATTTGAGGAACACCAGAACAGATCTGGAAGAACCCTCGCGGCTGTAGTAGAGCTATCCCAGCTTTCCTCCGGAGGAGCTGGGAGCAGGATGGAGCATGCAGATCTCTATCTAGGGACCGTTCTGCAGTCACTAAAGAGCACAGCACGTAGCGCGATGAGTCCTAGCTGCTCCCAAGTAGGGAGCCAACGTTTCCGAAGCAGGGCCTGCCGCTTGGATATTTCTCCGTTCCTGTGTCCCGAGCATCGCTGAAAGCGATGATGACATTTATTTTACCCTGCTCCTGAGGACTGCGTGACAGCTCCAGCAACGGAAGGGGCCTCTGGTTTTTGCCATCTACAATCCTCGTGCTTTCCTCCCTCCCCCCTCCAAATACATGTGTTTAAAAACACACTCTGCTTTGAGCCGGTGATAATGTATAGCATGGGGAGAAAACAAACAAAACAGTGCTAAACTACAGAGAATAAAGCGGGTCAACATAAAGTCACGCCACACTGAAAGCGTATTACGTTTTGGTGTGCCACGGTCCACATCTTCAAAACTTTCTACGGTGTATTAAAAAAATAAAATCAAATCAACAAAACACTCTTCTTATATATATTTTTAGGGAATGCTTTTCTATTTCATATTTTCCTTTTTTTTTTTTTTTTTTGTTTCATCTCCCAAGGGGAAAAAAGTCATCCTATGCCTATAACAACAGCCAGCTCTTCTGATGAACTATAGTTTTCTTTGCCTCAGAGATATACAGGCTTACACAGTTGAGCATTTGGCCCCTGAAATTTTGCTGCTGTGGACAGCCTGGGAAAATAAATGACAAACTTTCACAAAAATCATGCAGAAATTGGGTTTTTGCTGTATTTTAGGTATTAAAAACAAACTTCATAACCAGCAGAGTTTTTCAAGGATTTACACCTGTGCCATGGAAGACAGAATCAGTCCCACAAAGCAAAGCAAATGCATGTATCCACTCAGGGATACTAAAACTGCTGTAACGGAGTTAAAAATATACATATTTGATGTTAATGGATTTAAGTTAACTCACAGCAGCTGAAAATCAGGTCCCAGGGTCACAGACAGCAAACAACCAAAACAACTTAACAACAAAAAAAGCCAAGCTTTCTTAGTTTCAGCACAATCTCATTCCACCTTTCATCTACTACAGATATGCAAGAAACCTAAAAACAGGAAAGGTAGCCAGATAAGCTGAATTTTTTTCTTACCCATAGGCACCAAGGTCCTTTAAGAGAAGTGCATCCTGCAGACGTAGATACTTGGTGGAAAACTTGAAAAACAGGTTTTAAGCAAAAGTCTTTTGAGAATTTGATCCCAGACTCAAGAGGCTAAAAGCATCACTTGAAACAGCCAGCTTAATTTATTCAAAGAAAAGCCACATAGCTCAAGGACAGGTAAGCAGGTAAATAAGTCATCGCCAGCCCCTTCTCTGCAAAGCAAGGCACCGCGAAAAGCCTGCATTAAAGTAGATCTCTGCGTAGGAAATGAAGGAGCCTCAGGTATAGACATTTGATTTATTTTTTCTAGCCGTGGCACAAGGGAGCAAGCACTGGCTCAACCTGTTGTAATAGAACATGTGGGTTGCTAGTTGTTGCGATGATATTGCAGCAGCCTCTTCATTAAAAGAGGCTGTGCCTTTCGCAGCAACGATTAATTTCCTATATATAAAGTCAAGGCATTGCCAGTGCTGGCATTGCTCTTTGCTGTTCTTTCCCCCCCCTTCACCACTTTTTTTTTTTTTCTCCCTTCTTTCTTTCTCGTAGCAAGGGGGAAGGAATGCAGTGAAGGAAGGATAGGTACTATATGTTCCTGATTCGCCGAGCTGACAATCCCTTTGCTCCTTGATTTCACTTTAATAGGATCTTCTTGTTGCCCACATACTGTAGCTCAGCGTGGAAAATCTGCGCATCAAAAGGTTGAAAGCTGGAGGCAAAAGTTGCCTCCCTGCAGGATCTGGATGGGGTGAGGGAGAGACAAAGTCATCCGGTTGCTTTGCAAACAGCATTAAGGTAGTTCAGGGAAGTCTCGGTTAAGGACATTATCCTCCTCATAAATTAATCTCCAGCAGGCTTCTAGTCTTATCTAAAAGCAGCAAAGCTAAGGAAGAGTCAAACATATTTTAAAGTGTATATCCGCCAAGGAGAAGGGGTCCGAGGATTTCTTCAGAGACAGGGGTGTATTTTTGTTCAGCAGTTTGTGTAGGCATGTGTGTGTGTGTGTGCGCGCACACGAAAGGGACCCTGTGACACAGATGTGCCCGTGACGGACAAAAGGAGAGAAGAGAAAACCAGTGGGACCGGGCAGAGTATTGGTGCGTATGAGTCTGGCTGGCATCTGCACCTGGTTGGGTCCTACTTGTAGGGTACAACCGCACGTCTCAAGACTTTTCAAGGGTGTCTCTCAAATCCTTCACTGCGAGCTTCGGAGAAAAGGCACCCTCATTTAATGCAGCTTCTGGGATTTAATATGAAAACATTACACCCTTGGACGGCCCCTGTGTTTTGCAGCGCTTCTTACAGGACTTAAAATCCAAGATCTACTACTGCTTTATTGCAGGAGGGCAAACTTGAGGGTCAGTTTTGAGGCACTTCATTTCTTCATCCTCGGGTGGTGGAGGGTAAGATCATTGCAACAGGGAAGTTGCAGGGATTAAATTGGGCATTTGTGATGGCAGGGGAAAATGTCAGCTCTGCAAATACAAGAAATGACTCTTTTTTTCCCCCCCCGCCACACTGCACGCAGCAGGAAAGAGCACGCCGGGAAGCGTGCGTGCGTGCGTGTGTACCACTTCCCTCTGCTGGAGGGAGCCCAGACTGTTACCTGCGCGTTTCGGCTGGCTCTGGAGAGCCTCGCTTCAGCCGAGCAGCAGGCAATTTCTGTAGGTACCAGAAATTCTCAAACACGGAGGGTGTACGGCACAGCAGCGATAATGAAGCGGCCGTGAATCATTTCAGTGGCTTTCATTTATGTAAAACTCTCGGCGCCGATTCTGGGGTGGAACCGAATAGCCCTTAAAACACTTGGAAAAAAAAATATGACTGGAGGAAATGGATGTGTGCTGCAGAGACTGTTTAAGCTGACACATTTCAAAAGGAGCCAGAATACCACAGCCTGGGCATGTAACACTTCTTAAAAGAGGAATGAACCGTCTGATTGCTCACTGCGCTGCATATCCAAGCACATGCCCCCCCGCCACAACCAGCACTCTTTGCAGCACTAGTGCTTTTTATTTATTTATTTATTTATTTAATATGCTGCTATCCATATAACCATACACAGATTAGGCTAGTTGCTGGGATTGTGCAAGGTCGCAGGCCAAGGAGATGTGGAGAAAAGAAGGAATTGGTGGAGAGAAGACCCTGTCCTCAGGCTATCTTCCCATTCCCCCTGCTCCTCTCCAGCATCGTCTCAAGGAGTTAAAATACCTAGTGTGGCACTGTATAGCTTACAGGTTTTCTCATCTAATCCCTTACTTATAGATTGTAAATGTCAGTGTTTCTATCACAAAGGCCCGCGATAGGCCGTGGAAATGTATAGTCTGGATGGAAATTGATTTTTTTTTCCTGTCTCAAGTATGCAGAGTATCTCACAATGTTTAAGGTATTATACATCCCCTTAGATAAATACTCAGGAAAGCAAAGCACAAAATCCCAGATTCATCATTCTCAGCTTTTATCACCAACGTGAAGTGCCTTAAGTTGAGAGCCTGGGGGATGATTTTTTGTTCTGGAGGTGTTTTCTTTCTCCGCTGGACACAGAGGGAGCAGAGGTAAACTTCTAACTTATGTGTCTAAAGTTTGGTGGGACCTGTGCTGAAGTCCATGGGACAGTGTGCTGCAGGTGGACTTTAACCACTTTGACTTGAACAAACAAACTGAGATTTCTACAGAGCCAGTGCCCAGTCCTGCCTGAAATCTCTGTCCAGTATAGGTGGTATGAGAGTTTCATCTTCCTGACTACTCAGAAAAATGGTCCTTTACGTCCTGGTGGAGAACCTCTCTGAGTCTAGCTAGGGATGTGGTGGTGGAAGTTGGCCAAGCAATGCATATTTGGGCTAAAGGTGGTGCTGGGAAAGCACTCATAAGTAGTTCCACCACCCCTATAGGACCAGCCATAACCGGGACCACCACCCTCACAAGACCACTGAGTGCCACCAGGCTTTAAGTGTTCAGGTAGTGGGAAAGTCCTCGTGAGCCAGGGCTGGGCAGCAAACTTTGCATCTCATATGGGTAGCCTACTGATCCTCTGCCATTTTTCTGATATCATCCTTGTCATCACCCTCTCATGGGTGTTCCTGTAGAGGAATTGTCATCTGGTAGCACTTTACCATCAATACATTGAATCTTACAAAGATTTTTTATGAGCCAGAGAGCCTTTCCAGGGAGACATATGCATGTTTCACAACAGGATGCACGGTTGGAAAGGAAAGAGCTACATTTATTACAAAGATATTATCCATTAGGAATTGGGAAAAAAAAAAAAGTCAAGTTTATGTTTTAGGCCCAACACTTTCTTGTTTACCTACCAGTTTCCTCAAATAGCCTGATTTTGTAAATGATGTATATTCCCTCTAGCTTTCCTGGAATCGTGGTGGCTGCTTCTGCTCCGCAGACTGGCTGGCCATGCTGCTTCTCTGTCACGTTTACCCACACTACCACAGAACAAGGCTTGTTCTGTACTTTGTATTACAGTTTCGACTGTAAATCCAGCATCACTAAAACATCAGTAAACAACTTTTTATTTTGTATTTGCCTGTATTTCCCTTTGTATAAAAATGAGAGGTGAGAAAATATGGAAGGATTCCACCACATGTAACTTTATTTATTTATTTATTTATTTATTTATTTCTAGCGGGAGAAGGATGGCATTTGCCTGGCAAACTGAGCTATCAAGCCAATCTAAATTACCAGAAATGCTTGTTGCAAGTAGAAAGGACAAAGCTGTCCATGCTCTCTGTTAAATAATAAACCTAATATAGCTGGAAATAGGCAGTTCTTTATTCATGTGGGAAAAAAAAGAAAGAGAAACAGAAAAAGCCAAAATATTTTATTGTGTATATTAAAAGGTTCTCTGAGAGAATAGAGAACGACAGACTTTCTTCTTTCTCCCTGATCAAGAAATTCTGACTTCAAGCAAGGAAAAATAATAAATGATAGAACATACTGACCACAGGACAGATGCTTTATTTGCAATGGCATTTGGTATATGTCTGATATCCCTGATTACCTCCCACTGTATACATTCATCTGGCAATGAATTCCTGAAGATAGGGAATAAGGTTTTAAAAGCTACTCTACTATCATGCAATATGGTTGCATCCCTTTTCGTTCCTACTCTCCCTTGACCAGAAAAGTAACAGGCATGTAAATAAAATCAAAAGGCAAATGTAATTCAATGGCGACTCTCCTTGAAAAGGGGATGAAAAATATTCTCCCCTCTCATTAGAGCAACTGTTTGCAACCAAATGGGCCTGAGAAGGGACAGTGATGGAAGAAGAGACCTGAGGCAAAGCAAGAACTGAAGGGGTAGCTTCTAAGGGACTGTCACATTTGGCTGAGGACAGAGAGGTTTGGCAGGGCTACAACTGGTCCATCATCCTGCTAGAGAAAGAATGAGGACATGAGGTTGATTAGGGAGGAAGCAATGACCTTAATTTTGTTTCCAAAGATGCTATTCCTTCCTTAAGCTGATCTGAAAAGAAAAGAAAAGCAAAGAAAAGAAAAGAAAAGAAGAAAAGAAAAAAAGAAAAGAAAGGAAAAACAAAAACAAAAACAACAAAAAAAAAGATGCACTTTTGTAGAAGTAGAAAATAATATAGCATATGCTGAGAAGCAAGTGGAAGCTATTTTGGTCTGTGGCTGTTAAGGCACAGCAGGGGTGCTGTCAGGGAACGGCTGGAGCCTCCGTGGCCTCTCGCTCCCCGAGATGAGTCAGGATGCTCAGAGGAATCTGAAAAGAGGACACCACGGTGAAGTTTCAGTCCTGAGGCAGGGCACTTCTGGGCCTCAGTTTCCCTCATCCAGAACAGTAGGTTAAATAATGCATACTTTCCAAACCTTTCACAGGTTTTTGATATCCTCTAGTAGAAAGAGGGTTACCTCTGGTAAAGTGTTTAATACCAAGGAGTAGTGTCCTCCCACCGGCGGGAGAAGAGTGTTTTCGGAAGAGCTGCAGAGTCTGACTATCAGCTCTGTAAGGCTCTGTCAGACATGACAACTGCAATAAATATTATGGAGCTAAGTGTGATTTCACCATTCCTGCGGCTGTCGGCTTTACGTAGCAAGATGCATGAGGGCCTTAACTTGGCAGAGGTGTCCCCACTGAGGATCAGGCCTTCCTTGCTGCTCTTTGCTATTCGTCTGTGTCTTGTGCCATACTCTGTACAAATGTTTGCAATGATTTGTAAGCAATCTATGCAGAGGTAGGGCCAGCTGAGAATTATTATTGCACTCAGACAGCTTTATGCATTGACAGAAGATAAAATAACTCATCTCCTTTCTGTGTTTTATATACACAATATATATATGTATAGTTTATATACGTATATATTTATGCATAGTCTAACACACACACTCACACATGTATGTATGTATGTATGTATAGTTTTAAAGTGTCCTTACTCACATTCTAAACATAGGGCTAGTAGCTTGCATTTATATTTATACCTTTTTTCTTTGGACCCACCACACTAATGTTCAAATTGAATAAAGATAGTTCTGTTTAGTTTTTTTTCAGACTATATAATTTCTAACATCACAGAAACACTCTGGTTCAGAACATCACTCCTCAGACCCGGAGTTGGACCACTGCTACTGAGCAACCATGCGCTCAAGTCATCTTACTTTCCTTGTAAACTGAGGAGACCAATGATTTGTAAAAGTGCCTTGAGATCTATGGCTGGGAAGTGTCAGGTAGGTGCCAATTGTGACTATAAATATAATCCGGTCAGCTAAAGGGGTTAGCTCTTTCATAAGCATATTTTTAAACTAAGGATGCTGAAAATTTCAGACTCTCTAAGCTAGACTGCTTCCAAAGCTTTCCAAATCATCTGCACTGAATTCAGTGAGATAGTTCATGAAGGAAGGGGCTACTGTCAAGAAGGCAGGTGGCATTTGCCAAACTCTCTTTAGCCACTAAAATCAACAGGATCAACATTAAGTATTATATAACAGTTATGATTCTTAGACGACTAAATTTTTCATCTATCAGAGCTCTCAAATTTTGACAACAATTTTGGGCCATTGATGGAATTAGGAGTAAATGTGTGTTCCTACACAGAAAAGCAGTCCAGTAATTTTTCTTTCTCTTCCCCACCACACGTTTCTGGTTTCACAGTCCATAATGCACAGTATCTCACTCAGCTCCACTAAGATTTCTAACGCAAAGTCGCTGCAGCCCATGTGAAATTTATTCTCCATTCTTAAGGTTCAATGACTGGTGGGTCAGTGCTGTTAATGTGATTTCCACACTGATGCAGCCATAGCCTTAAATGACAATGATGACAGTATTGTTAATTTATGCAGGCATTGAAAAGAAAGCTAACCCATAATTTTGTTATGTTTTCAGGGCTTGACTTCTGTTCTAAATGTCAACAGGGTGTGCAAATGCCACGCAAGTCTCCCTTAGGACTTGGCTCAAATTCATATGCAGATACTTCTGAGGACGTCTTGGATCATGAGTTTAAGAAACTCATCTTACATATAGTAAGGGAAAAACAACCACGACAGATGATATAAAAATACTGTGTAAACTCCTGAGGGCTAATATATATTTATATGTGTATATGCATACACACATACACACACACACACAATGCGCATAGTATTTAATGTATTTCTCTTTGACCAATTTTAACAGTCCTAAAGTGTAATGTGCTGCTATTCCTTACCACTCCATCTTACCTGTTCGGATTATATTTCTAGCTAATTTTCCACCTTTTCCCCTTTTTTTATTTTCACCTTTTCTATTTAATTTAAGAGTAAATGTTGAAAACTTCTCAGAAGGATAGCCCTGGAAGCCATCTCTTCAGAAGAAATAGTGTATAAACACTGGGCAAGAAAACTTCGCCAGACTGCTTGAACAATGCACCTCAGCTTTTTTCTGCAAGAAGTTTGTTATAGATGTGAAAGACCTGATGATGCAAAAGCTGAGAAATGGTAGGAATAGTCTAAGAAGCAGGCAAACAAAAGGGTGAGGAACCTCAAGAAGATGGGGAGGTCTCCACCTCAAGGGCATGTGAACTTCACAGGAAGAGATACCTGGAGCACTAGAAGCAAGGTGTTTCTTATCAGCCTGTGGGGAATTGTTAGGCTACAGAAACAAGTTTAGCAAAAGGCTAGAGGGGACAATGTTTTGTGCAAAGGTTACGCAGAAGATTCAGGACACAGGCTGGGCTGTAACAATTTGTCTTTTGGGACTAAGCACAGTGCTTCCCTTACAGGCTAAATTGTAGCCTCCCTTCGTTTCCATTTTACCAAACCTCTGAAAGTTGTCCAGGCCTCCAATGTATTAGAGCAATCAAGAACGTAAAATATGCCAACTATTCCTGTTGAGTTTGAAACATAAAATTGACCCTTCTCCCCATACATAAGCAATAGACTTATTGCTTCTCTGCCCCTTCCCTCTTACTACTTGACTCGTGTCTTTGGAAATGATACGGATCAGGTGCCTGGCTGCATAGAAAATAAGCAGGTTAACAGCATTTAGGAATCTGCTTGTCTGTCAGTTTGACAGTGTAGAAAGAGTTACTTCTACACCTATCTCTTCACACAGGTAATAATTTGGTTGATTTACTTCATTAAAAAAAAAAAAAAAAAGTAGAATGGGTTCTGACCAAAGCCCATTTCCTAATATTAGGAGTGGCCTGTGCCACAGAAATACACTTTTATGCGCTGCATGAGTAGCAGTCAATGAGATGACTCTGGGTTAAACAAGCAAGAAGAAAATATTTTGGAGGAAAAATGTCTCATATTGTTAAAGTGAAACGATAGATGGAAAGGTAGCATTAGTATTACTGTCCTGCTCCCTCCAATTCCTCTTAGGGGTATACAAAAAATAACATTATTCTGGACTTACTCCTGTTTCTGAACTTAGAATAGAGCTAGTTCTGAACAAGGCTTTGCAGACCCAAGATTTCCTAGAGATTGAGATGAGCCAGATTCATGCCCATCTGTGACATCTGGCCCTCATGGCAAGCTTCCTAATAGCTCAATTGGTTTGGCTACCAGGTTTGATTTGACATCTCCTCTCTGCCAGATCAGGTATATGACTATTATACACATTAAGAAATCAAAGTTATAGATTCTTGTGATTAAAAAAAAAAAAAAAAAAAGTGAGGCCACATACAAAAAATCCTTCTTCCAGTTCTGATCTTGAACATAAAATAACTTTTATGTTCATGAAAACTAAACCTTTCTATCCCCCAACCACCACCACCACCATCTATCTTTGTCTCTTCTACTGCTCTGCTTTCGTGCCAGTCACTTCTTATCCTCTTTATCACAAAGTAGTGAACACGAAGACTTATTTGAAGCCAACATCAATGCTGATGTATTTTGGCAGTGTACTAAGGAGGGTACAGAGTTATAAAGCTGCTGGCAATTACCTTTCCTTACTGACTGAACATCGCTTGAACAGGTGATATGCATTGCAGCATGCAGAACGTTTGACATCCCAAATCTTTCCTTGTCAAAGCAGGAACAGTACCTGATTCCACGTCTACAATGGCTTCATTCCTTGAAAAGCTGTTAGCAGCTATTGTGTTTTTCAGATTTATTCTGTAACAGGGTTTCAGAGTTGTCTGTTGAACATCACTATCAAGGACTAGGCAGATTTTGTTGTCTATGTTTTGGGCTGATCATGGAATTAAATACAGATTTTTGAAACGTCTCTTTGAGGTTTCTGTTACTAATGAGCGTCTTCAGAAATAAATCTTGAGTGTCAAAAAAAAAAAGTTTAATGTTTCTGTTCCATTTGCTGTCATTTTGTAAACTCTCTTGAAATCAGCCATTCAAAATAGTAAACAGATATTCTAATAATAATTAACAAGTATTTCTGTGAGTAGGGGAGCAAACAAAGCCTGCAAACCTGTGGGTTTCTGTTGTAGCCTATATACCACCCCGCTCTACCACAACAGCCCCAGTTCTTTGCCTCCCTTCTGATTCCCTTGTGATCTCATCCACCACTTCCAAAGTCATTCCAGTTCCTGTAGATATCCCATAGATTATCATTTCCCCTTGGCACCCTCAGTGCCTCCAGGTTCTCTTCTAAGTCTAGCAATTACCAGCTGGCAAAAGGCACCACATGCTGTGGCTGGTTCCAAAATACGCATGTGATAACTGTCTGGTCAGTACACCCAGGGTGATAGTGCAGTGTCCGACCGAGCAGCAAAGAGTCTTATTGCAGCCTTTCTAAGCTAAGGGTTGCTCCCAGATTTGGAGGGTATTAATTTCAGTCTTTCTCTGTTACCCTCCCATTAATTTGCATGAAACTTATCAGTACCTCGTTATATTTTCTTGGAGGCTTCCAGCCCTTGTCCAATATGATTAATTCAACAATGATTTCAGTTGTTAGTAAGGGGACTGATAAGCAGATGGACAGACAGAACAACTGCATAAGCCTTTAGGAAACCAGAATAAAAATTAGACTGTCAGGAAGCTTGTCCTCTAAGGAGCTCAGGAGACTTGATATCTATTCATGAATTCCCCTTCATGACACCACCTCATCAGAGAAAGAAATATTATTGTCCTTAATTTATAAATGGGTCAACAGAGGCATGAAGAGGTTAGGAGACTTCTCAAGGTCTTCGGGCAAGTCTGTGGCAAAGCCAGGGATATTTCTGTTGACTGTCCTGTCTTATAACATCAAATGCACTGTACTTAATTAGGTCTTTGGTAAAGGTGTGGCTTTATAATGCAGAGGGACTAGGTATAAAAACATTATGCAAACCACAGAGAATATTTTGGGATGGCTGGCACGTCCTCACTTGCTGGGTCCTCGATGATTCTGGCTCGCTAGTTAAATTGACAGTATTGCTGACTTGAAGCTATAGCTTATGTTCACGGTTACATAAAACATGAGCTTTTTCATTCCAATATGGCTTATGTGTTAGGTTTCAGTGGAGCAGGCTCCTTTCCTTATGGTATTAACAGGGCTGCTTCTGCATTGATGCTGGCCCTGACTGACTTCCTCCTCAGACTACATTTGCTAGCGAGATTGTCTTCGCATCACCTCATCTCAAATTCAGATCTTCTCGGTCAAGCTTTCTCTGTCAGCCCCTTCCTCTGCTTAAAGCAGGCTACAGCTCCTGCCTATAATGTGCCCTGCAGCCAAGGATTTCAAATCCTAATGCCTTTCGAGCACTAGTATTGCCTCACAATGCCCCTGTATTTTAGACAAATATAATTTTTTTTTTCACAGATGGGAAAAAGGAGACACAAAGAGGTTATATAAGTCCCCCAAGGACGTTTAAGTTGGATGAAAAGGGAAAAAGTCTGAGGAGCCCCAGTATGACATTCTGTCTCAGTGAAATCAACAGCAAAAAAAAATTAGTTCTCATTTCTTTCTCCCATAATCCCATGATTCTTATTGCCTGGTATTGCACCACTTGTTGTTTCAAAAGGCTTTGGTCTCAGCTGCATTTTCCCTGGCTTCATTGCATATTTTCTTCACAACAGTCGTCTTACAATTATTTGAACTCCTTGGATATGACCCTGTCCCCTAGTCTCTGTCTCCTGATCTGATTTTGTGACCTTCACACACACCTCATAAAGAGAGGTTAGAGAAGTTTACCAGGGAAACTTCAGTCCTTCAGACTCAGCTTTGTTTTTGCAGACTGAATGGCTCTTAAAACCCTGGGAGTTTGTATTATTAAGGACTAAATGGACCTTATGAAAGACCTTAGTGATTTGCCTGTCTATTCATATCTTAAACCAGAGTGCTTAGATCTTGCCACACCTCACTCTATGAAACATGTTTACACTCACAAGTCTGATTAATTTTAGTCAAATTAAGTTGCTGCTAAGTTTTCCCTATTATCATGTCATCAACATCAGCTTTGGTAACATCTCAGATCAACTTAACAAGTCACAGATGCTTTGAACCTGCCTTTTCTCCATTCCCCTGAACTCTAGGTTTACCCACTGGCAAAAGAGCAAGAGGATGTGACATTGTTCTTAGAGGCAATCCCATTAAAAACCAAACCAAACAAAAAAACAACAGTTGTTTAATCTCTGCCTTTCTATCTAACTGCTCTGTTGCTCAGCTATGAATCACAAAGGATAAAAAATAATAATCTCATAAGTTAGGTATCAGGATGGGGACTCAGGTAGCCTGGATTCAACTTCTGCCTATCTTGCCGACTTTCTCTGTGACCTTGGGCTAGTTGTCTCCTCATTTTTAGAAGGAGTATCACAACTTTTTCTTGCACCTTTGGCTGAACTATGTGATTAGCTCATCAGGCAAGCCTCGTTTCTTCCTATAGCCACATATGTGCCTACCTAGCACATAAGGTCCTGATTTCAACTGAAGTCTCTAGGTGCTAATGCAATGCAAAGACATTGCAATCAAACTTTGCAGTCAAATGTGCTGTCTAAACCAATCATTTAGTGCAGGATAAAAGCTTTTTATGATCCCATGACAGAGAAATAAATAAACAGATAGAACAATTCACAATATTTCAGATCACATTGTTTTGGGCAAGAACGAGAATTTAGTAACAGTGTGACAGCAACCCTTAGTTCTCCTCTCTAAAAACTCCCATTGAAATGCTGCTTTCCTGTACTTTGCATTTTATTACTGGAGCACAGCAACAATGTACTAAAAATAAATTTAAATGTATTTTCACCCGACCATCTTGCCACTTGAGGATTCTAGCCATTTATGAGATGTGATAATCTTTTAACTACTTTTCTCAATTAAAGAGCAAGCGCGCTATTCCACTGTAAACAGGATTTAACTCACAGAGCTGGCTGACGCTAAACCAGGAGCCTGCCACATCCAATCCACTTTAGGATTTTCTAGAACAGCAATTCACAAATGCCCCAGGGCAGCTAGATTTGGCTATCAGGAGTTTTGCGTATGTCCATTGTGCTTCCAAATAATCCACATTATAACACCTTGACAATCAAGACCGTGGTCAGCATGGATTCACAGGAGATTTGCTGCTCAACATGACAGCTCACCTGGAATTTTTGATGAAATCTCTCCGTTTCTGTCCTTTGCATGAAACTATTAATTTGTTGAAACTGGAAGCAGCCGCAAAAAACACACCAGCTTCAGTTTAAACTTTTGTCAGGAAAGAGTTTTCTGGCCACAGCTACGCATCTGTGAAGCAGAAAGTCACTCACCCCAAAAGACCTGGCTGCTTGGTGACCAGCGAGGTCCTGCTGCAGCTGCATAAATAATGAAATATTCATTCAGCCAGAAAAAAGACAGGCTCTTTAGTCCTATGGTTAAAAAGTAATTTGGGACATAAGAAATTTGCACACTGAAGTCCTTGCTCTGATAAACATATTTATTCACATAAAGAGCTTGAGCAACAGAGGGTGAAAGAGAGAGAGACTCGCCTCAGGGAGCCAGAAGGTGAGGACATGCTCTCGAGGGACAGCTCAAGAGGTCTTGGCATCTGAAGTGGCTGTTCCGAAAATAAAATTGCTAGTAATGACACAACGTCTGCACACGCTCCCTTTCCTCTTCTCCTTAAGAGGGCTTGGTTTCGTCTCAGTATGAACTTTTTTTTTTTTTTTTTTTTGAAATCTTGAATAGTTTTGTGGGGACAGGAAAACCATTTCCCACCCAACTCTTTATAGCATCCATCACCGCAGAAGCAGACACTCAAATACTAATGGTGCCTGTAAAGCATAAATTGAACTTTACTAAGTAAAATTAAACCAATTAATCATAGGCCAAAACTTTGGGAAAAAATAGAAGTTTTACAGTGTGCTGTGAGAGCTGCCAGCTTCCGGGGCTTGCAGGAGTCTCGCAGGACCCCGCGTGTTACTCTGCTCCTGCAACAGCTTATGTTGAAAACGGAGATTTAACAGGGCCAAAGTTGTTGCAGTTTAGAAGGTTATACTTATCTCTAATATAGGCAAAGTAACTCAGATTTCAGCTTCTTTGCTTTGTGGAAGCCTTTTTTTGTAAAGCAGGGCTAGAAATTTCCCGAGGATGGCTTGTTTCGCAGTTCACCAGGTCTTCCTGTCCCCAGACAGTCTCCTGTTGAAGATGTATATTTTTGTAGATATCCCCCTCTTGCTCCTTCTCCTTTCCTAACGCTGAGAGCTATCACACATGCACACACACGTACACACAAATACGGCAGGCATACATGGGGGGAAATATTCAGCCCTTCGCAGCTAGAGTTTGCCTTGAATGAGTCTCCCTTGGCTTTCGATAGGTTGTCTTTCCCCGCTGACCACAGAGAGTGCCTGGTTATTCTAGCATGTACAAATATTCCCCTTTATTTGAAGCCTTGGCTTTTTTTGGACTGGACAGATGGGTCGTGCATGGGCGCAGCGTGGCAGTGCCCTTTCAGCAGGACCATTTGCAGAGGTGCTGACAAGCCAGGCTGGCTCAAGGAAGGAGGAATTCAGACCATTGCTGTCCTGATAGGTACCACTGTGGATGCTGCCCTGTTAACATGCTGCAGAAGGCTGCATATGTGCTTTCTGGCAAAAACACCTCCACGCCGCAATGCATTTGGCAGTGCAGTCCTCAGTCCCTTACTGCCTAGCTCAAATTGTTGATTTAAACCTAGCTCTGCTGTTGCACAGCCTCAGAGGTAATCACCCTTTCTCATCTGCTACTTGAAGAGACAGATAGGCCAACTGCACCAGTAAAGAACAGACTAAATGATTTGCCTGAAACTAGCAGAATATGTCATCCTGTTAAGAAAAAAAAAAAAAACACAAAAAACCTTAAACTCCTACCCCCCCCCCAAAAAAAAACCCCACTTAATTTATGAGCAAATGTGGCAAGAAGCCAAAAGAGGATGGTTTGGACATTATTCAGGGATCTTCTTGAAAGCAGCATGTACCAGAAACTGCATCCTACATCCTACCCAGTTTTGCAGACTCAGGATGTGTGAGATGAGCCTGCTTTCTCCGAGCTAAATCCAACCAGCAATTATTCTGAGATATATTTTATGATGGTAAAGACAATGGTGACTGCAAGCGTGTGAGAATTTAGGGAATCTGGATTTTGGTCCAAACTTTAATCCAGTCTTACTTGGTTGGGAAGAAGACACTGCTTCTCTGTGCCCATTAAGACAATAATACTTGTCTCTTTTGGCTTGGAGATGAGCAAGTGAAAACTGGAGCGTAATATGTAGCCTTTCATAACTCTTTTGAACTCCAGGTATTGCACTGAAACTTTTTTTATAAGCTCACAAGATACGAATTATGGCATGGTAGAACACTGAAGCGGAATGGGCTTTGAGATGTTATTTAATCCATCCCCTATCTGAGCCATACCTAAGCCATTCCTGACAGATGATTATTTAGGCTGTTCATTACCTCTTCAGGAAAATTACCCAGTGTTTATCTATACTTAGCTTTAGTGTTTTTTTTTTTTTAAAGTAGATGTTCCCTTCTGAATTTTTTTCTTGTGTTGTTGCTGGTGGACATGTACAGAATGTACTCATGTCCTTTTTGCAGCAACATTTTCATACTATAAATTGTGAGACTGACCCTCAGCCCTTTCTTCTCTTTAGTGAACAAAACCCATTTCTTCAAACTTCCCTCAGCAGACACATTTTCTTGATGTCTGATGATTTTCATTTCCTTTCGCTGGACTTTTTCTGCAGCTCATACAGTATTATTAGAAGTATGGTGCATCAAACTGATCGTGGTACCTCTGCTAATGTAGCAATTAGAAGTAATTAATTTATCTGACTTGCATGTCTGGTTACACATTTCAGAGTGACATTGTTTTGCAGCAGTATATTGTTGCAGTTTTAACCCCAAATTTACTGTAATCTTCAGACATAGATAGGCAGAACTGCTCCATGTAATATTGCAGCTGATTGCTCCTAAATGTAGCTCTTCACAGTTGTCTTTCTTATTCTAGAGTATCTACCAAGGTCAATTTGAATTTTACATTTCTGTCATGTTCTCTACGTGTTTCAAGCTCTCCTTGCTTGGTGCGATCTGCAACACTAGGAAATGGATGTTATTCCATCCTCCTAGCCATCGATGGAAATACTGAACGGAATCAGATCACAACCTGACCACTGCACATCCTCCAGTGGAATCCCTTTGCACTCGAAGAGAAATCTTCTAGCACATCCACTTCTACTGTAGTTTCATCTAAGCCTAGATTCGTTATGAGAGTGACACCTCAGAGCCCATCAGAAGCCTTACTGAAGTTAAAGAAAAGAGCTTACTCTGGGAATTTATCATTGTCCAGGAGTTATCAAAGATAACTGTTACCAGAGTGCTTCTGCTGATTTCTTAAATATTCTATGAGGGATTATGTCAGGCTCTGCTGATTTGAAAACATCTAACTTATCCAAGCAATCTCTTACCCTTCTTTCCGTATTTTACTGCTAGTTCACACTCCTTCAGCCTTGGTATCAATTTTGTTAGTCACCTTATCACAGTTAATCTTTCTAGTGAAGAATAAAGCCAAAAAGGCATTAAATGCTTCAGCCACATCCATCAGTTATTTTCTTTCTTTGACCATTGAGTAATGGTCCTATACTTACATTTCTTTTAGTGGCAGAACTGTTTTAGGCCCCTCCTCCCCCTTTCCCCTTGCTATTCCTTTTTCCCTTGCGTTACCACGCATTTGTGCCAGTACAACAGTTTGCAGGACCGCATGGTGAACAAATTAACTGATTCAAGTTAAAAATAAACATGTTTTGCTGGGTTATTTCTTCACACTCTTTCCTTCCTCGTCTTCTTATTACTAATGCAACTACCTAATATGTTTTTATATTGCTATATATCCTTTGCATAACATTTTTCCCTCTCCGATTTTGTCCCTATGTGCTTGTGCTTATATTATTTCCCTCTAATTTGACCTACCTTCCACTTTCTCAATAATTTCTTCCTGCATTTCATATAATGGAGATGATCATGAATTGGAAAAGCTCCTATGAATCCTCCTAAACTTTCTTCTACATTATGATAATTTGTGCTCATGCCCCAAAGTTGTTTCAGTGTTCTTTGGGTCACTTTCCCCCTAGATTTGCTTCCCATAAGATGTCCTCTACCAATTATCTGAGTTTATTGTCATCACTATTCTTAAAGACCATTATTCTCTCTTTGCTTTTTTACTTTCTGATTCTGCCTCTTGTCTTCCTAGGAATCAGGATAATCATCATTCTCCCACTTTCTTCCTACTTTATTTTCTCACACAATTCATATCTGTACCGGTCAGAAGGGAATCTCCAAAAGCCTTCTCTCTAGTCAACTGTCCCAGCTTTTCGGTTAAAAGGATGTTCCCAGAGGAATTCAAGAGTTTGCTATTCATGCTATGTCTCTTTCTGGCAGACGTTTGGGTGTCATCATCCTCCACTGACACCAACATTTAGGGCTTGACAAACTCCACAAGTTGTTCAAAACCACCCCATCATCTGATCTACCCAGTCTGGTGGTCACCACAAACCCAACCCACCACGCTGCTACTTTCCTTTTTATTTTGGCAAGACGGATTCAGCAAGTCCATCTCATGCTGTATGCTGGGTCTCAGAGCCAATGATGTGTCCTTGATATAGAAACAGCAGCATCTTCTCTCTTTTTGGCTGTCCTTTCTGAACAGGCCCTACCTTTTTGCATCAATATTCTAGTCATGTGCATTAGCCTAGCAAGCCTCTGCTAAGCCAATTAAGACATAATTCTAATTATGTAATAAGATTCCCAATTCCTCTGGCTTATTCCCCATACATCTTACATTAACGTACAACCATTCAAAATGTTCACAAGAATGACCCAGTGGTTTTATTTTTATCTCCCCTTTGGCCCTTTATGTTTACATCCTCTTCTTCCTGACGAATTTAAATCTGTCCATATCACCCTGGTTTATACCTGGTAAGAAAAATACTGGGGTCATATGTAGCAGCATTGAGATAAATCATTGTCCTCAAATATTGCACTATTAAAATATTAAAGCATTTTAAGGACTTGAATTTTGCAAAGGAAGATCTTTTCTGTGAAACAGCGACACAGCTATTGGGCGTGTTAATAGCTCTAAAACAAGAATGAGTGAGAAGGACAGGTATTAGTCAGTGGAAAAAAAATCGTCCACAAATAAAAATCAGACAGACTAGGAATGAGTCATGCAGATGATTTATCATTAATAGAGAAATTTTCCAAACCATATTAGAGCCCCCCCCCCCCCCCACACCTTATCACCCCAGGCTATCCCATATACTAGCTATTACTTTATTTGGGAATAGCTTTCTGTTCTCTTGGAGAATATGTTTATAAATTGTCTTGCATAGTCAAATTCCAGAGGACTTCAGACTGCTGACCAAGCAGCCCTTCCCTATGTTTCCTACATTAAATGTTACAGATTTCCATTGCTTTCTTTTATGCAAATCAGTACCTGCATGCAAGTACCTGCTCGTACACACACAGATACACACAGAGCCAGCAGATTAGCAACCTGAAAGTTGCAATTAGGCAAAAGAAGGAAAAGGATGACATGTATCAACTACACTAAATGGCCATGTTACAATGTGGCTGTAATAACAGATAATAATACTTAGCATTTCCATGGCGCTTCCCTTGCATCATGGAGTTGTATTTTGGCAGCAGCTTTCTATTCATCCATGCTTTTTCTGGCAGGTATCCTCCAATGTAGGAAACCATTATGCCTTTAATCCTAATCATGCTACATTTCTTTTGGTCTTCTGGAGCACGTGGTACTGGTCATTATTAAGTGAACTGCTATTGGGACCACTGCTATTCTACAGAAATGCTGTTAATCTGAAGCAGGCTGTAGGAGCTGGGTTAGAACAAACATACCTTTAGTGTAGGTTTCTGTTCCCCTGTGCTGCAGGTCCCCACTGAAGTAGAAAGAATGTCATTGTGCCCATTTTACAGATGCAAAACATGGAGGGAGTACCAAAGAAGTAAAGTCCCAATAACCTCAGTTTGGGAGTAGTCAGCTTGGGAAGCTTTGAAGACTTATGATCCTAACCTTTAACGCAGGAATTTTACACTATGCAGTCAAAAAATAAAACATTGAAGACTGCAATTGTATGAATCCCATTAGTTGTGAGAAACACACTAATTATGAGTGCAGCGGCTTTTTTGTCAGTGGATATAGACAGGCAGCTCCAATGGGAAATTGAGATCTTGGGAGACGCACCCACAGCAGAGGAGTCCTGAGTCTCCAAAATCAGGCTTCTCAGTAAAATCCCTAAAGTTAGGTATGGCAGATCCAGTCTTACATGACTCACGCGGAGCTGTTAGCAGAGCCAGGACTAGAAGAAACAGCCGCTCGGCTCCCTGCCCGCTGTTGAGATGATCATGTTGAGTTTCCTGCAGAGCAAGGCCCATGGGAGGGACCCACATGCTGGGCACCGCAGCAGGTCCCGAGCCTCTGCCTGAGAGCTCCAGCCCACAACTTGTCTTGCACCAAGCCCCAGCACCTGATTTACTGTGCACCATCCCTACCAATAAGCATCGGCTGTAATGTTTTAACTGTAAATGTCATTTAAAAATGAATTCAAATATACAATAGAGAAATAGGCAGCCTCAGGGGGTGGAAGCCCTTAAATCATGGTCACTGTCATGTGCAAGTGGATGGCTCATCTCCCATACAAATAGTGGAAGTACCGCAGTGCTAATAAAATAAGGCCTGCTCACAGCAGACACAGGCATATCTTTCAGCCCACTCTCTGTGATAATAGATGTAGTAACGTTTTGACTACCGCCTCGTGTTTACTGTGGGCGTTAGCTGAGACATTTCCATGTAAATAAAACATTCATCAAGCTCACAAAAAAATGTCTGTGGAGCAATTATTGCACAAGAATGGTGAGCGCTGGAGGAGCAGGCTCAGTCGTTGACTCCCTATAGCTACCTGCTTAGGCTTGCGGTGAAGGAAGCTGCTGCTTTCACAAGTGTTGGAATGAGGTCAGGTCTCCTGTGTTGAAGCTGCATGGGCCAAGGAATAAGGCTTGGCACCAGGAGACCTGGTTTCTATTTGCATAGCTGCTGCTGAGTTACTGTATGGCCTTGAGCAACTCACTTTGCTGCTCCATGATGCTGTTTCCCATCCATCTGTAAAATGGGGTTAATGGTACTTATCAGCCTTTGCAAAGTGCTTTTGAGATGCAGGGATGAAAATTATGGTGAGCGCTAATTGTTTTCACTCTCTCCATGGAGAGAAGCTCTTTCCCTTCCAGGAGTGTAAACCCAAGCACATTTGCTATTGGCTGCAGTGCTTAAGTCTTCATCTGCATCCTTTCCCATAAGTTTTCATACATATGATATGCAACATCTGAGCCTGTTGGGCTGGGTACTGTACAACCTTCTAGGAATGATGGGCAGTGAGACAGAGCTTGCAATCCAGAGATGTCGGAGCAGAGTGGGGGAAAACAAGTGTTATTCCTAGATAGGAAACTGAGGGCAACAAGAGGTTGAGTTGCCTCATCAAGGTCAGAAGGAATAGACTTAAGAAGCTGTGACTAAGCCCATGTCTCCTGGCCTCCAGGTTAGTGCATAACCATGAGAGCTTCCTTCTTGTCTGTTGCCCTGTCCTTCTGGATTAAAATTGTAGGCATTGTCAGGAAACTTTATTATTATTATTATTTAGGCTTCGTTTTCCAAAGAACTAACACTCCTCAAATAACTGCTGCAGAATTTTCACTGACACCATGCAGTAATGGGATAAGTAGTTGAAATTTCTTAGTTACTGGGAAAGAAGGGCTTCAGAAACCTTAGCTTATTAGCACATTAATTGCAGCTGTCACAGACAGCAATTATTTGCTCAATTTTCCTCAAATTCATCCTTTTCTTAAAAAAAAAAATGAAACCAAAAAGCAGGCTAATGAATATGCAGAGTATCCTGCACTTGAAATCCTGTTCTCAATTTGTGGCTGGCTGTGGCTTCCTCCTATCTGTATACCTTGCACACCTTTCAGGCACATTTGATTGACAGCTGTCCTGCATGCTTAGCAAAACAGAGTTTAATCCCTCATATTATGGACAAATGTACTTTGACAGCTTCAGTGCTTAGCAACACATGCTGAGCCATCCACTGATATCCTCTGGAGCAAACACCAAATTGTCTCAACTCCAGTGGACATTTTGGGTTCATCTGGAGCCACCTGGACAATGGAAACCAGCTGCAGCAGTAGGCAGGGGGAAATAGGAAATACTGCAAGTCAGTCCTGTGATTATGTTTCTCCTTTAGCTGTAGTGACTGAAAAAGCTCAGGAAAACATGTTCCTCACCTTTAGTGTTTTCCTAACTCCAGTTCTCCAAGCTGTTTGCCCCCATTACTCCATCTAGAGTGGAGAGCATAGTCCAGGAGAATTACAATATCTCTGGGAAGGAGGCAATTCCTTTCTCAGATTAGGACTTCAGGTCTTAAAACCATTCTGAGGAGCCTAGATCCAGCTCTTAAAAGACTTCTAAGGCTGTCTTCATGTACATATGCATATATAAATAGATATATGTGTATGTAGATATATATATAGATATATGTATATATATGTATATATGTATGCATGAATGAGCAGTATTACAGCCACTGCACTGAGAAGGGGTGAGTTCGAGAGATGAGGGATTAGGCTGTAAACAGTCTGTAGGGAAAGAAGAATATATGCCCGTTGCTGGGAGGCCCAGGAAGACATGTGCTTCATCCACTTATTTCAGGCCCTAAAAGCGCTGGCAATTTTAACCGAGTAACATTAAGCTGGTACAGTGTATGCAAAATCAATTTGTTATGAAGGAATATTTAGTACCGTTATTTAGATTAGTGCATTTTATCACTAGACGGTGCTTTTATGACCATCTAGTGTAACCTTCTGCATATCACCTAGCAATCTCTGTAGCTTCATAACTAATGGCTAAGCTATAGCATATCTTTTAAAAAGACATCACATCTTGATTTAAAGCCTTCAAGTCATGGAAAATCTAACACTTCCATTGTAAATTGCTCTCCAGCTTCATTACTCTTGCTGCTAAAATTTGCACCTTATCTTTAGCTTGAATCTGTCTGTCTTCGACTTCCAGTCACTGGATCTTGTTACACCTTTGTCCGCTAGGTGAAAGAGCCATATCCTATCGAAAACTGTCTTCCTGTGTGGGTACTTTACACAGTGTCAGCACGTCTCCTCTTAACCTTCTTTCCAATAAGCTAAACACACTCCATGTCATAATTGTTCTTTCTTGGGATGTGAAAATTGATGGTACCTAAGTTAGGCAACTACCTGTGCCTACTTGCCTGAGAGTCCCTATGTAATCAGTGGATGTGCCTCCAGAAAGCAATTCAACTCATCTCAAATGTGAATATTCCCTGGAGGTGCCTGTCTCTCTCCAGTATCCTGGGGATACTATGACCTTCATTTAGACAAGTCATTTAGGTGACTCAAGTTTGGTGAGATTTCTAGCCTTTAAGTCATCTCTTCATCCCTTTCTTAAACCCTTTCTGTATTCTCAATGACTTTTCAAAAGGATAGACATGAGAAATGGACACACGTCAGCCCCAGCTTCCCCCAGTATCCTGATACATGGTTAGTGATGCCTCTATAGTCCTATTCAACTTGCCTTCATTTGACCGAGAGCAAAATTTGTCTCAAGCCTTGTCTCCTAGCCATTAGCTCCACATCTACAGTTCATATTCCGTACATTGTCTGCAATGGCCTTTCAGTCTTTCTCAGAGTCTGCTTTCTTGAACACTGTCCCACTTCCCGTAAGGCTCAGACACACAGAATTTTCAATTTGGGGTTATGTTAAAATAGATTTGTAGTGTACTCAGAGCTGCCAATCAGGATCAGGGCCTCACCACGCAAACACGCAGTGAGAGACTGTCCCTGCCCTGAAGAATTTACACTCTAAACTAGACAAGACAGACAGTAGTAGCATGTGGGGGCGGTTAAATGGAGACACTGAAAAGTGAAGGCCACAAAGTGATGTGAGGTTTCCCAGACCTTCCCACCCCCACTAACTTACCAAAATGATGTATGAGAATACGACAGACCTCAGTCCAGTGCTTGCAAGGTGTTATGGCAAAGACCAAACCAGGGTTCAGTAACCCCCAATAACAATGTCTGGCTCTCCAGTAGCTGGATTTCTCTGTTCGACAGGACCAGACATGGTAAAACCAGACATAGGTAAATTTAGCTCCAAAAAGCAGGGCAAAGGTGCAATATAAAGTTGTGCATGCTTCCTTGCAAACCCTGAGGAGCAATGTGGACCTGGCATACCTTTCATCTCATGCTCTCACAGGTGGTTTGCCCAGGTTTTATTAAGACCCTCTCCCTCCAACTCTTTGCAATAGAGAGGAGGTTCAGAATATTTTAAAATGTTTTTACACATAATTGAGCTTTAAAGGCTTTTGAATATATTTAAACTATCTCCGTCAGCACTGACTTTCTAGCAGAGTAGTTTGCAGTCCCATAGCAAGGGGTGCAGACATAGGGGAACTGCTGGGAATGGGATGGTGGAGTACGGAGCATTTGTTTTCACAAGTTTTCAAGCCCTTCAAGCCTTGGGCAGCTGTATAGCTCATGGTTGCGTGACCAAGCTGCAGGTAAGATTTGCATGGTATATGCATGATTCTTTTCTGCTTCAGTTAATGTCCATGGAACTTTTTTGCCCTTACCAGGAAAATTAGAAGATCAGACTTTTTCTGTCATTGCAGTCTTACTTCTTCTGTCATTGCCTAGTTTTTATTCCTCTGTAGGTTGAGTTACTTAGAAAACAAGATGAAACAGAACAAAACAAAACTGGTCTAGCAATCAATTCAAGCAATTGAATGAACACTAAGTACTCTCCTTGGAGGAAAATAATTTAATAGAGGTATTTAAACACATTGTAAAATCATTTCCAGAAAATAACATTCAGCTTTTGGAAACACGTTCTCTATGGCAAAAGCCTGCAAGATGCTGAGCATACTCACATCTCACACGTGTCACTGGGAGCTGAAGACAGAGTTTAAACCTGCACGAGCTGAAGTCAAGAGCATTAACTCAAGGCAGGTGCTCACCTTCAGCGCAGCTGGTCATTGTAGCTTATAACAAACGCTGTCCTGCTCACAAAATCCACCTTCGCTAGATGTGTCCATCCCTTTCACAGCTCCTAGCACTGGCTAGATTTCCAGCATGGCATTGGGGTGGGTTGGCAAAGCCAACCAGATCTACAGGGTAAAGCCAGACTTCATTATTCTCAGTGGCTTGGGATTGGGGCCAGGAGCTATGGTCCTCTTGACCGTATGCCATCATCAAAGCTGCAAGGTGTCTTTGGCTCAAATGCAGGATGGGAAAAAGCCAGACCAGAAAGAAGGAAAGCAGAAAACCGGAACATCGGACTGGAGGCTGGGATAGGAGGCAGAAAGGGCAAACTAGGACTGGCAGAGGCAGATGAGGTGAATCTAGGCCATATAATGCTTTGAGACGCTGGGCAGAGGAAAGGAAGATGGAAACCAAAGCCTCTCCCTTACCTTACAGAAAGATATAAGTATCAGTTAATTAACTTTCCTCAAGGACTGGGGGATTAGACAGCTGAACACCTCAGAAAAGAACATGGGAAAATTAAATTATTTGCCTCTAGTCAATAAGCCATTAAAAAGATGAAAATTATATATATAAATAACACAAAATAAAATCATAAAGATAAAAACTTCTAAGCATCATCCACATAGTGTAATGAATGAAATAAGGAGCCAAAAAAAAATCCCATACCAATCAACCATATATATTTAATGAATACTAAATACTAGAGACAATAAATATCTCAAAGGCAACCTTCACTTTGAATTTCCTAGGTTTTTCAGTGTTTGACTTTGCAACGCCAATAACATTTTGCCACACTGGCTTGGGGTGTTTGCTGCTTTTTGGTAGCAATGACATCTTTTTGAGTAAAGTGCCTCTTTGCCCTCTGTTACTCTTGGGGAGAGAAAGGGAAAAGAGAGATAAAACCAGATGTGCTGGGTATTAATCTGATTGCTTGATGTATTTTTTTGAAAGATGCTCTGATGCTGCAATGATATAAGCTAAATGAGAACTTGCAGATAAATGGAAATGAGCCCTAGGTTGTCAGTAATGAACTTCAGCTAACTCGCACTGGGCCTGAGCCCAACAGCGCTGGGCACTTTTACCTACTGCAGAAGGCAATGATAAGCCACAAGTATGCGCGTCTCCCTGTGGATCCAAGATATGATACCACTTGCTGGCAAAATTACATTAGCTGCTTACTGTGCTGCAAATTTTAATGGTTTATAAGCAACTAGAAATTGCCACATTGTAAATTTGGGATAGATCATACAGAAATCAGACGGACTTACAGTGGAAGTTCCCCTAGCTCTCAGTTAAGTTACTCTATTTTTTATCTTATTTTCTCTCTGTTTACAGCAGAATTTCTTTTCTTTCTTTTCTTTTTTTTTTTTTTCCCTAGTGGCTGAAGTGCATTTTGCTCATTTGTTTTGGCAAAGCACAGGGGGAAGAAAAGGAAGGAAAAAGAGAACTATTCCTTGCCACTTTCTTTTTTTCCTGCCCAGATCCACACTGGGAGAGGAGTTATATTAGTGACAGTGTAAATGTGACTAAACATAGTTGTTGCTAGCAGGGTCCTCACATTGTTTCCCTGATGACGTGCCTAGGTGCCATGGTGATGAGTGTGGCAGTGTCCTGAATGGGGACATCGACCTTCTGATTTTTGCCTCAGATTTCCTCTTGTGGCTGCCACCGCTTCTCCTCCCACAGCAGGAACAGGAGCGCATGCAGGACTGTGGGGATGGTCACCTCGCGGCCCTGCAGGAGCAGGACAATATGAAATAGCATCAGGCTCGTGGAAGAACAGAGGGAAGAGGATCCCTCCTGATACCCTAAAGAGAGGAGAAGTTGCCAAAAGGCCGATAAGGTCTTCCACTTGGATCCTACCTCCTCAGTCCTCTGTCTCAAACACAGTTATAGGATGGGAGGGCCATCTCTGGATGGGGACCATTGGCCATGGCTCAGCCCCAGACTGCCCATGGCCCCCACACGTGAGTGTGCTTAAGGTGGACCCATGTTTTGGGGCAAGAAATTGCTGGATAGATGGGTACTGCATGCCCTGTTCCAGCTCCATCGCCCTTTCACGGTGCGACCGCCAGTTACGCAGTAAAATAGTGAACCCGCACACACTGCCTGAGTACATGGACCTTTGCACGGTGCCCTGCAGGAGAGGAAGAGACACCAGATGCTCCACAGCATGTATGTCTCTTTATCACATCTTCTTGACTCGGGAGGTGAGCAGCACGCACAAAAGCTCGGGGAAATTGGTCTGGCTATTTGCGTGAGCACTCAATACGTCTGACGAGCATGGCTAAGCTCTGGCGTGTATATTTACCACTCAGCCTTTAACACCGCAAAAGAGGATCTGAGATTTTTCCTCGGAGTCCTGGGAACTCACATTCACACCACCCACGCTAACATATCTAGCCAGCAGTGCCGGCAAACAGTGAGGATGCACAAGACCGCTTCTCAAGTACGCGCACCTCTGAAAAAACAGGGTGAAAGTGTGATGAATTACACCCAGAACAATACACTTCCCTTTGTCTTATTGCTAAGCTCCATGCTCAGAAACACAGTAATATTATATGCACGGCTTATGAGATGCACACACTAATACTCCAGCTGCCACTTACTTAGGAGGGTAGTGAGGAGGGAGTAACAAATGTTGCATTGTCAGTCTGCAACAATAAAGAATCATTTTCATTCCTTGTGCACAAGAGCTCCAATTATAATCTAATTCAATTCAGATTAACTATGCTTTGATGGCATTTCCATTACATAAAAAATAAATTTATTAGCCAAGTATAATGTGTTTTGACTATAGTTCTAATGCTAATAAGGAGGCTGTTTAACTGCTTTAATGCTGCATTTTAACCACAGTTATAAGCTATTTCTTCAAAATTTATAACCAGAGTGTGCAAATATTACACTGGATACTCACAGAAAGGAAAATTATCAGGATTTACAGGTGAGCTGTTAATAAAGTCCTATAATCCATTGGGTTTAAATCCAACCCATTAAAATTTTCATAGCATGGCTTTCATCACAGTCTCTTTCCCAGTTCTTTGTCCTGATCTAATAGCATGGTTTGGTGAAAGGTTCTAAAAGTGATAGGATCGGATTAATGTCTCTTTATCTAATGATTGTTAATGACTCAGTCCAGGTACACCTGAGCCACAGGCACCTAATCTAATTATAACACTAGAGCTGTGTCCTTATGCTCTGTGAATGGACTCAACCCCTTTTGTACCTCTCTAGCAATCCTCATCCTCTCTCTGGGTTACTGCTGGATTTGCTTCCTGCTGGTGGCTCATATTTTAATTGCTGTTGTGAGCTCCTTGGGACAGGGCACTCACCACTGCCTGCTTTAGAGTGCACAAGGGGCAGGAGGCAGGTACCGAATTAGCCATCCTGCAAGCAGAGCACTTCAGGTACGTTCCCACCTCAGGCATTTGAGCTAATTCGCGTGAGAGCCCCAAACCATCTTCCCATCCACCCAAGCGAACTTTCAGGTTGGACCAGCCCTGGATCCCTTTGCTGGTCTTCAAGGCATCATCTGCCTGTTGGCAGCCTAGTGCGCAGGATTTTGGTATGGAGTTTGGAGGCTGACGGCTCCATCCACAGTTAGCCAAAAGCCAGGAGGCTCTATAGAGCCAGAACAAACTATGAAATTGTGTTCCAGGAGGAAACACACTCAGGACACTATCACCTCATTTATTGCTAAAAAAGACCTACTTTGACAAGCCATCTCAAGGTAGATGATAATTTTTATGTAGCTTGCTCTTGACCTGGAATGGCCATCGCTTGGGCAGCTTGCTTTAGTAAAGAAACAACTTGTCTTTGAATAAACTAGATTCTCCGCCTCTGGAACCACTCAAAAATGGATGCAGTAACAGATGGAAAATTCTGATTACTCCAAATTTATATCTGTGAAAGCTCCATTTTAATTACATTCCACGGTGACAGAAAACCAGACCCCTGCTGTATTTATGAATTACATTTTATTCAAATTTACTTCTCATTGATGCCATCAGTTTATGAGAACAGAAATTAGCATTTGATTTCTTTTT
The DNA here is from genome assembly GCF_036417845.1 of Apteryx mantelli. NCBI lineage: Eukaryota > Metazoa > Chordata > Aves > Apterygiformes > Apterygidae > Apteryx > Apteryx mantelli. The sequence continues at coordinate 6,436,102 of NC_089978.1, forward strand.
CTCTTTCACATTTTCTTTTTAGAACAAAACCCACTGTTCTATTTGGAAGTTATCATTAAATCAAACCGTATCTGGGGAAAATCAAAAAACCAAACAACAACCCCCCAACTTTTGAAGTAATAACTTGCAAGAGGAGAAGGAGAGCAGAAATGCCGAAGGAAATTTAGACCATTTGTCAACATTCTCCAATTATTTTTGATGAACAGTTTACCCACCCTTTTTAATGCTCTTATGGGGAAAGGGCATTTTCCACAAACAGATCAACAGTTTAATATTAAGGGTTATTTTTTCCCCAGTTTAAATCTTCTTTTTATTGCTTGACACACATCTGTACACAATATATCTACGCCCCTGAGTTTGTCATTTTCTTTGCAAGCGCAGTTGCTTACATGGGTAAGAGATTTATTATAGCAATCTAAAAGATCAAGAAACAACAAGATCTAATGACTGGACTCTAAAGCTGGATTAATTGTCTCTAGATGTACTGGATAATTTGTTCTTCTCTTTGTTTTTTGTACAGTTAGGGCAATTAGTCACTGGAATATCTTATCTGGAGATAAGGCAGACTCCGTACCACTGCAAATCTCTGAGACAAGACTTTTCTAAAATATATATTCTAGCTAAACCAGAAGATAGGAGCCACCTGTCAAATTCTATGGCCTTTTGATTGTAGAATGTCAGATTAGATGAGCATAATGTTCCCTTCTGGCCTTAAAATTTATGAAGTATTTATATCAGAGTTGATTTGTGCTAGTCACCTAAGTCAAATAATAGGTCAAACGTTTCTGGAAAACCAAACAAAGAGATACAAGTAGCACCACGGGGCAGAAAAAGGCCAACTTCACACTTAAATACTTCAGCCAGATCCTCACAACGATGAATAAAAAGCTGAGAGAAACTTGCAGTTCTGAAACAGCAACTCAAGCAACAATTTGAAGGGGAAAACCAGCATTGGAAAGAAGTATCTCCACCTCAGACAGCTTCTGAAAATGTGCACACGTCATTTGCTTATTTCTAGCCTGCATTAAGTTAGACACAAATTTGAAAACGATAAACAACAGAAACAATCTATTAAAACTCCATTCCACACTGCCTAGACAGAATCACCAGCCCGTTTTTGCGCAAGGCGGTGACAATGTCCCCGTTGTGCCCAGTGCCAGTGACACAACATCTGGAGGGCTGTTCGGTTGAAACACAGCATTACTGGAGAGAGTTGATAGTATCATCAGAGACATCGGCTCAAACAGTTAGAAAGGTAGGAGGAAATGAACTCTGGCTAACTTGGCGAAGCGATGACTAAGGCACTCTGTTGGCTCTTTGTGACTTTTATGGGAGGTTTTGCAGGGGTTTCAGTAGGATCCAGATGAAGGATAGAGATATGTTAATCAATGGCAGACATTCGAAATGTGTGAAAAAGGGGAGGAAAGGGACTATTAGCCATGACACAAGTAGTAATGAATTTAAATTAAAAGGGGGAATACAGAAGCTGTCTTTCCTAAAACCATCATTATTTACACTGGGCAAATAACGATGAGTGAAACAATTCTGCAGAACATAAAATGCTTTTTTTTTTGCACATTTTTAAACTAGCTTCACTTATGGAGAAGGGTCTTAGGAGTTAATGTGACATATTGTAGAAATTTAGATTTTGTAGTACTGGGAGATATGCCTGGACGAGGCTCTGGAAAACTTTCAGTTGATTGCAGAAGTCCAAGTCCAGATTCCAGTATCGCTATCTCTATCATGAGTCAAAACCCTGCTCTGGTCTGAGTACATCCAAAAAAGGAGGTCTTCCAAAAGACAAAGTCCTCTCTCCTGACTCTTTCCATAACGGAGCTTTAAAGCAAATCCTGAAAGATAAAAATGCTTTCACCTCAAAAACATGTAGCTAGGAACTACTATGGAGCACACTGCTACTGGATTTAGCAGAGAAGGGGGGTGACCTTTTGATAAGATCCCTGAATAGAAAAAAATATATGCTTGTAGATCAGGTTTAGAGGCTCGCGACTAACTGCCCGTTATGGGAAAGTCTGCCTTTGACGTGCGGAGATGAATTCAGCGTCTGATGAGCAGTGAGCTACAAAGGGGAAAACAATGCACAGTACTTGAACTTTTGAACTGCTCAGTGAAAAAGTGCCATGCCACTTCTCATCTTTTGCCTCCTCATTATCCATTGTTTATGTACTCCTATCCAAAACACTCCAAATATTTAAATTATGAATAATGAGGAGTCACAGGAAGGTAATCAAGTCCAATATTTCCTTCCACTGAGATTAATTATCCCAATTTTTTCCTTTTTTTTTTTTGATTGTGTTCCTTTTTGTGTGAAGGATCAGCACTACAAGAAAAATGATCGACTCTAAGAAAGTGGCAGTTCTTATCAACTTAATGATCAGCCATTAAATGCATCCTGCAAGGACCCAAGGGCTCTCGGTTCAACAAGAGTCAATGACTACTGAAGATCTGCAGCAGTTCTCAGCATTGGTCCTTATTTATATAATTCAGAAAAACCCTGAGAGCAGGAGAAACCATGCTGAAGGCAATAGACATTTACAGCCTTGAGAAGCTGCTGTTCCCTGGAGGCCCAAAGTCAAACCTTAAGTTTCCTTTTGACTCTGCAGCTGCTGCAAATGATACAGAATTTCAGTGTTGATTACAGAAATATTTTAATAGCTGGCAACGATGCTGAGCTCCTTCTGTATGTATCCTCCTTCTCCTACCACCTAGCCTTCCTTTTGCTCTTTGTGAAGGTGCCGTATAATACACATAATGTATTAAAGCAGCTTTTTCCAAAGAAAGGAATGGAGAGGAAAGCATGAGAAAAGAAAGAAAAAAGTGGTGAGGCAGAAAAAAGAAGTAGGTGAAAATGGAAAAATAAATTGCATTTTATTAAGCAAACAAGAATCTTCTAAAAATATCTTTTCAGAAGGGGAAAAAAAAAACCCGTAGTCTTCACCACACTGATATCAAAACAGTCCATCTGTTTGGGTTGCAAGAAATCGGCCCCTAAGCAAGGAGTAATGATTAAGCAATTAGAGTCTCGTAAGGTAACAGCCCCCATGCCAAGTGAGCAGAGCTGCGGTAGACCTCTTCTGTTTGATGTCAGCCAAACACTACAGACTTGCTGGCACATTTACGCCAGCGAGGCACCAGCCTCTCTGCTCCAAATCTTTGCTTGACTGTCCAAAGCCAACAAGCCCTTAACCCTGTTGCGTCCTTCCTATAGGTCCTACCAGATTTTCGCTCTGTCAAAGCATTCCCCTGAGAAAATCCCAGACGCACTAGTGAAACCTGCTGCCGCACAATAAATAAAGGAAGACCTGTAAGTGATGACCAGCCATAGTGTCTTTCCTGGTCTTCTTGAAGTTGCGGTGTGTTGTCCTAAGCACTTTCCTTTGTGCTTTAAGGGAAGCACTTTATTGTAGAGGGAGTAAGGAGGGGTTTTATTCTTAAAACACTAACTCTGCAGAAACTGGGCTCACTGAGGAGGAAAGAAAAGACTTACGTCCACCAGATTCAGATGCCAGCATGGGCAGCCACCTTACAGAGCAGCAAAGCACTGAGCACATGCCCTGTGACCAGCTTTATATTGCCTGAAACGGGAGCTCACATAAAACATCACCAGCCCAAGAAATGGGCTGCAGGGAGATCAGGAGGAAGAACGAGCTGAAGTGCGCCGAACAAGCAAAGAAGAAATCATATAACCAGGGAGCAAAGGTAGAGCCCTTGGCAGGACCTCTGCTAGTAAAATCTATGTTAACAAAGTCACCTTGTAAATTTGTTCAATGCCTGTAACTCTGCTTCCTCTAGATAATATTTTTATTATGAAAAAAGCCTTCCTAAAGAGATAAATGTGCTTCAAAGTAAGTTTGAGCCGAGCTTTAACAGGTCACACTTGCACTTTTACAAAAAAAGAAAAGCAACATTCAAACATTGCTTGAAGTACATATGAGAGATTTGTGGCCAGCTGCAAGACTTTTTTGTTTTCTTTTCCAGATTAACAATGAGGAGGCCAGCTCGGTTTGCTTTTCTGACATCATAGCCACGGAACATTTCTTTTCATGCAGGTTTGCTGTGGCTCGGGGGATATTAAATTATTTGCATTAATAATAATCAAGGACTATCTGCCATCAAAACAAGTCGTAGACTCGACAGTCTGATTACATCATTTTGGGGAGAGGAAATGAAGTTTAGCATTTGTTTTAAACATAGTGAAATGAATTTAAGAAGTTACTAAAAAAAACCATTAAAATTCATTTCCCACTCACTCAGTTTGATCATGGATAAAATCAGTAGGCTGGGGAAGGGGAGGGGGGTGCTTAGATAACCTGACCCTCCTGGGTAGAGTGACTCATTAAAAAAAAAAAAAAAATGCATTTCAATCCAGACAAATGCACCGTTCTCCATCTAGGAACCAGGGATTCAGCCCATACTTAAATGGCAGGGATGTGCAATTCTGAAACAAGATATAAGGCTTCTTTGCAGATTATCAGCAAAAAAAAAAAAAAAAAACCTAGTGTGATGCTGTAATAAAGAATGCAAACAAAATCTTTGGATGCCTAAGTGTCAAGTTGGAGCGTAGAAGTGCTATCACTTTATCTGATAGGGTTTGCGAGTTTTCTCCTGGACTATTTCCAGTAGTCACACTTTGAAAAATATGCTAATTAAAATAAATTTTGGAAAATATCTTGAAAGAATAATTAAGGATATGCAAACATGCCTTTAAGGGAAGTCATAGTACCCAAATCTATTTAGTCTGTTCGTAGATGACCAAGAGATGACTTGGTCATGACCTGTATGTACATAGATAAGGAAGGGCTTTCCAACTATAAACTGATCTTTAATCTAGCAAAAATAAAAACAAACAAACTATAAGACCTGGTGGAAGATGAAGTTAGATGAGTTCAGACTAAATCATTAGTGTGATTAGCTAGCTTGAACTGTATATTCAGATTTTGTGCCGGTTCTGCATCAGTTGAATGGTTTGACTCAAGACTAAGAAACAACAAAAGGCATACAGAGAGATGTTATAGCCATGGCACTGAAATTACGGAGCAAGTCCTGAGCTCTAGGGTCCCAGCACTGGAGGACGCACCATCAGCTGGCACCCAGGGAAGAAACGCTCAGCTTCGCCCACCACCCTGGGGGGGCAGCTAACCGCTCTTGGTCTTAGAAGTTCCTCGTCGGGAAGTTGGACCGGAGGATTATCTTGGTTCTCACTCAAATATATTTTGCGTCTTTAAAGATGACAGCTCACTTCCTTTCTCCTGGACTCGGATATGGAGCAGTTTGTACTTACTGGTTCAGTCTGGACCAGAAAAGCACATCTGCTCAGAAGACTACCTGATATGTTGATGTTCTCTTTTATTTCATCATTAACCGCTTAGCGTTGACAGGGATTAGCATCTTGAAATTTTATTGTTTAGGCACAGAAGATAGTACATTTTCCAATTATGCTGTTTTAGTTGGTAAAAACTGGTAATTAAAAATGTGAGTTGTTTGCTACACTCAGCTCATTTTTGTAGTCTAGAAGAAAGCTCATCTGAAGCTACACTTATAGAATGAACTTTAGAGAAGAATGAAGATTATGTTAGATTTTACATCAACATTACTCTTACAGGTGGAGGTAGTCAAAACATGGCCAGTTACAGCTAGGAATTTCTTCAAAGAACATAGCTACTTTCAGCACTTTTGGATGTTTGTAGATATTGAGCTTTCTGTATTATCAAAGATATTTCAAATGTAAACCTTTTCAAATATTCTTCTACTGTTTTGTTTGGAACTAAAAAACAGAAAAAGAAAATCAAGATCTAACCAATGTGTGTACACATGTATGTGTGTAAGGGTATAAATATATCTGTATACATATATATAATTGCATATGTACTTATTATATGAACTAAAATGATAACTCTCCTAAGTGGAAAAGTACGGACCTTTTTTCAGACTATTCCTAAAATTAAAAGAATCCATTACTCTATTCATTCATCCACTGTGTCAAAAACAAGTTTTATTGAGTAGTAATGTCATCCTTTTTTTCTTGTTGGATAGATGAAAAATGCTCAGATAAAAGCTTATGAAACTCTCTAACTTTGAATAAATTTATGAAAATAACTCCTATTTTTGTATGGCATAATAGGAATATTATGCAACTAGAAGTGATTACGAGCCTGCATAAAGGTCCTTATCCATTTTAGTTAATCCTCAGTAATTCATTTGACTAGAATTGGGTTTCCTTATTCTGCTTTGTTAAAATCAGATTCCATGATGATGGCTATGATGTAAAAACAGAATAGTAAAATGAGACGAACTTATATGTATGCATGCATGAATGCATGTATATATGTATGTATATGTGTATGTATATAAAACATCTGCTATAGTTGTTTCCCATATTACAAACAGGTTTTCAGTGAATCCATAGGAAACACTTTAAAGAATGAATAAATACATTTATACTTTTTATTTCAGAACAAAGTCACCACATTGGAAGAAATACTGTATTATTTTACAAGTTAAAATAGCACAAAAGATTTCGACCTTCCAGGGGACAGACAGAGTCATCCTGGGATTCCCATGTCAGCTGCAAACAGACTCCCTCTCTGAGAATCAAGATGATATAGTCTTTACCTTTATAAATTTTACCTACATCTGCACTTCAAAAATATGATGATCCATCAGCTTTCTGCTCAGGCTCAGAAATGGAGGAGGTTTTGCATTCTTTCACAGTTGGCTCTGAATGGAAGCGGTGTTCTGCTTCTCTACCTGGTATATCTGTTACAAATGATAACAATCTATTTCCTTGCTGTAAAGCATCTTTCTACAGACATACTATGGGAGTGTGAGTACATGTGTACGTACGGACACTACCACATTCATATATTTTGTAGGTATCTAAAGGATTCTACTGCTGCATCCCCAAAAGGACTCTACAATGCTTAAGAGAAATCTGGACTATCATTACATGAAGATGGTGAAGGATCCCAGGTTGTAAACCACCCAGTGTTCCCCACCAAGGACACAAGACTTGGTAGAGTCAAGTGGAAAACTTCTCTATTACAAAAATCTTGTATAAAGGAATCGTACCAGTAGTGGGGAATCATTAGGATGAAAGCCTCTGGGCAGGGCAAGCTGGCAAGTCTCAGAGCAGTTGATGTCTCTGCGTTATTGAGTAGCTACTGCTGTTGTTTGGGGACAAGTGTCACTGCCTAAGGACAGAGACGGATGGGATTGTAAACAACAAAAATTGGAGTCTTTTCTAATTCTCGGTTCTCTTGTTGATTCCACTCACCACTTGTTCCTTAATTTCATACGTTGATATCACTGCCTCCATAAATTATCACATTTTATGGTTTTATTGCTAGTAAAATAAACGTTGATGACATGTTTAAAAGATGTCAAAGCAATGAAAATGAGTTTGTATTTACAGAACATTTTTGAGTTACAGTATTTTCAGTATATTACAGCTAAAGAAAAAAAGTGTTTAAATAGAAGTGACACACAGAGGGTTATTCTGGCCATATCTACCCTCAGACACATGCAAAAATGACCTTGAAAGATGCCCCATCTGCCAGGTCTCTCTATCTGATTGAAGCAGGGAGCTGCTTTGCAGCCAACCCATGCTAAATACGAAGAATTCAACAAAAAATGTGACAGGCAGCTTCTTGTCAGTCTAACTAATTAAAAAAAGGCAAACAGATGGACATGCAATGACTCTTACTCAACATGAATTTGGGCACTCTAAGTGAGAAGGGACTCTCATAATTTTTCTTAGGATGTAAAAATGAATGGCCTTATAGATCGGTTTCCACGTTCTAGATCTCAGGGCTTGGTCCTGTGTTTCTAACTGCCCCCCGCACCACACACACACGCACACGCACACACACGCACATCTACTGTTCTCATACTGAATCCCAAACTGCAATGCAGGAGCAGGAATCTAAGTGACTCTTGCAGAAATGGAAGAGACAAGGGTAAGAGAAACAAGAGATCACAAGTTTCGTTTAATTATGCAGTTATTTTTAATCTCTTTTAATCCTCTTTTTATGTGTTCAGCTTTTACACTTAGTGAATTATTACCATGTCAGCACCAACAGAGGGGTTACTGCTAAGAGGGAGAACGATCGCTTCCCAGGAGCAGCGAGCCTGCAGCTGAAAGAGGACAGGGACATGCGAAGTGTGGAGCTCGTTATGAGGTGAGGGTGAATCTAGGCACGAGAGATGGTGCATATAAAGTAATGTGAGCTGAAATGAGATGCTGGCCAGGGAGGGCTGTGTGGGGTCCTGAATGATATGCTTGAAATTGGTGCAAAACAATTGGATGTCAGCATGTGATTTTAAGGATGAAAGGAGAAGGGAGAAGAAAGGGCATTGCGTACACTGAGAAGCAACAATGGTTGCTTGAGTTGCAGCAAGCTGGATAGGATTAAGAGGGGCTAAATGCAAAGAGCAATTTACAGGAGGCAAACTGGAAAGGTGATAGTTGTGTATTAACCACATAGACTGTGAAACTTAGTTATTATTTTTTACAAAAGAGGATGAGCCCTTACCTAACTCCACCACCTTGGCACTGCAGGAATCAGACACAACTATGAGTAGAAAAAGACTCCATAAAAATATGCTAGCCCATAACATGAAATCATGTAAGTATACCTTACAATGCATTTTCTAGTATTATGTTCATAACATGCATATAAATAAACCATCTGATTTCTTGATTTCTTCAACTTTTAGCAGCTCTGTAAAGGAGTGTTTTACAGCATAAGACACTGTTCTTACAAACACCCAAAGACACTTTTAGATCTATGCACAGGGTAACGTTTATAGGGCTATATTCAGTGCATGGCAGTGAGCATGTATTTAAGCCTTGCCAGGGCAGGAAGACCAGCAGTCCCAGGAACTCCAGAACTGATGAGCTGAACCGCCAAAGTCATGAGATTTGGCTTGAAAATCATTATTTTTTTCCGAGTGAGCCTCCAAGATTTTGCATTTTGAACAGCCTTTCTGACTTTGAGCGCATGAGCCAACTCACAACAGTTTCTAGCGAACGAGGCCAGCTTTCTAGTCTCTTTGGGAACCCTTGCTAGAAGAACCAGCTGGGACTAAATCACAGAAAAGCTGCCAGATGGTGTATCCACCTTTTCCCCTCCAACCAAAATGCTCAACGAGAAATAATTATGTGCTTCTCTAACCTAGTATCTGCCAGCCCCTCAGCCTTGCGGCAGATCACTATATATCTCTCTCCCCTTCACCATACCAATTTGAGGCTTCATCATTCACTATGTCAATTAATATTCCATTCTTCACCTTAATACATTCCAGTCTCAAACCCAATATCAATAATTATGAAGAGTTAACTCAAGTCCCCCAGAAAGGCCAGGAGAACCAGAAACACATGAGATACCCCAGGCTGCTGGACTCTTCCAACTCATTCTTTTTCTGTGACAGTACCATCAGCTACTCTTTCTGCCTTTAGTTCCTGTTTGTTAGTCCTGGAAGAGGAGAGGGGAAGCTCTGATGGTCTCCTTTCACAGCTCCAGTAGCCTTGATTTTTCTCTAGGAAGAGAAGTTGTAACTCCTGGATAGTATCTCCAGGACAGAACAATTTCACCAGCAGTTCTGACTGTAAAAATGTACATGATATTTCCAGAGTAGGCCAAAATGGCACAGGTACCTATGACCCCAACTATGGGAACATTTTCTGTATTTTGATTTCATGTCCCTATCCTTAACAGTTTACCCTCTTGACATATTACATAACTGCAGCACAGTTAATCATAAACATTCCAGAATCATGAATTACTCCCTTGAAAATGTCTACAAGCTATCAAAAGGTTGCACTGAGGTCATATTTTCAAGCTTTCCTTTTCCATATATAAATGAAAGCTCAGATCCTTGCATGAATGCATGGTTCGTGAAAGTGAGACTTCCACAGAACAGCTCAAATAATACAGCAAAAATTACAGCAGGATCATGTGAGTTAGACTAAATCTCTTCTCTGTTGCACCTCTATGCAAGTCTTAATCTATACAGATCAATGATTTACAACACCAGTCCATGGACCCCAGTGGAATCTGCAGACAAGTTCTAACAGGTCTGCAAAAGAAAACTAAGAAAAAAAAAAAAGACAAGTGAAATGCTGGTACGTTAAATCTGTTAGAGAGGCGTATCTCCAACAGATGTTAATGATTTGCAAATCAGAAAAGGTTAAAAATTACAAGAATGGATTATTTCCTCTTTCATATTCCAATTAAATATATTTTGTTCTTTTTTTAAAAAGCAACAACAAAAGTTCCAACAACCATATTTCAGGCAAAAGCTGAAACCCAGATGTCCTGGTCCTGCTCCCAGTTATCTGAGTGTTAAAATGAGGAATAACTTCATGAATGCCAATGCAGTTCAGACCAGAATCAGTCCTTGAGAACTATCATCTGTGGAGAACAGAGTATAAAGGGATCGATATCTACAAACCTTGGAGTTTTACCAGCTTTATTATTAGCAAGGCCAAATTGTGAAATCTGAGGTCTTTTCCTGCTGAAGCAAAACTCTTCCTGACTTAAGGGCTGAATTTGAACCTCAAGGTTTGACTCATTGTCCGAGTCTCCCCAAAGTCCTTTCACAACCCTACCGATGGGATGTGCAGGTCTATAACACCACTGTGATTCTCTCCATGGACAATATTCTCTGTACAGTCCCAAGTCAGATTCAGAATCTGTCCTTTTCTTTAAGATGCACGAGAGCCTGTTTTGGAGCTACTACGGCCAAAGGTCTAAAAAAACAGTTGTGGGATGAGCCGTGAATGGGCGACCAACTCCTCGAAGACAGGGAAACCTTCCACCTTCAGGAAATTAAGAGGGTGTGAAAGGTGATAGCACTCTTTGAGGACCAAACTCAGCCTAATGAACACACCTGCAGGACTTGCAAATCTGATCAGCTTCGCTTCAGATGTGACTGCACTGCATTTTCCGATCTAAACAGAGAACTGCGACACATTTGAAAAAAAAAAACAAAAAAGAAAAAGAAAACTAATAAATAATAGCAGAAAACAGCCCAACTGCAAATAACCAAACAAAACCCTACCAAAACAAAATTGTCTCCTGCACATCAAATTCTCCCACTTTGCAAGGGGAGTGGTGGTGATGGAAAAAGTGACAGGGAGAAGAGATCTTGATGTGACAGATGTTAGTCATACTGCTTAATGTGCCACTGGAAAGCACTCAGATCGTGCAGGGATAAAGGCTGGGTATGAAGTGGAGCAGAACATAATTCTTTTTTCATCATGTTTTGGATTCTACATCATTTGCCTTCCCTCTCTTGAGCAAGATGATCAGCTTTCTCTCTCATTAGGTCCAAATGTGATTTGACAGACATTCACAACTTGTTGATTTCCTGGTTAACGTTCGCTCAGCTGAATATACAGGACTAGTGAAATCACCCTTGGTGGCCAAAATCAAATATTTACACTTTATCTTGCATATATGAAAACCCTAAAAACTCATTATTCTCACATGACTATAACTGTGGCTGAACTATAAAATGCTCTCGCCTTTAATTTCCACAGTCTTTCTTCTCTTCTTTATGTTTTAGATACTTGCCATTATTAATTATTTTATTTTTTATTCAGCACAGTCAAGGTACTCAGCCTTACAAGACACAAATATAACAACAATCCCTAATCCCTAAAGAGCTTACGTTGGTAAAAACAAGGATTACACATCGCTGCAGCTCTCCTTCTGACTTATGCTCTCCTGTCTCTTGTCATGTCCTGAATAATTAATGGCACCTAGCTGCTATTTGCAGCATTAATTGCAACAATACATGGTTTAACAGATATTTTGGCCAAAACTGTTGCTGCATATTTTGCAGGGCGGACCACACTGCCACTGTGGAAAAAAATATATCAGGGTCTAAATAAGACATAAGTATTTTTGATAAAGGAATTTCAACTGAGTGATTTCAAATTCTTTCACACTGCATTTACTTCCTGAAGAATTTGTTGTAAGTCAATCAATGGCAATATTTTTTTTTCTTCTCTGAATATCTTTAAATTTAAGCCCTATGCTCTGTTCCCACTACCCCTTTTTATATACTGCTTTTCATCACTAAATCTCCAAGCACATCACGAAAAAAAAGATGCTTGTCATTAGGGATGTTTTATGGATGGGAAAGCTGAGGCAAAGGGTGTGAACCGAGCAGAACCTAAGGTCATTACACTACATGACCTTTCAGAGAAAAAAAAAGAAAAAAAAGAAGTATTGGCTGCATAAATATTTAAAATAATAAATATCATCATGCTATCATTAGTTTTGAATAGACCTAGTGCCAGCTTATTTGCAACTTATTTTTCCATCACCTGACAATTAGGGTATTGACTATGTTCAGTATTAACATCACTAACAGGAAGAAAATCTTTAGTGATTGTCAGGTTTTATAAAAAAAGTTGGGTTGTGTGGGCAGAACACGGACCAAAAAGCATTCATTACAATATCACTAATGCAACAGGCTGATCTGAGGTGGAACAGATGGATGCTCACTCCTGTCCCAAGAGTTGTGTAGCTATAGTAGGTTGTTCTGGATTTGTTTTATTTTATTTTATTTTATTTCACTGTATTTTATTTTATTGTTGTTGTTTTTTTCCTATTATATTTCAACCCCTTCAGATGCACAGGCTTTTATTTTGTGCATAGCAGATTGGCATGGAAATACCAAAGGACCATCTTGAAGACAAAACTAACTAATAACCGAAGCCCAGTCCCACTTTTCCTTTCTCCCTCCCAAATTTGCCTCTTAAAATAACTCCAAATATTTCAGCCTTCTCTCCGAACCCAGAGTTAGCCTAGAGCACACAATAGAATATACCCACGAGAAAACAAAAGAAAGGCAGGTTCAGCTCAGCCCAAACAAAAATGAGAGGTACCAGCGCCGTAAATCTAACGTGACATTTGAAAACAACTCTTCTTTCTGCTCATTTTTGCAGGAGTTTCTCCTGCCTCCTCTGTCTTTTGTTTATTTAGACTGCAAAGATCTTTCTCAGGTCGAGGGCTGTGTTTTATTCTCTTTGTCTAGCACAAGAAGGATCCAATTCTGGGTGTCTTTTTCTAGTAGAAAAGAAATGATAAACAGTGTCAATATTAAAAGGAACTCACTTCCAAAAAGGAAACTCTGGCAGCTAACAGCGCTGCTACGTAACCTGTACCTCTGACTGAACTACCAGCAATTCTTTCGGCAGATGCATGTTCAAACACAGTATTTGAGAAATGACTTATGAGGAAAACAAGGAGGCTCAGACGGAGGTTCTTGGGAAGGAGCAACGGTGTTTCGGCACAAGAAACAAATCTCTGCAATGCCAACCAAACTCCCAAGGTCCACATCTCCTGGTAGCAAGCACAGACTCATGGAAGATGATGCCACAGTCTCGCTTCTGAGTCAAAGTTAGCGTCTCCATGCGGTACAAATTTCCGAGTGTTATATAACTGTATCGGCTTGTTTGACTCTAGCCTGGGAGCAGCCGCATGGGGCTACATTAAGATACCTCCTCCGGCCTTATCGCCTCATTGCCAAATTATGAGGACAAAGCCCAGGAAGGAGAACTGAGGCTGAGGCAATCCAGCCTGCTCTGCAGCGCACGGCTGATGCAGACATCACCTGCTGCACTCGCTGCTGAAAGCCAGAGCCGCTGCATAAGATTAAACTGCAAGAGGAAACAAGGGCAAGCAGCATTTGGGATTGCTCCAGAAATTCTGATTAAAGCCTGTTCAGCACAGCATGAGTGAAAGTAGGAGGCAAGTCTCCTGCCATGGGTTAAAAAAGCTGCAAGAGCAAAGGAGAAGCAGTTTGGGAGCAGAGAAAAAAGATGTGTGAGTGAACAGCAGACAAGATAACTTTAAGAGCATCAGGGGTTAAACTAAACTCTCTTCTGTCTTTGCTTTACTGATTGAGTTGGGTGGGGGAAGGGAGCTCCTAAGTTTTTGTTTTGTTGGTCTTTCCATAGTGAAAAAAAGAAAGAAAATGAGAGGGACTTCTTGCTCAAGATTAATTATTGAGTGTTCCAGGGCTTTATAATATATTTATATATTCCCTAGAGCTCGGCACTCTCTCTCTCTTTATGTTTAACTGTGTCGTCTCCATCCCAGTGTTTTTCACTCAAATACCTCACGAGACCCTACGCAGTATCAAAAGAGAGGCAGGCGCTGGAGGAAACGCAAGCCCACCTCGCAGCTCCTGCTAGTGTTGCACCAGTTAAGGGCTTTCCGACGTTGTCCTTCAAACACCTTTGTTCTCAGGAGTTTAGGAAAGCGGCTGCAGGGGCTTATACTTTGCCAAAGTCTAACATACTTAAATTTGTAGTTCTTTCTGGAAATACATTTCTCTATTGTTTTACCACCATAATTAGTAGTTCTACAGAATTTGATTTGGCTGCAACACTACAGGACTTTTCTGTGCGGTTTGCTTTTTCTTTAATCTTATTCCTCCCTCCCAATGCAGTGTAAGAACAAAAAGAGATTAAAATGTATTTGAAGTTTGAAATGAGGGTGGCAGGAGGATTTTGATTAATTTCTCCGAGAGGAGAATTAATTTTATTAGATGGAAGTGCTGCTGCTGGACAACTCAGATGACCCGGAGGACGGCACAGAGATTACTGCCGACAGATAAATAGCGGGAGCAGTCTGTATGGCTGCCCTTCCCATGGTGAAGAGCAGGGACACAAGCTCCTGTGTTTGTCATTATTAATGAGCACTTTGGTGGGACACTGCCTCTTCAAATCCTTAAGCTAACATTAATTAATACATTCATTCATTAATAGTTCTCCACTTTCAGAGACGGAGAAAGAGGTGAAGAAGGTGAAGTCTTGGCCCCATTGACCTCAATAATGGTTAGGTCACTTTTGTGAAGCCAGAACTTCACCCCAAAGTGATTTTCTATAGACTGCATTCAAAACACAGCTAATCTCTGAAGCGTTCCTATGGTTTCCCACCGTTGTTAGGCAGTTGATAGCGAGTGTCCTGGTTTACATGGCTACTTTTCAAGTTGTTTTTATATTAATGGTCTAGATTTTTGGTTTACCTGTGGAGCTTGGGACAATAGTAAGAAAAAAGCAAAAAATAATAATTTTGAATGTAGATGCCATCAGTTCTGTTTCCTTGTCCTATAGTCGATACCTTGGATCATACAACAGATACTGTAAGTAGACTTCTTCACTAGGATTGATGTGAAAACAATGAAGAATTATCTCTGAGACATCAACTAAAGATGTTTGTTAGGAATATTTCTCATTGTTAAAAAAATGCCCTGATTAAATCCACATTTTACAAAAAGGAAACATAGAAAATTCTGCATCTTTTGTATGTCAGTCTAGAAGTAGGTCTCTATGTTGGGTTCTGTGTACTTATGTACACTTAGATATAGACACAGGTTGTAATGACAGAGCAAAGATATGTTACAATCTGTTGAACAGCTGACATGAATTTAAAAATTACATGATAAAACATTTACACAAGGGATAACAGCTTCATTGATCTACCAAACAAGCACAGTTTACCATTTATTTAACTTTCACATTTAAAGGTAGGGAAGCTATTGTAGTCTATTATCTAAAGAATATAGACCTAGTTATGCGAGGTGAAATATTTGCCCAAACACAAACATCTGCAGTATGTAGATGTCTTCATCTGAGATTGTCACCCTAGGCTTCCTTTGTACTTCTCTGTCTTCAGGGAGAGGAAAGATGGTTCCAGAAATAGAATCACTTCATATTAATATAAATTCATAAATAAGTTAGATGAATGACATCTTGTTTTTCTCAGTCCAGAGGGAGTCCAGTCAACCAGCTTAGGTACAGTCACCTAAATTGTAGACGTCTGAAGTTAGGAGAGGCAAATCTCATCCCTAGTAACTTAGAAAACCTTCCTAGCAGCATCTCAAGGCAATAAGCCCAAAGTCTTTAAAAATCATCTCATGGAAATGACTTTTAGAACAACCATCTAATCCAAACTGGTCAATGGAGGGAGATTGCTTGTTACAGAGGACCACTCAGTCCAACATGAAATATCATCTTACGGAGTTATGTTTTTCTCTCTATATTCACTGACTAGTCAAGATAGTTTACTTTCACATGTCTACAAAAAAAAAAAAAAAAAAGGAAAGAAAAGAAAAGAAAAAAAAGACAAAGAGTATTTTATCCTACGGCTGAATCTCTTACTATGATTCAGTGAACCTAGGACTGATATCTGTTTAATTCTATTTCACGATATGTTAAGGAGCATAGAATGGTTTAGCTTCTTCATTGTTACACCCTGACTCTTGCAAAGGGTGCATCACAACGAGTGATAAAAGTAGAACTATATTAGTTAAGTAGAACTATGTTAGTTGAGGTTACATTTTTCAAAACACTGATAAATTTGGATGACTGTTTTCAGGAGTTAGAGTTGGAATGCCTGAAGACAGAGTGAAATTTTCAGAATTCCTCCTGTACTTGATAATACATAAATGCATTTTTAGAGCATTTTAGTCTGGGCACTCAAAATCAGAGAATCACAGAATCACAGAATGGTTGAGGTTGGAAGGGGCCTCTGGAGATCATCTAGTCCAACACCCCTGATCAAGCAGGGTCACCCAGAGCACCTTGCACAGGATCGCATCCAGGCGTGTTTTGAATATCTCCAGAGAAGGAGACTCCACAACCTCTCTGGGCAACCTGCTCCAGGGCTCTGTCACCCTCACAGTGAAGAAGTTTTTCCTCATGTTCAGATGGAACTGCCTGTGTTTCAGTTTGTGCCCGTTGCCTCGTGTCCTGTCTCTCAGCACCACTGAAAAGAGTCTGGCCCCATCCTCTTGACACTCTCCCTTCAGATACTTGTACACATTGATAAGATCTCCTCTCAGCCTTCTCTTCTCCAAGCTAAACAGGCCAAGCTCTCTCTGTCTTTCCTCATAAGAGAGATGCTCCAGTCCCCTAATCATCTTTGTGGCCCTTCGCTGGACTTGCTCCAGTAGTGCCACATCCCTCTTGTACTGGGGAGCCCAGAACTGGACACAGGACTCCAGGTGTGGCCTCACCAGGGATGAGTAGAGGGGGAGAATCACCTAAAATGATTACTTGTTTTGAAAATGTAGTCCCCGGTATCAGTATCGCTTGCAGATACCTGGCAAACATAGCACCCACAACCTCAGGTAAACATATTAACACATTGGTTATATCTCTGACACATTCAATATTTTATAGTCATTAAATTTTCAGACTAATGGCTATATCTTGGCCTCATTAATGACACAGTAGCAGATTTCCTCCCTTATTTCTGTCTTCTCGGTTCTTTCTAAGTGTGTTGAACTTTTATAAAAATACTCTCAGAACAGACAGGAGAGGGAAATATTTTCACTTATTGTAAAATCAGCATAGCAAGCCCGGTATCCCATGTGGAATCCAAATCCACATGAAAGGGTGAGGGCAGCTGGGGTGAAACAGGACCACGCTCCAAAAATACTCTTTAAGGCCCTCACTGGCTGTCATAAGCCAGAATAATTTTTATATTAAGGCTGCATATGCTGCATCAAAAGAATCCCTACTGCCCTTATACTTCCTCATCAGCCTGTTTTCACCCTCTGCCAGTTGGACCTTGATGCAGGAGAGAATTTAGCCCTTGGGTCTCTTAGTTCTATTAATCTCAGATACAACACTTCTCTTGTCAACGTAAATCTCTTACAAATCAAGCAAAATAAGCGGCATTTGCCTTTTAACAGGTAAGCAATGAAAGGCATTTTACCAACAGGGCTTGGTCCCACCTCCATTCATAGTGAGTCTATTCCCCATTTAACTGATTAAGATCAGATTCAGACTCTGTGTATTCATGCGGTAGAGTTGATCAGTGAATGTCCATAACTTAGCTGTAATAGCTCAACAGATTAATGCTGCATGCTCCTACCTGAAATAAGCTACCAGCTCAGAGCAAATCTTTATATCTTGTGCCTTTATATACCATGCTCTTTTAAAAAAAGTATCATGAAGACTCTTAACTCATTCAAGTAATAGCAAGTCTGCTATCGTTTCTGTTTAAACTTCCATGAGCCTGTACACTTATGCTAGAGGACAAGACTGTATTCAACTATAGGTCACACCGGTAATCCCTTTTAATACTTTTGGTATATGAGAAACACATCTCTTATCTCCCTTTCTGATCCAGCTTTCAAGAGCAACATAATGTCAGTATTTCATACCTGATAGTCATTTTCCTAGCCGCTGGATTTTTTTTTAAGATGACCTCCCTGGGCTTTGTTTTGTTTTCATGTTTGCTCAGTCTCCACACAGCACAGCCTGCTACAGAACCGTATTTAGTCAGGCACTTCTCTAGCTCCATTGGCAGTAGGATTAATGGAAGTGACCCATTCTCCTTCCAGTAATAATTCTGGGGTGTATCCAGCACTTGAAAGGACTGGGTTCTGGCATTCTTATTCGTGTTGAAGACACAACTTTGAGGTGGAGGATGCCTGCATCAGCCAAAAAGAAAGCCTGAAGGGAGACCTGAAATCCAGTCTCCTTATGGCATGTCGCTGCCAGCCTGAACCCATAAGAGAGTGCAATTTGGTGCCCAAACTGCCTTCAGTGCTTTAACACCTCAGTCATTTCTTTGGCTGTGGACAAGTGAGTGAGCAAAGGTGATGCCCAGCTTCAGCATGGTGGCCAGAACATGTGTTCAGCAACTGGGGAACTTGGGTCGAACGACCTTCTCAGCTGGTGGGAAGTCCAGTTTGTAGCTCTGAGTACAGAGAAGGCTGTTGAAGGTATGCTACGTCCCCCAGCTGAAGGTGAGACTATCTAGGAAAGAGTGCAAGGTTTGGATGGCAAGAGATATTGCAAAGGTGAAGGAGTCCGACTGCCGCTCCATGGTGCAAGCACTCTGTGGGAGAGGGGAGCCCCCTGTTCTGGTTCCTGTTCTGTCTAAATGAATCATTTTGATGTGCTGATGGCTCGACAGCGTGTGGAAAAAGGACTTACTACTGAGGGTGTGACAAGGCAAGAGAAATTTAAGATTTGGTGCAGTTTCCCAAGTCAGGCTTCCCTACACCACACTCCTCGGTGCAGCACAGACAGTGAGACACTCAACTTGATTTCAGGATCGTTCACAGGGATGTTAGCACTAACTACAGCGTAAGGTATGTGTAAGACACCTGCATCATTTCTGGATGTACTCCTCCAGGCTTCACCTCTGATCAGCCAACATATGATAACATAGAGAAAGAGAGGCTGAGTGAATTTCCCAGTGTCTAATCAGGAGGGTGTTTGAGGAAGAGTAGTAGGTTTAGGGGTTGCTGTCAGTCATTTCCATTAACAGACTACTGAGTTCTGCTCCTTCAAAAAGTTAAAAATGACATGACAGTCACCTAGGTGGGAGGGAAAAAAGGGCAAATCAGGAAAATTCAGAAAGGAGAAAAAGGTGTTTTTTGTTTCACAAACAAAATTAATGGTAAAAAGGTGCCTCCTGCAGTAGGAAATATGATTGATTTGATTTGATCCTCTTGCATATGTAAATATGGAGAAAAGATTAACAAGGCGTTGTAAATATAAGGAATAGATTAATATATTCAGATGCATTTCCATAGTGTGTGAGTACTTCTGAGCTAAACCTAGGCTGATGGCTTTGTCATCATTCCAAAATGTTCACAGTGGAAACTTTTTCCCAATCATAACATTCAAAATATTATTTTAATCAGGAGCACCTGACTCCATCCTTCAAAAGTGGAAGCAGCAGAGGAATCCAATACATTTCAGTGGCTTCTGGAACTTACTATTCTTTGTCAGTGATTTTAAACCCATTTTTAGAGAAGGCTGAATTACATTTCTTTATTTGAGGTCTGTGAGCAAAGGTGACATAACATTAAGACTAAATATGCTGGCACTGAGGATCAATCATCCCCTGTTGCTACTGAAAGGTTTGCACAATGATCAAGAATGAAGTATTAGCTAAATAAATGACAAACTTTTCTTATTCAAGTAGCCCTGTTTTCCAAAGCATTTTCACCTTCACAGTCATAGCTTTTATATTCTTCTTTTTTTTTCCTGTCTTCCTTCTCTTTTTCTGTATTCATCTCTCTCCCTTTTTTTGTCTTTTCACATTTCTTCACTACAGTAACACCCAGCTTCCCACCTTGGGCTTTACCTTTATCTCACAAAATGATCAGTAATTTCATAGTTAATGACTACAGGAGAAAGTCTTAGGCTCTAGCACACCATTCCAAAGAAAACAGAGGTGAGAAATATGTATATCCCAAAGACATGTTTTTTGGATGTTGACTCAGTAAAATAAACACTGAGTCTGTGACTCTCTACATTTGGGATGCTTTTCTTCCCAGCTTAAGAGTATACTTTAAATATAGATTAGAAAAAAGAAAAAAGAAAAAAAAAATCCCTTAGATTCTGCCAAATCTGAACACACCATGAACACCCAAAGCAGAAGGGATTCAGCCCTCTGGAAGGACATTTAACACCTCTGATCTTTGTATCGTCTTGTGTCTCCTAGACTCAGACAAACTGCAAAAAGCGCACTGCCAACCTTATAGGACTCTCTTGCATCTGTGTTTATCCAAGCATTTTGCAGAAATGATCTTCACAACAGCTGGGTGCTGTAGGCACACAGCTACTCCTTGTTTTACAACTGGGAAACTGAGTCATGGTGAAATTAAATGACTTGGACAGAAGTCATTCACCGAAAACAGTGGCAGAGCCAAGTGCAAACCTGGTGGTCTCAATTCTGTCTTTATAATGAATCAATTGATTATTTTTTCTCACCCTCTTTCTGTGATTCTACAAGGCCGTTCTAAACATGTTGAATTATGTTTTGACACTTTTGAAACATGACTTTTTTTTTAACCAAGTTCTTATATATTCCATTTGTACCATCTGCAGAAATTCTCAAAGCTGCAGTTAAACTTGGCTTTTGTTGTATTGCATTGAAATAGAGAAGATTTAATGAAACTCATATTCCATCCCATTCATAGTGAACAATGAATCTTACTTTACAGTGCAACAATTAATATTGATTATATTACTTGAAAATGTAAGAGACGGCACATATATTTTCAGCGAATCGGTGCTCTGGCAAGAACCTTTATTTATTATGGCTGCTAAATATGATCAGAGAAGTGCATCTTTAAAGTAAATTGTTCAAAGAGTGAAATTAAATATCAAGATTCATTCTTCCTAGAGGAATGCTACTACTAGCTATAAGACACAGAGTAGAGAGAAATTCTTTAGGAAGAATAGCTCATAGTTAAGGGGACACAGCAGATGACAGGATTTAATTCTTTGCTAATTGTGTGACTTTGGGCAAATCACGGATTCTTTCTGCTTCTCAGTTACCCATATGCAAGAAATGGTACATCTCTACTTCAGACGAAGTTAGTGACAATTTACTCAATAAAAATTTAGTTAAAGTTGCTCAGATAATGTGAGTTCATATAAATATCGCGGGTATAGAGAGTGTAGTGTGACTGAGGAAGCCGCTTGGGCAGGGACAAGGCTGAAGGACAGAGTATCAGCGAAAAGTATCAGACCATTTACCTATGGCCACAATGATGGCAGACAGTGCACAAGCAGAAGTAAAGACCTGTGGGTGTCAGAAACTGATGAGTGGCATCAGTCACAGATTGTCTCCCACCTCAGCATCTGTGCAACTCATTTGGTGCTGGCTGCCATGGACTTTGGGTGCTATTTATCCTCTTCCTCAAGTAAAGCCTCTCACTGCTGCTCCATCTCCTTGGCCCCATCCACCTATATGCATCGGGAACTGCACGTTCAAGGAAGCAGAATCAGTCACGGGACTGGGATCAGGTGTGTGATCCCTTGACATAAGTACAGAGTCCCCCAGAAGTCAGTGGGGCTCTATCTATCTATACTACCTGCAGGGATTTTGTGACGTAGGTGCATATACAATGAGGTTGTTTGTTTGAAAGTTTTGCTTTTCTTTTTTTTTCTTTTTTTCATGAGCTACCTAGTTTAACTATATTTAAGTCTTATGAATGATCCATACCAGATTCATGACAGCATAATGACTGTATCTCAAAGGGCCAATGGCTTGGGGGCAAAGGTGTTTGAGATCATCTTTCAGTTCCACAGCGCTTTCATATTGTGCATTTAAAAAGCACAGACCAGCAAACCGTGTGAGTGGTGCTCCACAGAAGCCACGCTAGACTGTCTGCAAATCTACACGAGATGAAAAACAAAACTTGACAGCTCATTGCCATTCTTTTTTCTGGTTAGAAGAAGAACTGGCTTGACGAAATGAATAATATTATTCTCCAACAGCATGGTCCATCTAAACAGCTCAGTGCCCTTTAACACCAATGAAACAAGTCACTGCTCAAACCACATGATTTAAAGCAAAGTGTATTGGGATTGGTGTGACTTAGGATAGGACTTTTATGTTCTTTCAGAAAGATGGGACCCAAGATTCGTCCTGGACAAACTGATAGAAGTGACCCTATGAAACCAAATAGTTCAGACCCTCTCCAGCAGAAATCAGTACTGAATAGACACCTGTCAATCCACAGCATCACCTTTCTGCTGACAGTAGCAGATAGTGTTTGCCAAGGGCCGCACACGAAAAGCATCCAGACTGCTGAAATTCCAGGAGAATGGCTTAACCCAGAAACCATCCTATTTCTCTGTAAATCTAGCAGGAGAAGGGATAGGAGACAGGTTTAAAAGAAGGGGGGAGGACATTCTTCCCAACAACTCAGATTTCATAGAACAGAGCCAAAAGGAGCAGGAGGTTTCTGGCTATGCTGCATTTAGATCAAAGAGTCTGTTATGGCTTATATGATTAATGAAAGATGAACAGCATTCCACAGATTAACAAGTTTAATTCCTGAGAGCGGAGCAGTTATCTCTGTGGGCAGACTGACCCCTAATCTCTGCCTTGGTCCTGGACCGTGCCACTCTCATGTTTCCTCTCTCCCCCCTCCACTGCCACCTTCACGCTAACAACTGAAAAGATGACATTGAGTAGATGGGTTCAGCACAGGCAGATAAAAACAATGTGAAGGGATGGAGATGGGAGCTTATCAGCCAAACAGGACACAGGATATAAAAAGTAATCAACTTAAAGCTCTTATCAAAATGTCTCCTGGGAACAGATTTAAAACAAAACAAAACAAAACAAAACAACCCCCCCCCCCCCCACAAAACTTGTCATTGCTCAGGAGAAATTATAGGATTATTTTAAAGCAATTTCATCTGAGATACTCTGTGTGGGGAGGTATATATGTTTCCTGAAAAATGCACAGGCTTTGTAATTTGAGGGGCTTTAAGCCAAGGGAATCAAGTTACAATGAACAAAAGGAGTATATTTAAAAGAGGAACCCAGACATGATATATTCTGTCTTATTTAAAAAGTGAATGGGAAAGCATTGGAAAAGAACGCACACACTGCAATATGTTAACATTTTAAACAATTAACAAAATATTTAGACAAATTACATATAATTATGTGCTAAAACAAAATAGCTGCCTGTAAGATCCTCTACCAGGATTCTATAGAGCTTCATTTGCAGAAGTGCTTCTTTGAAAAGGTTTTAAAATCTTACAGAGAATCCTGTACTCTGATTATAACAAACAACTCTCAAAGTGGAATATTTTTGGATTTCTGTTGTTGTTGAATTCAGCTTTCAAGATTAGTCATTTCCAGTTTACATGTACATTCTAGTGTGGATCCAAGATCCTCTCCACTGCCAAGAACCTCCATATCCTAATCTCTAGAACATTACTCCGCTCGTTTAAACAGTCCTCTGCTCTTCTGAAAAAAATATTATTAGATGATATTATTTCATGTATTCTTTTCTCAGTTATCCAAGAGGAATAACACCTTTTGAATTAGCTATGCATTTTTGTTGCTTTCTGATGAAAACAGCTCTTGGGCATGTGAGTGCTGGTTTTATGAAGAAGACAAAAGATTTATTAAGTAGATAGATAATATAATAAAAAGATAATATAATAAAAGAGAGATAATAAGAAAAGACAGTAGAGACATGTTATTACAAAGACAGTGTTTCAACAAAGCCAGAGAGGCACTTGAGACAGTAAGACCTTGATTCTCTCCTGACTTCTTCACAGCATTTGGCATAGCTTGCTTGGGGGTGGGTTGAAGGCAAATTAGGCTTTATGCCACATTTCTACTCCAGAAATGGGTTTGGTTGCCAGGATAAATTAGAGCAGCCTTAGGGCTGCTCCAATTTATACTTAGCTGCCCCTGCCCACACTCCAGGCTATTTGCCTTTTATGTTCTGTGCAAGCCAAAAGACCTCTGTGTGCTGGAAATTCACCACTAGCCATTGAGGACTTTCTTCGTACTTCTAGTTTGAACATGCCGTGAACCCTTGACTAGGGCTAGTAGGAGTAAAGGTCTCAGCTTGACAGATATTCTCCGTCTGTAGTGCATTTACTTTAGGTTGCAGTGTACAAAGAGTCACAAAATTTAAAAGGAAGAACTGATTTTGATGAAACTCAGAAAACAGAAAAGGGAGAAGGGGTGGATGCATACAGGGCTCCTGACACCCAACTAGCTGATCTAGACACTTCTGAAATTATTTAGAGATCAATGGTTGGGAGTCATTATCAGCTTTTAGCAGACAGATACTACTTCTGTAGAGGGACAAGAATACGCATGTGGGTTTGAGGAATGACCAGAGACTCTGTCAGGGGAGCTGGAATGGTAAAAAGAGCTTGTGACATGGAGAGGGGATGGTTGGAAGCAGAAGAAGCAGCAAGAGAAGAAAAAGACTTTGCTTATAGACAAAGAAGTCCCAGAAATATTAGGGACTGGGAATGGAGAAGAGTGTAAGAGCTGGGGGTCAACACAGTATAGGAGGAAACCCACATAAATCCAAGGAGATTAGCTAGAAGAGGTAAGAAAAGTATATTCTGTCTTTAGTCATCTCTAAATGAACACCTTAGATCAGGGAGGTCTCTTAGCTGTGTACCACAAGACAGTCTTGTTAGGGAAGGACAGAATTCCAGCCAGCCCCTCTTTCAGAAGATGAGAAGTTCATTTCTCTAGCGGCAAGGATAATATTTCAGAACTCATACCGCACCTCTGCACGGTGCTCATGCCTGGGAATTCACAGGCACACAATGAGACGTTCGGTCAAGCTTGAGTTCTGCCGTAGGTGTTTCCTTAATATCCAATCACTGATGAATATTTAAAGATAATAAATGTCAAATTAAATTTTTAATGATCTTGTTTACACTTAAAAGACCTTGAGAAGGATCAGGAAGAAGCCAAGCTGCCTAAACTGGCCAGTTGCTGAGCTCAGAAGAACATCTCCCACCCCTACTGCTGCTCTGGTGGACGAAATAACAGAGATAGGGTACTGATGTCTAATATTGTTGTGCCTGCACTTACAGGTCAGGAGTGGCAAAAATATCTATTCTATGGGCTATCCTACCAGGGCTAGACTACATGAACCCTGAAAAAAACAACACAACAGACTGCAATCCACCAGGATTATTCTTCCTGCTTATTTGGTAGTAGCTCCAGTGTTTCTTTTTGTCTCCTTGATACACTGAGGTTTATGCAGTAGATTTTAGAGGGCTTCAGAACAGATAATAGCAAAAAAAATGAGCTGCTTGAACCACCCATTTTTATGTTGCCTGATCATGATCAACTAGTCATCTGTTTTCTTCTGTGTTCTCCTTGGGTGTAGTCTGCAGAGTATATCTGTGAGGAACAAATCCTCCTATCTCCACTTGAAGGTGGAATTTTCTGCAGAGGAAGAACTAGATGCCTAGAAAAACATGTTTTTCCCCCCAGCCATCTAGCAGACTCATTATACCCCACTTTTTTTAAGAAAATGAGAGTTCAGGCCTCATTACTGCAAGCTGTGGAAACAATATCCATAATATTAACGATTAAGGAACAGAAAAAAAGTGAAGTATATGCAATTACAGTTACCTTCACCTTGGTGTGCTTTAATGAAGTAGAGGAGTTTAATTCTGTACACACAGCTTTTACAGAGGTGAAAAGCCTAGAGAGAAACTTAAGAGTGACCTGTGAGTCTTCAGAATGAGAGGAGCTTCAGGGGAGAGCAAAGGTGGCAGTGGGGCAGCTGAAATCACGGAGAGGGAGCACATTATTTCTCCACCTTTTCACATCGGGACCCTTCTCTGCTCAGCGCTGTGTTGGCCTAAATTATTGTTTTCTTGCATTTACTTGAAAACAGGCCAAGCTTTTAAAATCATGCCAGAGAAACATTCTTTTGATTTTTGCTCTTTCTTATGGCTTTGGATTTTT
The DNA here is from genome assembly GCF_036417845.1 of Apteryx mantelli. Lineage (NCBI taxonomy): Eukaryota > Metazoa > Chordata > Aves > Apterygiformes > Apterygidae > Apteryx > Apteryx mantelli. The sequence goes on from NC_089978.1 coordinate 6,462,378, forward strand.
ATGTTTGAATGAAGCCAAGAAAGCAAGAACAAGCATTTTACTCAAAGCCGCTCGTCCTGGTCACACCCCAGCATGGCATTTACTTCTGGACTAAATGAGTTAGTCCTGCTTTGTCAATCAAAGCTGAAGGCAAACAGAAATGTCTCATAATTTAATTCAATCCCCCTCATGTTGTGCAGCAGGAGTGTAGATACCTGATTCATTACTTTATTTTGCCTGTACTGCAACTTCTTAAAAGTGCCACACAAGGGTGAGGAATCCAGAACGCTAGGTACTTCCCAAAGATACAATAGAAGTATAATTCCTGACTTGAAGAGTTTATTTTACTAGTGAGAGCTCTGGAAAACAGCAATGCTGATCTTTCTGGGCTTCTCTTTGTTGAGATTTTACTTGAGGAACAGGCTGTAATTGCTTTTCTTGCTTGTTTTTCTAAGTGCAAGTTTTTCTTTCTGCCTGTAGGAAACCTTCCATTGCCCCATTTCCTGAACCAAGCAAACAGTCATCAGCTTATAATTGGGTGAATTAGTGGCAGGGGAGAAGGCAAACTTTAAAATAATTGCTCTCTCTCCTCCTTTAAATCAACACTTTCCTGCAACAAGCCACCTGGCTCAAAACATTTGTTTTCAACCCCCCCCCCCCCACACACACACAAATACAAAACTTACTGAATGGCTGATCTTGAAAGGTCTGCAAGTGAAAATCTGCTAAGCCACACCATCCATTTCCAAGACCCATTTGAAAGGAAAAGATTGGCAAAGCGTACCTCCATACTGTGCATCTTTTGGCTGGGAAAGCGAGTGCCCATACAGCTCAGAGCTAAGGAAGCGAGAGTTTTGCTCTTTAAATCACATGAAGTATACAGGGAGAGGGAGGGAACACACGGAAACTAGTGAGGATCAGAGGAACTACTAATGGAACAGAAGAGTTTGAAGTTGTCTGATCTCTTCTTTGCCTTGACTGCAGACAAACTCTCAGATGAGTTATGAAATATGCAACTTTGTCATGCCCCGTGAAAGTTAAAGTAATAACACAGTTGTGCAGCGTTCACTGGATATTTGGTCAATCCATAACTTATTCTCTTCCTACTTCACAGAAGGAGATATCTGATTTATTTCTCTGTGCAACTATTTCTATCTGTTTTTCTCCAGTGTGCTCTGTGCACACAGCAAGGACAGCAGTGGCTGTAAGACATTCTCTGACTTTTTGCACCGGGGTAAGGATGCCATGAGTAATCGCTATACTACAGGATCTGCACTGATTTAAACATTGCCAGTCCCGAGAAAGAGGTTTACCTCCATGCTGCTGAGTGTCCAGCTAGAGCTGGCAGTAGGAGTCAGCTCAGTTCACTTTACTCCTCTGCAAGGCAGATGTCTGTATCTAAGTTAGTTTTCACCCTGTAAGTAGGGGACTCCTTACAGCCATGGGAAAGAAATAAGTCCTTCTAGAGAATGATTCATTTGGCTGATTTTAAATAGCTACCTTATGGTGAGATAATTAGGCTTTAGAAAAACCTAATTATTTCTGTTGACTACAAAGGGAGCCTTGAAGACTGCTAGACGAACAGAAACTGCTTCTGGCTCAGGAAATTCCTGAGCCACAGATCGTTGGTAGCTGGACAAAGAATTGCTCCATGCCTGCCTTGTCCTTTTCCATCAGCATCTGTCATCTACCGCTGGTTCTGGGCCAAATGGTCCTTTGGTTTGAGGCAGAACCATGATTCTTGTGTTAGAGAACTGGCACAGTTACAGGCATCTGCATGGTGGATGTTTAGATAAAAACAGGTGAATTCCACCAAACTGGAGCACTCTCAGCCTGACCTGTATATGTGACTCGAGACAGAAGGCAGGGGCTGAAAAAAAGCTCCAAGCGCACTCAAATTCTTCCCCTTCAGGGAGCTCCAGAAGTCAAAGGCTGGACTGCAGCAATAACCCTCTCCAGGGCAGGAGGGAGGGTTGGCAAGTCTGGTCTTAAGAAGTGGCCTTGACCAATGTATAATGGGAGAGACATCCCGTGTGATCCCTTCAGGTATGTGAGCAGCAGGGACTGAACACGGGCTTGTCTTCATGAAGTCTCTCTTCAGAGGCGCGATAAAGCTGGAACTTCTGGTTGCCCTGACTTTCCCTATGGACATCTCAGATAGATGATATATCCTTCAGATCATTTCTTCTCTGGCCACCAAGACCAGGTCTCCAGGAAACAAATGGCAAGACTTTCCCTGACTTTGTAAGGACCAGGTTTTCCATCCATGTCTTCCCCTGGGTTTGGCATTCAGGCAGAGCAGTGCAATGAAGAATATGGGGCTGATCTTTCCCTAGCTATCTATCCTTGTTTTTCTAAAGCCCAAACTCTCCTCTTGGGCACATTTTTCATTATCCCTCATAACCTCAATTTAGGGCTACAGTAATTAGCCACAGGTGCAAAGAGAGCAGCTTCACAATTCTTATTGCAAAGATGAAAGTGATAAATTCAGTTTCCAGGTCTCTCTGCAACATACCTCTTAAGCTCCTTACCAGGAAAATGATTCATCAGTGCTGGTCCCTTTGATACTGTCAGTTATTTCAGGAATGCTATGAAATTAATGAGGCTAATGCTTTTTGTTTCTTTGTTTTTGTTTTTGTTTCTTTTTTTAAGGTCTAATTTGTTTAGAGGTGCTTTATAGCCCTCATAACTCCCATTACAGAATTCCCATTATATACTCAGACTGCCCATGGCCTTCTTATGAAAAAGAATAATTTGGGAAGCAGATATATGCCATCAACCTGAGGAAGCTAAATGGAAAAGCTGCATGATGCTGCTTGGGGAAGCACTTCAGGAAACACTTCTGTACCGAAATCTTACAATGTGAATTAAGCAGCTAGGTTAACATGCTTCTTAGGATGGCTACAAGAAAGTCACAAATGTGACTTATTATCTTCAGCCCTATTCCTGTCATTCTTGATGGATCATGAAATTACTCTGGAGCTTTAACTGTGCTGTGGAATTAGGCATTTCATGCCTCCATCTTTTATGTGTGCATCAGTTTTTTTTAATATATATGCATAATTACATAAGTGTATATGTGTAAATTAATAGAACCTAGAAGATGTGGAAGTCACTAATCAGCATATTCTCAAGCTGACAAAGCACACAGTGTTACTGCTGATTCCTTCACCTTTCTTTCTCTATTCCATCTATATTCTTAGCACTTTTATCCATGCTATAATTTCAGTATCTAGTGGATTTTCAGCAGACATGGCTGTACAGATTATGGAGACCATGGACTACCTGTTCTGTTGTGACTTACTGATGCTAAGGGAACAGTATGAGGAAGTCAGGATTTTCCTTGCTCACGCAGTAACCCTTAGGCTTAGTAAAGGCTGTTTTCTTGACATCTTTTTCCAGTGTTGCAGAAGTGGCAGTTGTCCTCTGTGTTATATAATTTCCAGGAAAAATTTGCCTAGAAGCCACCAAAACTGCTTTTCCGGCAGGAAGGAAGCTTTTTTATTTGCAGGAAAAAGGAAGTTTTCATGTGTGTATTCACAGCTTGAAATAAGGTCCCTAGTGTGCACCCACAGGAGTGGATATATGATGTACTTAAGTATGTATGAGGCACAAAACATTTGCTAATGGAATCACTGAAAAAAGTCTCTTGAAGCTTGTAGGAAGGCTCACTGGTAGGAAGGCTCTAGTGAAAGCTATCTTCATTGTCTAAGGAGGCCAGGAATGAGGATATTGCATCAGTGCAGGATCAGTTACTGCTACCGCCCATCCCGGGATAAAACTTTCTGGAAAGCAGTTGTGATTCCAGTCTCCCTGGAGAACTAAGAAATGGGTAAATACAGGACATCACATCCCCTGTTTGTCATTCAGGCAGTCATCCAATGCAGCAGAATGACTGGATACAGTGGATTTTTTTTATTATTATTATTATTTCTTTTTCTTTAGCATGAAAGCAGAGAAGTAACAACATATTCTAGGACACTTACGCCCAGCCACCCACCACTGCTTTCCCCTTCATGCCTTTACACATACTCACATGCACATACACATACACCTGCTGAGTTTCCCAAAAGAGCGAGCTCATTCTTTATGTCAGACTCTGTCTTTCTCACCCTGTATTTTCTTTTTCTTTGTACCATCTTTCAGTTTTACCATCCTTGTGCCGTTGAAGCAATCCTTGTCTACTATCCTTGCGGAAGGTACAACCTTGGTATGGAATCTTGTTACATGATTACGGACACAACAATACAAAGCAAAGCACTGTTCCTTCCACTTTCATACACAATTAAATATCTACTAGTACATAAAACACAGTAAACCCATTGTACCTTGCAAAAATCAGATACAGATTTAAAAGGAAACAATGAAGAAGTTGAGGAACATCCCCACCAGCTGCAGGCAGAGAGGGACAAGTTCCTGTCTCATGATGTAGGGACTAAGTAGCTGCAAAGCCATCTTGTTTAGTTTGGAGTTATATCTACTGCTGGAGGGTCCAGGAGATGAACAAGTCAAGTCTCAAAGTCAGTGCCTGCTCCTCTATCAGGTCCTACCATGAGAAGGTCTTTCCATTTATAGACAGGGCTCTCCAGGTTATGTGTTTTTGCTGATATGCCAGTAAGGGACACGGTAAGCTCTCATGTAACCAAGCACTTAAACCCTGTAGAGCTCATTAGATATTTTCCAAATCTACCTGTTGTAACCTTCCTAGGTGCAAGATATAGAGTATAAGAGTAAGGAATATTGCGCAGAAGGATTAAAATTTCAGACACTGGACTGTCTAGACCTTCTCTGAATAGATGAGAAACTACCAGTCCCACCACAATAGTCTTAACATGGTAGCTAAGAATGGAGGTCTCCTAGGAAAGTCTGAAGGAAATGATGCTAGTCTAGGCAAGTAAGTCCATGTAAGTGCACTTTCACTTTAGTGAAAGAAATTTCCTGGTTTGTTGGAGTGGCTTTTATATAAGAGATAATGGAAGACAAAGAAAAACAGGAAAATGAAGGCAGAAAATCAAGAAATCCTGTGTGCAAAGATATTTTTCAGTTTTTGAAATATTCAGAAGAATTCAAAAATACTTTGAGAGTCTGTTTTTGCAGGTCTTCCAAACCAAGATATTTTTATTTTATCTGTACCAGTTTGAGCTGACTGCTTCTCTGGGACGGAGCCAGATTTTATTTTCCTTCTCTTGTTCCTAGTAAACACTTGCTTATTTGGTTAAAATGCAAATATTGCTAAGAACATTCTACCAGATGCTTCCCGAGGTTCAAAACACAATTCCCTTTAGATTTTGGATTTGGGCATTTTATTCTGCTTCCAGTAATTTAGACAACCTGTCTGATGGTAGTTAAATACTCAGAGTTTCACTTCTAAGTGATATGCTCCAGGCCACGTGCATACTAAGAGACCATGTCTAGTAAGTTAAGACTATAAATAATGTAATCTAGAATTTATATATATATATATATATATATATATATAAAATTCTTAATAAGAAAAAAAGTGTAAAATAGCAGCCTAAAACAATACACCAGGTTCCTTCTTGTGCCATTTGTGCTTTTTGTCCTTAAAAACAATTGAAAGAAGATCTCTTCACAGACATTTGGTTGTGCAAACCCAATCAAACAGCTACTGCAAATTTCTCAAAAAATTTAAGGAATACTGAGATGAAGTTGGTATTTCTGTGTCACTCCTACCAGCCTGTACCACTACACTGGTCTCTGAACAGAAAGCATTGCTTGGGAGAAATTCTTGCCGATGGGGGACTACTTGCAATTCTAATGAAACTTATTCTTACTTTGTCAAGGGAGGAAAAGGGAACTACAGAAATGTCATTGGCAAGAATTATCTTTCTCTTTACGCGATATCTTTAAGTTTAAATTTTTGGTGGGGTGGGGAGAGGACTGGCAGCTCTGTGCTGAATTCCTAGGATCTGATGTGTCTATCAGTGTGCTTTCATGTTGGCTGTGGACCAACATGACAGGAGAGCTTGACAATGAGACAGCGCGTCTTTTGCCAGAGAGTGAGCAACTTCACAAGTTTGTCGGTTGAGACAAGAGCCTCTCATCTTGAATTTCAGAGCCTTAATCCAAGCTCTTGCTCTCCTCTCAGTTTTCATTACTAGTCTGAATCACCTTGTGCATTATCAAGATACCTAAGAAATTCTCCATCTTCTGTTGATAGCCTAAGAACATGCCTCCAAGGTAAGAAATCAATGTTATCCTCCTTCTACAAATAAGAAGAACTATCCGACAGAGAAATCCACTGATTTCCTCAAAAACACGTAAGTCTGATTAGGAAGAAGAGAACTCAATCTGTATATCCTGTGTTACAATCCTTGCTGATGTCCACTAGACTGATGATTTTCTCAGTTCCTGCAGGTCCAAAGAGTTATTCAAAAGGAATTCAGTGAGAGTTTAATTGTTTTAATTCCTTTAAAACTTATAGTGCACTATCAGATTAGAGGCAGACCAGATCTCCATCCTTGCAATTCAGCCAAATGCTGGTAGTTTCTAGTCCTTATTTTCAGAAATGTAGGTAAAGGAAATAATATGTGGACTGGCAATAGCTGTTCCCTCCACCTTCTCTCGCATATGTAGCTCATACTTTTGTATCTCAGCCTGCAAGTTTATCATGTATTGATATAATTTCCAGAAGCCCCAGTCTGTTTATAAGATCTCCCAGTTTAAGAATTACATTTTTGTTTTGTGATTATCTTTCTTCAAGGAACTGGACTGACAACAAGAATCCTTTATATACTGTTTAACAAAACATGCCCAAACTGATATTGCATGATCTGTAGTGATGTCTTAAAGGCAAAGACTCTCATCTTTGAGTCCAGCATGGCCTTTTACTAAACTGATAAGACCAAACCAAAGTTGATTTGCAGTTTGTATTACCGGTTTTGTTCAGGAACGACTAAATTAAAAACAAAATTGCACTTCTTTTAGGCACAAGGTAGCAACAATCCTGACCATGAGCCCCTGAGGCTGGAGGCCTTCTTATTAGTAATCTACAGCTGTGTTCCCAGTGAGCGCTCCCACACCGGTCCCACGGTATCCCAAAGGGCATTTCCATACTTCAGCTGCCGAGGCACTATTAGATTTATTGTCAAGAACAGAAGCAGGTGCACTGCGATGAATGAACGTTGCTATGGCTCTGCCACTTTCTGGTTGCACCCATTAACAGATGGACGTACAAATTTGGCTTGGCACCTGCTGCTGCACCATTTTCCGCATCGTATTCCCAAAGATAACGGAGCTCTGCTTGATTTACACCAGTGGGTTTGTAAGAGCAGAATCGGACCCTGCAACTCTTAAGAAAGGAAACACAAGCACAGACTAAGATAATGGCTTGCACAGCCCTGGAAAATATCGACTTAGATTGTTTTAAATACAAATAAACTCAGGCAAGCTCAAGCAATTAGCTTGGCACAACTCTGAAATGTGTTTAATGGCTGAGTGATCAAAAGGTTTTCCATCAACTTTAGTTGAATCAAACTGGCAAGTAAATCTTTCCTCACACATAATTTTCAAAGTTTGAAGTGACAAATTGGACTGAACTCAATTAAAGCAGCAGGTCCTATGCATTTAATTGCAAGCAGTGTCTGTGATTGTGAAGGAATCCAATTCAGAATGAAAACACAGATGTGGATGTGGCAGAGTTCTGTAAAACACAAAAATGCAAAACCAAGTTCAATCAGGAAACAGTTACAGGCAATGTAAAATTATGTATTCTACCATACTTTTGGAGCACTAGCTGTAGGCAAGTATTAAAATATAAAATTAGGGAATGTTCACCTGGCTACACCACTCTAGCTCAAAAAAAGACTAGGAGAAAAAATAAGCTAATATTTGTAAAGCAGTCTGACCGTGGAAAGTCCATGAAAATACTATTGATATTTCCAGTTACTATGCAATGACAGTTACTTCAGTGAATTAATTCTATCATCAGTTAGATTATATTAAAAAAAAGTTTGTGCTAAAATTGGTAATTAAAGAATGACTTTGTAATAGGACGCTCAGTCATTATGGGGGAAGTGCTTAGGGGGTAAATTTTGTTCTTCAGTGCATACACATGGCTCCCATTGATATTAATGGGAGCCATACACACTTTCAAGGGCAGGTTTCAACCTACACTAGGAAAGATAAACTGAAAAGGAAGCAAATATAGCAGATCAAGTTATTCTTAAAATTGACCCCAGCAAACACGACATGTGCTAGCATTTTAGGCCCTGCACTCAGTGAAAATTAAAGATGTTAAATAAGCAATGGAATCAATTTTAAGCAATTGCTGTGTGTATTTATAGAAACAGCACCTCCATCAAATATCTAAACAACTAAAAAGGAAACCTATTACTGTTTAATTTCAGTCCTTGGAAGAAGATGATTTCCATAGTGAGGAAAGTGTGAGAATCATTTTAAAAGCTCAGCAGGGAATTTCTGTACAACCTATGAGTTCCGTTTGAAATTGGGGGCTTTTTATATGTATCTGTGTCAGACTGGATGTGGAATTTTTTTTACCTTCTCTATTGCCATTTCACATCCTGGTTGGGGTTGAATTGTAGATACTGTTGTGAAAGGGCTAACCCATCAAAAAGACTAGAAAGACCAAAAAAAAAAAAAAAGTTGATATGGTTAAAAAAGCAAGGTGAAAGGAGCTATCTGAACTGATAAGATATCCTTCAGAAAGCTGAATGAAACTTTCCAAAAAGGAGAAATAGAAAAGAACTAGTTAAATACAAAAGCATAATACAGTGGGGGGGGGGGAGGGGGAAAGGCATTTTGAAGAACATATTGCTAATACTATAGCAATGAAATTTTTTTTTGCCCAACACCAAAACCAGGAATCCTGCCAGAGAGTTTTTAGAATGGAGAGATGATCAAGAAGTTAAAATATTGTACAAAGATATGGCTATAGAATAAAAAAAAAAATTCTCTTTTATCAGTGCTGATGAGCTTATGGAGATATCCATGCCAGAAATTTTCCTTACGGAAGGGTGAATTGGAAGATCTGTTTGAAACTGGAATATCACTGGAAGAGTGTTTAGAGTGAATCAATAAAATGAACAGTATCGAATCACCAAGACCAGATGGTATTCACCCAAGAGTTCTAAAGGAACTCAAGTATGAAATTGTTATACTATTAATTATGCTGAGGAATCTTTTGCCTAAAACTACTGGAAGAATGGGATGCCAATGTAAAAGAAAAAAAAAAAAAGAGTAGCTCCTGAGAACCACAGACCAATAAAATCATACCAGGCAATTTGATAAAAATTATAATAAAGAATGGAACTGGGAGAAACATAGACAAATATGAGACAGGGAGAAGATCCAACATGGCTTTTGAAGGGGGAAGTCACGCCTCCCAAACCTATGAGAGCTGTTGTTACTTTCTAAGGTTTTTCTTACACATTCTTCAGTACATTTCACCTACTGCTTACTAGCTTAATCTGGCTAGAGTACAGCAAGAGAAGGGCAATCTTAATCATGAAAAGAGAAGCTAAACAAACAAGCTTCGGAAAACTAAAAAAAAAAAATCAACTCAAGACTGCCCAGTTTATTGCAGAGGGTGTAACAGGTTTCTTGGCTACCTGAGGGGCAGGGATTTGTCCACGCAACGCAAGGAGCTCCTGGCGCTGGGAGAAAAGGCTCATTTGCTTGAGCTAAGAGTGACTGAATGACAGTGAGGTCCATAGTTACAGCTCACCTGAAGGGTTTGGGACATTCCTTTCTCCACTGCGACAAAAAATCACCCCCTTTCTTTCCAAAATGAATCTTCTTGCATATTTAACCTCAGACTGATCTGTCTCCTCTGACCTATCTCCAGCGAAGAATGCAATGGATGTGAAAATATTCCCAACATCTTCAGCTGTAAACACTGACACAAAGAATTCATGGAGCTTCTCTGCTATGGCCTTACATCCATGAGTGCCACTTCGTCATCAAAAATTCATTGTGGATAAATGAAAAGTGATACATGGGAGAAAAAAAACAGTTCTGAAATTTGGCATAGAATGGCATAGAAATCTATAAAATATGGAGTGGCATGGAGAAGGGATGAATACCTGTAACATTTAATAATTCAAGAAATACAGGACATCACTTGAAATGTATAGTTAAAATGCAGTCTTTCCCCAGACAACCAGTCCCAAGTGTGCACTCAAAAGTGTCTTCTACCCCAAGTTGGAGCTATTGGTTTTAGAAGCTTCACTTTTCCTCCCTTATTCAATATGTGCATTTGTTTCTTTACATGCGTGATGGGGAAAATACCCTCAGGGGGACAGAGCTGTATGGAATAGGGGAGAGAGAAAAAAAAAGGTAATAAAAATGTGGAAAGCTTCTATCTTCCTCCCTTTCCCCAGAGGATTATCACAGAGAATCATTGAAAATCACTGTGCGAGCCAGGAAATCTGCACTGCAAAAGCGCATCTGGGACTGCCAGCAAGAGATGGTGGCGAGACCCCAGGCTTAAAGTTTATGGATACCAATTAATATGTGAACTAGAGAGCATTCAAGCAAAGTACTTCTGAAGATCCAGCTCTGGCACTTATGATCTTAGGAAACAACAGAACCGATGATGAATTAGTCAGCTTGCTAGAATAGGATATAGAAGAAACAAAAGTTGCACTGAAAGAATGGTGGTGTTCTTAGTCACTTACCATAGTTTTTGATCTTTTAGTAATTTAAATAGAATAGCCCAAAACTTTCTACTGAAAATCCATAGTTTTTTGATATATTAGATGAAAAACATAACTCTGCAATTTCAGACCATTTCAGATTAAAAGTATGACCGTTAATGAGTGATAAAACATGACCTTTATTTCCTCTCTCTTGGAGTAGGTGAAAACTCCTTGATCATATGATGATTGTGAGATGTTTTTTATTACTTTGTGACAACCAAACCAGTCCTAAATATGAAGTATTTTGTTTATCACTTATTTGGTGCACCTGTGAAATTTCCTTGTCAACAGTTACTGCTTTAAAGATGATACTGGATCTTAGCTGTGAATTTAGATATATCTCATCTTTGAGGAAGATTATATTCAGAACTGAGGACACTTTACATCTGAACAAGAGTTTCCACATGGGGTTTTAAGACACTTGAACTGAGATGCTCTAAGTTCACACCTCCAATTAATTTGAATTAATTTTCCTAAGTGTGTAGATGTCAGCTGGCTCCAGAACTCTAGATATAAACAACTTCACACTCTGGCAAAGCCTAGATGTAAACTTGACAGCTTGGATGCATTTGTATTGACTTGAAGCCAGGACTTGAAGCAGACAGAACAAATTAATGTGTGAAATACCCTTAACCAGCATTTCAGAATTCTGAGAAACAAGTTTTACCAAAAACTGCTTGAGAAAGGCTGAACCCTATTTCAACAGTTACCATGTTTTAATAAGGTTTATCTAAGCTCAGCCTCTGGAAACTTTGAATTTTTCCTGTCTCTTGATAAAACTTGTTTCATTCTGTATCTACGCATTCTGTGCTTAAATAGGCTTGGCACACTTCAGACCAGCTAATGCTGTGTTAAAGAGCTGTATATGGCAAAAAAAAGTCAAAGACAGATTTAAAATGTAATGAAAATGCTCTGAATAGAGACTTGGAAAAAGATTCTTTTGCTGTTACATATTGGTACATGTATTACTGCACCAGAGATAACAGAGCTTTGATCATACGTGCACCTAAAAATAACCACTTCAATAGACTGTTCAAACAATTTTGCTCCCTCACAATGAACCCATATGTTCTTTCAGCATAAAAGAAAATTAGCTTTTAGGTCTCAAAATTAAATGCAAGAGAACAAGCAAAATATAGGTCATACCTAGCAGGGTTGAGATGCTGTTCAATAACATACAGCTAAGAAGTCTCAGGTTGGGGCCGTATTCATGCAGAAGACAACCAGAGGGTTGAAGAAAACAGTACTTCAGTAAATGAATTGGAAATGGACCAAGCAATGCAATCCAGCACAGGATGGGGGCCTTTGAGCAGTGAAAGACAATTTCTCAGATCAGATGCAGGAAAGACTGTCATGACAACTTCTGGTCATTAATGATTCCATAGCACTTATCTAAAAAGAGTTTTATTAGTCCTGGTGTCCCAGATAAATCTCAGCTGAGCAATAATATTCCACTGACCTACATTCCCTTGCAGTTTGAGCTGAATGAGTCTTTTCCTTCAGTTCATACCTCTGTGACAGTTCATTATTGTTGTGTGTTGACAAACAGATGTTGTGCTCCACCCCAGAGATGTGTGAGCACCACACATGCTTTTGTGCTAGCTGTATAATAAACCCCAGAACAGCAGCGCTTGAACCTGCGATGCTGTACCTCTCACAGACGCGATGTTTTTTGTTGAGCTTGTACAGCGTGATGTGGCCAAAACTCACCTGAGGGTCGCTGGGTCTTGCCAGGACACTGAATTATGGATACAATCACATATTGCTATTACTGAAATATGTAATCAAAATTTAAAATGATAATACTAAGAGCCTGTATTGTTTGCTATAATTTATTTTCTGTTAGAATTCCGGAATATTTCTTAAAAATATACAGGGCAATGGTTTTGTTTGTAAAAGAAGCATTTTCCACCAAAGAGATCGCCTGTATTTTCCACACAGGTAAGCAAAAGCACAAACTTCCTCTGATATAAGCTTATTGTCACACTCGGCTACCTCTCACACAGGCCCAGCTGTTAGGGCTTGACATGACAGCCCATAACCCCCAGTGGTCATTGCCTGTGAAAGTGGTTTAAAATGGGCAACAAAGTGATTGCCAAGACAAAGGTGAAGCAAGGTACTCACAGTGGCTTGAGAGCAATGAAGCATTACCAGGTAGGAATAAGTGAGAATATAAAAGAGAACCGGGAAGGCAGAAGACAAGAAAGATGAAAAAGAGGGCAAGGGGGTCTAATGAAAACTTAATGGACTTGTGCCTGTGAGTGGCATTTCTCTGTCACAGCAATCCTCGGTGTGAAGCCGCAAGACTCTTCTCACTGCGTGTAATCACGCCAGGAAGACCATATAATAAATAGGAACAGACAGGGCTGTATGCTTTCACAATAAAGTCTCATTATTTAGTTTCCCTTTGTGGAAAATATAAGCTCATAAACTAATCTAACCTTCTGGGGAGGCTGAGTTCAAAAGTCAGGCGTACTCCTTGGAAATGTGCTGCGCTGAACCGTGCGGTCTTGGGTGGCCCGGCAAAATGATGAAGAAACTCTTACCTTTCTATCAAGAGCTAACTCTCTCTTCTAGGCTGGTTGCAGTGGTCCCAGGTGATCACTGTTAATAGGCTGTTTGGAGGCCGACATGAATTTAATTTGTCATAATAATCCAACACCAGGTCAGCAGAAAACCTCCCTCCCAGGGTGAATAATGCAAGATCTCAGAGAAAGAAGAAATAAAAGCAGCACGGAGCAACTGCCTCCACTGCAGAAATTGCGCCTCTTGTGGGAGGTGTTCAGTGTCAATGACGATGCTTTCTGTACTTACATGCTTGGAAAGAGGCTTCAGTTTACAGTACTGCCATAGTCAAGGAACTTCTAAAACTATAGGAGTAGAAGGGAGGAAGAAACAACACTGGGTAAAAAAATAACTCTGGAGGCAACTCAGAAGTATCCAGCAAGCTCAACCTGGTTTTCTACCTCCAGTGCCTCCATCTAGCTGAGGTATGTTTTCACTTGGCCTGCACTCCACAGTATGACCCAACTGCTCCTATTACATCGGTTTCTTCTAGGGAAATGAAATATTAGCCTATTTTCTTAACTTCTGTATTAAGAAGACAAGTTAATTTTTCACCCCTCTGGTGAATTATTATACGATCGGTTTATATGAGACATGTCCCAGGAGTGAGAAAATGAGTCATAACTCACAGGAGGTGAAGCTACTAGTGAGTAATGAAGAATATGAAGATCATTCTTTCCTCTCAGTGCTTGCACGGGCTTGTTCCTCAATTAGGAGGGCAGGGGAAGAGGTAAATACGCAGCAGAACCACAAGTCATCTCTGTATGCTGTGATCTTTGGGCAAGAGCCTTACAAAATTTGTTTTTGTTGGAAATGAGCATGTGCAGCTATAAAATGTATTAAAAGCCCTTCATTTCCTACAAAAGAGCTTCAGTGATGTGCCAGGCTATGGAGCAGCTCTTACAGAACAGCTTCCTGAGGATGTGACAGAGACTCAGTCCGTGGCCCCGTTCCTCTTCATTGCTGTAGGCCCACTGCCTCTTCCTGCGAGAGTCAGAGAAAAGCTTACACTGCAAAACCAGTTTACAAGAGGCACGCTACAAAAGATTTCCAAGCCCTCGCTATCATGAGTGTGATCTGTATGAGATGGGGAAACTGCAGACTCAATGGAAATACTGTCTTTAAATGCCCTGACCTGCCTTAGTTCTCCGTCACCTGCCCCCAGGCTGCCTCTTGTCATTGCACTGAGTATCTTCCTGATTGATCCAGCTGCTCACAGCACATGGTAGCCAGGAACTGGAGTCAGGCCTTGCTGAAGAATTTTGGCACCTGGGGATGAAGTGGGATGCACCTATGTGGACAGTATCTCATGCAGCTGGGCAGTAATGGAAACCACTGAGGAGTCTCAGGAACTGCAGCTACCAAACGTATTCCCCTTGGTCATCAGGAATCTTCAAGATTTGCTTTTTGGCACAATGCAATTGCAGGCTTTTGGAGTTACACTGCCTTCTGGCGAAGCTGTCTTTTGGCTAAGCCAAGGTAACTGCAAGAACAGCTAGTTTTCTTGCTGTTGCTTGTTTCTGGGACCAACCATATATGTTCTCTGAAAATCAGATATCTCTGAAGCCCTGGAGAAACGTGCATCTAGATAGCTTCAATTTCCACTTTGTTGAAGCAGTGTTCCTTAATAGACTTCTTGCTACTTGTATTCCTGCACTGCCTATAAAGTTTACCATGGCTCTTAAGGGAGGATAAAGACGTGGATGTAAATGGTCACTGAAAACAGACACTGATGTGTGGACTAGGAACATCTCCAGGACTGGATCCAGTTCACCGAAAATTCAGTCTCATTTGCTCAGCCCATGACCTTTCATGTACTCAGCTCACAGTATGAATTTTGGGGCAGGAGGAGGAGAGCAGGAACAAGACCTTCTGTCAGATGAGACCCAAATTGGCAGCAAATCTCAAGAAAACTAGAAATCTCACATCTGCTAACATCACCGTCTAAATACACAGCTTTGTCCTTCATGCTGTGAAAGCCAGTAGCAGCTGGCCCCCTGTTGTGAATACAGAATGAAACAATTTATTACAAAAGGGACCTCTCCAAATCAATCTAGAAATCAGGACCAGAGGACTGGAAGCAGATGTGACAAGCAAGACTCTGCACCATCCAGCGTACAACAGTTTGTTCGGTCTAACAATGCCTGATGGATTCTTCCTCGGCGTCTGAAAAGGCATCCAAACACACTTTAAATGGCAACATTTCAAAATCAACAATTACACGAGACTGTTTCCTTCCCTTCCTTTTACGGATAGGATACTTGGCACACTTTGGAGACACAGGCAGGTAATGCATGAAAGTTGCTTTTTTCCCTTGCTCTACAGACTTGAACAAAATCTCTGCTAATATGTCTAAGCGCACACTTGAATGTTTTCCCTTCTGCCCACTCACACACACAGGATGCCTGAAGGTCATGCGAGTGCACCTTTGCATATCTGGACCCTCTGATTTCTCAGACACCTATTGTTTGCTAAACATATTTTTCCCATAACATGCCACTGATTTCAGTTGTATTCAGAAATGATTGCCCCTTGAAGTTAACAAATTCAATAAAAATCACCTCCTTAGAGTAACTTGAAGTTTGAAGGCTGCCTAGCATCGGTTTCCACCTGTTCTTATGCTCCTACCTGCACAATCTGTTCTCCTCAAAGCCAAACAGCCTTCAAAGCCTCTTCTTCCAAATGGCCGTATTTATAACTCTTCATCTGAAACTGATGCAGACAAAAAGATGCGGAACAAGCAACCCCTGCTTCTCAGAGACTTTGGTAAGATCATCATACCTATCTCATGAGTCACATGCAGTGACATTTTATATAGTTCAAGTCTGAGCTGGGGGAGGGGCTGTATTAGAACATTAAGCAGTGCAAATAAGCATGTTCCACTCGTTGAAAACACAAGATTGGATACAGAAATCCCAAAGTATTAATCTTCTTAAATTAACAAATTCCTTGGGAAACGTATAAATAAAGCTCCTTCAGGAACTTTACATATATGAAGATATTTAGGATACGATCAAGCCCAAATCCACAATGCCTGCTCGTATTTCATGGAGTACCCTGTAATTGTGGAGGCTGGTTGTTTTACTGGGGGGCGTTTCCAGCACATTTGCGGTGAATGCCAAATTAATCACCAGGCAGCGCATTGAAAATGGAGCCTTACTAAACCAGAGCAAAAGAGGGAACTCTGGCTGGGGAGCAACTCATCTAACTTCAGCCGTGTTTAACACATGTTCATGTCAGGACGCCGCGCAGGCAGGGGGCTCCCTGTGAACTGAAAGAAAAACAGAGAAAAATGTTCTCCTTTCATGGAAAAACCGTGACCACCATGTTATGTTTCTCTCTTTGATAACATCACTGATAATAAAAGATTTTGCTAGAAAACCTGGATATTCTGTTTGACCCCATGGGTCAGGAATGTGCTCTTCATGACACAGACATTTGACACCTTCATGTGCATGGCACAATATGGTCAAAGTGTTGTTTACGTGCTCACTCCCTGCTGTCGATACTACCGTGGCATGCAATTCAGGTCTGGGAAAGCTAGAAAACCAGTGTAGTGGGCCCAAGTTTTGGTGTATAGTGGCCAACCATTTTTAAAAGGAACTACAGCAGGCCACAGCATGATGCCTCCCACGATGTTAGTTATTAGACAGTCTAAATGGGAGAAAGACATTATAGAGGTCTATCTGCTGGGAAGGTTTCACTCAGATTTTTGTTCTGTATCAAACATGAAATATGATTCCCTGTATTCACTGGTACCTAATAAGATGCAAATTCTTCCTAAATCTTTTTCCATCAGCTCATTTGTATCGTATTCCCCCAAGTAGATTTCTGGTTTCCTAGAAGAGGTTGACCTTAAGGCACAGCCTTCCTCTCAGCAGGGGCATTTTCAGTGCATCACTCCATTACCTAGCTGCTTATTTTCGCGAACCTTACCGAAAATTTAAGGCTTATCCTCTATCTCTGTGTCAATCTCTTGGCTTAGCTAAGCCAATGGTTTCAGAGACTACTAGGAAGAGGATGGAGGAGTTGAAGTGCAGTGCAACTACGGCAGCCTCTTTCCTGAGAAACCAGACTAAAGCTCCCCCCTAAACTTGAAAGACTTTAGTCTGCAAGACTAAAACTTGCAGACAGCCTGGTTTGCATCACGAGCATGGCTCTGAATTAACTCATTAATGTGAGGAGCGCAGTGACACTGAGCTCAGCATTGCAGCTTAAATGATGTTTCTTGCCCCAAAGAGATTACAGGGGGCCCAGCACAAGAGTAACTCCTTGAAATTTTATGGTTTACGTTAAAAAGGAGGCAAGACTTGAGGCTTAGGCATGTGAACGAGTTATGGGAGCCTAATAGGTTGCTGTGTCTCAGACAAGATGTATTTTTGGTCAGTAACTGCCTATGAGTGTGCTCCAAGGCTATCCCAATTGCAAGGTACTGTGAATCAGCTGAAACGCCTTTCAGTGTAGTTTAAGCTTAAGTGCATTACATCACTTTTAGGGCGGGCTGGGAGCATGCCCCACAACTGTTACTGTGGCTCACAGTGGGGGGGTAATTTGTTAAACCATGGTGATTCAGCTGTGGATCTGCACATCCTGTGATCTAACAGTTCCTCCTAGCAGTGAAGTCCATGAATCAAGTCTCTCAACAGACAGCAGAAAGAAAAGGGGTAATATAACAACAGGGTGAACAGCAATGGTTCACCAGTGTCACAGCTCTGCCCCTTCATTTTTATTTTTCATGGAAGATTAAGGTATTTTTGCAGCAGGAGGCAGTTTTTAAAACGCTCTTACCAGGCAGCGCAGACTCCTAATGCAGACGTACGTCAACTGGTTCAACTACCGTTAGCATCTGTTTCACTTCGTTCAGGCTTTTGCCTACCCTTGCCAAAACAGTTCAAGCAAGGGTTAAAATGCTCCTAAGTGCGTCTGGTCTGCGCTAGTGGGCTAGATCAGTTTCAAATTGATTTAGTTAAACTGCAGCGAGTTTTCTGATCTTCGCAAGCTCTTAACTAATTTAATATACATGTTACTGAGACTGTACAGTCTTGCTTCCACCGTGCTTTTGCAGATTAGAGCCACGCTTTCTATAGCCAAAGGACCCTATATAATGTAAGATGATATTTAGCACTTTCTGTTTTCTGTTTTGTTAAATGCCAAATCAGCTTGGGACATGAAGAAGGAAAATATACTGTGAACACTAATAGACGCTAATTCAATCCCTTCTGCGTTCAGTTTTTAAGCACTCAAAGCATATCTTTATTTGATTCAGAGAGCTGCAGAGGCAGCTAAAATCTTCATGGGAAGATAGGCATTGTCTAGTTTAAATTTGGAGATGGATTGTCAAAAGATCTTCAGTTTCAACATGGGAATAGCCATCTGCTCGGATGAATTGTTCCTGAAGTGATTCTTCCCATGCACCTTTCCCCCTCCCTCCCAAAAAACCTTTTATTAAATGACTAGTTCATTTGATAACCACTTTTGCTGATTCAAGTGATGTTTTGCTTGCTAAAAAGAGTTGTGCCTAACCCGTATAGAGCATATTCAGTTAAAAGTTTTTAAATTTGCAATGCTTGATTAAAAATAAAATCCACGTGTGTAGAAAAATTTACTTAGGACACTGTAAAGACATTTCTTTGTGAAATATAATGAACATAATGTGTTTGTCTTCAGTGTTTTATCCAGAATTTAGCATCTACAAACACTCATCAAAAGATAAGGTAGCTGGCTTCTACCCAATTATAGTAACCCTATGTAGAGATTAAAAAAAAAAAAAGAAAGAAAGAAGGAAACCCCATTACTAGACATTTCCAAATCAATGAAGACAAATTTAATAAGGATTCATTAATCCTACAGTTCTGTGCCTCACTCCTGTGATGGGGAAAAGAAAGACGATGAATCTGACTGATGATGCAAATTCAGATGTGACCAGCCATGCAGAGAGGAGAGGAATAGGAAGTGCTTGGTGAACCTTACTAATGTGGATCTTTTTGGGGAACAGTGTGAAATTAAAGAAAGATAGAATCTGGAAAGTGGTATCCTACTGAGCAACATTTCAACAGAAGAAAATTTGCCCAACGAGCAGCTAACTGTCTGTACAGCTCATTCTGCCGTGAAAAGAGAGTCCCATAAAATGTAATAGGGATAGAACTAATAGAAATCTATAGAAGTCACTTTTTTAAAAAAAAGGAACAATCTCCCTTACACAAAATATTTAAGGAGTCAGAACTTTTCTGTGACAATTTTAAGTTGGTCAAAGGAATTTGATAAAGAGTTACATGCTTCAGAAAATATTTCTACAAGGCAGATTTTTATAAGAAAGTTATCATTCTCTTGATATAGCCCCTAGTACACTCCCAGAAGGGTTAATAGAACACAATTGTCAAAATATTTGAAAATGTCATTGTTTGGCTTTGCAAAGTGATTAGATGTAGCTCACATATACAATGAATTTATCCTGTATAAACAAAGTCTTATACATACAGCATACGCAGAACACACACAGAGAAACCAAAATTGCATTTTATGCCTTTAGCACCCTAACAGTCAAACCTGGATAACTGGACTATATAGGACAAAGTCAAAGGTTTTGCTGGGGAAGGAACGAGACAGGGAAGGTTACAAGCTCAAAAGGGATGAATATCACTGCAGTCACCTACTTATTAAACAGGACAAAACTACTCCCCTCTCCTTGAGCCCATCATCTGGCTAGCTGGTGATCTTCTTTTGCAGTCGAGTGAGTTGACTTCCTAAACCTTCTGCTCAACTGCAAGAATGAGCTAGAAAAAAAGTCACTCTTATGGTAACAAAAATGGTCTTAGGGAAACTTTTTGTATTCTCTGTTTTGTTCCAATCATACTTCCAGTATAGAAACACTGAATTAGGAAATCAAAATAATTCAGGAAACATCAAGTCTGTTTCTTTACCTCGTAGTTAGCATCTCTATTTCCCTTCACATAACATGGGCAACTTCTGTGCTTCAGATGACATCACATTCAGATTCAGATGTCAGATTCAGATTCATTTATTCTGGATCAGTTGAATAACTCACAATTAACACTTAAATGATTAAATGCCATCTACCTGAATTTCTTTAAATCAGAAAGGGAATTGGGTTAGCTTTAGAGGTACTGCTTTATTGTTAGACTAGAGTCAGCCATAAAGAAAAAAAAAAAAGCATCAAGAAGGAACCAAGTGGCTATCAGTAATCTACAAAACATTTTAGTGCTAATTCCTACCAAAAATAGTGAGAGTCTGAAAACACAGATAGTGAAAAGAAATATTGGCAGAAAAAACATAAGTACCAATTACCACGGCAATGTGACTTTTGTCTGAACGGACTTCATACCCAGTCTTGGCAATTGCACTTATCAGCCGTGTAAGTCAAAATATCTGCAATATTAGTCTCCAGCTGAGAAGACAGAGGAGACAGGTGCAAAATTAGTAAGGGCTGATAATATGAGTTGTGCCAGAAATGAATGACAGTCGGCATACCTTGTGTGATTTGCCCAGCTAATTATATTGGCATTCAATAGCACTATCTAGTTAAGGACCTGTCAGCATTTCTTCCAGAAAAACTTATTTGCAGGGCTTTATAATATAGCTGCAAGGAAATCAATTCTAGGCTGAACCTTGACACACATGGCTAAGTACTTAAGAGGTATCTGCTTCTATCAAACAACACACAAACCACATTCAGCATTTAAAAAGTCAACGCTGGCCAATGCGGCAAGATTAGAAAAACAGAGCATTTCTTCCTATTTACAGCTGGAGATAATTTCATTAACTGAGCTATCCTATTGTGATTTTTAATGGAGGAAAGCATCAGGTAGATAAAGTATTTTCGTAAGCCATATTTCATTGATATGATAGCCAATATCCTTTTTTGTTTCCTGGTTGCAGGCAAGTGAAGTAATCTAGATCGTTATTCCTTCTTCTGTCCTTTCCCTTCTTCCCACCCTTTCCCTTACCATGGCTTTCATTCTTCAAATCTGATAACAAAGCACATGCCATGTAAAGTGGTGGTTAACGTACTGGCTAAACGATACTGAGGTTAGGCTTGCAAAGTTACATTTCAGAATTCATGTCTGTTCGTAAATAAGCCTTAGTATGGAAGTAAACACCAAGTGCAGACCATACCATCCTCTTGTTGCTACCAATCTGTTCAAAATCTACATCTTTAGGCACTTAAGGCAAATGCCAAGCATCGGGAAATGCAAGTGGAAGCACCAGTGTTTCAAACACGTGATAATGAAGAGCTATGAAAGAAAATGTTATCTAGTTTAGTAACAGGTGCTGTCCCTGTGCTGCTTTTCATTTCAGGAGCTTAACTCTTAATTTGTCTCTCGCTGGTACTTATGCTATCTATTTATTGAACAAATTCATATTTCTGTATGCTTAGGAAATACATTAGTTGCATTATTCATGGCAACCAAAGCAAGAGAGCCTTGTTACTATTGTATGCAGTATCAACCAACAGGAGAAAAAAGATAACAATTTTTACATGATTTTGAAGTGACAGTCACAGATGTCTACTTATGTACATTCATGCCTGTTCCTACCAATGCAGTTTTCAGTGGTTTCTGTTACTTACTTTGGGGGTTTTTTTTTGGAATATAGTGTCTTCCTTTTCAATTTTATATGCACATAATTTCCAGTGGCACAAATTTATTCATTTCACTAAGAAATAAATTTAAGATACTGTTCTTTGAACTCTTGCTTTGGAGTGGCAGCAAGACACCTTTATGTCTGGACTCTTCCTTGCAATATGTAGAACATATTCTTTTTGTGGCACAAAGAAAGAGAGGGTTAATTTTTACATTCAGCTTGGTGCCATTGCAGAAATGGGAACACGTCCTAGGTATTAATTCTCAGAATGGAATTTACCAGTTACCTTTCTCTATAGATGGTGATTGCTAGAGTTGCCCGAAAGTATTACATGTTTTTGACAAATCATACTTTTTTTTTTCATGGACTCACTGACTTTTCAAATGAAAGAAAATCCAAAATAGGCTTCAATTTTCAAGGCTGAAAAAGTTTTCCCTTATTTATTTTCTTTCTTCCCCTCCCTTGTTCTCTCAGAGAGGAAGTATGTGGAAGAATGCACAGAGGACAACCAAAGAGTCAAAACTTTGGCCTTGGATTGTTTTGCCTTTAAGAAAGCATAGCTACCAGCTTAAATTCATAAAATGTTCATTCATCTGAATGTAACCTTTTTTCTCAGTTTTTAAAAATGGCAACAATAACATAAATGATTTCCTCAAGGTTTTGAACAGTTTTGTCTCCTCAGGAATCCTTTCTCAGATGTTCCACCAGTTTTACCTCCTGGCTCCCCTGAGATTGAAGAGCTAATTGTTATTTGCACTTTCAGCAAGGTTTGTACTGTTCTTCTGGCATCATAGTCATGAAGTCTTATTACTGCTCTTGTTCTTCTTTTCTCTGAAACTAGCCTGATGGTCCCCAATGGGCGGGTAATGAATGATAATACACTCAGGTTGCAGCCAGCCAGTGCACGTATATATACATATTTAGACGACTGCTTGCAGTACAGAAGATTTAATAACATTCAGATTGCTCTGGCTTCTTCTTTGACCCATGACCTTTAAAAGAAGTTACCTTCAGAACTGTACTCCTAACACTTCCCGCCTCTGTTCTTCCACAACTTCTGCTTTAACTTTGAGCATCAGAAACATAATGGGTTCAAAGTCAAGGCTGATGAAAAATGTTACAGATTTTCAATCAAAGCAGCTGTAATATCACAAAGGATGATGCAATCCCCATCCATAAAGGCCTTTAAAACTTTTTCAGGAAGCAAAATGCATTTGAATGGAAATTGAAGGAATTTTGGCTAGAATTTTTGCAAAATGGGTATGGCTTAGCTCTCTAGCTGAAGTGAAAGCCATGTGGCTCTCTTTGCTTTCCTTTTCATTATCCCTGATATTTATTAAAAATATATTTTACTAATAATAAAAGAAATGTGGAATAAATATTTTCAATAGTAGTCAGTGTACATAACTTCTTTGTCTTCTTTGACCTAAGTATGTCCAAAACTGCAAAATAGCTAAAGGTGTGGTACAGCAACTGGTGTTCTTGCCACCCTCCTTTCTCTCATGGCCCTATTTCCACTTGTAAGCTATGTTTTACCATTCCCACAGCTGTACTAAAAAATACAAAATAAAATACTGTTCAGGGAAATTAACACTACGTTATTATTTGAGCAGGAGGCCCCTGTGCTGGAGACAGAGATTTTTCAGGGATCGTATTGTATAGAGTCGCTCCATGTGCCATACTTTTACCTCCATACTTTCTTTATACTTTTACCTCTCTTGTTAGATATATACAGCTAAAGGGAGAAGTGGTTTGATCCCATATAGCCATTCTTATATTCATATGATGGACTATAAACTTGTTCGGTAAAACATTTTGGGTTTATGAGGATTATTTTTAACCTGGGCCATGCAAGGAATGTAGTTTATGGTGCTTCCCTGATGCAGCTGTTTCAGCAGAAGCGGGGGCCAGGGAGGGGTAGGGGCAAGCTGTGAAGGGGGGGAAGCTGTAAGGGTCTGAGGGTACAGAAACTTCTCAACCTGTTTTTGGCCCAGGTGACAATTTATCAGGTACCTTCGATATTAAGTCATGGCTTCATGATATAAAATGCTTCGTAACAAAAACAGATATCCCTGCTCCATTGCAGCTCTGCTATGCCTCCCTGTTTGTGTACCAGGGCACTGCACTTCTCCCCATAAACCAATTCCCACTGTCCTGGGGTCCGGGATGGATAACTGACCCATCTTTTAGAGAAAAAAAGAACAAACAAATGAAAATTAATTTTTACATTTTTTGTTTTTGTTTTTGTTTTTGTGTTTGCTTGTTTTTCCCCATTAAATATGAAGCATGGTTGGGTTCCCATTCAGTGCAACCCCACGTTGGTTCTGGCACAGATGAGGGGATGACATACTTCAAGTGTGTGCATGGGAAATATGTTAAGCTCACACTGAGACCAAACCCTCTGTAAGGTGAAACCATGGCTCCTGCCATGTGCATCTACCCTTGAACAACCCCATTTAATTCTCTAACCGAAAACACACATTTACTAGCCGCATTATAAGCTGTCAAAAGATTTCTGAAACGCTGAAGAAACTCAACAATCAGCTATTTTATTTTGGTAGCTTAAAATTAGCAGTCATGTCTATCTGTAAAAAATAATGAGAAATCTTATGATGGCCACAATTAGCTGAAGAAGAGAAAGTAGCATCTGGCAGCCACCAGTTATTCTCTAATGGCATCCCCATTGGAACAGAGTCACGGTGTTTTGACTTATATTTGCTCTGTCTGAATCTAGACAACATGAGCTACAAGTGTGACTTTAGAGACAGAGGAAGGAATTCTTCTCACCCAGCTTCAGGAGCACAATTCAATAACAGACTGGGACTCCTAAAGATAGGGGTCTACATTTGCACTGGGTGTCTAAGCTCATGGTAGCCAGCGAAGACAACAGCCTGAATTCAGTTGCCCAAGTATATCTGTCTTGTGCCATTTGAGATGGCCTGGGATATTCAAGATGTGCACTGAGGGTTGGAAGACATGACCCGGAAGATCTGTGTCCTGCTGGAGGAGCAGATGGAAGCTGAAGGAGGCACCCCAGGGCATCACAGAGGGTGTGAGATGCCTACACAAGCAGCTGAATCAAGCCCCTAGTGCACATGTATATAAGCAGCCATACAAGAAGAAATGTGCTAAGCTGGAGCTGAGCCTCGCTCTGGATGCCTGCAAGGGAAATGTCTGTGTACAAAATGTGAACATACACTGAGACTTGTCTAGGTTTTAACTTGGAAGCACGGAAATAACAGGCCAGTAGACTCCACCACTGTGGAGCCCAGGGCTGAAAACTAGGTTATGCACAAAGTATAGACACAATATATTTCACATGTGACACTGAATTTGTCTTGGAAGATTTCTAAGTTTTGTAAACCCATGGCTATTTTTATATTTAATTTTTTGTGCCAGAGACGGATCAAAATCCTTCCTCTGCAAAATGGCTGAAAGCTATCTCCTGTACAGAAACCTAACAAAAGGCCTATGCACTATCTCATCCCACTTAAAACTTCAAATCAGGGTTTTCAAACGTGGCTTTAATTTTACCTAGGTCTTGCTCCAGCTCTTCATATGGAGTTAAACAGTCAAAGAGGAAGGAGGAAAACACCATCAGTGAAGAGCTCCTACTTAAGCACAAAGCTTTCTGGCTATTCCTAGACAATAAAAACTGGTTTAAAAACCTTATAACGGATGTCTTGTTTGTTCAGTACGCCTGTAAAGCAATACCTCCTTAAAAGCAGTTCATAACCATTCTCTTTCACACAGTCATATTGCATTCCATTCCATTAAGATCAACGGCAAAATTTCTACAGCTTTTGAAAGCGAAATTAGCACAATCTAAAGCTATCTCCTCTCATCCCAACTGGTCCAGCAACCCCAAGCCTATTGTGAAGCTTTTTCAAATCATTTTTCATTCTGGTCTAAATTCTTCCGCCATGATATCACAGCTTTAAAACAGAACAGGCTCAACATTATTCCCTCCTCACACACAAAAGCTTTAGTACATTAATCATTGTATTTGAGTCATTTCGTGGTACCTAGTATTTAAACATTCTGTTCTTTGGCCACTGTATTTTTCATGCAATCAAGAAACCTTTTGCTAGCACAATATCCATGCCTTTATATAACCAAGCCCTATTCAGACAAGCCAACATATTAGACCTCTTTTACTGCAGCTGCAATAAACTGGATGCAGAATGTAAAACACTGGCCAAAACTTAAAAAAAAAAAAAGAAAAAAAAGTTAGTTTGAGTGTCCAACTTAACATACTTACAACAACCCCAAACTGAAAGGATGGGTGGATGCTCTATTGTTTTTTGAAAGCTGAACACCCTTTAAGATATCTCAGGCTGGCTGTCAGATGTGATTTTCAGATCCTTTTTTTATTTCATGATAAGTAACATGCTATGTGAACTCCAGTGCATGTGGATATTATCCGAACATCTCATACATTCAAGTGCATTTCCATTGGTAAAGCACTTTGCAAAAGCACACCAGGCACTTCATTGAAGGTATGGCCTTACTGAAGTTGAATCTAATTTCAACATCGCACAGAGTAAGGGGCTCATAGAGGAGCGTGCAAGGCTGAGCAGTGGTGGGAGAAGGATGAGAAAAGATCATACACAGAAGATCGAGCAGTAATAACGTTTCTTCTGGTTGTGAAAAAGTTAACCCATCTGCTACTGTAGGGACACAAAGTTTTCTCTGGATTCTAATTTAAGGGAAACCAACTCAATTACACCCCTTTACACAAGCTTCTTGCTGTGCATGTGCAAATGGGAAAGGGAATTGATTTAGCCACAGTGGGGGTGACAATAAAAGTATATATTTTTCCATTTTAATCATACATTTTCTATGTGATCCTGCCTGTTGTGCAAGAGTGGGGATAAGCAAACTCCAAATAAGAACGTTTATTCATTAAATACCTAACATTCCTGTTAGGTATTACACATAGTGACATTGAGAAATGTAGTTTACAGTTTCCCTGTTATCCATGTAACCTTTTTCAACAAAAATCCAAGGAAAGTAGTTGCTCCAGGGGCAATATGGAAGCATCAATCCTCAACTCTTTGTTCTGGATAAAGGGAATATATCAGATTCCTTGTGGTTTTGATTTGCTGTCCTGAAGATGGAGTTCTTGAGACTTTTCAATACCCTATTGGCTCAAACACTTTTTGCCTTGTCACATCAATCCTTAAGAAAGGTGGATGGTTAGTTTACTCCTAAGATAAATGTGGTAGATGGAATAAACTTGGTTTTCCATTGGATCCAATATGTAAGCTTCATCTGATTAAACAGGGATGGACCATGTATGACTGAGCTCACTAAAACACAAGATATTAGGCTGAAAAAGGAATCTGAGAATTAGGGAAAGGCAGTCTCTATGACCTAATTGGAAAAGATGATCATGTCTTGTGCAGCACGAATTCATAAAATTGTTATTTTGAGCGTCCAGCTTAACACACTTACAAGGATCCTGTGGCCACCAGTTGGGCCATATCTAATGGTTCCTGCCTTGATGCAGTGTTGGAAACCTGCTGTCCAGCAATCAGTCTTGTCAAGAGTTTTGTCTCAGCACTGCCCCCATGGATGGGATGCTGTACCCAGAGACCTAGTCGCTGCCTCAAAATGTAAAGAGAGAAGGAACAAGGGGTACAAGAGATGAGCAGTGCAGATGGGGGAACTGCTGCCATGTCCCCTGGTCCACTTTTCTCCCCTGCTTGTGTTAGGACCCCGGCACACTCGTCTATGCAAACATTTCTGTTCAGGTAGTTGCAGCACTGACAGCTGTCTTTACACATCGCATAAGAGAAATGAGAGGTGTCCTCTCACAAGTTTCCCTGGGCTGTGTGCCCAGGACTACAAAGCCCATGTGTGAGGAGGAAATGAGAGACTACGATGGCTGAGCTGCCAGCAGACGATACGTTGCTCCTGCCAGCCAATGTGCCCACCCAGCTGCCTCCTCCAGGGAAAAGCTAACTCCATGAGAGAAAGAGGCCTTGGGAGCTGTGTTCAAGACAAGCTCAGAGGGACTCAGCCAGCTTCATTCACCTGGTATTTTAGCTAGAAATCGATAAAATGTTGTTTCCTACAGCATCACATCAAAGAAACTAAGTTCAAAAAGAGCTTCTAGAAAACTATTTTTATCTAAACTTATAGTGAATGACACATATAGCTAATGTAGCTTTCTGAAAGGTTCTAGCCTGTTGCAGTGTTGACAAGTCAAGTGGAAGAGGACATGCAGTGGCACAGACTCTCCCATGTTACATGATCCCATGTTGATGCTGCACTGGGCAGTGCCCCCTAATTTGCATCTTCCTGTTAGGTGTTACTCTATGAAGCACACCTTCTCCATCAGAACTGGCCTTCAGTCCTGTCCTTTGCCATGAGATCTTCCGGGTTCAGTGATCTTGGGACAGTTGGAGAGGAACAAATAAAACTTTCTTTTTTTTCCCCATTCAGCATAAACAAATTTATCTTGCTCTGTCAGGCTCTTTATGATAACACGGCCTATGCTTTCACCCTGTTCAGCAAGCCTTGAGAGCATCTTAACTCCCATAAAATAAGGTCAAAGACTTGCTTGTTATTTGTTTGTATTGTCATGCAGGCTTGTGACTGCCTGTAGTGGAAAAAAAACATGCTACTGACTACACCTCGAGAAAAGTGTCTTTGGAGGTAATATAATATAATATTTTAATATGTTTGTTTAATTCTTTTGGGTCTTAGATAGGCCCTGATTTTCCTTCCTCTGCAGTAAGGGGTGCACCGTTTCTTTTAGGCATTTCTCTGTAATTCTTAGTGTGAACAGCCTATGTACTTCCACTTTTAACTCTTACTTTTCACAAGGTGTGAAAGATTAGGCTCTTTCAGCTACATTCATCATGCTAATAGCTTACCTATTCCAAGGAAAATACATTTAAAAACTCTTTTCAGTTCTCATGTTCAACAAAGATAGTTTTATTGAGAACATCAGTAAGATGCACTTTTAACCTAAAATGATTTTCCTCTACCTTAGTACTACTACAGATGCATCTTTCCTGTTTTTTATGTACACTAAGGCTAAGACACATATGCCTTTAGAGAATACAAGCCTTCCACTGTAAAATCCACATTTAACTTACTCACCCTTCTAAAATCTGCAGCTCTGCTATTGAAGTTTGTAGAATGTTTCCATCAACACAAAGGCTTCTGCATTAGCATCCATCTTAAAAGTTATAAATGTCCCGTTTGGTTTCAGGCTGGTAGTCAATTCATCTTGTTTTGCAGCTCCGTCTATCTCCTTATAAGGCACTACCCTAACATTGTGCTGTCTGCAGCCACATACAACGATGGTACTTGAAACTTTTGCAAAATGGCAGAATCCATTGTGGTTTATCCCATTTTCCCAATGCATCCAACATTGTCTTAGTTTGTTCTGGTCCTCAGCATTTGAGGCTCCATGTGCTCTTCTCATTCGTCTCTGCATTACCCAAGTTCTTCCATCTCTCAGCAGTAAGGCTTCTCATTTACATTTACACTACCACCATCAATAACCTCTGTATACTTCAACCTGAACTAAGTCACTTCTTTTTCTTGCAAAATTAACTCAGTCTCTTCTAGTAGTTTTCAAGTGTTTTTGTTCCAGCCATAATCCAGTCTCATGTTAGAGACCAATTGAAAAACTGTGAGATGAGCTCTTCAGCCTCATCTTTAACAGGTTTATTTACATAAGCTCACACTCTTTTAAAATCCTTTAAAAGTATTTCATTTTTACACAGAGTCCAATGCATCTTTTTCTGAAGTACAATTGCATAGTTATTAGGTGAGTCAGAAGGATGCCAGCATGGTCAGTTTGGAAAAACAAAGCCAAGGTTACCTTTTGAATTACTTTTTATATTATTGTGGACAGTGCTTGTAGTGTTTGTAGACTTAAAATTTGGAGTGTTTCTATAATTTTCCATATTTCTCTACAGTTTCAGTTCAGGTTTGATGGGATTATAGGATAATTTAGCTTAGAAGGGGCCTCAGGAGGTCATCTTGTCCAGCCTCCTGCTCTAAGCATGGCCATCTTGGAAGTTAGGTGAGGTTGCTCAGATCTTACCATGTTTTAAGTATCTCCAAGGTCAGAGATGCCACAACCTCTCTGGGCCCTGTTTCAATATTTCACTATCCTCATGGTGAATTTTATTTTCTTTAAATCTAATCAGAATTTCCCATGTTGCAGTTTGGCTCTCATCCTATTGTTGTACATTTCTGAGAAGATTCTGTCTCCTCTACATCTTCCTGTCAAGTACTTCTAGACAGCAGATTTCCCTTTTGCCTTCTTTTCTTAAGGCTGAACAAACTCATATTCTCTCGAGATCTCCTTTTATATCATGTGTTCCAGCCCCCTAAAACATCTTTGTGGACTCCACTGGAATCATTCCAGTATGTCCATGTCTGCCTTGTACTGGAGAGCCCCACACTGGACACAGTACTCCATATGGGGTCTCACAATTGCTGAGCAGAGGGAAATCATCACCTCCCTCAATCTGCTGGCAACACTCTTGCTAATACAGCCCAATAAGTTGTTGGTCTTCTTAACCACCAGGCACACTGCTGACTCACATTCAACTTGTCCATCACGGCCCCCCTGGTCCTTTTCTGCAACTATAAGTGCAGAAAACCACATCTGTAAGTGCACATCTGACATCTGCAGGCAGAGAACAATCCTTCTTCCTGCTACTAGAAGTCACAAGCTTCCAGCCTTCTCCACTGTGGCAGTCTCCATCCTCCGCTCATTTAGGCATAGCCGTGGCTGTCCCTCCTTCCATGCAATATGGGGCTCGGGCCCCACCTCTCTAGGGTATTTGCAAAGAACCTGCCATTCTCTTTTTTTTATCATCCTTGATATTACACAGTCTGCTCACCTCCTGCAACAGCTCGTTTTCCTGGTGGCTCAGTGCCCCAACCAGAGTGCGCCTCCCACCTGCAGAACTGTGATCCTGTGTGCCAGGGCTGTCAGACTGTTCCCTGTGACACATCGCCACCTTGGTTTCACCAGCTGGCAGTTCCACACACTCCTGACCAGCACCTCTGAGCCCTCTTTCACAGCCTTGTCCACATTAACTGCTAAGTCATTTCCATACCTACGCATAGATGTATATGGGCAATTTAAAAGCATTTGTGGACTATAGGATGTACCTGATCAGCTGCTATATCTAGTTCTCTGACAGAAAAGAGTTTGTTCTGATGTTTTTTTTTTCATTTAGTGATATCCAGGAAGCCACAACACCTCTGCTGGGATATGGATATTTTTCATAACATTTTATGACTTGTTAGCTGTAATCCAGAACCAACTGATGTGTTGTATCTGGGGGTATCTCAGAAATTTCAAAAGACTGCAGAATACATCTGATCACCTCTTGCAATTACATGGTAACAGTGTGCCACACAGTTCTGATGATAAAACCAAGTGATTGTTGCAGTCCTTTAAACATAAAATGGTCTGGGCTCCAACCAGCATTGGTTCTCCCTCCCTCTCCCCCCCCCAACCCTCTGTGCCCTGGGAGATCATTTAAGATCTTCTCTTCTGCTTTTTCTTTGATGACTAAATTTTACTCTACAATAGAAGTAGATGAAAATTCCCACAGCCTGCAGTTGCCCATCTTTGCAAGACTTAAAGCACAATGCGGAGCATACGTGATGAATTGCCTGATACTGACAGTGTTAGATAGCATCTTATATTTTGGATTATTAGCAGATGACCCGTGACTGCAACTTATCGCACTGATTATAATTTCACTACTACCTTCCGCTTCCTCAGCTGTTGAATCCACTGGTTGTTGTTTACCTTGGACTGTAAGCTCTTTTGGGCACAAAGTACCTCTCAGGTACTGTTGTGTAATGTGGGACCGGTCTGTGTATAGAATTACTGGCTCTGTTTATGCAGCAGAAGATAAGTGATCATATTAGCACCTAGTATTGCACGGTAGTTGTCCTCACAACCTAAACTTACTTTTGTAAGTTACTTAAAGACCTTTCTCATGAAAGTGTGTTTTAAAATCACCTTGGATCGTACAGATACTAAGGCCCTGATTTTAAGAGGTCCCTCAGAAGTCCCAGACTACAGGTATAACAGGTCAAAGCAGAACAGCGCAACACACCTGCCAACAAGTTTACAGGATGGAGGTGCCTAAGGAATTCAGAAAAATCTTAAACCAAGTCCTTCTAATGAGGTGCAACACTGTGCATCACACACACAAATCTCAAGTGCATCCATGTGTAGACCAGTTTTGAAAGTTAGGATTTCAGGGCACCACAAATATTTCTATAACACATTTTTGTGTACACTTTTTCCAAATACTTAGCTTACCTTTCCATTTTCCATTCATCTTTCCAGGGCACAAACTTCTTCCCTTTCTTTCTCTTCCTTCCCCTTCTCCTCACACACTTAGATCTCTTCAAAATTTCTGTGGGCATTATTTTAGATTCTTACTTCACAAAATTTATGCCATTTTTCAAAAAAATGCTTTTTTCTCTCTCTGATTTAAAGCTCCAGTGCTACTCCCATTTCTTGTAAGAATCCATAATGCACAATAACTTTCCATGCCTCAAGGCTTTTAAGACTTATATTTAAATAACTTTCAGGAGATGGACTTGGTTACTGAAAGTTCTGGGATTAAAAAGATGCACTTTCCTGTCAGAGCAGCACAGGTTGGGTAAGACTAGCTGAAGCTCTTAGTGCTCTGAAAGTGGTCTCACTAATTGATGACCTATTATAGCATCAGATTTTCCAGGGTATGTTTCCATTTGAATTTCAAACACATCAAAGTTCATTTTAGGCTTATCAAGCTACAGCATGCCCCACTAGCATCAATGCTGCATACAAGAAAATTACTTACTGAAGTTCTCATCAGTCGATGTTGAACATACCTACAGGGTCAACAGTAATATAAATAAAGATTATACAGAACATGCTCATTGGCTACAAACATCTGTCATTCCAGGGATATTATGCTGTTTATGAAAATGTTCACAGTCACATTAGAGAGGTTTAACCTATAAAAGGGATATACACTAAATAGAAGTCAATAGCTAACTGACGGGGATTAGGGGTAAGTTTTCTCAATATCTTGTTCCATGATTGAAGATATTACACTTTTGCTCTTTTTTTTTTTTTTTTTATGTCTAGCATTAGCCATAAAAATAGCTGATACTGGCCCCTGCAAAAAAAAAAAAAAAAAGGAAAAATAAATAAATAAACTAATAATCTGATGCGGTATTCTTATATCCTTGTATCTTCTGGCATAAACTTAAGACACCCTCGTGAGTCATGCTAAAAAGCAACAGGGTTGCTTAGTCTTATAGTGTTTGACTTAGGGTGATTTATTTTGTAATGGACAAAATCTTATTACAATCCAGTATTCTACAGGACTTTATGAGAAAGCAAAAATATTGCAAGAATGGCTAAGTTTCTTTTTCTTTTTTTTTTTGGTCGAAATTGTAACACTGCTTGGAATGACAATCTGTCTTCCTAAATTCCATCTGGAGTTTCTACTGAATAAATATTCCTTTCTTCTCCAATTTGTGATCTAAATTATTCAATGATATTGCCTTGTGATGTTAAACAGCTGTTATATTTCACCCCCAAAAGTCCATTTCATTGATTGGTGAAGCAATTTTTCCATTTAAATTTTATTTAAAAAATGTCATTGGTACCTTGAATTAAATGCAATATATGCATATAAGAAAATACTATATATTTTATCACCTGTAGTGAAAGTAAGGTCTTTGTAGATGACAGATATTATTACTCCCATAGATGCTGCTGAAAAGGTTTTTAATATAACAGTGTCCTGGAAAAGATTAAACCAAAAATGACTATATCAGGATCCCAGAAATATAAATAAATTTGTTTTTCTGGGAAAGCACCTGCTTTTATATATCGATGAGAAAATTCACAGGGGCATATTTTGCCCTCAAACACGCATGCATAAATCAAATTGATTTCAATAGAAAGTGTGAGTTCATATTTGGTTGCTCTTACTGGAGTAGCAGAATTGCAGAGGCTTCTGTAGAGATTCCACAGCTAGATTTGCCTTTAACCTTAAAATCCCCATTTTACACTTGAATTGGCAATTTTAGCTTCCAGATCTGACAGAATCATCCAGAGGGAAATAAAATCTCCTGTGAAGAGCTGAAGCTTGGCAGAGTGTCCTAGAAAGAGTATCAGCGCATGCTTCCTTTGTTCTTATGCCCTTACCCAGGCATCTGCTCTGGGCCACTTCCAGAGACAGGATTCCGGGATAGAAGAACCTTTGATCTAACATTTTTATCTGGGCAGGCAATGAAGATTTTTTTTAATGATTTTCTTTTCAATTTTTATAGACCAAACACAGCTCTCTGTTTTCTTCTGTAAAGTTTGCTTTGTCACTCTTAATTTCTTGGGTTCTTGAGTGCGAGCCAACACAGCCTTATAGGTACTTTCTCTAACAGGTCAGACACAGGCCAGGCCTTGTCCACTGCTCTTTTTTCTATCGTCCTGCCCCTGGGTTTCCTGTTTCTGCGCAGGGAGCACACACACTGCCCATGGTTAGACGTACCCGTTATCGAACTGGAGAGTGCGGATATAACTTCTCATATCGTCACGCCCTTCAGCTTGCCTTCTTCAAGCTGGGGTATCAGAGCAAAGTCGTCTGTGGGACAGCAGTCTTAACTGCAGCAGTTGTATAAAAATTAAAAATAGGCTGAAAACAAACCAAAACCAAACTTTGCCTGTCTCAATTTAAACTCCTCTTAAGGTAAGCAAGAGAGAGAAATTTTAGCTTGGTACAGAGGTGAAGAAGGAAACTGTAAGAAATACTTATCTGTTCTTGCTGTTTGATGTTCTCTAGATAAATATTTTCTTTGAATCAGACCAGTTAAAACCACCTAGTATGACTTTCTTCATACACACTGACCATGGATCCTATGCTGCTCCCCAACTCCCTCGGTGCATTTTTTAGAATTACATCTGATTTGGACATTTTCAAGATCTTGTCGGAAAGCTGGACACAATAATGGTGCAATAAGAAGCACCACACCACTTCAGTGTTTATTTGACAGTACTCTTCTCAACAGAACCACACTCTCCGCTATGACCCCTTCCCTCTACAACTGCGCCTTGAATTCAATACATTCCCAAACACGACAAGTACTTTGAGGTGGAATATTGACAGCCAATGGGCTAATGAGTATCTTTGGCTCTGCAAAAATTAAGACAAAACAATAAAAACACACTGTCTAAATGAGCTCAACGTACTAAGCAATTCAGACTGTTTTTGAACATCTGACCTGTCCTTATTATTTGCTCTTCTCCCAGTGTGTGTCACCTCACAATGTTTCCAGCATGATTTATGCCATTTTTATTTTTATCAGTGGTCAACCTATCACTGAGCCAAGAACTAACCTCTGGAGTATCCTTATCTGTCTGAAATATGTCACTGAAAGCTACACCCACATTAATACAAAATATTTCAAGTCCATTAATTAACTAGGTTTAAATTCACTTTTTATATATGGTATTGAGCAGGAAGGGATTACTTACACTTTACAGAACTCCGAGTAAGTTAACCTATTCAAATTCATCAATTTGTGTATTTTTTGTAGTGGGCCCTAACCTCTCCCTTCAGGAAGACCTTAGATAATAAAGACCATTTAATGGAGACAGTCACCTCTACATTGTGTGCATCTAGATATTTCACTCCAGAATTCTCCTTATAAGGACGTTTTTCTATCAGCCATGGACAGCGCTGTTTTACCTCACTCCATGAACAACCCATTGACCTTCTTAACTTTAGTAATTATTGGTTGGCGTTCAGACCAATTCGAGGGTTATGTTTTAAGCTCTACTATGCTTTGCACACTCCCTTCTGCTAATGACGGTGAATGAAATCTGGCTGTCAGTTGATTGGGCACTTGAGCTCAGCTCTGATTAGTCATAAGCACATGTGCTATTCCAACCCATTTCTATGTGGAGTACTCTACCTACTTGACTTCTGTAATAGTGCCATCAGACATGCTAGAACTTGATCGCTGAAGGTCAAACGTCATGTTATAGTCAGCTGCTGTATCTTTGCTCTTACCGACTAGTTTGATGGAATTTGAACAGTAAAAGCTCTAGTCTGAAATATATCCGTGGTCAGAGAGATTCACTGAGATTTACTATAACTGATCACAGCTTCAGGTTAGTGTGTGTCAGACAGCAGTGTAGGAATCATTATGATTTCCTCATTTCATTTATATTTACTTTTCCTCATAAGGTACAGACACCCTAAAGTCTTATTAGATCTGGTGCCTAATTGCAATAACTTCAGTGATGAGGACTACCCGATGTTAATGAAACCCATTTGTCCATGCAAAACTCTCAGTCGGCAAACACACCAGATAAGCTGGCCTCAAAAACACAAAATGATACAGTAATCATGCGCTTGATGGCTTCTGGTTAGGGGAAATAAGCCGGATATGAAGCACAACTACTGTCTTCTCCTATTCACCATGAGCTATTGTTTAGTTTGAACTGCTTTTGCATTAAGAAAGGAGAAAAACCTGTGCTCTTTCCTGGATTTTTTTCCAGCAGTCTGGCCCAGTTCCAGTGGTGGTAATTACTTTTTAATTGACTATGTTCCCTTGGAGCCACAATATCCTTTCCTCTTCCTTACCTAGCTTTTGTGGCAGTATCATTGCATGCCTTTATCTAGCTGCCACCTTAGGAGCTGAGCACCACCAAGTTTGACAGGACCCCAAAATGGTTCAAGACAGCAAATGAGACTCACTGTTATGTCAAATTGGAAGGGAAATGAAATAAAATGGTCTCCAGTTTTGCTTCTAAACACCATTGTATTAAATTCTAGAAGTTTCATACAGCAAATAAAATGTGCTATCTATCAATCAGGTGAGTACAAAGAATGGAAATCTGATTTACCCTGTTCTCTGCTGCTTCCAATAGCACTGATGTTGAAAGAATTGCTGGGAACTTTATTAAGCCTTTCTGCGCCCCAGTCTATCCATTTGTATAATAATACCAGTGTTTGCAAATATCTCTGAAACTTCATATGCAAGTCCCAGGATTGTAACTTGGGAACTGTTATTAACAGTGACTGTTGCTTAGACACATCGCTGTGGTCCCTGAGCGGTTCTGAGCTCAATTCCCCTTCACATCCTACTGAGTCTTTTTTTTCAACTTCTAATGACTCTGAAAGAGTCATGCATAATAAATATATGATTCACAGACAGCTACTTAGCCTGCTGTCTAACAAATCTCTAATTTGTTATCTAGTAAATATAGTATCACTTAAAATACAGAGAGTCAATCAATGAATACCTCTCTCCATCTCACTTATCTAAAATGTGCAAAATGCAATGTACCCAATCCACGGGCCAGCCACTTCTGATTACAGTAGATATGCATGAGCCGTGATTATACAATTGTAGGAATTGCAGCAAAATGCTGACGCAAACAGCCATTTAAACATAATATTAGCTTTCCTCTTCCTGCCTCCTCTCCTGTCATGTCCTCCTATGGCTGCTCCCCAAAAAGAGAAGATGGAGTCAGTTATCTGCAGTAAAAACCTGGATCCAGACCAGATTTTGCCAGGTGATCTTTTCTTTTATTACAATAGGACCTGGCAACCCTACTTCAGATTGGCAGGGCAGAGTGCCAGGCAGCATGCATAAACATTATAATTCTCTATGGCAGACAGAGAGGGTTACAAGCTAAAAGTGAGAGGCAGCAAAAGATAGTAATCCCAGATCCTGATATCCAAAGAATATCCAGTCTGAAATATTCCCCCATACTGCTGGAAGAATATTAGAAAACCCCAAATATGATTCATCTCTCTGACAGCATCTTTCTTAAGTTTCCAATGATGGGGTGGGGCTCTGTGAGTCTGCAGTAACTGTTCTATATCATTAGGAAATAAAATTCAAGAAGTACTATTTCTGCAGGTGCTAAATACTCCTACCAACCATGTCAGTAGGAATTGTACTATTCTTTACTTGTGATAACCAGGACACTGTAACGTACCTGCTAAAATGCATTTAAGTTAGAACCGTGCAGAGCAGAGATGCTCTTACAGCTGATAGTTGTATCTTGTTATTTGTTCTCATTACATTGAATGTTGTTTTGGGGCAAGTCAGACACTTCTAGTTTCAGGAGTACATGTGAATATTTCCCATGGTTTTAGTCTGCATAGGTTCATGACGGTTCCCTCTGTTTTGTTTGAGTTTTAGTTTTGAGTTTTGAGTTTTAGAATTGAAAATAACAAAGCTAGTCAAAACCTTTGTTTTGCCTGGCTTCATGTCAAACCCATGTAGAACTCTGCATTCAGCATATATTTTTTTTGTGAAATGATCTGGGTTTAATGAAATTAAAAAGATTTGTCAACTTCCTGAATATGTGCGGCTGAGATATCAGTTTGTAATTGCATCTGAAACTTGGCGGTCAGTTCAGCTTACGTTTCATTGAGAACATTTTTCTCAGCTTTGTATCTTAAAACTTTGTTTGGCCAAAGAGTGACACAACTGGTCTGCTTTATCGAGATTAAAAAGCAAAACAAAACAAATTAAAAGAAAAGGCCAGTACAACTGCCCAGCTCTTTTCTCAGTGTTGCTTGCTCAAAAGGTTCAACAGCTCTTTGCAATGTCATCAGTCACCTCCTCATCAGTTGGTTTGTCACCGTTGTCTTTCAAATCACTGGAAAAGGCTGACTATCAGGGTGAAAAATATAATTGAGAAGAATCAAAAAATTACAGGCATGCCCTTCTGGTGCTTGGTTCTCCGGTACTGGGATAGAGAATATCCATAGCTTGGGCAGGCAGCTAGGGAATACTGTGATCACTTGCTCTGCCCTCTCAAAGAGGAGATTTTTTTTATTCAATAGGACATCAGTCCTACTGGAAAAGAATCAAGTTCCGTTCCCAAATCCTTTAGCTGTTTTTTCTTGCCCTATTTTTTAAGCTCTCCAGATAAGCTAGAGAGAGAAATCTTCTCTGATTATTTTGATATA
The DNA here is from genome assembly GCF_036417845.1 of Apteryx mantelli. Lineage (NCBI taxonomy): Eukaryota > Metazoa > Chordata > Aves > Apterygiformes > Apterygidae > Apteryx > Apteryx mantelli. The sequence continues at coordinate 6,501,196 of NC_089978.1, forward strand.
AATAAATCATGAAATGATAAAAGAACAATTTCCCAGAAATATTTAAGATAGGGTTGAGACACAGAGTATGGGTGAAGATGAAATATTTTTGAAGTTCAGAGGTGAGAACATACAGCTGTGAGGAGGTAAGGGGAAGGTTTCTTTTTAGTGTGTGCTACCAAAGAGCAAAGGGCTGGCTGCCTGGCTGCAACAGTTTTTCCAGAACTTAGGGACTGTGTGACAAATTCAGGTCTACTCGTAGCTGATACAAGTCAGAAATTTTACATTTTGAGATGTGCATTAGCTATATTTAACAGGAAGCTAAACTTAATGGGACTGGTGATTACATGGATGCTAAGGATTTTTCCTGAAGTGAAGCACAGCTATAAACAATCAGGTGCTTCAGCACGGATGTGATGAGATTAGAGAGCTGTTAGTAAAATCCCCGTTTCAGAGTATTTCATGCATGAATTCTGTGCTGTGGTCGGAGTCTCCCACCTCAGTGAAAGCCCCTTAGCATACAGTTGTATCCACACACAGATATATGCGTACACACACACACACACACACACACATAAATATGGATGTGTCAATTTTCAGATAGACATAAGGAAGCCAAACTAGTATGCAAATGTAACTTTTGGCACAGAGACCATGTCAACCCAAACAGACTAAAATTAGTTGATGATTTTCCAAGTACAAATTTACATATAAAAAGAACAAAGCAGTTCAATTCTACATTTGCTGACTGGAAACCAGTTTACCCCAGAGGGAAGAGAAATTCTTGACTATGGCTGTTGTCCAAATGATTATGAGTAGGAGAAACTAAATGAGAGTTTACTTTGGTCGTGGAAAAAGTGCTATTTTTCATTTCAGCATCTACCTGATGAATAGGTCACAAATTCAAAATTCAGACCACTTAAACTAGTAAGGACCTATTAGCAAGATTTAGGGTGACAATACAATGCTGTTTCTTACCAGGAAATTTGCCTGGGGTTACATTAAATTCTATTTTAACCATTAAGCTTATGCTGGCTAGCGACTGTGATAAAGAGAAGTCGTGTCTGACATCCTATCGCTCAGTTCTGTATCAGTGCTGAAGAGACTTTTCTTCTTCAACAGCTCTGTGCTACTGCATGCCTTGGTCAGGCAGCAAGGCAGAGTGTTTTCAGTGTTCAGTCTTTTTTCTGAAACATATTACAAAAAATAAACAAACAAAAATTCTTCTTCTGGCATGTACAAGAGCAAAATACAGGGTGAGAAAGATTTGTATTTATTTTCCATTGAAATGTTTTCATGTGGTTGCAGATGATACCTTCCCACTGCAGAAAAGGATTGTGAGATTCTAATTTAGGAGAAACTTTTAAGGATCAATCCACTTTCTTAGATACACTTTAATGATAAAGTAAAAATGACAATTGGCTTACAACAAGAAGGATTCGTTGTGGATGTGGACGTTCAGTTATCTGTGCTAAACGTTAGTTGTAAATCCTCTCTTTGATAGCAAAGGTTTAATCTTGCATTCACTGGAGTCCATGGAAGAGTTACCACTGACTTCAGAAGTTACTAGACGAACGTACAGTTGCAGCAGATGATAAGAAGAGAGTATACTTCAGATGCCAGTTTTTAACCTTGGGAAGATAATTAGCCCTCTCACTCCCATGCCGGGAATGACAGAAAACAAAGGGTGCTGAATCAATCTTCCCTTGTTCAAAATGCAATTTCTTCTATTACTAATTATAGCTAGAAGAGAGGAAATATAGTCTTCTATTCCCAGCTTCTGTCCCTGATTTACTACATTTTCTTGTGAGGGTACTTCAGGCTGTTTCACTTTGGTTGACATGTTATTTAAGAAACGAGGCACCATATTCTTACCCACCTTATGTGCATCATGAAATCTTTCACTGAAAATCCTACTTAAATGTAAAACAAGAACACAAGCCTCTTGGAATCACCCCAGTGAGATGTCAACAGCAGAGGACATCTGAGGAGATGGGTGTTGTGTATGTGAAGGAGAAACTGCAAATTTGGCTCTTTTCCCCTGTATTACTTATGCACACAAACACACATGTACAAGTGCAGGCTTGGGAGGCCATCACATGGGAACTGGGAGATACTGCTTTTGATACCAGTATTTCAGCAAAATCTAACTGACGTGGTCTGGCCAATTCAAAGTAATTTAAAACTGCAAAAGAAAAAAAGAAATTTCACAATATAGTCAATAACCACTTTAATTGGTCCATCCTAGGGCATAATGGTAAAACCAAGTCAAGGGAAAAACTATTAGGCAATAAACCCTGAATGCAAATTGGCTGATGCTGGGTAATTTATACAGCGCTCAAAGTATTTCCTTTTTCTCTTTAATACAAATTTCACTCAGGAAGCAGTTTACATATAGACAATTCTTCCTGACCTCAGTGTCACGAATAAAACAAATTATTTTACTGCAGACACTAATTAGACAGAGGATCGTTAGTGAAATTCTGCTATAAACTGTGTGCTTGCTGAAGGAACACTCAAAGAGTCTCTGTAGTGCTTTGTAGAATTGCTATTTTCTGTCCCTCTTGAATACGCATTACCCATTTTCTTCACCCATCTATCAAAAAGATTCCCATGCACACGCTGAGTAGATGTTTACTATAGTCTGTCAACCCTCAGAGCTCAGCTCATGTGAAGTGCACATCTGCTTGCTGAATCTGAGGATGCCCAAGCAATGATGGGGTTCTTGACATAGGGGAATAAAATAGTGATCTGCTTTTTCAAAGCATCTATTGCGTCCATAAATATAACGCTACGAGCAAGTGAGCGCTGCATTAACAGGAGAATTAAGAAAAGGCCCTGTGCAATTTTTCTCCGATTCCAGACGTTGAATGCAAGTATGTAGTTTTGTCTATATCATAGAATAAAGATACATCGATTTATGTAAATTTTCACTTTCCAAATCCCAAAGCGCTTTATGAGCTGTGCAACGTATTTAGGAGCTGTTTCACTTATGACTAAATGCAACGATCTCTGCAGCAGAGCTCTGCATCTGTTAATTAGGGTATATACTTAGCCCAAATTTCTTTATACAATACCCTTGGGTGCCATCTCCCTATCTCCGGCTGGGAACCAAGGCAGGGAAGTTGCCATTAATCTCCACAGGCTCTGATTTCTCCCAGAGGGATTATGAAACCAGACTGCAACAAGAGAAATTTCATGGCAATGAAAGGGGTTGAACCCAGGTCAAAGTCTGTTAAAGAGAAGGCTTTTCTTCTCTGTCAGGACACCAAAATGGTGCTGGCTAGTGGTATGAAACTTCCAGCCTGCAAAGCTGATGTTCTTTACTCTACTAGGAGATAAGAGGGGCACTTGGGCTCTAAAAATGAGCATGGAGTACTAGAGAGGCAGGGCTTTTCAAGCATCCTAATTGATAGATTTGTAATTAACGAGCTATGCAGCAGGAAGAAAATCATTGCATGATGATGAGATTACCAAGCCCATCCTTTCATCCTGCTGCCTGTGATTTTGCAATGGCTCTGATTGTAGCTCCTCTGCCATTTGCATACCTTCCTAAGCATTTGAGGTGCACGCTGATTTCATGTTTTATCTCATTTTGATGTGTTGCAGGTGTTTCTCAGCAACTACTAGAATTTCTATTACAGTCTGCTTTTATTTTATTGAAATGTTTGTGCAGAATAATGCAACACTGAAGCATGACACGGTCCCATCTTAATCCTACTAGGTGGAAAGACTTATGGAAAGCATTTCATGCACTGTAAAAAAGAGGGGTTGTCTGATGGTTAGAGGGGCTCCAATGGAGAGGTAAGGAAGACTTTTTAACTGAAGACAGCATATAGAAGAGAATTTATCAGTGGTTTTGCATCCATTTGTATTCAGCAAGATACCTATGCATGTGATTAATGTTGTCTCCCCTTCTCCCGCAGTTGCTGACTGCCTCGTGATTAACACCAATCTAGTATCTTGTCACCGTGGAGCCATCAATGGGACTTCGGTGTGACAGATTCCCTCATGGCAAGCACACTCAAGACTGACTGGAGCTAAAAGCATGGGCTGCAAGGCTGGGAAGTGTTGACAGCCGCAGAGAGGTATCATAAGGTGCCACACGCTATTAGGTTATCCGAGTGAGAGCTTAGAGGTAAGCGTTGTGGCTGATGAATTAGGACTATTACTCCAGCTCCTTATTTGCCAGGTTTCTTCACCTTCCGTAACCTGGCTTTCCCCAGTGAATATACAATCAAAGTACACAGCCATTTGATGCGTGAAGCTTTATTCATGCAGGTGTATGCAGAAATTTAGGATCTTTCCATCATGGTATTTGTGGGAAATCACTAGCAGGTGCGTAACAGTATTTTCATGTAACTGTAAGTACAGCAAGCATTGCATACTATTTTTAACAGTCCCTACAGCTTAAATTCCATTCACTCAACTTTTATTTGCCATTTTAGGGCTCAGGTCTGCAGTGGCATCAAGACAGGCATTGAGACACTCAAACCAGGACTCAAATCGTACAAAAAGACCTTCTTAGATCTTCTTTTGGGCAGCAGAAGTTGGAAAGGACTGACCGTTAATGGGCATTAATGCAGTACAAAACTATCTATATGAAAGAAATGCCATTTCACTATGAGCGAGGACAGATTCCTTAAGAAAAGGAAGCTCAGGAATCTGACTACCCTGCTTATATCATCATAATAAAAATGTTACCAGCATAATCGTCAGTTTATAGGATTTATGAAAGCACTCAAATCCCCCTTTTCTACCCTTTTGACTAATAACATAGAACAAAATGTGAATTATCAACCCTCAGCATCATATTTTGCAGTTTTACTCGGTACCAGAGGGCCGCAGACACCAGCAGGGCTGTGACTTCAAGAAGGAACAAAGATTAAAGTCACCTTCAACTATCTCAAACAGTGGTATGCAGTTGGAGCACACAGGGGGAGAAAATAATTAATTAGCCATGGATTATGCTACTGTCCTGCAGTAGCCAAGTGATGCATTTTACCAGCGCATATGTTTTATTTTTATTTTATCATTATTTCTTGAGGCTGGGAGAGGGATTTACTTATTTTTACATATATGATGGGTACAAAGCCACTTGTTTTAGGTAGGTATAATTGGAAATTTGATTAGGCGCTTTCTTTCTTTTTTTTTTAATGTTGGTTCAATTTGTGACACTTGCTTTAGAAAGACTGTCATTACCTGATTCTTTTTAAGAGAAAAAAAAAAGGCCTTTCAAGATATTTTGAGTCTGTGCATCAAGAAAGGGCTATGTTCAAATCAACAGTTCAAATCTTCAATCACTTTTAGGAATATTCGTCTTTTATTAAATTTTCCCTTTTATTGTGTTTCCTGACCACAATGAAGAGTGAATGTAGTTATAATTATAACGCTTTTATTATTAACCAAGTAGAAGACCCTGAATATTCATATTTCAAATGTAAAACCAAACTTCAGGAAATTATAAATAATAATTAAATCTTTTTATTTCAGCGATGATATCAGATATATTAGAAATATATCTTCTTTATAAGAAATAGCTAAATTGGGAAGAAGAGGTTTTTTTGCTTTTTGCTAATGAAACTCTATCTTATATAAAAATAAAACTTTGCTTCTTTATACTCTGCATTAATAACTGTATCTAGAAATGATACCGACAGTTGTGGTATACATCATGCAAACTCATTTACAAACAAATCTAACTTTACTTGTGGGAATTATGACAAAAGGGTGGTCTTTTGCACCATAACTCATTTTTATAGGGTAAATGGCTCAGATGAACTTGGCAATTTTTAGAAAACAGCAGAATCAGACTTGTCCACCAGCTCAACAGTGATTTTTGGCAAGCCTGTCTTCGTATTCCTCCAGGGCCAGCTACTCCCTCTGCCACACACACTGCACAAGGGTAAACTGTAAATGAGGTGGGGAGCGCCTTTATTTGCAGGAAGCAATGACAGTGCCAGGACCACTGAATTTTTAAAAAGAAGAAGAAAAAAAATTGTCTGCTTTCTTTGCTCCTCTTCTAGCTTGCTGACTTGCCGGAGTTACTTTAACAGATTAGCAAAATAATGTTCACAGATATTGAACCTGCTGTATACGTGCTCAGCGACACATTTTCAGCCACCCACTCCTAGAATTCCACTTCATTTGGTTTCAGAATCATGCGGGATTCAGGGCCTGACGGGAGCATTGCACCAACCAGCAAGATCTCAGAGAATTATGATTTGTTGCCCTGCACTGCAAAGGGCCTTCTTGTCCCCGTGGAGATACTTCCACAGACTCTGCTCCCCTGAATGACTCGGAGCAGCATTTCTGTCCTTTCTCATTTAACCGAACCATGCTCATAATTTTCTTGCAGTTTCCCTTCTGAAAATTTCTCTTCCCATTTTTTTTCCTATAGGTACTTTCTTCCACAGCTAATGTGCCTTTGAAAGTATTACTTTTTTTATATTTTGAATCTAAAATGGTGTTTTATTTTTTTAGTGTTATTTGCAAGTGTATTTTCATAGAATGTCTTGTAGTTCACGACCACAGTACATCTTTTCTCCCCTTCCTATTCTTGCCGTTCTCACCGTTTGTCAATATTTTGCAGCAGACCTATCCTTCTTAGATACTCAAAATAGTTTCTATTACTAATAAGGCTTAACTAGGAGATATTGCTACTCATCTCAGTGCTTTGGGCTCAGTGCTCCAAGGTAGAAAAATATCATAGTACCATTGATGTTGAACCTGGTGGCCCAGAGTTTGAGTGTCTTGCTGAATGCTGCGGAAAAGATCCATGCAAGATCATGGTTAATACTCAGAGGTGTGTGACCTCTTCTCTTGCAGTCAGAAAAAGCTTGACTTTCTTTTTTTCCTGGCTAAGATTACAAAGGTAAAATAGTAAGAAGGTGAGGTAAATTGCATATTTATGCTCATTTCCATCTCCCATATGGAATCTGAGAGGTACTTAAAATGAACTTTATTTGGTACAGATATTCTGTCCAGGAAAACGTTTCCACAAGCATTTTACAGATTTTCTGTAAATAATGCAATCACACGTTTCAATCATAAATAAGGAAGGAGGAGCAGGAGAGAGAGAACTGAGGAATAAATGGAGATTTGGAGTGCACTGCTGAGTCTATAGGACCGAAGAACATAGAATGGCTGCTCCAGGTGACAGCACCTGCAGAGGAGGAACCAAGTCTACAAAGAATGACAAGGCTGTGCAAAAAAGGAAACAGAGAAACTAAATGTGTGAGATAAAGTCTATGCAGGAACCTCTGGTAGTTCCAATAAGTGTTTTATTTTCTTTTGCTTTTTTGGGGGGAAGATAGAAGAAATTTGCAAAGTGTCTCTTACTTTTCAGGAGAGAGTTTAAAAGAATATATAAGACGACGGTGGCTTTTTGTGGGTGATTACATGCTGAAGTGAAGCTGGGTCATTTAATGACATTGAAAACCATTTATTTTGAGGATGCCCTGGTGCCCTAAACATGATTCTTGTTATGCAGAAAGAAAAACAAGGGTCAGCAAACCATAACTGGAGAAGGAGAAACAAATGGGTGTGCTCATGACTGTGTTAGAGTCAGAGAAGCCTGCACCATGTCTTCAGGGGGATTCCTCTTATCATGGCCCTAGTGATGGAGATGGCTGAAGAATCTCTGGAGAACAACGCTAAGAAAATGGATATCTGATCTAGGGTGTGACCCATGGGTAGCCCAAAGGCTTGTTTGGGGAATGCATAGGTGTGCATGAATACACAGCAGTCATTCCTAATGAAATTATGCACTTGAAAGTGGAGATAAAAGCAGTTCCTTGATTACATCAGAAGACTCTCCCATCTTACCAACTCATACCTAATGGCCATTGCCAGGAAAAGTGTTGGGAGATACACGTATTGCCACCGTTGGACATCAAGACTCATTGGCTAGATCAGTCCAAGAATGATCTTTGACACTGAGGACAGCTGGAACATAACAGCCTGCCTTCTTGTTAAATTAAAATTCTTAGCCTCCAAAAGAGAATAGCCACATCCAAACTGCCCATGGTCCCAGGTGCATAATAAATCCTGAAACATGCCCAGAAATAAGTCAAGGAGAAGGACAGTTTGCTTAGGTCAAGGCCAATGCCAATCTAACAGCTTGGTAATATGACAGCTGAAATCCAGCGCCCAGGAATGTTCCTGGCTCCTCTTCAGTTTATTGGTATAGATTAGCTATCATGATCGGCCCTGTGCAAGACAACTCTTCAGCATTAGATGCCTTTTGAATGCTTGTGCTGTATTAGCTACAAACCAGCCATCTATAAGGATTTCCATATTCTGATAGGATTTGTTCAGTCATATCTGAGCAAGGTATTATCTACTGATCTCAGATGAGGACACCAAGAATTGCAGACTTTAATCCTGTATATGACACCAATTTTTCCCTGACCTCTGACAAGCCGCATTCTGTCTGCTTCAGTTTCTGCCTCCTTTCTTGCTTTAAGCAACAAGCCTTTGCATCAGACAAAAAAGACCAATGCTACCCTGTCTGTAAGTCTGTTAAGTGAATATGGAATGTGTTGGCCCAAGGTCACCTTTTTGTGTCATTGTAAAATATGTGCCAATCTGAATTCTGTTGACTATTACATGCAATGATTTTGAGACTTTTGTCATATTTAGGCCTTCAGAAAAAAGGGAAATATTAAGATCTAGGTTTGCCATTTGATTGAACTATGGAAAATGCTCCAGATAATATATCCTGAAAATGTTATGAGGGTATCTTATAGGCTTCTGGCCGTGGATATATAGGATTATATAGGCCATCACTTTTCCTCAGATGACACCCATTTCTGTGTCTTCCTTGACTTACTCTCCTATCCTTCTGTTTCCCATTTATCTGCCTGTCTTGGCTCTGTCATATCCTGCCTACACCAAACTTTTTCCTACTGAATGCTTCAAAGCCTGAAGGCATAATATGGATAAAGAGTTATCCCTCTCAAATATCTCTAGCTCTATGATTGCCATCCTTCGCTTTGCCTTCAGTGATGGAAATCCAAGACCTGCCCTTGATTCTGAGGTTATTTTTTCCTTCCATGTTTTTTTCATCAAGTTTCCATGCATAGAGCTTTCTCTGGAGTGCTGCCAGAAGTTATCTTTATCCTATCACCCTTCTGCCATTGCCAAAACTCTTACTCACGTCAGTTGCAATTCAGTGGTTTATAATCTTCCTTAATTTCTCCTACATGCATTTTACAGGATAATGCCAAATTACTGTCAAAGCACATCCATTCCCAATCCATTAGTGCCATCAATGCTATCTCCATGATAGTCACCCTCTTGCTGTCACACAGTAGCCAGACTGTCCACTGACTAAAACTCAGGAACCAGACACAATTAAATGGTAAACAAAGAAAACAAAAGGAACCTTTTGATCAGATACTAAACTGGTGGACTTTCAGACTCTAAGCTGAATCATAACTGTAGTCTTCTATTTTATCCACAAGCCAATTGCGTTGGAGATCACCAGGTTTTAATCAGTTTGAGTCCCTTTCTGCTTCTTACAGCCTTTTTTATTCCAAATTTATATATCATGGTTTAAAACCACAACAAAAATCCTCCACAAGTCGAAAATGTGTAAGGTAAAAAGTACAGTGACCACCCGCCTTTGAAGCCACCCCAGTGTCTGGTACCTCCTGCCACCTGGTGGAAAGGTTTTTCAGTTGCACTTTTTCCATTAGGTGAGTTAGTTAAAGACTTCTGGGAGAATTCCCAGTCTGTTAGTGCACGATGCAGAAAGAAATGTTAGATATACTCAAGCTAACCAGCTGAATTGCCTCTAGGACAGTGCAGGCTGTGAGATCTGCCCAAGGCTTGAGCACCCTGATGATTACTCACGGGAGGCTCCATGCTCCCATGGCTGCCCTGATGCCGGGATTGGCTTAAAGCTAGCTTCAGCCTGTTTACATGAGCTTCAGTCACTGCATTTTAGACTTACTGCAAGTTCTGTCATGTGCTAGTTTAAAACAGACTGTCCTGTGGCTGTTTAAATTGTGACAGCAGTAGATGCTATGTTCTTATTGATTTTAGTGCTGTTAGCCCTGTTTGTGCTGTATTCCGTAAAATGGGCAGGATGGCAATGCAAGTGCAGTTCCTTTTCAGCGTACACTGTATATCGTCGTATGTGCCTGCTCTGCAGTGAGTCTTGTGGGGAGCACTTGCCACTACCAGGTAAACATGCTATGTAATGATGAAGGTCTACTGAGAATGAAGGTCACGCTCCATCTTGAAAAGTTGTCTTTCGGCCTTCAGGCAGACGAGGGGCTTAGAGATTTCAGGCTCTAGTTACTGTGTTCCATTATGTCTAAAAAAAGGTTTTATAGCTGATTGTGAGCCAGACAGATATGAGAGTGATACAGCTTGAGGCAAGGGCATTTTTAGTTTCTGGATTGTGGTTAGGACATTTTTAGCAACATGCTAAATATATGAATTCTGTATTTCATCCAGTGGCTTCTAAAGGTAACATATAGAAGCAGTTCTGAGAGCAGAGACCGAAACTCTGAACTCCCATCTCCTAGGCAAGTATTTCCTGTCTCTGGGCTGCAAATCTCTGCTCCATCTTGTTTCCTCTTATCTGACCTGTTGCGTTCCTGATAGCAATGTGGAGCAGACTAAATAAAGAATGTTTCTCTCAGTTTCAATCTCAGTTTTATCTCTAAACTAAAATTAATGCTCCCCCCTGGACAGTAAGAAACTGGGATTTATATAAGCTCAGAAACTTAGATTAGCTTGGAATAGCATTATGGAAAAAATGGGAATCACTTCCTCTTCTTGATCTCACCTTAATATTTCTGCTACTACTATTACTACAGAGATGACTACTACTGCTGGAAGATTCTTATTCAGCTGTCTAATTTCACTAGAGGACTTCATGCTATGGATTTTGAGTGACTAAAGAAAGCTGTTGTACAGCCTAAACTCCAGGTCTTCAGACAGCTGTGTGGACTCCTTACAGAATAACTCTAGGTAGCTACTAAACTGCACTGAATCCTAGACTTTCGCTTTGGATGATGTAATTGGCACTCCAAATCACCTTGCTGGAGCAGGTAGCCTGGTTCGTAGGCATCGCAACAATTCATAGGCCCAGGGATCCTCAGAGAATCTGTTTTCACTGAGACTTAAGAATCCAAATGAGAATTATGGACCTAAATCCCATGATGAGAGAGGCAATGACAGGAGTGCTGTGCCGAAGAGCGTCATAGGACCTTGGCATCAGTCTCAGGCTACAGGCAGAAGAAAATACCTCCCTCCCTTGGTACTTTCCAAGGTGAACACATCCAAAGTCTGTCACAACACTGAAACCCATAAGTTAAAAGCAAGGCTTTTTTTATGCTGCACCCACTCAGATGTCAATCAGGAAGCCTTGTGCGAAACAGGTCTATCATCCTACAGTGGAAAGAGGTGTCATGCAGCAGTGTGCTGCTGTAAGAGGTTGTTCATTTTTTCAGTGGACTTCCTTGATTCTGAACAAATGAAAAAGGCTTTTTGAACTTGCTGATTTGTTGCAGCTGTTACATCCAAAATACAAATTCTCCCCTTCAGCCAGTGAATGTTAGAAATATTTGTGAGATTATTCGTGCTAGTAAGTGAAGCTCTCAGGCCTTGAAAGAAACCTGAATCTTTCCCAGCTGAGAAAGGTCTTCTATGTTTCCTTTGTGTTTTTTTTTTTTTTCAAATCATAAAAGAGGAAAGAAACTATGTTAAAAAAAAGAATCCACAGCTAATTTGCAGTGCTACATAGAACCACCACTTCCTGTATAACATTATAAATAAATATGTATCTGCTAGACAAAATTATTTTTATATCAACACAGAGGGATAAACCTCTATATGAGTAATCAGTCTAATTATGAAAAAAATAAAATTTGCTTCCCCATGTCAGCTGTGCTCACTTAGTCTAAATTGTCCCTATCATGGAAATTATCATTTTTATTGATGTTTGTGATTCTTATCAGAAATGGTGGAAAGGAAAGCAGGAACACTCAAATAAAGTAATCCTGATGCAATATTCACAAAGCTTTTTTTGTTGGAGAATCTGACTCTCTGCTTGTCTTCTTGCCTCTTTACTTAGCCAATGAGATGGTCTACTTAAATGTATCAATTATATGCATCCTTAGCCTTTTTCTTTCTTTTTTCTTTCTTTTTTTTCTTTTTTTTTAATACATTGAGGAATTTTAGTGAAAGCGTAATAGGAAACTGAAAATGTCTTCTGAGTGCCACTATCTATAGATCAATAACAACAGATACTTCAAACTGTGCTCAGCCTGTGAACAGAACTAGACCTCTCAGTCACCGACAGCAGGGAAGTTCCCTTCTTCCTTGTGTTCTCTCAAAATGACATGATTCAAAAGCTGGCATAATTTAATGTTATTTTTCCATGTTAAATATGCATTGAGGAAAATACACAAAAGTGTACCCTACACAATGCATAGACATTTCTCTGCCATGGATGCAAACTGAGGTCTTTGGGATGCCACTTCTCATCTCTGCTCTCTGGACTGGACTGTTTTTCCCCAGAAAGGGCTTTGTGTACCATCACTAGAAAAATCAAAAGCTTCAGGTAAACACAAATAGATTTTACCTCTTCTTTATCTTGCTTTTGGAGGCACAGGTTTACAACAAGATTTTCACAGCAGTGTGCCTTCAGCATACAAACAGAAAAGCCTCCAGAAAATGAAAAGAAGGAGATGCCTAGCGTAAATGGATGTTTTCTGGTGTATTTCTTAATTTCTGTTGATTTTGCAACGTAGCTAACTACTGCGGGAAGACTGGGTTGCCACTTCATTTGCACGAGACTTGTCTAAAGTTCAGCTGGAGCTCTAATTCGTAATATGATAAATAAAAAGAGAAGGACAGTAGAGATGCAAGAAGCAGGAAAATAGAGCATGTATCTTGCAGTTAGCTTAAACAGGAGAGAACAGTAAATCAATTTTGTCATTGCTTGGCTGGTGACTGCTTGACTTATGCCAGAAGCCTGTGGTAGTAGAACCAGTTTGGTGCTGTTCTTAAGCTGTGCCTAAGGTTGCTTAGCTGAATTCAAATGAAAGCTAAGTGTTAGATCTTTGCATATGGGATAGCAGAAATCAAGACACAAGACAGAAGAGATCAGAGGAGAAAAGAGATCTTGATCTTCAGGAATGAAGAATAACAGCAAAACACAGACACATGGACTTATGCATTCAGGTCAATGGGATTGTTTGCACATTGAAAAATTAAGTCAAGTAGCAATGAGGACTCAGATCTTTGCAAGGCACTGACCTAGCGAAAAAGAAGGGATGATGAACAGATAAAATGAGAAAGGATGAGGATGCAGAAGTGAAGACAAGACCCCAATTAATTTTATTAGTAACATCTTGGCATTCCATTTTCATCTCAACCACTTATTAGACAGTAGGTTCAAGGAAAGTGTTTTTGATCTTTCAAAAATTATCCAAGCATTTTATTGTACCTTACCCTTTGTTAAATCTGAAGTTATTTAACAAATAAGCAAATTATGCAATCTATTATCTCTTCTCTTTTCTGTCCCCTCAGCATCTTGGATGAAAACTTACTAGACTCATTTCTGTGCCGTCTATCACAATGCCCAAGTCAGCAGTCTTCAATCAGTTTGAGCCTAGCTTAACTGAAGAATATAAGAATTTAACAACATATTTCATGGCCAATACTGTCAGCTGAATCTGGGGCCCATCAAATGCAGCTTGATATAGTTTTGACAAAGTCTGACAACTCTCCTGCTTCTTGCCCACTGCCCGTCAAGAAAGACCTCTGTCACTGAGTGTCTATTACGGCCAGCTTCCCACAGGTCACCACCTGTCGAACAAGTGTTTGAAACTGGGGGCATTCTCAGTTATGATTCAGTGGCATAATTCAAACTCTGCTTGAAAGTGGAAAGAGTCTTGAACTCTCTTCTCACTCTATTCACTACCACCGCCTTGGTAAATGAATTGCTCTTAAATCGTATAGCCCGAGATATAAAGGAAACTAAATCATCTTTCTTTGGATGATGAGCATCAGACTGTTTTTCACTTCTGGATGCTATGGCAGTATCGATTTGTGCCTGTGGCTAATGTGACCAATGCATTTTTTGTATGCTGTGTACCAAATTGGGCACCTGGCAGTCAAAAAGATGATTCTCACCTTAAGGTGATTCAATTAAATTGTCTTTACCTATATGCCCATGATTATAAAGAAAAGGGGAGGGGGGGGGACTTATGTGTGTTATGGAAAAACATGCAAAATAAGATTTCAGTCCTGCTTGAGCACTCTTCAAACATTATTTTGACCGAGCAAGAGCAAAGCAGTTCTTAAGACCTGACTCTACTGTGAACAAGGAGTCTTTCTCATAACTACCGAGCACTGTGACCAATAACTTCACAAAGCCCTTATTAATATGGATATTTCTGGGATTGTCTATGTAGGACTAAGGCCGGAAGAAATCAATCAAAAGTGTTAGTGAAATACATTCAAATCATGGTCGTAGCAAGTTGATTCAAAAATCTGTATTGCTCCAAGCTACTAAACAGCGTGTAGTCCAAGCAAAGAAGAATCACATACTGAAGAAGAACCCAACAGTGGAAAGCCCGGGAGCAACCTTGACAAATGTTGACCATGTTTGCTAGTGCATTTTGCTAAGTTGAATTTTATCTGCTGTCATGCAGCTACTCCTTTTGTGGGAGATATCTATTTGAAGAAAACACAGTTGTTTATATGATATTGCATAGGGTCTAACTCAGCAAGCCAATAACAGTGAAGGTTACTAGAGGCTACCACAATATAAATGATGAGTGATAATGCAGTTACACTTATTAAGGGCACCATATGATTCCCTCCATGTGTATGTACTTTCTACTAACCAAGGCAGCTTTAGTGCCATTGGCTAGCATGTCAGTCTCAGTCTTGTTCCATCCCTCAGGAAACCTATAACTACACAAGTGATCCAGGGTGATCTAAACACAGAGATCTTTCTCCTGAGAACATTTGTTTTGTTTTATTTCATTTAACTGATTTTTAATCCACTGCAAGACTATGCTCCTTACCCTGTGGAGATTTATTCTCTTTAATAGACCTTTATAGAAGAATCCTATTAAAAGGATTTTGAAAATAAAAGTAAGTTATGTACATTGGGTCACCTTTATGTACTGTTTTATTAACTTTTTCAAGGAATCTGAGCAGGTCAGAGGTATGCTATTTTCCTTTGGAGAGCTTATGACCCTATTCTCCAAGTGCTGTACTATTCTCTCCTTAATCAGGCCCATATCATTTTGCTGTCCTTTTTATTTCCAATTTTCACCTTAGCTGAGGTAGTTTATGTCCCAATATATTTACAGGTATAGGATTTCCAAAACCTTAAAACAAGCTTTTTCAGTAGTTTATAAGCTTATGGTTTGCCTTCTTTTTCTCACCCACAGGTATGACATAGCTTATATGCTTTAAAAACAATGGGCAGGGATCTAATTCCACAGCAGGAAAACTCCATCTTAAAAAGAGTTCTTTATGTGGCTAATTTGTCTACCGCTATTCACTGTTTTCACCTGAGCAACACGATTTCAATAGACTTATAGAAAGGGTGGCTGGAAGGGATTTCTGGAGGTCTCTCATTCAAATTCCTGCTTGCCGCATCACCAGTGTCACCAGTACTGGATCAGGCCCGCCATGACATTGTCTAGGAGAGTCTGGGAAACCTCCAAGGATGGAGATACCACAGCCTCCATGGATGACCTGTTCCAGTGCTGCATAACCTCCCTGGTGATTTCTTTTTTTTCTGTAATATCTTGTCTCAACCTCTTGAGCCACAGCTTGTGGCCATTGCTCCTTGTCTTATCATCGGTCACGTCCGAGCAGAGTTTCATTCCGTCATCACGGTTCCTGGCTGGTATTAGATTCCCCCATTTGCCTCCACTGTCTAGACTGAACAAGCCCAGCTATCCCTATCTATGGGCCACGTGCCCGTGGCCTCTAATGAATTTCATAGCTTTCCTTTGGACCCACCTGAGCTTCTCTGCATTACTCTTGTATTGGACAGAGTACGGCTCTATGAGGGGCCTCACCAGTGCCGAGCAGAGAAAAGTAGTAGCTTCCTTTGATTTGCTGGCCATGCTTTTTAGTAGCCCAATATGCAATTTGCCATATTTGCAATAAGAGCATATTCACTGGCTTGTATTCCATCTGCAGATTTGCTGAAGGTACACTCTACCATTGTCTAGCTCTTTGATGAAGATGCTGAAGAACACAGGTCCCAACACTGAACTTTGGGATACTCGTTACAGGCAGCCAGCCGGATAGTGAGCTATTGGTCCCTTCCCTTTGAGTCTGGTGGTCCAGTCAATTTTTGCCTCATCTTACAGCTTGTTCATCCAGCCTGTATTTCCTTAGCTTCCAAATGAAAATGCAGTGGGAAATGACATCAGAGAAAGCTTCAGATCTGCATGCCCAAAGTAAAACTGAGTTCAGGATGACATACAGTTCCCTTGCATTACTTCTTATAAACTACAATGGCTGACATTTCATTTTGTTTTGCTTTATCAGGAGGCTATTCCCCTCAGTTCAATACACTAAAGATTACCAAGATAAATCTGCATCTATTTTTGTTGGCGATCAAATCCTGACCACCGGAGTTCTAACAGTCATCTCACATGCTAACTCCTGTATAATGATTCATACAAGTTGTTCAGAGAACAATGGCACTAATGAAGCTTGTTTCCCTATGAATGTGTGCCCAGCAACTCTAAACATGCCAAACACCCAGCTGCCTTCCCTATATTCTCGGTGAAGTATTGCAGGATGTCAGGTTTCAGTTCCTCACAGGGTCCGTGGCACCTTCTCACCACGACTGATGAAGCAGGAAGCTAGTGCAGATGTATATTCACCAACTGGTCTACACAAACTGACCATGCAACTGATGCGGTGGACTCAGAACCCACCCTAGAGCCATTCCCTCAGTGAGGTGCTTTTTTTAGGTTTCCTTTCTGTGCCCAGGCATCAATTTTCACTAAAGCTTAGGGACTTGGTGTCTACTTCTCCCTCTCTGTCAGATTCAGCCTAAATTGACCGCTGTGTTTGGAATCAACTTGGGGGGATGACAGACTCAGATGGGGAAAACACACAATAACACAAGCCTTGTTCTTCTTAAAAAACAGATTACAATGCTTTTAAGCTGCTTTTCCCCCCAGAAAATTACAAATTAACAACAGACTAAATTGTGTCCATTCTGTTTTTTCCTGATCCAAACCATTTAAGCTTCCATTTAAACATAGGAATCATATCCACTAATCTAGACAAACCATGTTTGGATCATGCTTTCCTTGCTCTCTCTCATATTTCTGACTTTTAAACTGTAAGTTTACATGGGAGGCAGGCAGAAACCATCTCTGATTTCCTACAGTATTAGACCAAGCACTACTTATTCTGAACACCAAATCCTTCCTTGCAATGTTAGGCCTCACTGCTGCAAAATGGTACCAAAAATTCCAGAAAATTACGTGTCAGTCACTGCCATTGTGTTGTCTCTGTTCTGGAGGTCGTACTGGTTTCTTGGGGTGAATGTGATTTTACAGGAAGGAGGTGGCAGAGAAGAGGAAGCATGCGAGACCAAACCAGATTTTTCCAGGAACATTTTTCCAAGGGCAAATGCCGGTAGATTCCTTTCCAAAGCCAAACTGTTCCCCATCCATTTTGGTAAGCTGCCTAGCATGTAATGGTTGGCAAACGAAAGGCTTCACCCATTCTCCACCAAACTGCAAGCAAGATGATAGGTTCCCTGGACCATCTGGTCTCTTCACCATTTCCTGACCATGTGGGCAAAGGGAGGTCAACGCATGCAAAGGATGAAGGACTTTTATACTTCCATACTAACATGAATGAGGATTTTGGAAGGAAAAAATCTTGCTCCTACTATGTTAACATGGATTTCTCCAAGCCTAGTAGTATTCAAAGCTTTTTTTCAGTGCCAAACCATACACTCTGTTTACATGGTTACACTATTTCTACACCTAAAAGCACAACGATCAAAGCTGTGTCTTCTAGCTCCATAGAAACTCTGTCCAACCTGCTGGAAGTGTTATGTCTGTGAGCTGGAGTGCAGTTTAGTATTTCAACATTTGCAAGTGAAAAGTAGTGAGTATAATTAGTGGGAACAATACTTAGCAAATGCCCCACACATTCCTAATCCTACGCGAACACCGAGACGACTGCATCCCCACAGCAGCTCTGATGATTTTAGTATACTTAGGATGGATTTAGCTCATCAAGAGAAATGCTAGACATGTCTCACTCTTTAAATATATTCATTTCCCTTTGAAATTGATTTAATGAGGAGGCTGATTTGGCCTATACAATCAACAGAATCAGACTTTAAAAAATGCATGTATATATATATGTAAGTATGTATATATATGCATGCACAAACACATATATGCTATATATATGTATAAATATATCTATAGAGAGAGATAGAATGTGGTTCTGCTCTTTCAGATCTTCTGATCATTTTTCTATAGAACAGAGTTAAGAGAACAAGCAAACTACCGTCAGGATCTCTTCATTCCTGAATAAAAGACCAGAATATGACATCCTTATTAATGGTTTATAGCACTTTACACCTGGAATGGTAGCAGGGATTTCTATAGAAAAAAAGCTGTCTGGCCTTTTTTAACAGGGCTGTTGTATAATGCAGCAGTAGGTATTTAAGAACATTGAGCTGAACTTCTACTGCGGCAACTCACATTGTCTGTTTCTTATCAGATATTATAATATATTATAAAGTTGCTCTCACCAAAAAACAAAAAATGTTCTCTTATCAATCTCACCCACTGATACATATCTCTGTTTCAAAGAAAAGAAGGTTAGGATCTAACGCAACGTGTCTGCAAAGAATTTGGAAACTGTCTGCATTTTATGGAAAAATATAACTGTCTGTCTTCTGTACTTTCTCACTTTTGTATGTTACTTACTGGGACTGAATGTTTTAATTTCTTTCCAGGGCAGTAAGAATTCTGTGACAGAAGTATATTTTGAAGCAAAGCAATTTAAACATTATAATTACCAGGTAATAAGGGGGAAGGGAGCAAAAGTTCAGGAAGTCTTCATTTGAGGCAATGTATGCAGATTAAGTTAGGACACAATTGCTAAAAGGTATTATCTGGTTTCTGTTGGACATATATATTTTTTATGCAGAAGATGTGCAAAATGCAATTTTCCCTATTGTTAACATATAAATCACCTTTGTAAGCAATTCATTATCTCTATTCTCACATTTTTGCATAAGCGATCTCTTGTTTGCAGCACTAGTTTACATGTGGTAACTTAAAAAAATAATCTTTAAAAACAACAGCTATAATCACCAAATGATTTTGCTTTCCATTCCTTTTCTATTCACTATTTTTAAGAATAGCAACATGCCTAGAGATGTGGAGAGGAGAATGATAACTGCCTACAGCTATTTGAAAGGTTTTAGTTTAAAAAAAGGGTAAGAATTAATTTAGTGTAATAATGGGTATGACTACGAGTTATGGGATAAAACTGAGAAATGGAAAATAATGGCTGAGTGTTGAGAGGGGAAGTGGGAAAAGGGAGGAAGAAAGAGAGTGAGACCTATTAATCC
Organism: Apteryx mantelli; assembly: GCF_036417845.1. NCBI lineage: Eukaryota > Metazoa > Chordata > Aves > Apterygiformes > Apterygidae > Apteryx > Apteryx mantelli. The sequence continues at coordinate 6,520,793 of NC_089978.1, forward strand.
ATAGAGTAATCTCCAAAGGGGAATAATACAAGCCCCATTTCTTGACATTTAAAAGTAGACCGAACAAGAGGTGAATAAATGTACAGCAGGGAACAATACTGCATTATCAAAGAGATTAACGAGGTGATCTAATAGAGCTTTGCTGCTTGAGTGACTGTCCACCGATACATGCCAATAAAGTCTTTATACAAAGATCTCTTTTAGTACAAATACAGGACAGTTAAGACTTTTCTTAGCTCTGATCAGAGGTTGTTTCAAAACCTATCGTTTTAATGAAAACTCTTCCAATCTCCTGCCCCCATGTTTTCTTGCTCCACAAAGTTACGCGGTCTGGAGACAGGACAAGCAGTCAATCCCCAGCTCCAACCCTTCCTGCTCCTCCACCACATCACATCTGCTGTGTGATGAGCCACGTCGCAACACACCAGAACCAGAAAAGAAACCTGCAGCACTGGGAAGTCAATGGGATGAACCATCCAGCACCCTGGTCCCTGGTGAAACGTGAAACAGTGCCCCAAACTCACGAGTGTAAGGGATCCTGCAGATGGCAAAGAGGCATTGATGACACTACTGCTTAAATCTTTCTAAATACATTTACCTCGCAAGAAGTGCCACATGAGTCCAGAGGGATGGTCCATTCATGGTATATTCCTTAGATCAACTAACAGGTCATCTTACAAAGAAAGATGCCAGACTCTTCAGTGAACTGCTAAGAGTGATATTCTCTTAAGAGAAGTTTTTGATCTGTTTTCATCAAAAGCGTAGGAAATGGGACTGGATCATCAAGTTCAGTTGTCTGCTATATCAGGCTGCTGTAAAATTCCTTTCACAAATTGCTCAAACTGCATGTTAAATAAAACAGTTAGGTTTTTTGGTTTCACTACTCTGATCGGAAGTTCTGGTTCTGTAAAAGCTATTTTTTCCTAATATTTATTCAAAGTTAATTCATAAGCAGAAGATATTTATATTCTCTTATCTTTCCTTGGTACTTACTTCTGACATATTTATAGACAAAAACTATGCCCTCTGTCAGCCTTCATTTTTGGCAGACCAAATAAATCAAATCCTTCTGTCTTCTCTGCTCCCCATATTGTTTGCATAGCCTTTTTCTGCATCTATTCCAATTTGCATTAAACATTATTAAATATGAATATCCTAGCTAGGAATTGTGCACAATATTCCAGGACAGAAATGCCTCTTCCAAAGGCACTCGTATTTCCTAGTGCTGCCATTGTAAATACTTCGCTTCCCAGGATCCTGGAATCACATTTGACATTTTTCATGGTCATATCACTTTTCTCACTGAAGTGTGTCCTGTGATTGACTGGCAAAACCAAAACTCTCCCTTCCTTTACCGTGTCTAAGTGATGAGTTTACAGTGGTTCTTCACGTTCCAAGTCCCTAAAGGCCTGCACTTCAGTTTTTACTATTAAATTTCTTCCCACTTCTATTATTCCCATCCTCCAAATAATCCAATTTGTCCTGCACGATTATCTGCCCAGCCTTTGAACCGATAATCATCATCAGGATGGTCTTGTGGCCAATTTATTCATGAAATGGAAACAAAGCCCTAAATCCAACACTTAAGCAAGCCCATGAGTATCTTCCCTGTAGGCCTATGGTTCCTTTTCTGACGCTCCTTTTGTATATCCCAGCAGCCAGTTCCTTGCCCACCTTTGTACTTACACTAAACTCTAACCTCGTTATCTCTGATTGAAGTAAAGATTTCCCATGCAACATTACATTTAATCCTTTACAGAAATCTTGATAAATTGAATCCTCCCATCAGTGATAGAGATCTTTTAAACTCAATTCAAATTAGCCAGACATTCATAAAATACCAATCTCTTTTTATGAGGACAAGGAAGAGTCCTTTGAATTACATGCTAAGCCATTCCTCTGACACTCCCCAACTGAAGTCAGCTCCAAACTCAGAAGCACAACTTGTTTCATTATCTCCACTTGCCTGTGAGCATTTTAATTGCCAGAGCTGGAATTCTTTTTATAGATCCTGCATCCCCTGGGATGCTGAATACAGCTGCCTCAAAGCAAGATACCTGTGTATCTTCCGGTGATATGGGGCTGCCTTTACATAGGCAATCACTTCTGTGCTTGTTGGGGCAGGGCAACAGCTGAGATGACTGAAGGGACTCGGATTTGAGGTCCTGAGAAAGGAAGCTCGGAGCTTGCAGAGCTTTATTCACCAGGGGAACGGTGGAGCTCTCCGTTTCGCTTTGAGCTCCAAATGGCTCTAACTTACAACTAGCTGTAAGACCTCTGTAGGGTGCTATCTTTTTTTTTTTTGTGGAGCTATTTGTGGAGGTTTGAAATTCTTATGCGATCGATATGTAAAATATTTCTTCTTCTCCCTCTGTAGTCCCCTCTCTCGGAGAAATGCGGCCAGACACATCCAGTTTTCTAGACATATCTTCTTCAATGGAAAAGAGCAAAACACCCATCTCCCACCACTTTGGTTGTTATTGCCAGTAAATCCTAGCAGAGTTAGAAATGGTGTGATGGTTATTAGTTCTGGTATCTAATCATAAATGTTCATTGAACAACAACAATAACAAAAAAAATAATAAAATAGGTGTTATCAGTTAACAGCCTTTGTTTAAATAGATACAACCTTGTGTCCAGCTTTGTCAGCCACTGGCTTAGAACAAAGATTTGGCCCTTAGGCCTTCCTCCAGCAGTACCCATGGACATATAACCTCCTGTCGAAGGGAGGCAGGATGGGGGAGATGCTAACAGAAGGGAAGACTCAGTGAGCTGGTGTTGCTCCCATAGTTCAAGGCATCAGTAAATCACTAAATACAGCTGGTTTGACTTTAGCCACAAAAGCTTAGGTTCATATAACTTTCACTAGTTCAAGAAAACACTCAGACGGAGTGTCATCCTTTTCATAACTTTTTATTATTATTATTTAATAAATGTCTTTTTTTTCTTATGGCATCCATCAACTAGATTAAATAATTTGTATATGCAGTCACCACATAATGCTGATTAAATGGCATGTTTTCAGTAGAACTTGTTGTGTGTTTGTGACTGGCTTAGCTGGTTTAGCTTCCTCGAGGGCTGCATCCCCAGTTACTTTCTGAGGAAGGAAAGAAAACTGGGTACAGAGACAGACACACACACATCCACACACACTAATTAATGTCAAAAGAGAAAACAAACCCATTATTTTTTTTCAGTGATAATGACTATGTATATCTTGTTAAAGAGAAAGGTCTCTTAAACAGAGGTCTGCAACAGGATAATAACTTTACAAAATGTGACTGACAGTTACCACGTTACCTCTTTAATCATGCTTTTATTTCTACCAGGCGTGCCTTATACATTCAGCGTGCTTCAAACACGTGTTAGTGCTGAATGTGCTACTGAGGCTTCAAAGAAATGAATAAACAGTGGGTTTGTTGTGGAGCTGAATGGGCTAATAAGTTTAGTGAACACAAGAAAAAAAGGACCGTGCTATATCGTGCAGTCAACACCAACAGAAAGGGATACTTTATCTTCTGTAGTTTGCATTCCCAGAGACAGCCTGCATTTCAACTGACATTTTAGGCTGAATTTATTATTTATGGGTTTCTGTGCTGAATATCTGCTGTAATTATTCACCCAGCTGATGTGTCCGACCATGGTCTCACCGTGACTGGTCTGATATGTTTTCCTTTAGACAACAGCAGTCGCAGACCTCAGGAGGTCTTTCTGTACTGCTCAAGGCAATAAGAAACTAATAAATTATAACTGAGCCTGAGGGGAACCTGTGAGGATTGCTGTCTGTGGGAGGGCGAAAGGTGGAGAATTTCACTGGGAGTTTCAGGGTTTCCTGCGGATACCTTGGGTGCGGTGACAAGCTCTGAATGTTCTCCAAGCATGTGGGTCTTCCAGCACTAATCCTCATGAGATTCCCATCCCACCCTATTTGTTTGGGATTGCTGTTGGTTCTAGAAATATGAAGCAGAGACACACCATGCAGACATGCTTTAACACTCCAGTCCAACACCCTTTTCAGGTACAGGAGCCTTGAGCTACCACGGAGTTGCTTTCAGCCCACCACTTCTGTCACCTGTGCATGATCTACAACCTGTAATTCCTCTTCTTGTGTGGAAGGGACTATAGGGCCCTCTCTGGAATTAGGATATAAAGTACGTCAGTCAGAACTGGGAACCTAGATATCTTTGTGGCTTAGGCTTAATAAAAGTTCTGAGTGTAGGGGGCCAACACTAAAGCAAAGATAAATCCCGATATTTCAAAAATATGGAAATGACAGATAAATCATCTAAACAACTGCTTGCCCCTGCTTTGGCGGAGGGTTGAATACTTAAGCTGATGCTAGAAGTGATGCCTCTTCATAACAGTACAGTAATTATTAGCATACAAGATGTTAGTGATTCTCCAGTGACAGTTTTAACTGAACACTCAGCAAGACTTTGAAAGAGATTAGAAGCTGTCAAAATTTACCTAGATGATTGTAATAAGTACAGTCCAAGTTAGAAGATTGCATTGAATTTTAGGACTTTCACAAGGTGTTTTTTTAAACATCTTAACTGGGCAGTGGTCATCTTGAAGGTGGGCTCCTGTGTTCAGTTATATTGGCTATATCTACACTATAATTTGCAGTCCTTGTCCCTGTGCTCTCCAGATTATGGTCACGCTTAGATTCCTTCCCCAGCTGTATACTCATATTTTTTCTAAACAGAGGTAGAAACCTGGAAAGGAGGTTGTGTACCCAGGTCCCATCCTTACAGGGAGTTAGACTACGAACCGTGATGCAATCATTAAAGATAAGGAACAATAAAATAAATTCTAAGGAGGCCATTCATCACAATATTCTCTTCAAGAACATTATTAATCATCCTCTGCCAAAGGACCTAGAGTAATGACAGAAAAATGCCATCGACCTTAAAACAATTTATTCAAATGTAGTCACTGCACAAAGTAGTATATATTAGCTATATGGGAAATTGAAAAGGCCCACATTATTACAATGATAGAAGACAAAATATGAAACATAGCTGTGCTTTGTAAAAATTAACTTACACATTTTCAGAAGGTGTATTGTGTATATGAAATAAGATTTGTAATTTTGGGAAGGTACACTACATTTCCCTATCTAACAAAGTGTTTGACTTTCAAAGCATAAAATTCAAATCAAGCTTAGTTGTGAAATTTTAACCTGTCTTTATGGTAGAAAATAATTCTCCCTAAGAAAAGTATTTATAAGACAAACTTTGGAGAACATAATCTCTACCAAAGTCTTCTAAAAGGCAACAGGAAATGATGAAATTGCTGAAAACTTCAAATGAAAGGTAATCATAATTTCTAAAATGGAAAATGAGTGCCCGTCACACCACGATTATAACAACAGTATAAAAATAGAACAATTCCATAATGAGATTACGCCCTCTACCCCCACAAAGCTTCTAATCTCTCACAATTTGCATCTCAGGAACTTCTGAGACCTTTCTGCTTCTGCAACATGTCCAGGGACATCTCAGAAAAATCAGGCAATCAGGTGGTGTCTTTGGAAGGTGTCAAAGACAAATGTAATTTTCTGCTAATGCTTCAGATTTTGAAAGGGGAAATCCTGTGTCAGTAGGTTCTTTTTCTAGCAACCTTTTAAATCATCAATTTTATAATTCAGCCCATAAAAGATGAGAAAGACTAGTTCCCAAGCACTGATACAGCTTTAACACTTTTCACACTAAACTAGACTGGTTCACATATGGTCTTGAAGGTACCATTTTCTCTCACCAGCTCATTCCTTATTTAGCATGGATATGAACGTAGTAGCTAGATCAGCTGGCCAAATATAATAGTGAGTACTTTGTTTTTTCCTGACAATTTCTTTTTCCTTTCCAAATTTGCCTGTGCGTAGCTTATGAATTTCTTTAATAATTTTCAGTGTTTGACATTTGCAAAAAATTAGAGTAAACATCATTAGATGTTAGTGAGTGTAGCCAGTAACCAGGCCGGACAGCATGTACCTGTTCATTGGTAGGATGAATTATTTTTATCAGTTTTTCTGATAAATATATTATTTTCTGCTACATATGAGAATACTGTAATGTACTGTTCTCTGTAATGTTCACTTTAAATTGACATGTTACATAGAACTCAGCATTTTTGGTGTTTTGTTTTGTTTTTTAAAGGCCAGGTAAGCTTGATGAGTGGATCAGAGAAAGAACATGGAAGACTGTATGTATACACAGTTATATGAGACTCCCCTGTTAACTTCAATGCTGAAACAAATGCCAAAATCCAAAAACAAATCTTGTTTTTGGAGAGAACTAGTCATATTTAAAAGGCATGCAGCCTTATGGATAAAATCGCTTTTTGTGTCTGCTGAATAGCAAAATTCAGCTCAGAACTATTCTGTATACAATATATACCATCTAACTATACAACCATAATTCTGTATGAAGGAGATGATTGATCTTTTTCTAACTGGGCAGATTCTTTGTTTAGTCCTTGAGAGTTAGCTGTAATTAAAGACATATGCAAAAAAAGTGCATGATATATTAATTAGAAAAGTCAGAAAATAATGGCTAATTTGTTAGCCAAATGAGTCTTAACAGGCCCCTTTGGATCTTTTCTTTTTTTTTTGCTCGTATTAATCAACAATCTAAAATCTTCAGTCTAGGAGACATACAGGAGTTCAAGCAGCATATTACTCTGTATAAACACCTTTTTTACTACATTCTGACAGCTTTTGACAAATGTAACACCAAGCAAAATCATTTGCAATGGCTGCATCTGCCTTTTTAGAATCTATGATGAGAACTTCAAGGACTAGTTATTTATTTAATAGTCAAATCTACGTTCAGCAGATCCTGTGAAGTGTGAACAGTGAAATCACCTCAATGCCATCTTTTTTTGTGTGTGTGTGTGGTTAAGTGGTGTGTAAGCAGTTTCTAATCTCTTAAACTGTGTCTTTTGTATTTTATCTTATTCCCAAAGAACACTTGGCAAGAAACTTCTGGTTGCACACCCTTGTGAGTTAATCCCAAACATCACCTCTGAGATAAGAATATTCTGGCTTGTTTTGACTGGATAATGCTGCAAAACCCTGGCCAGATAACAGTTCTCAGAATCATTTAGCTTGGTGAACACTTCAAAACCTGCAAGAGTTCCCATTTTTATTGTAAAACCACTATTTGCATGGACATTTCTTCCTGTAAAACCCATGTCTGGGATTTTCATGATCCTCTAGCATAGAAAATTTTTTTTTTATATTGGTAAGAAATGTTTTACAATGGTTGGCCAACTCTAGTATCCAGAGTGTATTATGGTGGTGAAATTACAGTGAGAGTCAGTTACAGGGAGAAAAACAACCAATTCAGGCTTCCAGGGCTTTGGCACAAAACCAAGCATAGAGCTCTCTCTCCTAGGTCTGATGAATCAGGCTTTCAGGAACCACCTTGTTTTCTCCATGTAAGGTCTGAACAGGGTTCTCTCTTTTCAATAATCATTAGCAGTATCTGACGAGCAATCAAATCTGGAAATAAGGCCCTTTGAAATTCAGCATATACATGCGTTTCTGAGAAGCAACACAGCTTTTATCCAGGCTACTAGTATTAACCTAGTTCTTTTGCTTATTTCCCTCTTCTTACCATTTTCAAAATGTATCTTAAATTACAAGAAACCAATCGTATTAGCTGAGCTAGTATCCTCAGTCAGGTTATAATTAGAGACACAACAGCAGAATTATCTCTATTACCCGCTAATTTAATAATATTGACCTCCTTTCCCCCTGCCTCTTGCCATTCAAGAGTTTGCATGAGTAGATGTCTCTGCCTCTTATGCAACACTTCCCAGCTTCAGGGGCTGGATGAGATGAATCCTTTTTGTCTCATTGCAGCAGAATATCTCCCTCACAGCCTGAAGACAGTTTGTGAGGCTGAATTTTTGAGCATACTGCAGGCATCATTCCTTGCATTTTATTCTATCAGCAAAAAAAACAAAGCAAAGCAAAGCAAAGCAAACCAAAAAAGCTTTTCTTCCTGGTAGGCAGAAACACAAGCCCTTATTCATTATTTTCAAAGTCAGCACACTTACCTCTAGACTCTGCTCTTCCATATCTTTCACAGCTGTCACTGCAGTAAATAGCAACTATTCCTCCTCTACCTGAGAGCAGAAAGTGGTCTTTTACTGACTTGTTTCAATATTTTTTTGCTTTCCAGAAAGAATGAAAGTCTTTCCAATTACCTGGGTTTTGATTCTGTAATCAAACCCATACATGTCACAGGACAGATAAGAAAAAGCTTTGACTTTAATGGAGAGGAAGGAAGCTTGGCTGGTGGTTGGAATATGGGACTGGAAGGCCAGGGGGTTGGGATTTATTCCTGTCATTGCCATGTGCTTTTACATGATCATTGTCAAGACATTTCACCTCTGCACCTAAAGTTTCTCAATGTGGGGAAGAAAAAAATAAAAATAGCGCTTCTCTGTTCCAGGAGGATATCGCATGGAGTGAGGCCTAATTAAAGACAGTAAAGTGTTCTGAGATCCTTGGATAAAAGGTGCTATAAAAAGTTTCAACTATTAATTGCTTCGTGCTCCCTTGTAGGTTTTAAGTCACATATCTCTTTGAATCATGGATCTCTATTAAGCAAAGATTGCTAACAGTGTGGAATCCTGCAGTTGTTGGCTTTTTAATTTCAGAAACAGATGTCTTGTGAGATTGAGCCATCCTTGCTTACGAACTAACCTATAATCTAAACTAATATCTTCAGAGCTCTGAAATAACACAGGAAACCAGCATGCTGCTAACCCACTCTACTTTCTCGCATCGTTTTCTGCGCCTCCCCCTTGCTCGCTGATTGTTTTGTAATCCTTCCTGTTTAAGTCCACTACTTTAGTATATATGCTTTTTCCTAGGTGGGTTAGATCTAATCCAAAGTAGATTTTCTTTTTTTGTTGTTGTTTTTTCCTCTATCTGGTTGAAGAATCTTTAGGAAGAGTTGGAGAAGGAGCGCGTTTTCTACAAAATCTACAATTATCCTTCGGCTGCCTTTTTTTCCTGCCAGGTTACAACGGGCAAAGCATTCACCTGATGATGACCTGCGGCTGGGTTGTTTCCCTTACCTTTAAGGGAATCGTCCCATTTCCTGCAACTCTGCCAAAAACTGACCTATTTTCTGTTTAAGAGGAGTAGGAAAGCCCTAGGCTATCACCTTACCCCTAACTTCCTCGAACTGGTTGGAAAATATTTGGTTTTTCACAGCAGCGCTTTAACTTGAAAGGACTATCACTTTTCAAAAAGACCCAAGCACAAATCCAAACACACTTTTAAAAAACAGATATTCTGGCGTCGTACCATACACCCATCATCGCAGACTGACAACAGGTATTTTTGAATATGTAACACATTCCCTTCACTGTCTATTAACTTCACTATCACTTGGCATAAATTTTCCACAGGGGGAAAAAAAAGTCCAATTTTCTCCAAGTTAAATTAAGACTCTTTGATGAGTTGGATTTGTTTGATTAAATATGAAGTGGATAAGAGGCAGAAGGTACAAGAGATGTGTCTTTGAAAAACAGGCTAAGCCATATTGCTGTTGAGTTTTGCACCTAGCATTGATACTATCAACCCTTTTTATCTACCTAACGACAAGCACTAAAGTCAACTTAGATTCACAGTCACGCTGAAATATCCCCCAAGAACGTGCCGTGTTACTTTAACTGGTGTCTGTTATTACACAGTTATCTTTCCAACTATCCCCAACTAAGCAAACACAACTTTGTCACCTGCTTTTACTGTAGATATATGGCAAGTAGAACACTTCCTTGGTTTACATTATCCGAGTGTGCAATACTAAAGCCAGAATAAGCCACCAGGCTTGACCTAAACAAATGCAACGGTGCTGCAAGGGAGTTGTGAAAAGTCAAATTCCAAGCAAATATCAGTGTATAAAATGCACTTCTACAGGTGGTTCTGGGCTGGAGAAAGAAACCATCCATCATCAGGCAGCAAAGTTCCATACAACCGTGTCAGAAAAACAGCAATGATGATGAATGTAACTTTTCTGAGTAAAACTACATTTTAAAACATTTCCAGTAGAAAACTACACCTTTTGCTCCAGCAAAAGCAGGATTGATCGCTTCCCCTTGACCTGGGGTCTTCTATAAAATAGGAGCCAGCTTGTAGTATACAAGTATTGGTGAGAGCTGCTAGCCTCTGGTCAAGGTTGTATTTAACTCTTTATTTATTGAAAATGCTCCAGGTGCAGTTGGAGACTCTCTGTTCAATATTTATTATTGTTTAACCTGTGAGGAAATGGGAATGTGCTAAAAACATTTTGATCAATGGATTCAATCTTGAAAGGCTTTCAGGTGTGGCTGACTGTGATTTCTGCAGAGTGAATCTCTACTTTTAACTGCAGTCTCTCTCCAGTCATTTGCAATTCAAGAAAATGTTTTGTGAAAGTATATTTGAATTTTTATTTTCATTGTCAATACTGCTTCTGCCACAGTTTCAGTCATCAGCCAGTGAAAGACCAAAAAATATGTTACATATGCAGCTTTAGTCCAATCTCGTAACTGTCACTACCTAACGTAATGGTAATATTTTCAAGGTTACCAATTCTATTTCACTGTTTTATTCCAAGCTGCTTCCAGTAATTACATAGTAGAGCACCTGTGCTGGATGAGCATCAAGGTTATTAAGGCCAGAAATCTCGTAGACAAAAAGAATACTTATTTTTATCTTAAATTGATTTTTTATTCAAACAATCCAGTGGAACAATCAGCACCCAACTTTGTGAGTATGTTAAGGCAGGAGAAGCAGAAAATTAAAAGGTGACTGTACAGCAGCAGCTCTAATTGGCATTATTCAAGCTGGCGAAGTACAGATAAAGAGTACAAAAATGAAAAGCTGGAGCTCAATTCTAAAGAGCCCTTTTCAAAGAGGTTTTAGATTCTACTAGTAAAGCAGAAAAGGACTATTATAACTGCTTATATTTCTATACAATTGAGATGTTCAGAGATGCGTGTCATCTATCAATTCATACACCTAACAGCAAGGCATATAAACAATGCTATTATCTGCTAAAGAGATTGTGATTCTTAGTGTTTGGAAACAGAGCAGCTGCTTCTTGTAATTCGTCTATTGAGTTAATCATAATTTTGTTTCCAGCCATGATACTCATGTATTGTATGTCCCAAAGCGTATTATGACAACTTGTGTAGCGAAGTTGCTCTGCGTGCTCATCGTAGCAGTTTTGTGGGACGTTCAGAAGTCTTCTGATCGGCAGTATGGCAGTGGTTTGCTACTCAAAGCATTATTTCTATGTCCTAAATGATTAGATACGTCAGGTCTGATAAAGTACGGAATATAGGGGCTGTTATTTTCAGACTGGGTCTCTTAAGTCGCACCATTTTAAAGCAAACAGGGTACCAATATATTGGTTTTACATTTTCAACATACTGAGAGTGCAGTTGGAGAAATCCTTCTGATTGCAAACGATTGCATCCCGTCAGAGATTCAACGTCTACCGAACACAAGATTGTTTACTCCCAAGTTAGACAATATGGATTTTACCTGTTGTAAATTACATTGATTACCTGCTGTAGCATACGTTAAAGAGATGAAGTTTACCACCTGTTAGGCTTTTTTTTCTCACCATTCCTACACAACTGTTCCCTATAAGAATAGTGACTTTGCACCTGGTAATTTATGCTCCAGATCCAGAGGTAGACAGTTATAGAAAAAGTGGGGACTGGAAGAGCCCCCAAGAGGTGACTTAATCCACTTCTTTGTCCCAAGGAGGATGCGTTATACCTGACAAAAGTTTCTTCAACCTATTCTGAAGGTCATCCTGTGACAGAGTCCCTACAACACATCCAAGCAGTTTATTCCAGCACTTTACTTTCCCCAGCCTTTCTTCTTCTACTTGGCTTGAATCAGCTTCATTTTAAATTTGCTTCCTCTTGCTCTATCCAGAATGAACATGGGGAACAGAGTATCCACTTCTTTTTTTTAAAAAAAAGCCTATCATGCATTTTAAGCTCTAACCCCTCTCAAGCTCTTCCACCTTTCTCTTAGGTCTCACTCGTGAACCTCTAACAGAGCATCCCTGTTTCTCCTCTCAGGGCTGTCCTCAGCTGCTATATACTTTCTTGTCCCAGGATGGACATTCCCTGAGGCTGTACCAATACTAAGCAGAGCAGGATTATTTCACATGTCTTGCAGGCTGTACTCTTATTTACACTGTGGAATGACATTCTCCATTTTAAAAACAGCATGGTAATTCTTCACTCGTATTCACTTTGTGGTGTACTATATCCCCCAGCCAGACAGCCTGGACACTGAGTCACAGTTGCCTCTGTAAAATCAGTCGTGATTCCCAAAGCGAGCTTAACTTATGCCCAGCATGTAAAAGTCTGTTTCCTCCAGTGATCAAAGCAGTCAGTGTTCACGCAGACTTCTGAGAACAAGTCATACTCTAAAACAAAAGCATTTAAAAGAAAATCCGAAAACCACAGGACAAATTATATGCACACCTATCTTATTAGGTACCTAATTATCTCCCACAGTTGGATCCTAACCCTGCTGAAGAAATTCCTGTTCCTCTTTTTTTCTGGCTCTAGCACCTCTAGAGTTTAGTTGGTCTAGTCCATCAGACATTTAATTATGTAGTTTCTTTCAAAGATTAAGTTATATATGTCAGTGCATATAAGTCATATACTGGCTCAAAATAGGTCTAATTGGATCGGGTTGCTCAGGGACTTGTCCAGGTCGAGTTTGAACTCTGTGCATGTGGAATTAAACAACCTTCTACCTAGCGAAGATTTACACCCCTTTTTCCTTATACAGATCTAGATAATATGCACAATTGTAGGGCAAATACATCTCTCAGGAAGTTTGGTCTCTTCTCAGTAAAATCTTAAAAGGGAAAACCCATTTGTTTTCAACTGGTGTCATTTCAAAGTGGCAAATATTTCAGCCACTGATGCCAAATAAAATGTCATTTGTGTTTCATCAGCCTGTGGAATATGTACCTCCACATACAGCAGTCTGGTAAGTCAAGCCTGGTGATTTCACCTTGGGTCTCTCCACTCTAAACCCATAAAGCTTTGCCTCATTGCCAGACACAGGATCCCTGATCACATTTGAAGTGCAGATTTTACACACAGTTGATGGAAGTAGCAATCAGAAGTGAGGACAGTATTGGAAATCAAGAGCTAAAGCAATTCTATTAGAAAATAACGTTATGTTTTATATTATTTCATTTTTGTTGGGTTTTTTTTTTTGGAAGAAATATCTTATCAAGCTTAATGGGCTTAGTCATTCTTAACAGCTAATTAATGAGTTCTCCAGTTATGCAAAGAGGAATCATACATTACCGTGTCCCCTTACAGAACACAGTTCCCTCTTCAGAAATGACTCACTCAAGGTCATACAATAAACCAGAGGTAGTAATGGGACTAGAGCTCAAGTCTTCCTGGCTTCTAACCTTATAACTATGTCCTTTAAAAGTTGTATGATTTTCTTGATACTCTCTGCTTAGATACCTTTAATAACCGAGATGATAACATTAATCAGCTAAGAATAAAAACTGCATTGATATTTATAGGCCCACAAACATTCTTTAGTATCACTACTAACCAAAACCACAACGCAAACAATGAGTACAACCAGAGCACTCTAAATATAAAAAGGAAAAAAAAAATAGAGAGAAGAAGCTTTCTTACTCTTGCACAAATCTATGACACTGAACTTCACACTTTCCTTATAAGAGACCACCTCACAGATAGACAAAACAATCTACAAAACCTCATGATGCACAATGGCACAAAATACGGACTGAAAATGTTTCTCTTAGGGAAGAGCGTACATGTATCTTTGGTGATGCTGAAATTCTTTGGCAAAGGGAACTGGAAACATTTAAAATATCCTTTGTTTTTAATAAGCATTTAACTGAATGTGATAGAAGCCTTTCTTTGCGTAGTTCAATGCTGAGTATTGCAAAAGAAAAGAAAGAATATACGATCTGCTTACCAGTGTGGCTGTTTGCTGGATAGAGATTTCATCCAATACTTGCACGAAACTTTAACTCCGACAGAATCCATATACTATCACCAGGGTCCTGTAAAATGATAGAGATAGAACAAACCATCATTTTTTGAAGACTATTATAAATGATATATCCAAACACAGTATTAGCATGAGACAGGTTACAAAATTTTCATATCACATCTATTAGAAGAATGTAGCTATTTCTGCAAGTCATTTTAATTGGGAAAACTGTTGAGAGGAAGAGCCATGTGAAAATAGCACATCAAACTAATGACAGGTACATGGATTTCGCTATGTCAGAAAAGGTTGATCAATCTATATTAATAAAAATATTTTCATAAAATAGATAAAAGTTGCATTTTTTCCCCATCTGCTATGTGGTAGTGCTTGAAAAGCCAATGTCAATCTTAGTAGAAAACTCAAACCGATTTAAAAAAAAAAAAGTGAGATTTATGTTGCTCAGTTTCAGTTGCCTAAAGTTTCGCCTAAGCTTGTCACTCAAGTTCCTCTCTGAAGTTGGTAGAGTAAGAGAAGTACCTCTGAAAGCAAATCATAAAATCTATATCTGAAAAGTCTCTTAGGATGAGGTGATTCATCCTCTGGGAATGCTCCTCTCTTCCCGCAGGCTGCTTAGGTGGCAAATTCAGATTGGACTGCCAGGTAGTTTACTTAGGCAACATGAATCCCACCCAGAAAGTCTAGGACAAACAAGAAGAACAATCTAATGATGATGAAATTCTCAGCTTTTATTTCAGTTGTGTTTGTCTGTCCTCCATTCCTGCAATCTGGTAGGCGGCAGCAGTTCTGAACATGGACTCCTGCACAGTTGTGAAGTTCTGTTATTTGATGAGATTTCAGGTTTTAATACTAATAACTCTCACTGAAAGAAAACATGGCTGTGTGATCAGGATAACACTGCAAATCAGACTTCAGACACCTTTCTCAAGGTCTGCACTCAGCTGGTGGGAGAAGTAAAGGGAGCAACTTGAAGACTGTCTGCTGTTTCAGAGTCAGGAAACAGTGTCAGGACCCCTGTTTAGATATACTTTTTACATCTTAAGCACCTTACATCTAATAGGTCACAAAAAGCTTAATGTTTACAAAGAAACTGCAGTATATGCAGGCCACAGAATAAATATTTCATAAGTGTGCAGAACCCGCTAAAAAAATTTGTTCGGATCTTCCTTCATTTTTACTAATGCATCCTTTCTACCAATAACAACCGTAGCACGTGTACCCACTTTATGCAAAAAGAATAATCTTGCCAAATATGAGACGGTTGCTGAGATACGGCCTGGTCTGCCCACTGAAGAACAAACATTGCATTTCAATCTGTTTTTAGTGAGTCCAAGAGCATCTTTCAGCCTAAATGCTATTTAAGAATATCCTCCCCATCGCCCCCCCCCCCCCCCCCCCTTTAGCACACACCAATTAGAAGTAGGAAAAGCAGATGGCCAAAATAAATTAAAGACAGCATACCAGCCCTGCCTCAGATCATCACCATTGGCAGATCTAAGCGGCAGTACCGGCCAGTCAGCAGCTAGGAAGAAAAGTATATGCCTTTTTTTCTCCATCACTTTTCCAGAACAAAATATGAGAATCATTGCAGCTCTCAGAGTACTCAGTCTGCAGAACTGTAGAAAGCAGAGATCTGGCCAGGGATGCATAACATGTAGATAGTATTTTGATTCCTTGGTATTAAAAACAGTAAGAACACTTTAAACTTCCACTGAAGGGATGGGCTTTCATTCCCTGTGCTAATGTTTGGATGATAGGCAAGCCTTACGCATAGACACATGCTTTTCCCCATGTACGTTGCTGAGAAGATCCAGCCATCACCAGACAGTAGAAGACCGAAAGCCGCCAAGTTGCTTACACCTGATATAGGTAAGCAAAATATCTTCTGTAGTCGCTAGGCAGAGATTGGTATAATGGCTTGCAGAAAATGAGAACCACCTGCACAGTAAGAGCATCTGCTGCACAACACCTTGTTACAAGAGTAGGATCAGTGGAGACATGCCTTGTTGTCTGTCACTAAACAGCCTGCGACAGGTGGACTTGCAGCCTAGATTTCAGGATTTGGACCAATGTCTAACTTGACACCTGTCCCACTCATCGAAATGGGCCTTACAGACAGTCATGGAGCTCTTTTCTTGTTAACCACCAAGGTGGTCACTTCAGCTGCTCCATGGTATTGTCATTAAAGGTCCATAATCCCAGACCACAGCACCATGTCAAGGGCTGCTCACCTGGTGAGTCTGAGGCACAGGCTTTGGGTGGGGATCTGAGTGGAGGTGGAACTTCCAGTGCAATAGGAATAAAAGGCTCAAACACTAGAGTCACAACCAATCTCACTAAATGTTCCACAGCACTATCTCATCAAAACATGGGAGTCTGCTCTGAGGAACCTGAAACAAGCAGAGAAAAACTGATGTGTGAAGTTACATCCAAGAACTCCCATTCAGGACCATTTAACCAAGGAGCAGAGTAGCATTCAGACCTTCCCAAGGACTGAATTCAAATGAATGACTAGATGGCCGTAATCTTTAGAAGCACAGACTGGCCCAGCTTCTTGACCATGTCCTGACCATGTCCCTGATGCTTGTGTCTGACTCCACTGAGATGCTACCTTGATTATATTGTAGACACAACACTTATTCCCTCATCCTAGGAATATGTGGAAGATTATATAGAATAAATTATAGGTAGCTGAAGAATTAGAAGAAATTTGAGAAAGCTGAAGGATCCAGGTGGAAAAAGAAAGTTCCCTCCTATGCTGCCTGAAAAGTGCAAAAGGACTCATGACTCTTGTATAAAACAGGTATCTGTCACTTCAGCCACACAAGTTTGAAGTGTAGCACTGAGATGGAAAAGTGGAAGATAAAAAAGGGAGGAGGGAAAAGAGTTACAACCATTAGAGAAGGCTGCATGGTGGGAAAGGCTCCGCGCTGTGGTTCGGGCTGAATTGTGTGTGTCCAAGCCAGAAAAGGCTTCACAAGGTGAGGAGTAACTGCATTCAGCTTTACATGGAGGAGAAGAAGATAAAAAACAAAACAAAGAAAGGCAGATCACCATGTAAATGAGGGTAATTTGTTCTTCTCTCCTCCCCAGGACAGAGGGGTAAGACCTACATGAAGAAATCTAAAGGACTAAAACAGTTACTCTCCCCGCTGCAGACTAAGGCCTTTTGGGATGCACTGTTATCAGATGGTTTGTGACAGGCATTACGGAGTAAAATGGGAGATTAGGGATATACCTCATCCTGTGCATGAGAACATCTGAAGCTTTGCTGAGGCAGCTGAGCTATCTGCCTTGTCTCTGAGTTTTCAGAAATCAATCACAATACGCACAAATTTCAGCAACCCAAAGTTGCTTGTCAGAAGCCTTTTGACTTTCTAGTGAGAAAGCAGAAGTTTGAACAAAGACCTAAATGCCAAGTTTCACTATGACCAAAATAACAGATGCACACGTACCAACCTCCAAACTTTATATTTTGCTTTATATGTTTAAAAAAAACAAAACAAAACAAACAAACAAAAAAAGAAGCTATGAAGGGTAATAGTCATCTAAATGCTGTCTGAAACAATAGGATGATCTCTGCCATTATAGAGCAGTTAAACATGTAAAGATGCCCGCAAGAATTTTTTTGTTGTTCTATCTTTTAAACTGAAGACAAATTACAGGCCACAAATGTGCATGAGTTTTCTATCAACTGGTTTACGTTTTCATACGTACAATCCTTTATTGCAGCTATTTTTTGTTGTTTTTTTCCCCCCCTAGTTGTACCAGTAAATTGTGTAAATACTATATGCTGGATTTAATTTATAGGCATTTTGCAGTTCAAAATTAAGTATCTAAGGTGTCATGAACAACATAAGACACCATTTGTTTTCAACCTGACTTGCAAAATTGGGTAGCCCATTCCCTGCACAACTAGCGGCTATTGTGCTTTGATATGTCATCCTGAATGTCTTTTATTTATGACAAATCATTCTTGTTAGTGTTGCCACTGTTGCTGGAGGCTTTCCTACCTCTTTATATTCTACTTTTCTTGCAAGCCTAATAGCTTTTTTCGAGAGAATTAACTTTTGAATACATTATTTTTGTCCTTTAGACCTTGCATTGGTGACTGTATTTTATAGATGGGCCAGTCTTGAAGTAGCTGGGTTTTTGGACTAAAGCTGTCTCAGAAAGTCAACACGTTTGCCAGAGCTTTGAGAACATCCTGTAAGTTCCCACCTGTACTAAATATCTCAAAAGAATAAATTAATGCAATTCAAGCATTCCCAGAGATCCACTTTGGTTAGAAACAATTTTTTATAGCATTTGAATTTTTTCAGGCTTGCTCAAATCTGGGAATTAGAGAATTGTGGAAATATCATATCACTGTATATAAAACCATTTGAATTAGAGTCCTGCTGTGTTAGGCACTGCACACAAATTACATCCAGATTGCCCTTTAGCCCTAATTGCTCTCAGTTTTTATTTATAGGTTTAAAAGAAGAGACAATCAGACATACTAAGTTCTAGTCTTCCTTAATAATTACTTACAGATACATCCCACTGTGAAGAAAACCAGATGCCATTTTCCATTATCTATGACAATAATTTGCAGAAGAATAGAAAGCCACCCTGCTAAAACAGTACCTCTGACCTTCAGAGGAAGTGGAGAGTTGCTCCAACAGCTTAAAGCAAAAAATACGTAGCCGGCTGGAGTCCAAGAATGGGTGAAAGTGTTTTTTGAGCAATAACTAAGTAACAAAATCATAACTTCTCTCATGGATTTCAATGGTCACAACAGCATAAGTATAAAAAACCTTAAAGTTTGTTGTATGGAACATGGCTGACAATTTTGCAGTGAATTCTCAGGACTTGCGAAAGGTGCTCTGCTGAAGCAGTAGACCTTGTTTCTCCATGTGGACAAGAACAGAAGATAAGTAGGGATAAGAAGTTGTATGAATAACTTTGCATCATGATTTCATTGCTAAAGGAAACATTTCTGATGAGAAGTGGCTGCTTTGCAATGTGATCCCAAGTGGAACTCAGTTTAGAGTTAATAGTCAAACCAAGCCATGTTTGCTGTGTTTATCATTTTTCCCTCTTTCTCATTTCTTTTGCGGGTGTTTATACTTAGTTTCCTTGTGAATGGAAAGGATCTTTTCCAAAAACTACATCCTTTTGCTATAGTTGATACACCCACGCAACGTGTAGATTAGTACTAACATTCTCCAGAAGAGGTTCTTATAAACATGCTACAAAACTTCCTTGACCTTTCCCTTCAGTTTTCCTGTGTCCCACTGCTTCTCACTCATTTGCACTATAGTAGAGCACAGACAGATGGATACAAACCCTGCAGGACTTCCACTGTACAGTGTAGATCAAATTCACAGAACCAAGTCTACAACATACAACATCGTTTCCTTGTCTTGGCCTAGCAAAGGAGATGGACAGGGAGTGGGAGGACACACAGATACCACAGACCTCTAAAATTTTGCTCTACTGGGAGACTATTCAGATGCAGGATAGGATTCAGGCTGAGATGAAGGCACCTACGTTTAGGTGCTTTAGAGGGGTAGTGCGCTCTCCTTACAGTCAGAGGGTATAAAAGACAATTCAGTCAACCAGCCAGTAAAGACTCAGCTCAGTTGCTATAACATAGTGATCTACTGCCGTTAAAAACATGGTTGGGTAACCCACCTGGCCCTCAGCTGCTATTGCCAAAAAGCACATCTCCCGGAGATCCTGAATCAGATCTCATCCAGACCACCTGCACGCCATCCTGTGCAATGTGCTCTAGGTGACCTGGCTTGAGCAGGGGGGTTGGACTTAGATGATCTCCAGAGGTCCCTTCCAAACTCAATCATTCTGTGATTCCATGATTCTGTGACCTCCCAACAACATGTGAATGTCCTGGATGTACCTGCAGTACCTCTGGAATGGCAGCAAACACTCATGTCCAGCCCACTGCATCATGCCCTAAATATCTGTTTTACAGTGAACTGAATAGTTCTCTAGGATTCCCCGAGTGCATCGATCAAGGGAGGGATCCAGTTGCCCAGTCATGAGTAGATGTGAGATGTCCTAGCATCTTCTGCTTGGCTTCCGGATGCTGCTCCAGAAGGCTGTGGGCATCCTGACAATGTCCTGGATGCACTTAGGTGTGTCAAATTGTGGTATGCACCTGGATTTAGGCAACTGAATCGAACCTTTGCTGTCTGCTGTGTTGAGAGCTCAGACACCCAGTTCGCAAGTAGGCACATGCATCTCATACGTAGGTATCTAAACATGACAATGAATCCCACTTGGAAAGATTGACTCAGTTTGCTTTAATTTAGGCACCTAGCATCAAATGAGGGACTTTAGGGTGTCCAGTAAATGTACAGATGTGGTAGATAACAAATCAGGACCTACAGGAAACTATCCTTTTGGCAAGACAGCTGGGGGCCAGGGCATCTCAAATGGCTAGAGCATCCTTAGGTGTCTTCATCAGATCTTCATGTCTACACCATACATGTACCTTAAATTAGATGTGATGATTTCCGCCCTTTGTAACAGTCTTTGTCAAAAAAGATGAGCTAAAAAGACAAAGAGAAGCAACTTTATTTTCACACAAGGAGTCAATGATGGAGTCTGTTAAAGAGGCACCCAGTTTTTCAGATTCTAAGCATCTATGGAACAGCGATTGGCCAGACTTTCATGGTGATGTGCAGACTGTATTTCACCTTCCTGAATCAAGGGGAAAAAAAAATCTTTTTGGAAGAAACTCAGTAGGACCTGGAAAATGCTGCATTTCAAAGAAAGAAGGCGATGCTGATCAGAAATGCATTGCCTCAACGTATAATGAAATTCCTGGCTGTGCTGAGTTTGCAGCTTAGTGAAAGGCTTTCCCAGAGAGCCTTAATTTGGAGCAGCATGCTGGATTTGCTACCTGCCATTCAGAATACACACCTGTGCTGTCTCTGACACTTGTACCAAAAGTTACTGACTCCTAAATCAGAGACTCATGGTTTTGGTCTAGGATGGGGTTAACACTGCCAGGCACTGAAACTACTCTGGATTTACAGGTGCTGTTGCAATATCTAACGCTGTTATAAATATTCACAGTGACTAATTAGAGAAGTATAATTAGGGGAAAAAAAAGTATTATACGCAGAACTGAACAAGGCAAACTGCACGGTCACTGCCCCTCAAAAACTGAAAAGATCTCATCTATGAAAAGAGCCGAGCTAATGTGGTTTTGAGCAACAGCGGAGATGCAGCTGATACTTGATAAATCAGGCCTGCTTGCAGAAGATGTCAGTTCTCATTTTCCTTCCTGTAACCTTTAAATAAAAATAAGTGACATTCTGACTTGTACCAGAATCCCTAATGAAACTGAAAGGCTGTTGAAATAATTACCTGGCAAATCAACATGCGTATATATATAAATCATTCTCCTGCACCTTCTCACTTAGGCACCTAATTTCTCCTATTCATTTTGTTATTAAATCACACAGATGGGAAAAGGGGGAAAAAAAGAAAAAAAAAGAAAAGAGCATATCATGAAAGACTTTCAAGCTTTAAAGCAGGTGGAATGAAGTGAAAATCTGGCCTTGAATTCTCTTCTTCCATACAACTATCTGTTGTCATTCAAGTTACTCCTGGGAGCCAGGTCACTTGCACTTTGATTCCTCTTTAGATTTTCTGGCTGAAAAGGGAAGTATTAGAGCTCTTCTTCAAAATGAATTTATGATTGCATCCATTTTGTCTGTGTATTACATTAAGTATGATATGACTGAGCAGCCACTGTTTAAAGACTCTAACAACACCTATTTACACATATTACTTTGATATATCTCACAGAGGGATATTCACAAAGGCTAACCTAAGCCTTGGACAACTAATTTCCCCAGGCTTCCACTACAGTCATTTCAGGGAAGGGATCCTCCAGAGAGTGATTCAGATTAGGAGACTGACTTTGGTTAGCCTTTCTGACCATCCCTCAAAGAGCACCATTTTATGACTAATTGACATCCTCAGTCAATTTTGTCACAAACCAACACCTACCTCAAACATACAGACCACCATAAAATTGGTCTCTTGCTGGCAGTGGTCTTTCACAGTAGCATCCATTCCTTTCAACTTATTATAATTATATTGCAAACTGACACTTTAACAGTAGGGTTGCTGTATTAAGCAGCACTCAGCGCCTGAATCATCATTGCATCACTTTTTCAACATCACGACATTCAGATGTCAACCCATGCTCCAGCTAATGGCCTAGGTGGCTCACTTTTAGAGATCTGTATGTCTGAGCAATATCCAGATAGGGAAGCTGCTACTTGAGTTAACACTGCATAGAAGACAAGACTGTTAAAAAACTATAGGAAAAAAGGGGACTGGACAATTCTGCAAAATAAATGTTTACTTGCATTCACACATCCACAAAGAGGTCCAAATAAAGGGCGATCCCTGGGGGGCAGAGAACACAGCAGCAGAACTCGGTGAACCCCCCTGTCTTGGCTGCTGCTGTTTCCCCATTTGAAAGAAGACTTTTCTCCTTGGAGTACTGAAGTTTCATATAGCATGGTAAGATGCCCACGAAGCCACCTCTGTCAAGTAGCATGAAGAATCAGATAATCACTTCCTGTATTCATCTGTGCTTTGAACAGCTGTGCTTGAGCAACTCACATCTTCTCATGGATGTTGTATAGATTTAATGGGAAGAAAGGAATGGACAAACCACATATGGTCACTGGTATATCTGGTCACTGTAACAATTCAGTTATGTATTACTAACTGACACTGTTAGTGTCAGTTAACACCAATCCATTCATAAAATGTATTTACTGGTAGCTAGCAACTGGTTTACAACAGTTAGAAACCTGTTACTCATGCTGTAAAGATAAGGAATACAAGTTTCTCATAGTATGTGCTACCTATTTAAAAAAATGAAATCCAAAGTTCTACTGTTCTTAAGTTCACAATCATGATTTTTATTTGTTGTTTTCCATATTATTTACCTGTAAATAGTCTTTGAATTTTCTGTTTGTATCAAAATTAGTCTAACAGGCCAAATTTTACCTAGGAAGAAGTGATGACATAAAGAATGTGTCTACGAGCAAAGTGGAAGCTGAACTGAAGCCTTCTGTGATTTGAAAAAAATCTGGGAAACTTTACTTCCCCTCTGTGCATCTTTGCATTTTATAGAATCACAAGGACTGCGAGTTGGAACAGAATAAATTAACGTTATTATGAAATGAGGTTACATCCAACACAGGGCAAAGACCTCAGAATTCCTGAGTAGGGTGAGGTGCAAAAGTCTCTAGCAATGGGGCTTCCAACTCAACTTCCAATTTTTTTTCATCACTGCTCACAAAGCTTGATAATGGAAAAGAGTTTATAAAGATTCTCAAGCCATAAAGATATAGGGCTTTATATAAAGTTCATGTCCGAAAGTTTTCAACCTGAAGAAGACCTACTTCTGCAGTCAACAACTATGGACAGCAGAGACCCTAGAGTGAGATTCGTCTCACCCAGGTTAGGTGTCTACATCTGATCTAGTCACTCTGGGCTCCCTTTACAGTCACGAAGAATGAATAGCACTGTCACAGTATGAGACAACTATCTCTTTTAGACCTCTTCTTTAGGAAGAGGTATTTCACCCTAAAACTCCCTATTTCTCCTCATTAATTATGATTGGAGCCTGAACACCTAGCTCAGAGAGTAGATGTGTAAAATTAGATGGGATAAATCCTACCTCTGCTAAGTCCAAACCCTTCCAGAGCAGGCATGGAGCATGTGTGAACATGGGCTATACTGATCTATATTGGCTGCCATGCTGATGTCTCATTGATGTTAAACCTTCTCCAACATTTAAGAAAAGCAAGGAAGTTGAGTTCAATGCAACTGAGTGCTTAATAATGATATTCAGCTAAATAAATGAAATTCATTTTTTCCTGTCACACTTACTCATGGTACTGATGAATAGACACTTCAGGGACTTGATCCTCCACAGCTCTTTGGAGAGCTCATGTAATGGACTAGAAAAATATCTACTGTTAAGTAGCAGATATATGTCAAGATTCCTAATGTTTATTCCTCAGTGACCACCTTCATAACTATAACTCACAGAGGGGGAAATTTTCTCCCCGTTTTGCACAGCCTTGATAGTTCAGCTCCTTTGAACACATATGAGCTCTTAAAAATAAATTTCCTTATTAACCCTTATGGATATTGTTGTTCTCCAGCTGTACTACTCACAAGTAAATTTATTTTTAATAAAGGTTGTTTTACATCCAAACCTACACAAAACAAATAAGATTGGATCTTCTGTACATGCACTCAAGAAATAAGAAAAAAAAGGCCCTGAGTATTTCCTTCAGAAAGTGTATTGAGTCCCAACTCTGAGAATTTAGGAAGTTTGTTAAAGCCTTTTTACAAAGGTGTTTGTGCTTCTTGATGCTTGCTTTGAGAAAAGTTGGAAATCTTCACACTTAAAAACAAGAAGTATTACATTGCTTTGAGGTTATGAGAGAGAGCAACAGTCAAAAGAAGCAAATCAAGTTTTAGAAATTAATAGGAAGGAAATAGAGAATAAGTCAGACAACACAATAATGTCTCTATATAGATATGTGTTTTGCTCACACCTTAAATACTGTGTGGAGCTTTTGAAGATGCACTTGGAAAAGGGATCTTGTATGATTTACCAAATAGAAAAGCCACAATACATTCAAGAAATCCTCTCAGCTGAAGATGGTCAGCAGCTGGGAGAGCTCAATCTTTCTTTGTTCTCATGCAAACTGAAAAGTTGAGGAGATAATATATCTAAATGAAATGATGACCAAATAACGTAGAACACCCTTGTCAGCTCTAATCCAGCTCATACCTTCTGGAGCTAAAATACATTACAGTGTTATTCATTGTTCTGTGACATTGCATCAGATGTTCTTCAGGTGCATAGCCAAAATGGAATACGCATAACCAAAAAAGAACTTGCCTATACAGCCATTTGTTTTCCTGTAGGAAAAAATCTAATATTTAAATAGCAATGAAATCAAAATGCAGAAAGTTCTATACATATCTACACAGCACAGTTCAAGTCTGACCTTCTTTCTAAAGTGTTTGCAATTCATTAAATGGAAGCAATAGCATTAATCTGCATTCACTGTTAAGAAAGCTTAAGTCCTTGAACATTTTATATAGCATCTCTCTAAAATTTGAGTTAGATGCATCAGTTCCTGTATTTAAAAAAAAAAAAAAAAAAAAAAAAAACAGACCTGAAGAAGGTTGCTTATTTCTACAGGCAAGTGAATATTTAAACTTCTAATCCTTTCTGAGTGAAATCAGGAGCCAGTAAACAAGGTGGGTAGGATGTTTGTATATCAACTGAGCTAAACTAAAAAATGTACTGTATTCTGAAACAGAACGAGTAGGATGGGTAATGATGGATCTTCTTGTAGGAAGAAAAGATCTACTATCTCTTTTACCTTTTCATCCAAACACACACTGTAAACTGAAAGTGAGGAAAGCTTCTGATTTCTAATTCCATTGATTCAGTCTTCAGTTTGAGTCTGTATATTCATCCAGCATTTCAAATGCTAACTTCATGATTTTTTTTTTTTTTAGGAGGAAGATATAATGGAAAAAAGGAAGAAGAAAAAATACAGACTTACTGATCTGACCATGTAATAAAACTCTCAGTCATTACCTTCTGTGTCGTATCTACAGTTTCCATTTAAGCAATCACAACACTTTTTTTCTCTTTGGAAAAAAGGAAAACATGGCAAGGATTACAGCCTAAGATATCAAGTGCCCAGAGCTAAATTCAGCAATGAATCAAGCAGCAATGGGAAATGCATGCATCCTCTGTGTCGTGAACACTCATATATCTATCTTACACTCTGGAGACCCCTTGCAAGAGCAGACTTAATTCTAGTGTTGCAGATAACCGTCTTGAAACCTGTGTTAGAATGCAAGTTCAGGAGGGTGGAAATGTGTCACCTCTTTTGTCTCGTACACTTTGTCTTTCCCTGGCCATCTTATCCCAAGCTGTCACTGCAGTTCCATTGTGTGCAAAAATATGAGGAGTTTCTGAATAATGTAAAGGGACATATTCAGCATTTGCCTAGATTTTATAGATTTAAAGTCAAAACAGACCATTAAAGTAGCTATCTGATCTCTGGGCAGGCACGTGTGACGAGTTTCACTCATTAATTCCTATATCAAATTACAGCTTCTCTTTGAACCATCACAAACTTTTCTCTTGTATTTGAAAGATATCCAGACTTGATTTTAAGACTTTAGGTGGTAAGGAATCCATTGTGTACCTAGGAAATCTTTTTTGAATGCTTAATTAGTTTCACTTAGAACATGTAGCTTGTTTCTAGTCTGAGCTTATCTAGCACCAGCTTCTATACACTGAAACTCGTTATGTCTTTCCAGTAAATTAAAGAGCCATCATCATCAAAAAAATCTTTTCCTCATTTAAGTGCTTGTAGACCATGCAAGAAATCACCTCTTAAAGTTCTTTATAAAATAAATTGATTGAGAATTTTTACTGTATCTGCTTAAAATACATTAACTGCTTGTTGAAGTTATTAGGTAGCAAATATACCAGTATGTTCTCTAAAGACTTTCATAACCTCTCTAGTGCATCATAAACCCAATATTCATGAAATGGTAGTTCTTTCCTAAAACATGGGATAACACAGAGTGAAAACAGAAGTGTGCCCTGGAGTACTTGTCCGTGTGCTCAGGGACTTTCTCAGTCCACAGACCATTTCAGAGGAGAGCTACAGCTTTATATTTCTCAGCTGTTGAATTCTTCCTCTCTCCACTTCTCTGGCCTAATGTGTTGTTCTCCAAAATGCTCCCCAATGCCCCAATTCTTGTCTTTTGAAAAGGGAAGAAGTCAGTCTCACTCAAAGCAATTTTGAAAATCCGGCTCAGAAAATCTATTCGGTGGCTCCCTTCCAGCTAGTAATATTCAATCTTTGGTTAATAAGGGAATTTACCCTTCTAGTTTTATAGATGGAAAACATATCCCCTAAATGCTACAGGTTTGACACATCTACACATGAAATGAATCCAGCTGCCTAACTCTGCAAACTGTTATCCTTTCTTGTTATCGCAAGAGAGTCAGATTCATAAACTTTTGCTGTTCTTTTTCTTATGAATTTAGGTAGAACCTCAGTGTTAAACAATTAGCTAACAGCTACAGTTAGCTTCGCTAAGCCCTGTAGACTCTCTCAGCTTGCCGTTAATCCATAAATTGTTGTAAAACGTGTTATTTGGGAATATCTCCTCCAGCAAGTTCATGCTTCAAGAATGCTGAGCTGAAAAAGTACATATCACTAGTTTTCAGATCAATTCATGGCAGCAGCAACGTATTCCAGCTTTGAGCAGTGTTCAGCTAAGGCTACCCCTTGCTTCCAAAAGAAGCTTCTTAAAGTGTTTGCCATACATCTGATTTAGATTGACCTGGTTTTGACCATAAAACTCTTTTATATATAGCTATAGCAGTATCTTGTTCAACTTTCTGCAAGAAATGAAGGGATCGATATACCTTTTTCTTTTGGGATTGCATAACAAAATGACAGCTGACTTAGAACAGTCGTGGTTTGATTGCTGTTAACTATTGCTGAGGATTATAAAGCTTGTTGCTCTGGCTAATGCTCCCCATCTGGGCAAGAATGTTAACTCTGGGCAATCCTGGCTGACTTCTATGTCTGGGGATGAGAGTGTCAGTTCTGAAAAAGGAAAAAAAATCCATTATCTGGAAGGTATTTTCACTTTATCACAGTATTATGCTTCAAAGTGATTTAAGATGCTTCTGGCACTTGAAGCTGACATTGAAGAGTGGAGACTCCTCAGCTCAGGTTCCAAACTGGTGTGGTCCCTATACCAGGGTAAGAGGTTTCTAGTTCCATAGATGGAAAATAACTTTCAATGCATGGTACTGTCTTGCCATTTTGATATGTATGTTGTTCTTATCCCATAGGTTTGGGTAGGCAACAGCCTTAGTTCTTCCTTTAAACCTGATGGAAATTTCAAATGTTGTGTTATCATATCACGGGTTGAAAACATCTCACAGCCCAAGTGCAGTGAATTATGTTTGTTTAGGGGAGGTATCCAAATATTCAGTGTGTGTGCTTTGTCCCTCACACAGCCTTGCTTTAGATTTGTTTATTAGGTCATTACCTGAAAAAATGCACGTGAGAATGATGGCACAAACAGTTGCTTGTGCTGATTTGACCTGACAGTCCCTCTTGCCTCCTTTCTTTAGGACTCTTTCTTTTTATTTTTTATTTTTTCTTAACTATTTCTCTTGACACAGCTCCAGCTCCTTTTCTCAGCTTCGAAGTCCCAAATCTACCATCTGGCCTGTATCTTGGAAAAGCTGTTTTCCCTATAGAATCTCTCTTATTCTACACTCCAGCTAAGACTTCGTATACTCTCTCTACTCCCGCTATCCTGAGCATGCTTATAAAAAACAACAACAAATATTTCTAAATGAAACTGAAGTGAAACTTTCACGGCAGGAAAATAATTCTTGCCAAACACACTGAACACATTTGAACTCACTTCAAATAATAACATTCTGTTTACTTGGGGAAAAAAAAAAAATCTTCACATGATTCTGTAGCAGATACTATGGGAAGAAATACCCATGCCATCATGACACTAGAACAGTTGAGCAGACATCCTACATTCTGCTTTTACGCTACTAGAAAGATGGACCACATGACCAACCAGTTTTTTTTTCCCATCTCTTAGTATATGAAACAATAAATTCCATCATTTTTTTTCTTAAGAATATTAGTATTTGCAGCATATCAAAGTATCACCTTTAGCTTCATTTTCACATTATTTTAAGAGCAATGAATGAATTACTTAGACTGAAGTAATATACTGTACTAACTGCACAAATTTCCCCAGAGTAAGCACTTTCCACATTTGATTTGCAATACTCGTACCCTGATCTCTGATTTCTGAAGAACTGAACTGCACAGCAGTACAACAGGCAGAGTCAGAGCACCAAATCACACTTATGCGCTTGTGACAGGGACTGACTGTAGCATTTTGAAATAAATACTCTCACCAGTTGGAACTTTATGGTGAAAAATAAGTTTCACAGAATTTTGTGATAAGAAGCCAACACAAACACTCATTATGACTTGAGACAACAAGATAGACCTGAATGTTTTTGACTGTTCAGATAGCTAAACATTTCTGACAAAAAATAGACTGAGGAAAAAGTTGAAACATCCCCCTGGTTTCCTGAACTTTTTGTCCTGGAACACAGCGTGAACATTTATAATAGACATAGATTTTGTTTTTTTAAGTAGTTCTGCATGTGATGTATCAATTAGAAAACATGGTTCCAGAGGTCAAAGCCCACTAAGTCATATGACACACAGAGAAGAATTTATTAGAAGATCATACTGGATCACTGGTTAATGTTATTATGTTTGGAGACATTTCTGTAGATCTGGCCAGCACCAGATACTTCAGAAGAATATGTAAAACCCCATATCAGCTGGACTGCCAGGCTGTGATCAACAGTATAAAGCCCAACTAATTGCTGGTTACTAGTGGCATTCCTCAGGGGTCAGTCCTTAAGGTCATTGTCAATGACATGGGCAGCAAGGCAGAAAACACTTCAGCAAGTTTCTGAATGAAACCAAATTGGGGGTGGAGCACTCAATAAGCTGGATATCAGAGCAGGTGTTCAGAAGGACCTCAACCAGCTGGAGAAGCGGGCACACGGGAACCTCATGGCATTCAACAAAGGCAAATGCAAAGTCCTGCACCTGAGACAGAATAACCCAGTGTAACAGCAAAGGCTGTGAATTAATACGTAGAAAGCAGCTTTGCAGAGAAGGACCTGGGGATCCTCGTGACAAGCTGAACATGAGTCAGGTGTGTTCCTTTGTGTTGAAGAACGTCAACCACGTACCAGGCTGTATTAACCAATGAGTTGCCAGGAGGTCAGGGAAGTGATTCTTCCCCTCAATTCGGTACCTGTGGGACCACACTGGGAGTACTGTGTCCAGATTTGGGCTCCAGTACCTAGGCCAGTGAAGGGCAGCCAAGACGGTAAGGAGATAAAACCACATGATGTATGAGAGACTGAGGGAACTGGGTTTGTCCAACCTGGAGAATAGAAAACTAATCTGTATGGGAGAGTATAGAGAGGATAAAACCAGACTCTTCTTGGAGGTGCACAACAAAGCTATGAAAGGCAAAGAACATAAATTGAGACATGGGAAACTCTGATAATGTATTAGGAAAAAGAAATCATTTTGAAACAGTGCAGGGGGTTGCCTGGCAAGGTTGTGGAATCTCAGCTGAATCTCAAAAACCCAACTGGACAAGAGTTCAAGAAATTTGATTTAAGTTGGCCCTTCTCTGAGGTGGGGATTGGACCAAATAGGTTCAGAGGGCCATTCTAACTTAAATTACTCTATGACATCAATTCTTAGTGATTTAAGGCCTGAAAAAATGTCGTTTTATTTCCTTATAAACTATCTTTCTGCATGAACTAACATTTCTGGATATTCTTGTCATCAATATATATAGCTCATTTTTTCTGGTCTCTCAACACAAGATAATAACAGAATTCTATATATGTCATGAACAGGTTTTCACTAGGACTGTCTTTGAATTTTCCCTGTATAATAACATGTCCCATTACCTGTCCAAATGACTATTTGTGATTTTACTGCCTGCTGGTATTTTTTCCATGACATAAATTCCCAGCTTTTGCATGAGTTTTTCCTTGCAACTCATCTCTGCCAAAAGTCTAATTCTGCAATATTCGGTGTAAGACTAGTGGTCTACTCTACATGTAAGATGGTGCAGATACTGGTGTGTAGAATGGAAAAATCTTTGCCATATTCTTCTTAATTCCTTTCCTTACTCATTCTGACATGTTTTGCTTTCTGACAGCAGCTGCACTTAAAGCAGCAGAACTGCTATGCATAAATAAAATATTTTAAGGCTGGATTTTTTAAAGTAGAAGATTATATTAAGGATAGCAAGCAATAAATAAATAAATAAATAAATAATTATATATATATATTTTTTTCTATTGCAAGGTCCATCTGTTACCTGTAAGACAAATATCAACCACTTTCCTCTGGAAATACTTCCCAGCTGAGAAACAGTGTGCAAAACCACATGCATAGTGTCTGTTTGCTAATTGTGGGTTGATTCTGCTTATCATGAAGAGGTATGAATACAAAATGTGGCTTTCACTGCTTAGACTTTAGAGGTGATCTTTTTTTCAGGCTAGATGGAAAGCGTTATTCCATGACTGTTCTGTTTTGGTCTCCAGTATGTCATTTTCTTCTAGACTGAGGTCCACATCTTTCCATCAGTCCCATTAGAAGTCCTTTGTGTGAAGAGAGGAGCAGGATATGATTCTCAATATCTTACATGGATTTGTCGATTTCCAAGAGACTTTGAGTTCTTTGATGAATCCTTGCTAAAATACACTTGCTTCAAGTGAGCTTGTCAGGGATATTCAGTTTCCCCCACATCTGTCTCCAATGAAAGCAGGGCTGTTATGAGGACTATAGTCCACATAAATATGGATAGAATTGGATGGATTTTGATGCTTATTGGTCCACAACCCAACAGTTCTGTCAACTGAACCTATCTGCATTTATCTTAATGATTTGAGTGTAAGAGTATGTGGAATGTGAGAGCTTCATTAAGCTTCATTAATATTATGAGACCAAGGATCTTTTCAGTTCGAAGGGGATAATAGGTAAAAGGGAAAGAGATAAACAAAACACACACAGACACAAACTTGATAGATGAGCGATAACAGAGACAATGACAAAGACTCTTCAACCTTTAATTGATGGGATGGTAAGAAACTACAGGTACAGCTTTGAAGAAGGCCAACCTGGACTTTTTAAACGATAAGAAGAGGGAAACAAGATGAAAATGACAATTTTGGATATTTAAGGGGGCCTATGGGAAGATGAAAAACTTACCAAGGAACGTTTAGGGAAGAGGATAGGGGATGGATGGGGAGCAGGTGGGACAGAGAGGAGGGAGTCTATATCTGGTTGCATGTAGGCAACTGTCAGTCAGTTGGCTTGTCCAACTGAGCCCTGCACTTGATCACCGCAGTATATCTTATCCTCTTATTATGTCCTTTTTTATCTATCTTTCCAATAATCTCACTCTGTACCCCATATGTGAGCCCTGCAAGGTCTAGGTGACAGCAGCAAGAGACACAAGAGCGAGTGAATTTGGGACCAGCACCTGGAGCCAGACCTTGGGCAATGGTGGCTCCTGTGTCTGTGTGGTGCCAACAACTGGAGCCAGAGAGGGACCACAGCTGGCGTGACACCACAGGTCATAGGGCCCATGTGTGCTGGGTGTCAGCAGCTAGGAGGGACCAGTGTGTTTATATATTCTGCTAACTTTATGTGTGTATGTACCTACGTTTTATGTGAGTTCTCTTAGTGTTACGTGTGCGCATTGCTGAAGGCAGTGCCCCGACTGTGGCAGTCTGTGTCGCTGGCTATGTTAGTGTCCTCTGTGTGTGTGTGTGTGTGTGTGTGAAATACACGCTCAGCCTCGTTACTGGCTGAATCTGCATACAGGAGATCAGCGGCTACATCCATCGACCTGGGACGGAGAGACTCCTGTGTCGCTGGGAAAGAGGAATCTCCCAACTCCGGAGCTTCCAGAGGCAGCGGCCTCATCACATCCCTTAATACTGAGCTCTGGATTTCAGAGCTTTGCATTAGAGAGTTTTGGGAAAGAGTGTCATGTAAAGCAATCATGTTGCCTTGACCATGGCCTTGGTAACCACCACAGGCTTTGCCGGCTTAGCATGCCTGTGGGAGGTCTCAGACCTCTTTGACCACCTCCATGAGCTCCGCAGCACGCAAGGCTCTCCAGAGAAAGCAATAAAATGCAGATATCCACAGACTAGAGCCATCTGAGCTGTTGTGCTCATGAGGCATGATGTAGTGTGTAGAGACTCTACACTGTGTTTTGAAAGTGGTATTAACATGCTTATCACAGGGCTGTATCAGAACAAAAAATATCTAGTGAGAACAAAATTGGGATGAAGCCATTTATTGCTCGCTACTGAGATTGCTCACAGGTGAGAAGAAAAGGCAAAAACTGATTAGCAGATCTGTGTTGAAGGTATACTGGAGGCTGCTACTATGAGTTTTATATATTTATATCTATAGACATATAAAATATATTTTTTTGCCTGTTAAATTCTGATTTTCTACAGATTATACAAAATAATACACAAACGTTTTTTGTATAAGGGCACAGTGTTACGCAGGATGCAATTTAACAAAAACTGAATATTAGTACAATGTCATATTTCTTTGACAAGCATGTACTTTTGCAATGTGTTAAAGCAAGGTCAGCTCAAACTTTGCATTGCTTTTTCTGGAAAATGCCAAGAGGCAAGAAAGTGTAACATAATATCTCTGTTGATTATATATCCAGTCTCTTGTAGAAGGAAAGGGAATTAGGTACTCAGCACAGAATTTTTACCATAAATATGTATGTAGAATTTCTATTCATTGAGAACTATCTGAGGAAGACTTGATTCCCATGGTGCAAATTCCATTTGCCTTTATAATTAGGTGATCATGTCCACACAGTAATAAATTAGCACACAGTATTTTGGCATCTATGCACCTGAAATTATTTAGAGAAGAAACTATTGCCTTGTCCCACTGAAGCTCACACTGATTAAAAGCAGCTGAAGCTATGAAAAAATAAAAGATGTCCTTTGTTCCTCCACCTCTCCTTTTTTTGTAATGTTATCTTATCATTTGGGTCACACTGTGGTTTAGCTAGTCCAGACTGATGTCTTGAGTTGTTCCAGAAGTTCACCAAGAATATCCTCATGCATGGAAATGACTAAGTTGGCATATTTTGAGAAGTTTACTCCCTTTGGCTGGGACGCTGTGAATGACCTTGTGTTTTGTTAATTGTGATAAGAAGTATACAAAATTACTTTAAATCATCTTCAGCAGCCAAGAAAGGAGGTATCAAGGTGACTTTAGAGGAAATATGGAGAACCCTGCTCTAGTCATGCTCTGGTCATTCTTGGAGCGGCCACTGTGGCCAGGACCACAGGAGAAGCTGGAGAGCAGGCATGGGATTTAAGTTGGACAGACAGGCATAAGTCTGAGTCTGTCATTTCTCAGCACAGTGGGAGACAAATTCGTATTTAATGAGATTTCCCAGAAGAACATGGAGGAGAAAAGAGGAGACCAAAAATAGAGCCTTATAGATTACCAGAGGGGGAAAAAAAAAGAAAAAAGAAGAAAAAAGAAAAAGCTGGGAATAAAAAAGAAAGCTCAGCAATGTGGTAAAAACATTAAGTAAAGACCAATCAAGTGAATGAGTACTCGGGTGAGGAGGGAATTAAAACTGAACATCAAAAGAAAGAGAGGAAACAAGTAAATGATGGTGGATCACAGTGAAGAAGTTGAACACATTACAGTTTAAGATGAGTATAAAAAGTGGGATTCAGAGGAGAAGGAAAGGTTTTGCCCCTAAATAATAATTCAGATGTGCATTCATAGAGGAAACAGTTTGCAAGGAGAAATTCCCTTTTTTCATTAGGAAACGACAAGTTTCATTGTCTCATTACATTATTGTGATTTTTTTATTCTCCTCCCCTTCCTCACATAATTCATCCTCACTCAAGTCACATCCCATTTTTGTCTTTTCTTTGGTGAATGTTCCTAGTTATAAGGAAAGCAGCAAGACACCAGGTCTTCCTAACAGAAGAAAGTTGGTAGGATGGATGTGGAGGAAGGGAAGTTAGATAATATAGAGAGAAAGGGCAGGAAAGAGTTAATGAAACTTCACTCAAAAGAAGAGAAAACCAAGGAGGGTGAAAACAGCTCGAATTAGAAATCCAGTGTGTTTGAGGGCTAATAAGCAAGAGTGTTTCCAAGGTTTCTATTTGCAGAGGACATAACTGCTAAAATAATTTTTTTTTAAAGGTCATTGTTGGATGTTTTTTCATAGACAAAATGTGAAAGAAGTGAAAGCATAATTTTTGAGCCAGAAGGGGCCACTGGGGTCAGTGATCAGAAAATGAACATATAATAATATAGCAAATAAGCTAAAAAGTCAGAGCTAGACTACTATTATCTCTATATTAAAGACTCACAGATATCTGGCAAGCAGCATTTATGTCAAGACAGTATTTTGAAGTGCAAGAAAAACTGCTTTACAAGATGAAACCCTGTTTATTTTATTTTACTTTATTTATTTATTTATTTATTTATTTCTCTACACAGTCTGTAGCTCACAAATCTCCAGGTACAAGAGAGAAAGATAGCTTTCAAAGACCACACGCGAAAACCACCTGATGCTAGTGTGGGCATGGGGACTGCTCATACCAAAGACTGGAACTCAGCAGCCAACGTAAAGCTTAGGAAATTTTAAAAAAATAAGTTAGTAGCACTAGTCAAAGCTGGGCAAGACTTAAAAAGAAAATCAATGTCTTTGTGTTATTTTGTGTTAATCTTTATAAACTGAGTAGAGAAAGATAAATCTCAGCTGAAAGAACAAGGACAACTCCACACTCATCAAGAGAAAAAGGCAGTAAGGGTGATTTGCAGCACTGTTCATTTGTTTATGATTTTTAATTTAAAATAATATTCATAATGAAATAGTATCTAGTGACCCCATTTTCTGTGGAACTTCACAGTCTGTGTTGAACGACACAGGACAAAAAGAGCACCCACCTTGCCAGCCCGGTGCAATAGGGATGATTTCTCTACTCCAATATAGTCCTGATTAATGGTAACGCAGTAAATTACTACAGCATCTTCACATGAAAAAGAAAACTATCAGGAGTACCACTGTGACTTATGAGTAAAAAACTCTGGAAGAACAGTCAGTGCAAATGATGCTTTTACATTATTTAGGCAATTATAAATCCCATGTCCTACATCTTACAGGAATTTACTGTTTTTTGTTTTTTGGTTTTTTTTTGTTTAATAAATAAAGGCACAATATTTAAGTGAATACCCCAGGATAATTTTAAAAAGGAAGAGCAGAGCAGTCTTTAAAACTCAGAATTCCTAACTCTTCACCTACCCGCTGGAATCGCAGTCACCCTAACCAACTAAGCAGCATAGATTTCACTAAAACAGCAGTGTTTCAAAAACAGCTACAGAGCTTTGGGGGGGGGGGGGGGGGAACAAATGAATTATGCATCTTTAATATCAACAAATATTTATACAACTAACAATCTGCAGCTTAAGTGGTCTCTAGAAATTTAAAGAAAGGGCATATTGTAGTAGTCTATGATAAACTCAATAATAATTAGAATTCCTACCAGGCTGTTAACTAATGCAGACATATTAAAGCATATTTTTAGTTGAGCTTATTATGTTCTAATAAAATTTAAAGAAGCATAGCTGAAGGGTAAGAAATAGCAGTATCTGGTCTATTACCAGCTCTACATTGTGCTGTGCCATTTAGACACTGCCAATGTGTATTTTTTTGAAACGCTGAGATGAAGTCCTAGATTAATCTGCTATTACTGCTTTAAAAATTATCTCTGTGTAAGCCTATTCTTTTAAATTCTGTGTTAGAGTCTTTCTGGAGTGATATAATCCCAAAAGTAGCAGCCTGAGTTCTGGAAACCAGCTCAAGAGAAGTAACGGTGCTTGATCGTGATGGCAACCTGCTAGGAAACCATTTCCCACAGCGAACACCCCCGAATGTAGCTGTGGCCTCGTTGATGACCAGACTCATTAAAAGCAGAACTGTTTTTTATATCTTCATTGTATTCATGATACCTCATCTATAAAAATCTCCCATGTGAAAGCTCAATAGAAATGTGGACTTCATTTGCGTTATCAGCAGGACTTAACCCAGAACCTCAATGACAAAGACCTTCCTGTCCTAATGAAGATACTGTGAGGAGCAAAGTGCAGACAAAAGGACTGTGGATCCAAGAGGTCCACATTGCTTCTTAACTCACCTCTGACTGCTGCACGACTCATGGGCATTATTTCATACTCAGCAGTCTCCACTGTTGTTTGTCTTTCTAGTTATTTGCACAAACTCTAAATGGATAGAGATCACTACTTTTTCGGCTACTGTTTTTTAACCAGTTGAGCTTACTATGGAGGACAACAAAGTTTCTGGACAATGAAGAGTCTAAGCCGCTATGTATAATTTGGGGGGGATTACTGTTGCATGGAAAAGCTTAATTCTTGCACTTTTTGTAAATATATGAATCTTTTGCATGCTTTCTCCCCTCCCCTTGCATCTACTTTCAGGCTGGCAGATGAGGGAGTCTTGTCAGTGGAAAGTGCAACGCGTTATGGGCTGTTCTCATTGCTCTGAGTGCCACCGCTACTTGACAAGGTGCAAGACCTGCGGGTGCACCAGCAGTGTGGCGTTGGCTCAGGTCCTCAGTCGGTGCCAATTGGACAACTTCAGTGAAGCTACTGAGGAACAAGTCCCCTGGGCTATCTCATGGAAATGGTATTGTAATCTGGGTGGTTGTTCCAACAGATTTGATTTTTAGGAATCAGGAAGAAACAGAATCCAGTCGATGTCAGACCACAATGCAAAGATCTTCAAAGAGTTCTCTTGTAGGTGAGGCAGGAAGAAACAGCAGTCCTAGAAAGTGGTTACTGAGTATTGCTCCATTTAGGGAGCAAGACAACATGAGAAGGGGTCTATTTTCTTTTGAGAAGGAGCACGGACAAGAATCATTTGTGAAATATAAAGAAAGGAATTTCAAGAGTTCTCTTTTTTTTTTCTATTAAAATGCCAATTATACTTAATCTACTAGGCAGTCCTGCCAATGCAGGCCTCAACCTTGAAGTATATCTTCTAGGGATTTAAGTACATGAGATTCCTTTATTACTGTGTCATTTTCATACGATAAAGGAAGGGAAGGGAAGGGAAGGGAAGGGAAGGGAAGGGAAGGGAAGGGAAGGGAAGGGAAGGGAAGGGAAGGGAAGGGAAGGGAAGGGAAGGGAAGGGAAGGGAAGGGAAGGGAAGGGAAGGGAAGGGAAGGGAAGGGAAGGGAAGGGAAGGGAAGGGAAGGTCCCTTCTACCCACAGAAGCGATCTTCAGCCTCTTTCAGTTTTCAGCACCTTGCTCATTTTCCTGCAGGGATTCAGGTCCCTTTATAGCAAAGTTAAGTCTAGTGGCAATAGATTTGCTTTTTAATTGCCTTTCAGGGATGCCTTCATAGGAGTGCAAAGAACCGAGGACATACAAAGACTGGAGGATGAAGAACGTCAAGATAGTGTTGTCTGCCCACAGATGACACCAAGAGAGCAAATAACCCATACGAAAAACCCAAGAAAGACACACCACACTTAGTGTCAATACCATTACACTGCTACTCAACATGAGAAAGTAATTCCACAACTATTATCTCTTAAGTGAGAGGAACTCTCCTAAAGGCTTCTGGCTTTGCTCTGGTCTTCCTCCTCCTGTGCCAATTTCCACCCGTGGCTATGACCCACTTTCAAAGGTGTATCCTTGCTCAGCAGGCACAACTATTATATGCATGAAACAAGCAGCATCTACTTTTCTTTCTTTTTCTTTAATGTGTGTATATTAGCACAAGAAATGATTACAGCTTCATCCCCACACCCAATTTTTGCTGTTTAGTGGAGAAGTTGAACCTGCTACTTTCTATGAGGCTACATTCAGTAACATAGACATGGTCAAATTGACAAAAAATATAGAGATATAAAAATTATTTTGTATATCTCTGACATGTTATTCAGGAATTGCAGTGTTCTTTATAAACAGGTTTACTGTTTACACTGATATGTTTTTTATCTAGTCTAGGTATTTACACAACAATCGTAATACCTGAGGGCCTCAAAACCCTTTGAAATACTTATCTTGGTAATACTGAAGAATACGATGTAACTATTATATTTAGGTAGCAAATGGGGATCAGAAGCCCGAGATCTTCGGATATAGTCAGATTATCTACATCTCACTTTCAATTCTGTGTATCTACACCTGTAAGTATCTAAAAGAGTGAGGAGACTGATGTTTCCAGGGTGTTCGGACAGCAAACGACGCATTTCAGAGCTTGAAGGAACTTTCAGAAACAACCTAACCAGGTTAGAATTGCTGATGACCATCGATTTCAGACAGCAAAGGTACTTCAAAATACCCACTAAGTTTCTCTCTGTAATTCTAACCTCCTAATTTCCGCTGAAAAATTCTGGCCCTTTTTGGCTTTTTTAAAGGCACTAAGAGAAGTCTTTGATGTTTAACCAAACACTGGTTTCCTGCGTTCTAGACTAGTAGCTTGACTGCTGGACTATACCTGCTGGACTATATATATCTTATATGTTCTTTACTATTTGAGTGCATTTCCTTTCCTTTGCCAAGGAGAATTTTAACCAGTCTCAGATTCAAAATTCATCATCCTTCCCTGAATGTTAATTAGCGTGATAACTTTGTTTATTTAAAGCTTATTAGGGAACCTGATAAATTAATACAAAGCATCATAATACATTTTTTTTCAGGTTTCCTGCAGGTGATTACTTAGAAGGCTGCTTAACAAAGCAGCCAGGGCTGACAGAAGGAGAGTCCTATGGGATTTGCAAATTACTGGAGGAGCAGGGTTTTTTGCACCAGTTGTATCTGTGGCTCACTGAATTGTGTTAGAAGTAAGGTGTTAATTGTGCCAATAAACATGACCATAGTGCCTTTCACAAGCCCCAAGGCAGTCACTTTTGCCTCAGCCGGGGTTTTTAAAAAGTTCTTAGACTGTATTTTTTCACGGCTGACTTGTAGCACACAGCTAGTATTTCTCTCTGAGTCATGCGACCAGAAATTCGGAGCTGCCAGTGCAACGCGCACGAGGCCCACTCTGCACCAGGCATATAAGCAGCTTCATAACAAAACCGATAAATGATTCCCGCAAACCACCAATCAGGAATAAAATGACATTTTCATCTGCAATAACATGACATTTTTACATCCGTGCAAAAAAAAAAAAACACCCAAAAAACAAAAAAACCCCAGCTCCATTGCAGCTTCATTGATCTTTGGCTCTGCTATTCCTCGATAAGATATTTTTAAAACCGTAAAACTGGATTCAAATTAGCACTGCCTCGGATTCATTGTCGGAGGAAAAAGGCAAATGGATGTAGCCAGTTCTCTACAGATGTAAGTCACTCTGAGGAGCTCCTCTGGAAATGAACTCTGAAACACTGTGTTTTGCATTACGCTCTTTAGCACTCCCTGATAGTTTCAACCACATCCAAGTTCTCCCGTAACACGGCGTATTTGAACCAAGGCTATATTTCAGAAGAACTTAACTTTCTGTCTTAGTTTTTAGTGAAAGCACTCTAATAAGTGGGATCTGAATGAGAATACCATTGGTTTTTGCAGAGAACACTCTATAAACTTAAAAAGGTCATTTCTTCAGTTCCTTGCTATATAGTAATTAACACAAAATTGGAATAGATTCTCTGCAGTACACCTTGTTATTTTCTATCTGCTTGTACGACACTGACTTAAAATATATACATAGCAACTAACTTTAAAAAGCATTACGCAGAAAAAATATAAGCATTGCAGAGGGAATGCTGAATAAGAGCTAAATTCTTCCTGGTCACCAGTATAATGAAGAGATTAACAAACTGCATTAATCAGATATTGAGTGAAGCAGCCACTACAATCCTTTCTATCACCCAGAAATTCAGTAGTTCAGTGCGATCTTTTTTATTTAAAAAAGTCTGTTGATCCTTGGCACAGCTTGGGCTGGCAAAAATGTCACTCACAAGGACTTTTTTTTTTTTAATTATTTTTATCTTTTTTGAAACAATGCCTAATCAGCCAGAGTAAAGAAGCAGCCCTCCGAGCTCAGAGATGATTTCCACAGGTCCCTCCCGACCATCGTTCCCATGATTCTCTGATATTATGATAGAAATGGGAATTACACACATTTTAAATCTTGTTTTTTTTAATGCAAATGGTTTTGCATTGATTTGTCTTTTTTTTTCTTTTTTTTAATTTATTTTATAATGCTCCTTCAGTCTCCTTGCTGATACTGCCGATCCGTTATCACCTACAAGAGGGCCCTCTGTCAGGTCTCCCAGCATGCAAATGCAGGGGCTCTTCTGCATGGCTTCTTATGTGTCAGGACAAAAAGCAATTAATCTGTTAAAAATACTGTCAATTGAAAAGCAGGTTGGCTGTTCTGAGTTCAGTACCTTCTCTTCTAATGCTACCCAAGTCAGAGTGGGAGTCATGGTTTAATTCTTTCTGGATTACAGTCCAATCAGGACTTGTTTAAATTGCTCCCAGGTGGAACAACAATCCATAAACAAAGAGAAAGAGGAGTTGAGCCTGCATTTCAAGGACGCTCCCCCACCACTCTGAAAACCAAGGTAAAACCAGAAAAATCTATTTTTATTCATCAGTAGGGAAGCTTGCAAAATATATAAGTAATGCACAACTTAGAGAAAGTCTGTTCAAATGGCATTATGAATACTGCACTAATAGAAAATCCACTTTCCATGCCTACACGGAAATAAACCAGCTGCTTTCGCTAGAAGCGGATGGGGCTTATTGTTATTCTATCTTGATTCAGATACTTCTGACATTTTCCTTATGCTAGAATTTCAAATATATATATATATATTTATTTGTTTATTTATTTTTCTAAAAAACTTAAAGATCATAGAATTTCCTCTGCTCTTTCTTCCAAAAAACTGCTCCTTACAGGCAAGCATAAAACTGACTATTCACTGCAGCTCTGGACACCTGATGATATTTAATATAACAGAAGACATTTGTGTTCTGCTCGGAAAGAGAAGCCATCTCCATGTGGGCTGGAAGACAAATACCAATCAACATGACAGGCAGAAACAAACATATGCTATGCTGTATGCTAATGTGTCCTAATTCCCTGTTCATCTAAAATGACGGATATTCTAAAAGTCACAGAAATCTATACTTTTTAAAAAATGTTGAACATGGTTCTTAGAGTATTCCAGCAGTATGCACTTCTGTGACTGGTGCACTCAGTAAATGGACAGAATATTAATATTAAAATATGAATTTTAATTTGCTTAGAATATATGCAGTCTGTTCCATTTGATATAATGTTGCACATTTACTGAATGCAATAAGTGGCATATACAGTGGAGCAGTCCAGTGGTACCTATTTTCCCCTTCAATTGTGTTTCTATATTATTAGTGATTTTTATGTAGTTGCGGTCTATCCCTTTCCCCAGGTATCATCATACAAAATTAGCTCAAGACTATAAACTTGTTCCCTCTATAAAATATGCACACCCTGGAAGAAGGCTCAAAAGCCAGATATTATAAAACTTTTAGGTACTCAGTATAATAGTCTTACACTGAAATTCTGCTCCTGAAGAACACTGCAGGAATTGTGTGGGTGACTTCTGCAAGAATACACCTTTGCATTAAAAAAGCACCCTTATCTGGCCACTTACTATAACGTGCCTTGACAGACTACAGAAATTAATCCTGCAGTATCTTCATTGAGTCACTTCTGGTTACACTAGAGCATAACCTTTAAATCTACTTTGGCTATAACATTGTTCCAATAATAAATTAAATTCCATGTTAAATATATTTTAAACATATTTCTACTTTAAATTTATGTATCTTCAGCTTCCATGCCCTTGATTCACCTGTGATTGTCTTCTCTCATTAGAAACCTTCCACGGTTTTACAATGCAGTTACTATCGCTTAATCTTCTCTGGGACGTATTAGCTAGAGGGAGATGGTTTAGCTTGCTGTATAGGAGTAAAATCGACTCTCTCACCTTTAAGGGTGCTTCTCATTTGTACTATATCTTCCTTTCAACAGCTGGGCAATACAAAGGGATTTTAAAGAGAACGAGTATCCTCACGGCCTCCACCGCTAAGAATATGTTCACTATCTAGGTACACTTAGAGAAACTTAATAAGAAATACTAGCTTTCCGTTTCAATCAAACATCTGGT
The DNA here is from genome assembly GCF_036417845.1 of Apteryx mantelli. Taxonomy (NCBI): domain Eukaryota; kingdom Metazoa; phylum Chordata; class Aves; order Apterygiformes; family Apterygidae; genus Apteryx; species Apteryx mantelli. Next base: position 6,563,807 of record NC_089978.1, read on the forward strand.
GGATTTCAACAGATAACCTAGTCCCTCCTTCTCCCACGTGCCAGAGAGACATTCCCTGGTGAGAAGATCCAGAAAAGTAACACTGCCTTTGGCTGTATTTTAGCATCCTATAAGCCATTCTGCAAAACATGCCAGGCATCTCCCAGCGTGGGAATTCATCTCACCTAGCTTTAGACGTGTACAGTGGATATATTTACATTTGAGCCAGTAACCCCGGACTCCCTTTTCAACCACGGAGGAAAACAGACTCTTCTAAAGTGCAATTCATCTCTCCCAAAATAGACATCTAAGCTCACTCAGATGAATTGTGCCCTAAAAGCACCTCCACTGACTATAAAGGAACCCAGGGCAATACGCACAGATGGAGACATCTACAGAGTGCATGCGTACAGTTATGGGAAATTAATTCCACCCTTACTGTATGGCTTTTGAAGAAAAAGTTTGGTTTAGGAAAAAAATACCAGAAATTCTGAACACATTCCTTGTGTTGAGGATGAAGATGTTTAATTGCAGTCGCTGCTCCTTGAGAGAAAGGAATGAAACTCCTGGCTTCTCAACACATCCTTGAGGAGGGAACAGGACATCTCAGTGTCGTGCCGAGGAATTCATGAAGACATAAAGCATCAAGACAATAAAATGACTAGGTGGTTTAAATAATACATTTTTATAGGTGGAAATCTATAGAATTATCAAAATATTAAAAATGTGCTAAACTCACTAATAAGTACTTTTTATCTGTTTGGGATTCCTTTAACATTAGCAATAATTAGACTCAGTTAATGGCACATGAATATGGATGAAATATGAAGGTATTTAGGATTCTGAAAGTAATTTAGCTTTAATCACTGTTTTCCTGCAGAAAATCTGTTTTCATAGGTACAAACATTTTTCCTAAAGACAAACATCTCTCATCAAAATCTTACAGAACTTATATTTTGCTGATTTTTTTTTTTTTTTTTTTTTAGTTCTTTCAATACTTTGCTTTCATTTAGGAGTTAATTTCAGATTTTGTTTCTGCAACTAATTAGGGGATTTATTTTTTTTCCAAGACAAAACAATAAGCAAACAAAAGAAAATACTTTTTTATCACAGAACTAGTAGTGTAACTATGTTAGTTATATTTAGAGTTATTCTAAAATTTATTATATCTGATATAATCAACACTAAAACTTAGATGTCAAGTAGAAAAGAAGGAGAATATCACTTGAAAGGCAACAGATCTTATGACAGATCTCTCTCTTTCTTTATAAAAGGGAAAGATGTAAATCCAAATTGGAAAAATTTCCTATATTGAAATGACCCTGTACAAAATCATCCTATGACTGATATAGGACTGAACTAATAAAGAAAAAACAAAAACAAAATTATAATTAATACTCATTGGCATGTGTTGTAGAAAACAGACCTTGTAAGCCTAACTGGATGCCATTTTTCATTAGTTTGATTGACAGAGTAATATTGTTAATATAATATTTTTGGATGTCTATACAATATTTGATCTGGTACCACAAGACGTCTTGTTTCATAAATTCAAAAGACATAAACTCCAAAGACATTAAAAAACACACCAACCTGGAAGTTGCACAGTATATTAAAAACTGGTTAAACTATAAGTCTGAAACCATGCTTACTAGTAGGGGGTCATCTCTGAGGACTTAAGTTTCCCTGGGTTCATCAGAGAATTTTCTTGCTTGGAATTTTTACAAATGACTGGGAAAATAATATTATCACTGAGAATATCTGCTGGTGACATGAGAGGCGGGAGAGTGGCTAATGAGGAATGATACAGAGAGTTTGGTTTCAGTAAAACAATATCTGCTTCAGTATGGCCAAAGGCCATGTATGTAGGAATAGAGAATGCAAACTATGCTAATGGTATGGGTTTGCTAGCCTGGGAAATAGTGACTCTGAAAAAGACTTAGGGCCACGGTGGATAATCAACTATTAACGAGATCCCAGGTGACATTGCAGTCAAAAGGAATAATGCAGTTCTTGGATAGAAATATGGAATAGTGAGCAGGAGTTGTATTATAATGCCTCTCCTTTTGACATTAATGAAACCATTCCTGGAATAATTTGTCCATTCCTCATATCGCTGCTTTAAGGGAGAGGCTAAAAACCTGGAAAGGATTGGGAGAGGAGCAGTGAGAGTGACTAAGGAACCAGAAAATACTCTGGTGTCCTGGAGGACCTGAAGTGCTCCATCTCTTAAGTCACCAAGGAGAGACGGTGTCCGTAAGCACCCACGTGCATCACAGAAATTCGATAGCAGAACTCTTTTCAATCTAGGACACAAAGCTATGATGAAATCAGTACCTGATTTCAGCAGGAAATAAGGCAAAATTAACAGTAAAGAGGATTAATCAGTGGAATCACTTCCTAACTTTGGTGATGAATTTTTCATCAGTAGTAACTGTGAAGCCGGGAATGGACGTTTATTCCATAAAACACTACATGCTTTACTTCAGCTCTAGCTATTGCACTTGAAGCAGGAATTAATGCATAGTACTCCTATGGTTTGACTTATTTATGAGGTCAGCACATGCGATCAGAGAATTCCCTTAAGCCCACAAAAAATCTATGAATGATATTTATTGATAGTTATATGTTACAGAGAAAATTAGTTGGTATTTCCAGATTTAGTCTGGAAAAATGCCTCCCATTATGAACAAAAGTCTCCTCTTAACTTTTTATGAAAGACTCTAGGATCACAGTTCTTTATAGCTAGTATATGCTTAACTTAAGATGTCATGAAAACCTGGAGGTTGAGATCTCTCAGCTCCAGGCAGTAGGTGCCAGGCATGACTTGACCTTACAGATGCTGTAAGGTGTGTATGTATGGATTGCTGCAGCTCTGGTCCTGACATCCCATTATTCACGTAATGAGGGAAGTCTGCCGATGTTTAGGACTTTTTATACAGGAATATTATTATGAGAACTCCCACACGACATACCCGACTGCCATCTGCGCCAGATTTTGGCATATCTCAATGGTCTAGAAGGACACCGACGCTGGAGAAATGACCCAGAGGACAGCAACCTGGTTCTTCTTATTAAGCAGAGACGTTAAGTACCAACGCTTTTGACTAGGACGGAGTCTCCTGTCTTCTGCTGTGGCTCAGCTGGGGTGCAGAATCCGGCCCCTTTATAAAGATCCCCACTCTACAGCAGAGAGAGTGACAGCAGATGCAGCTTTGCAGGAGCATGCTGCTACCTTAAGCCACTGCCATTTAGAAAGCTACTTATAAAAACCAGCCTGATTTCTCAAGAAAGTATTCTACATCTTGCTTACCCTGCCAGTGCTTCGTTTCCAATGTCTTTCCCCAGGAGGCTGAGCCTGAACTGTATTCCAGGGGCAATTCAGAAACTAGAAGGCAAGCTGGGTCTTATTTTTGAAAATTAACATTTAACTTTAATTGTTCTTTCCCACACTCCTTTGGAAATTATTCCTCTGTGCAAACTGAATGAGAATGGAAAAGGTCATGTTCAGTTGTAGATTTTTATAAAAAGGAACTCTAGCTCTAGTTTACCACCTTGTCTTCATCTTAAAAATAGCAATAAAAACAAAACAAACCTCATCTGCATGCCTGTTTTGCATTAGAACTATACAAGGAAGGTTATAATATTGTCTGTTGCTCTGCTGAAAAAGAAAAATAACCAATTTACTCTTGTGTGGTTCAGGGGAAAATAGCCTTGAGAAAATGTTATTGATGTAGTGTATTTATGTAGGGTTGTAAGACAAATTATGCCATCAGCAAATAAGGTCAGAGTAGCAGAGTGAATTACTGGCAAAAATAGGTTGCTTGCAAAGGACAAAGGTTGTCTTAACTGTATATGAAACTTGAAGCCAGCTGAGAAGAAACAATAAAAGACTCAGTGTGGAATGTAATACTTTAAAGCTCTCCAAAACCCTAACTTCTTTTTTTCTGCGTGTGTGTTTGAATATTGCATTTTTAGGAAAGATGCCTGAGACTGCATGAAAGAATATCTCTCCCTGGTTATCTAGAGTAGGTTTAAGGGCATCATGTGTAGTACACGGCGCTAGTTAAGTCAGCAGACTTTGGATCCTTGCCTTAACAGAAGAAAATGCTGCTCTTAAAGATGTGCTTCTAACACTCTCTCATGCAGTCCTGGAGAAGTTAATGCAGTTTTCTACAGCAGGGAAGTAGGAATATATCAGTAGATGCCGAACATCTAGTTTAACCACAAGTATACAAGAGCACAGCTCATACAAGAGCACGGCATTCAGTTTATAACGGAGGAGAAACATGTTTTATGGCTGTAGGTACTTTCTTTATGTAATTACTCATTTGCCTGAAACATGTTTAACACAGGTTGTGCTCTATCCAGGGCTGACAACGACTGCCAGAAATTGCTGATTTATTCCTAGTACACCTGGAGTTTATCACTTGCTCATAAGAATGAGCTTTGAAGGTCTTTTTCTGTTCTGTTTCTTAGCTAGCCACAACTTCAGCACCAGTTCTTTAAGAAAAATTCTTCGTATTCATATTAGTGTGATAAATAATCTTTAATTAAAGCAGTATAGAACGTGTGAATATTGCTTTGCAACTGTAATTGGCATTAGTTGCATTTTTTAAAAGGCAAACACAGCTAGATAGACGAATGTCATTAGCTGCTCTCGTGCTAAGCGTTTTGCATTAAATAGCCATTGGCGGCAATGCAGCTTTTGGAGCAGAGAGAAGAACGGAGATTTTCCCTTTCAGGGGGCACCTTAACTGCTGGGATAGAGCAACGCGCTCCTGCTTACTCCCTCTTTCTCTGGTCTACTGACTCCTAAATCTGTTATTGCAAAGTACCAAAGTTTCAACGGGATGAGTGGAAAAAATTCCCCTGAATGGACGTAGCCTTAGCCAGGGGTGTGTTGATGGCACTGAAGACGCCTCAAGTCCATTGGCTCATGGCCAGCACCACCTCAAGAAGGTTTGTCGTGGAGAGAGCTAGTTGGCATGGTCCAGAGAAGGTCCCATGGTTGAGCTCGATCCCTAGCCCACCTCTGTCAAGCCGCTCACCCTGGGGTTACGTGTCTCCTGCTGGCCCTACCAGCCCAGGGCGCAGGCCTGAGCACTGGCATGCAACGAGCTGCACTGTTCTCAGCACTGTCCCCACGCAATCTTCCTGGGCAGCACTTAGACATTGCTTGGGGACTAGTAGAAGCCAAGGACCATTCCTGATAGGCAGTTTGAGTACGAACAGCTTATTCTGGGGGTTAAGAGCCCTGCCCATGCCTTCGTTGCTCCCTGGCCTGCCCTGCTCCCTCGTGTCGGCACGGGGACCTCGTGGTGCCCAGCCTCCAGGGACCCCCGGCTCGCGCAGTGCCCAGATACCTCCTGCGGGTCAGCCACAGCCTAAAGCGGTTTGGAAACACAAACAATTTAAAACTATCATTTCCAAATAAGTGTTATTTCCTGCGAGTCTTTTAAATCTTGAAATTTCACTGCCGGGCTAATTTATCGTGACAGTGCATTCTGCAACACCGTCACTGATGTTAAACTGACAGTTACAGCTGCTTTCTCATGCTTTATGCTGCTCATTTTTAGCTTTTCAGAACTTTACTGTGCAATATCAGCTCTTACTTCCCGAGCAGGCACGAAACCTCAGTACGGTGCCTCTGCCTTCCTGAATATTACTCCCTAAATAATCTGGATGAACATTTGTGTCCTTAGGTTGGTGGTTTAGGAAAGATCTGCAAAACAGGATTCTGCGACGCGAGAACAGAGGAGGACTTTAAACAGTGTGGTTGAAAAGGAATCGTCTCCTTTACACGGGAGGCTGGTGCCTAGATATATATTTTATAACTGTAATAAAGGAAATAATAGAACCAGAGAGTTTTACTGGGGGCCGGTGATTAAAGCAATAGGTCGTGAAACTGGATTCCTCGATTATGCTCCTGATCTACCCGCTGCTTCCAGGGCAGCTGCGCCTAAGCTCTTTTGGGGCCCAATTCCAACGTCGTTTAAAAGTGTTTTACACTGATGTAACTCAATTGATTATAATGGAGTCGCTTTCGCTTTACGTCAGGGAACATGAAATCAGGATCTGATTACAGTCCCCGTTAACTCACCTATCGGGTAGATTCAATCTATTGATTCGTGCTAGCGGAGAGCTGACGGCTGGAATTTTTATTTGCTCCTGGTGAAAAACGCGGCTTTGCATAAGCGCGATTTCACAGGAGAAGTGGAACCGCTGTTATTTGGTTGGACTTAAAGTGGAGCGACAAAACGGATCATTTTGGGTCCACGTGTCTGCAAACGCACGCCGTGTTATTGCCCCGGGACAACATGATGTGGGTCCCCCCCCCTCAGTCCCGGCTGGATTTCCCCTCCTGCAATGCTAAACGCTCTCGGCCCGAGCGGCGCTCTCGGCCCGTAGCGCTGCACGCTGGGGGCACTGGGAGCTTTTCACTAGCCGGTACCTTAAACTTCCACCGAAGACACCCAAATTGAAATGCAAACGCAGGCAAAACGAAACATTTTGGATCCGTTCGATAAATAGAAATTTAATGTTTTAGCTCAGTAACGCTGAGCTATTGCCTTTCCACACGAATTCGATCCTGCACACTGCAGAATGCAACGCAGGACAAGCCGCCTGCGAGCTGCAGAACTAGCACAGCCACATTTTTATAGAGATTCGTTTCTTAAATCTCGGCCTCAAACAAGTCATAAGGCTTCCTCGCGCCGTAATGCCCCGTTTCGTCCGGCATCCTCTGAATGTATGCACTCTCGCCTCCCGCCTGCGACCGTTAGTTAACGTCTCGGATGTAAAGCGCATATGCTGGCAGCCCCTTCGAAGCAGGCGCGTGCCGGCCGGCCGGCTGGTCGGCTGCTGTCCGATCAGCGAGGAGGATGCCAAGGAAGCAGATGACCGCAGGGCTCACGCCGCGGGCTTTCCCTCACCTAAACGTTCCTTTAGAGCCTTCCCACAAACCCGGATTGCGCCGACAGGAACGTACTGTCTCGGAAACCGCCGGCTGTAATCAGCCAAAGGATTCAAAACGGCATCGGGGAGGGGAAAGAGAGGTGTTTGGAGGGGCACAGACTTGGGGGCTGCATGAGACTTTTCTTCAAGAGGCAGGCAGGAAAAGGCAGAAGCAAATCACACAGTTACAAACCGGAACTATTTGGAACTTTCTGTTCCTTGAGTTTATATACACATATACATGCATGCATGCATACATACATACATACATACATACACACACACACACATATATATATATATTTCAGCTCACATTTTGTAGTGAGAATAAAGATTGAAATATCAGAATTTCCCTCAAGGGATTTTTTTTTTCCTTTTGTTTCCACCTCTACTGCTTATCAACTTTATAGATGTCTTTGTAGACTCATCTTAGATTAAAAAAAAAAAAGAGAGAAATTTTTGGGTTAAAAGACTTTCAGAAGAGTCAAATCTATTTTTATTACACCTTCTACTAAGTATTGGATAGCCTCATTCTCCCTTCTAGCTCTGTTAACCACACTGAAAGCTTTTCTTGCTTTTAGTGGCCCCTAGGTAATGCTTTTCTTTTTTTCCAGTGAGGCTTCAGAAGGTCTCTAACTTCTCCGTCATGCCTCCAGAACACGCTCTTCTGGCCACCCCTGGCTACTAAAATACTGAGCTATTCCACGGGGCCGATTTCTGGATGATTTCTAGGGTTGCTAGCCCCTTTAGGTCTCGCGCTTGCTTTAAAAAGTTTATATCACTATGGGGAATCTGTCCTTTTTCTGGAGGACAAGGCAGTCGAGGTAGGAGGTGGGATCGAGCGTTCCGTGTTCCAGGCTGGCGGTGGGAAGCTCCGGGCAGCCTCTCCTGCGGAGCGCGGTTATTACGGCTTTGTGTCTTCTGCAGCCCATCATCGCTGCGCAGCGGAGAAATCACACTGCTGCTGCAGGATATTTCTGCGCAGAGTGCAAGTCGGTGGAGTGGGAGACACAGTGCAACGCGTGCTCCGTTGGACTCGCTTGCACATATTGGGAAAAAAAAAAAGCCGTACTGTTTTCTGCCTGGAGCGCTCTGTATTGATCTTCCTTCTTTAGCTCACCTAAGCACGGTGCAACTTTTTACATTTCCACCCCATCTGCAGGAAGCATTAGAAGCGGTTCATTCTTCTTTCTCTCTTTTTTTTTAATGTTAAGGAAGAAAAGAATAGTCTACACATCCTGATATGAAAGTTGCTATCTTATTTGCATTCTTAGTTACATGAACTTGTCCTGATGGCATATAGATGTGCTGTTTATTGTATTTACCCTCCTGGGAGGTAGAGAAGTGTTTTATCCCTGTTTTACATGGCGGGGAGGGGGGGGGAACAGACGGTTTGTAAGCTAGATATTTAAATTTTTGAATGGCTAATTTTCAAAAAGCTAATCTCAGGTGTCTCTTAAGATTAGCCTTGTTTAGGTTAATTATTAGCATTAGCCTTATTACGATGACAATGACTGGACACCTGTTCAAACAGCAGGTTAAATCGTACTAGCCAATGTCTGAATAAACACAGAAAACAAAAACAGTTGCTGACTATAGTGCTTATGACCTTAGGACAAGACAAGAAACCAAACCGAGATAAGGACGGACTGAGGAACTACAGCGGAATGAGACCAGAGCTCCACAACAATCTAGCGACTTTACCAGGCATCACAGAACAGGAAATATTTTATAAGCTATTTATTCAGTTGATCTGTGGACTCTATTATATTATTTATATCTTTATATATGGGTGTATAGACACACAAAAATACACATTATATAATTTCACAGAGTTTTACAGGGAGCTCCTTCCACTCGTGACAAACACCAGATAAAAAGTACAAACGTGCTCTTTTGAAAGGACGCTGTGTAACTCCTGGGAATAGAGGTTTCTAGCTGGTAAGTATAAGACGGTAAGTAGGGAGGTGCTAGGCCATGAATATCTTTGAATCTGACAACTAATAGCTTTGTTTAATGTTACGCAAAAGCAGGAACAAATGAAGGAGTGTCTGCAAGGGAATTGAAACTGTCAGAAAAACAGGTCAGGAGATTGGTAAGGGAAGCAACATCCTTAATGAAAGAAAGCGTTATAAGGTTGTACTGCACAGGACCAAAAAGGTGGCTGTCAAAATAACTGAGCTGAGGCACAGCCAAAGCCCAGGCACAATTCCACCGATGGGAATGGAAGATGGAGAAAAAGACCTGGGAGTTGTGGTGGACACCAGGATGAGCATGAGCCAGTGTGTTCTCATCATGAATAAAGCAAAACTGCATAATGGCCTCCATCAGGAAGAGCACGGACCGCAAATTGGGAGAGGTTGGTATCCTCTGCTCATCCCCGGTGAGGCCATACCTGGGACCTTGGCTCCAGTTTTAGGCCTTCTCAGTTCAAAGGTCTTTTGGAGAAACCAGAGAAGGTCCTGCAGAGAGCTATGAAGATCGTTAGGACAAGTGACCTATGAGGAGAGGCTGTAGAAACTGGGCTTCTTTACTCGGACAGAGAGGAGGCAAAAGAGAGATTCAATAGCAGCCTACATCTTTCTGAAAGGCAGGAGAAAAACTAATTAAGCAGAAAGGGAGCGCAGCACTGGGACAAGTAGCCCAGGGAGTTATGTCTTGGAGCTTTAAAACATGAGTGGACATTTTTGTGGGCGATGATAGTGAAATGCACGGTTAGTGCTGTATATACGTGGGAAAATGGACAGGAGGGGTGAACAGGAGGGCACGCATATGATACGATGATTGCTTCAGGCCTTGTATTAACGTAAGACTATTAGGCAGGTGTCTCCTAAAATGTGCCACACAGCACAGTTCTAAGCCTTGACCGCTAGCCTCGAAGCCCGTCCCCCTTAATGTCAAACAATGTCAACCAACACACTGAGAAAGTGAAAAGGTGCAGTTTGGTGGCTTGAAAATGAAACCCCAGAAATGTGAGAAGACTCCACCGAGAAAAAGAAAGCTGCAATTCTGCTCCCTGCATTGCCCAGGAAGCACAATGGCCTCTCAGAGATCTCTGTCCCCAGAGATGTGGGTTTCAATTTGCACCACGCTTCCAGAAACAATTCAGTAAAATATCACAGAGCTTTCAAATCCTCTGGGGCTGCACCAGGCCGCGACTTAACTCCCGTTGGAAAGGGGAAAAGAGAAAGTGATAATTAAAAGAGAATGTGGGAAAGCAACGGACATCTATTCCAAAAGTTGCCCGATGTTAGGAAAAAAAAAAGGCGCATTAATAGCTGAAAAGTATATGAAATAATACCAGTGGTAATAATGTCCTTCAGAAAGTACACTTAAAGGACAGCTCTCATCCATAATTAAATTAAATAGAATGATTTACCTCTAATGCCAATTGCCAGCGTTAATTAGCACAGTTCTTAAAAATCTGTTCCTTGAAGAAGCCCTTTAGATGATGCAACATGCCAGTGTGATTCAAAGCCATTACTTTTTTATGCCGCATATTTTTAAAGCATCCACCCTCTGTTCAGTGCTGGCATTGCCAGAAAGAGTTGAAGTACCAGCTCATATAGGTGCAATCTGTCTGTGGCAGTTAAGTAAAGGTTGTTAAGAGATAAGGAGCAGCCATTTAAAATAATAATAATAGTAACAACAATAGTAATAATAACCATGGTGATGATGAGAAGTGTATTTAACTCCAGAAAAAGTTTAAATAGTGTAATCTGCTGGAGGAACAGTAAAGAAATTGAAAACTTGGGGTGGCAAAGACTTTTAGGTAACAAACTACCTTGCCCAATTTAGACTTTAAGAAGGTCTTCTCAGGCTTGAACCATTTGCTCATGCACATAACCCTTGGCTTCAGTAGAAAGTGTATGTACTGTTTGGGCATGCTTCATGCAAGTATCTTTAGACGCTGTATTTGTGTCCAGATCAGGAGTACATGGTTAAGATTGGTAAATTTGGTGCTTCGGGGATGAGTCAGATTTACTGCACCTGTGTTAGTATGCGTGCAGGCAAATATTTCTCCCACGCTTCTTGGATGTGGCAAGCTAACTCTGCTACAGCCTACATGGGAAGTGAGTTGCCTCCAAGGAGTGTTGCACTGGCTGTGTGCACAGAAACTGTACGTTTGATCTCCACGGCGGGGATGAGCTTTTAGCTGTCCAGCAGCCTGGCCAGAACTACCCTGCAATACCCTGCGGTGGATTGCCAGATACCTGGAAAGCCTCAGCAAATACGAAACATGTCGTTATATACTTCCAGGTTTGAAATTTGTCTCAGTGGAACAAGAGGACTTGCCTATTGACATGTGCGTGTTTGCTGCCTATATTTGTGTTTTTAAGCTCTTCATTTTTGCACAGTTATTATTTAAAATTAAAAACAGGACTATTGCATAACAGCCAATTAGTGTTAGGCTACAAGTGTTCATATACAAGTAAGGTATGAGTCCAGAAGTACTTGCAAAGGTAGATAATAGTAGGTTGGTCTGCTGAAATCTTATACTTCCCTAAAGATAGGCACAGGTGCAAAGAAAGGCAAGAAAGATAATCAGGGAAGAGAGAACCTATTTTATGAGAAAAGAATAAAATATTTTATTTTCTTAACAAGATGAAGGATGATACATACTGCATATGTGTGTGTGTGTATGTATATGAATATATATATATATGTATAAACTTTCCCCTTCTTACTCTTTATAATTATTTAAGATAAAGAAAAATCCTAACAAAAATAAGCTGGCCATATATATAGTGGGGCTGGAAATTTGTCTAATATTTCTCAGTCCAAAAGCAAGGTGATTTAATAACTCTCAGATAAAAAGAGTAAGAAAGGGATCAAAAAATAGCAAGGGAACTAAGACCTACAAGGGTGAGCATGTTGCAAGATGCTAGGCAGTTTTAAGATGGAGCTTGACCATGACAGGACCCAGGAGCTCCATCCATTTCTTCAGTCTGCCAAGATATGGCTAAACCCTGTTATGTCCCCTAGGAATTCCCATTTCTGGCTTGACCTGCTCCGGGTCTAGGGTAAGCTAATCCAGGGGGAAGATCTAGTTTGACCTATAATTCCAGAGAGCACCATATAGAGAAAGGGGACCTGCAGAACCTGAGTGGACTTAGCTCCTGCTATCATAATGTGGTCTTTTGTCCTTCTTTAGAAGGCTGTCGGCTGATCTTACTGGTCTTCCTGCTAGTCCTGTCTTTTCCTTCCAAACAAAAAAAAATAGGGAGCGTGGGTGTGCTTTGTGTTCTGCTGCTTGTGAAGCCTCCCAGTCACTGCAAAATTTGTTTATGAAACATAGGAGACAGTGGAGGTCCTGAGATAGCTGGGGATGTGGCCTGCTGACCCTTGTACTTTCCTGTCCTAGGAGGCTACATATATCAAGTTTCCTTATTTCAGCCTTCCTATTTTCTCTACAAAGGTAATAAATATCTCTAGCTTGACACTCCGCTTTGTTCTACTTCACTATGCAGTCCCTAACCGCCTGGGCTCAGGTCCAGATGGCTGATATCTGTTGTTGCCTGTTACTTGTCCACTCTGTTTCCCACGTGTCTGCAAGTCCTCAGCTGAGGAACCATGCCACCGACTGTTTTTCTCTTTCTGCTTTAGAATCTTTCCAAGTCACAGTGACTCCACAGCTCTTCATAAGCTCTCCTAGTCCATTCAGGAAATATTCCTCTTTGGTGGCAGTGCCTTATTATTACCGCATTTTCCAAATGCTTCCCTTTTGCTCCCTTTTGCCTCTGTTGTCTCTCTCTTGTTTTTAGTATGACGCAAAGAACCTCACACTTTCAGGACTTGCTTCTCGGCTAAACTTCAGTTTCTGCACCTCTATAGCAGTACATAGAGCCTGGAAGCTCTGCAGATTTCACCAGCTGAGATTTCTCCTGGCATTATAACATCCCCATCTGGCACACAGTCAATGAACCCTCCTAATACACCATCAATCCTGTCTGGCCCTGGAGAAAGGCGAGAGCCGAGACTTGGCCAGAATACTACTGTGTTTGGCTTATTCCCAACTGGAGTTGTTTAAAGCAGTCCCCAGGCTGCTCTAATGTATGCCAAAGGCAGCTTGAAAATCAGTGAGTTGACTCTCCTGAGCCACCCCATTTCCTGCATCTTCTGTATCCAGTGGTCTCCAGCACATCAGGCCGCATGGGCCGTAATGTCTCTGATCCAATGCCAAAGGCAAACTTTAATATCATCAAGCTTCCCAGTACACCTATAACTCTGTCAGGTTCCTAAATGTGACTGCATACAGGAGTAAACTGAATTCTACAGAAACTGTGAAAGAAGATGAATTCTAGCTTTGAATTTCAACTTTCAGATATGCAAAACACTGCCTTTGTACCAAAATAGGTCTATATGTTTTAGGATGCTACGAAATAAAATTACACACTGAACTTGACAAACCACTGGTGCATGCACGTATAAAAGCTGCATATATCTCTTTATTCAGGTACATTAATTGACACTGAGTTATTTCTATCACCCAGTTGTAAAAGGTGGCTGTATGCATTTGCAGAAATATTGGCTATTATCTTTTGTAAGTCCTCTGGCTATTTTTTAGAAAGACGAGTTACTGTGAAATCAGTGGACAAATTCAGCATCGAGAGTTTGAACTCCTGTTACCTTGCTCCTGTTACCTTGGCTTTGCAGGGATATTTAAAAAGGTGCAAAATAAGTGTAAAAAGCTGTTGTTACTGTTTGTGAGCATTTTACACTCCCTGTGTGCTCTCCACATGAGTGTAAGTGATGACATAAGGCAACAAGGTGTCTTGGCTGAAACTTAGCGACAGAATATATTCAGAAGTCATTCATTCCCCTCCACTAAACTCATCTGATTTATTCCTCAGATCTGCTGAAATCAATATGAAAAGGTTAACTTTTAAATGGAGAATGTTCTTTTTTCAGACACTGAGCCATCACCATGACAGTGTCCATTTTCCGTGCTTAGCTGAATCTGCACATGCTTGCTTGGCAGCTTCACCAACTTAGCTTGGGCAGGGAACGTGCAGTTTGCATTGCTGGGAATGTTTATTCTGAACATCATAGCAGGGTTTCTTTCTTTCTTTCTTTCTTTCTTTCTTTCTTTCTTTCTTTCTTTTTCTTTTTTTTTCTTTTTTCTTTTTTTTTTGCCAAAGAACAAAGGAGGACTTGTTGTTCCTGAAATTCAACCTGCCACTCTCTGAACTCATGGATTAATTTTATTTTATCAGTGGATTTTGGGCAGCTGCACATGGTAATTGTGTAGCTTTTGTGGTTTTCTTTTTTTAATAAAACGACAACTGTGTCTGTCTTGGTACTTCATCCGATTCTAGCCTTGTCCTACGAATACTTCCGTTTAAGAGCACTGTTATGTGCTAGGTAATAGGGCTAGAGAAGTTAAGAGAGCTAATCCTGTGACTTGTTGCCTACAGTGTACAGACCCTGAGACTGTAAACTCTTCAAGGCATGGACCCTGTCTTCTCCTATTTGTTTTTCAAATGCTATATACACCTATAATGTTAGGAATAAATAATGGCTTTTTGAAAATATCATTCAATGTTCAACAAGATGCTAAATTCAGACATCCAGAATATCATCCAAATATGCTTCTTCTAGCCTAATCTCCATTAAAATGGAAGTTCCCTTGAACAAGCTACTTGAATTATTTATTGAAACAGTGATAGCCTTTTTTAAAACTAGTTTTAAAAGCTATTTAGCAGATTCTTTTTTATTACATATCTATCCCATTATTAGAGTTAAGTCATTTTCCTTCACGACTTCCTTTGCTTTCCTCATTTCATTCCTCCACCCACAAGAAACGCTTCTGAGTTCTGACCACAGTTTACTCTTGAATCCTTGGATAAACTGTCTGCACCGCACACACCTTGTACAGACATATACACTGAATGGTCTGTCATAATAGCACTCTCCAGAAATGCAAATAAATGAGCAAAGAAAAATTTAATGGAGATTAATCAAACATACAGACATTTTCCTCTTAGAGATCTAAACCCTAACTCAGCATTGGAACATCCCTGTATATTTACATACCACAATCCGCACAAAAAGATTCCAAATAATTTTACACCAAACAGCCGCCTGAAATGCAAGAGTGTCAGGACTAGCAGGTGACTATGATACTTTACAGCAAATGACAAAATAAAATATAGAAAAGAAATATTGACAAATATCTCCAGCCCTTTGTTTGCAGTGAACGAGCTGCGCAGAAAATGCTTTAAGTCAGAACATAACTGGTCTACGGAGACTTGACGAGACCCCCCCAAGGATTTGTGCCTGTGGTCCTGAAAAGCTTCACACTGGCAGTAGAGGACTTGTCAGCTGCCGTCTACTTTCCATGACAGCTAGAAGCTTAACTTAGATGGCAAAAGATACACAGAAACCTGGAGATTAGTCAGACAGGAGACTTCAAGTAGCTGTACATCAGCATAGGTGTTACTCTCCTTTCGTTATCTGTGCCATCCTGAGGTTCCTTATGTTGTTATTTTGTTAGAGGTGTCAGGATAAGCTGGCCTGTATGCAAACCTTAACGGACACAACCAAAATGAAGGAAGGATCCGCTAGTGAGCACCAGGAATAATTACAAAATCATACATAAGTACATTCCTTTCAGTACAAAGCAATTTCTGGTCTGGGTCACACCAGTGACTCATTAGATCAGGAATTCTGTCTCCAGCAATAGCAGATACACACTGATTTTGAAGAAAGAAGCCGCTGATGCTATAACTCCCATCTATTCTAATAGATAATGTTTTTGGTTATACCTTAAAGCATAAGGTTTGTACCCAAAAAGAAGGGAGATGGGCGCACAAGCAGGTCTTGTCCCGGGATGCATGCAGAACGCAGTTTAAGCATGCGCCCGGACAGGGAGCTGAGCTTTACACCCATTTCCGCAGCTCTTTTTCTGATAACGTTTCACATGCTAGGTGTGCTCCAGCTGTCCTTACACCACATGAAATTTGCTTATAACATGCTTTGAAATCACAGGTCAGGTGAGGTGGGTGAAAGCTTCCACGCAGCACTTGAAATAATAAGAAATTGCCTCTTGCAAATAATTAAACACGGTTATGCAGTGTGGCTGTGCTTCTTTTCAAAGAAAAACACCACAAAGAAATGTCAGTTCGTAGGTGTCGGAGTCACACAGTCTACACCTGGCATATCCATTATGCTTATTTGAGCAGTAATGATAAGCTGCATTTAAGAAATCCTTCCAAAAAACCACTTCTACTTGAAGGAAACAATGGAAAAAGATAGCAACAAAAAGATGAAACCATTTCTATTGTGGCAGCCTTGAAGCTGGAAGACTTGAGAACAGAAGCCAACAAACAGGGAAAACAATGCACACAAAGAGAGAGATCGCCTTGCGAAGCTGCCGTTGTGCACAGCGTGGCTCATGCGGTCGACCGCAGGCAGCACAGGTAGCAATACCCTGAGTGCCACGAGTTATGGCATACCACGCTGAGAAACACAGATGCAGATGTTGCGGGGAGAATTGTAAGGGAGAAAAACAGGAAGAATGATTCAGCAGAAAACCCAAATGCATAAGCCCTTGTTCAGCAGGGTCTTTTCTTTGAAAAAGGTAGTAACAAGTATAGAAGGAAGCTGGACAAGATAAAGGTTGGACTCACTGCTTTGGCTCTGTTTTATCACGGACAAGCTGCGTGCCAGTAAGTCGGTAACTGAAAACTTGGACAAACATATGGTTCCTGTTATGACAAGCAAAGCAGATCCATTTCGAAAGCCTTGCAAAGATGGGCTATGAGGAGTTAATCCTTGGGTGAATGCAGGCTAAACTGGGGTTGCTTTCAAATGTCACATTCTGGGGTCTGTGTGTGGCTCTTAAGATGATTGCTTACGTCCTCTCAGAAGAGGATCCCGCGGCCTCCTTTCTGAGCTCTCCCCCTGCAGACATTGGCTCTCACCCTGACTGTAAAATTTGATGTGTAGCCACGTTCCCACGCAAGCTTCAGGATTTGGGTCTCTGAGAACCTCGTCGCAAGTCTTTTCCTATAACCTCCATGACTAAAACATCTGTTGCTGGCCAGTGATACAGAAATTGTGGCTGCAAGGAGGTTCTTGATCCTTTGTATTTTGGGCAGAAACAAAGGTAAAACAGACCCTAAAAGTAAGCCCTATCAGAACATAGTGACAGACTTTTTGGATAGCTGCAATGTAGTTTAAGGAGTGTAGCAGTGTAAGGACCATCAAATGCCTCACAGCCAGGACTTGCTCACTATCACTAACTTGGATGTCATGAAGCAAAAACAGTGCCTTTTAGACCAGAAGTGTTGGTTCTGCCTGCTGTCTCCCAACCAGCCACCTGCCAGCACATGACCCATGCAGATGTGGATAATTATAAGATCAGGAACACATGCTTTAGATCAGATGCATCACAGATAACACACAAGAGTAACAGCAACTTGCTCCTTAGATAAGATTCTTTCACATCAAAATAATAGTAGCCTACATTTCATGTGATACTCACTGCAATTTTATAAGTTATTGTATTGTCCTGCACTGCACTTTTCTTATGACTAAGTCTTAAATTCTTGCCCGAGTTTCTATGGTTTGGTTCTTCACGTCGTCTATAGATCTTCTGCCAGCTTTCTTTTTCATTTTATGTGATGTTAATTTAATGAGGTTTCTCATTTTTTGGCCACTAACTGCAAGCCAGGGACATCAAAAATCACCTTTTTTCTTTGCAATATAACAGAACCTTGAACAGATAATGATGAGACAGCTTCACATAACAGGACAGTAAGTAGGAAAGAAATAAAAATTCCCTTATTTGTTCAGTGTCTTCTGGGCCACCTTGTCCAAACAGAATTTCTGGCCTAAGCTCACAAGAAAAGAAAAGGGAGCTAAGAAAGCTCTCAAGGGTTTTCCAGAGTGGACAGAATCCAGACAGTTTTCTTAATGCTGTGGGAATCACATATTTTAGTAAAGGGTTGGTCAAGCCTTCCAGGTGAATTGTCCCTGCCTGTTCCTGTTTGTGTTCCTGGATACATAAAACACTTAGCGACCTCCGTTGCCCAGGAAGTTCTATAGATGCTTCTGTCAACCGCAGTATTGTATACAGGTATAGTACCAACAAGCTCTTTCTCAAGCCAGATATTAAGTATATGCTACGGGCCTTGAGGTGCTGAAATACACTCTCAAACACCGTCCTGCAGATGCTCAACTGATGGTTGAGAAGCTCCTTGCTGTGGTCAGCATGTGAGGCTAGAGCTTTAGGAGCAAGCAATGGGCAGGGGTGAGGAGCATCCTCAGTGCAAGGTACACCTCCTCCATCTCCCGTCACAGTGAGTGCACTTTTCTTCACAAAGAGAGGCAAGGTCAGGCTGCAGAAAGTCCTTACATCTCAATTCTTCCTGGACTAGCCTTTGCTGGTGTGTGTAAATGGGCACAGTGTCTTCTGCAGCGCAGGTGAAGAAACCCATGCTAGTGTCTTTTTCATGGCAGTACACATCCATGCAGAGCAGCAGAGCTAAAGATTTTCCTGTGCCAAATTGCCATGGAACAGCGCATTAGCAGTCCGGGGCGGCGAACAGCTTCCAGGTAGTTATTGTCACTTGTTTCTCCGCGCTCAATGAGATTCTCATTCCGACGGTCTGTCTGCAGCCTCAGATCTGGAGCGGTTTTCCAGGAACGTGGCATTTTTCATCCCGAATTTCTCTTATCGCTGCTGCTCATTCGGCAGCATAATCCTCCCCTGTTTTGTCTCGTGCTCAGAACCAGCAACCGACAATCTGCAGCTGGTCTCAGGGTAAGCCTTTCTCAAGCATTATCAGGATATTTCTTCTGGCAGCTTGCCGGCGTGGGGAAGGGAGGCCACAGAGCTCGGTAAATGCTGCGTAACAAAGCGTCTCGGGTCTGGACTTGGCTGCAGCGCTCCTTGCAGCCGCTCCTTGACGGGGGGGAAAGTCAGGAAGGCTCCACGTGGCCGTAGGAAATCAGATAGATCCAAAACTACCTTGTGTTGACAGGTGGGGACATTTATGGGGGAGCAACTGGCTGAAAAGGGGATAAAGTCCAAGAAAGACACGATGCACCGAGCACTGGGAATCTGGCGAGTGACCTGTATGAAGCGAAGCTGGAGTCTTCTGGGATTTAAGGAAGGGACCTGTAGTGTGTGCCATAGGCATCCAGCCTTGCTCTTAGGAAGTGACTCAAAAGGTAGTGATATAACAACCCTTTTTTTCCCTTCTTTCTTTCTTTTCTCTCTCCTCCAGACCCTCGCCTGACAAAGTGACTTATAAGAAATACCAGTGCACGGTTCACACTGATGACAACCGAGCAGTGTCCGCTGCTTCATCCGCGGCTGTCACATTGCAATTTGGTAACATCCGGATATTTTTGCCTGTTTTTACTCTATGATGTTTTATCGTTATCAATAAAATAGGGTATCCGTATTCCACAGGGGTTAATACACATGAGGCTTAATAAAAGGAACAGCAGTATCTCTGGAGTAACAGGCTGCATCTAATCGCATCTCTAAAAGGAGAAGCTAAAGTTAGCATAAGTCAAAAAAAAACACACAGATTCTCCTCAGTTCAGGCCCTTTCTGAGGCATGTGCTGCAAAGACTTACCATCACATGCTGTCAGTTCAGACTTTTCCTTGCACAAGGGGATGAGAAGACGGAGCTGGGAATAACTGCCAATTTGCTAGAAAGCAGATGGTGCCCTTGCACACTGTTGCAGGTAGCCTTAATCCTTAGCAGCACATCCTCGCCCTCAAGGAGAGGGCAAGACGCACGCGCAGCGGTGCTGTCCCCGTCTCCCCCCGCAGCTGCTGGCCACAGAATCGTCCTGGGGCCAACAAGAACAAGAGTGGAAATGCTAGGTATTTTGGAAATCAGCCACAGCACAGAGACCTTTTCTCGCGGAAGAGCGTCACGAGCTGAGGCTCTCAGTTTTAAATCTTATCCGAAAGACAAAGGAAGCGCTTCCCAGAACAGAGTGCTACAGGCAGGACATTCAGGCACAGAGGGAAAACCTTACGGAGCTGGGATCTAATTCTGAGTTTTCAGTACCTCCTGTGTTTCAGTCTCTTACCACTTCTATCCCCCTCCTAACTGGCTTTCACAACCTTTTGTACTGATTTTTTGTCCTCTTCCGTTCTACCCATCTTCTCTCCCATCCAGCTAGCGGCTTCCAAACAGGCGCAAATATACCTCTGCAAAAACTTTCTGGTGAACCCTTCCCCTCTTAGCACCGAAAAAAAAACATTGCATCACACAAGAAAACACTAAAGGTGACTTTTTTTTTTCCTCCTTGTGCTGCATAAACACAAAGAGAAACTAATAGAAGAAAAAGACATTTAGTGTTTTTTGGGTTTTTTTTTCTGTAAACACCAATAACAGGACTAGAAACAACATCACCCAAATCTAGGATTATCCACTAGGTTACATGGAGCATTTTGGGAGGTAGAAACAAACATTTCCTTGTAAATTAGCCAGCAGTTGGTTCACACACAGCCTCATGAATTTAATGGAAACGTATTATGGACGTTGCCAAAAGAGGTTAATTAAGTATTTTATTCAATGATTATAGAGTTCAAACAAAACACATACCAAGCTTTAAATGTACACAGAACTTCATGGAAATCGGACTTAATTTACTCTAGGTTTTGCCTCTTTGCCAGACAAAAAAGAAAAAGCTGAAATGTTCTAGTCAGATGCAGCCTGTTTATAGGCAATAAAGATAATTACGTGGTGAGAATGTAGTCATCCATATTACAGTGAGAGGAAAACAGAAACACAGAACGTTTAATAAAGAAAACCCTTTACGGTTTCAACTCACAGCCTCCCAAACCTAAGGCAGACAATTTATCTCCCAGGATAGCCATTCTGCTTAAACTCAATAGGGATTTGAAACTAAGTATTGCAAGTGTTAAGTTAGCTAAAAATAGATAAAGGTTTTTGGTTTTTTTCCCTTCCATGTAAAAAGGCATATAAGATTCAAGAACATACTAAGAACCACAGGAAGGAGTCACATTTGAAGAGACTTGATGACTCAGATAATTTCCCGGTTTGTATCAGCAGCTCTATGACCATTTCAGCTATAATCAATTATTTTAATCCTTCAGTATCGATTATAAATGCTGTTCACAAAATAAAGGGGTAATGTTTCTGCATTTTTTCATATTGAGGTTAAATGTTCAAATAATTATCCATGTGATGCTATGGTCAATTATATACACGAGGGGAAAAAAAAAAGTCTTAGCACTTCTTCTTGTCAAGAGTAAAACTCATTAAGCCAGAAGGTTTGGTACAGTTCCTTTTCTCTAAATCGGCTTGATCTGCTACGGTGACACTATTCTGTTATGTCAAGTCTGTACGGGATAATTAGCTGTGTACATTTTTAATAAGGTAGGATACACTTCTCTAAATCAAGCTTTGAGGCCCTAGAAGATGCAGAAAGTCATTTGTTTTTTAACGATCTTGAGGCTAAGAAATGCGGTGAGTTCTGGGACTTGAGGGTTGTTTGCACAGTATTATTGCTGTGTTGTATACATTATGGCTTCTATAACAGTGTCTATATACACGAGAGCATAAAAGAAGAAAACCCTGCCAACTATTACACACATACGCTGAAAGCACTCCGTTTGAAATCACCTTGTTAACTCACAAAATGAAAACAAATTAAACCTATTGTGGAAACTTCTAAGGAGATTTGCTTATTTCTGGATTCTTCCACTAATAAGCCGAAGAGCAAAAATCCTCATGAAAAAGAGCCTCCCCTGAAAGCTTTCCAGGTAGGTCTTTCTGATTTTAGAGTTTACGAGAGCTACAAAAGCTATTTTATTTGTTGCATGCTTTCTGGCCCCAAATACTCAAGGCTGGCTTGTACATAATGGTGCTGGTGGACTCAGTTTATGCCAGCCGAGGAAAACAATCAGGACCATTTTTACTCAGGAAAATCCCGAAGAAGGAGTAGTCTAAAGTGATATTTTTCATGCATGTAAACTCAATAGCTGCATTTTTTATCTATTGTTCATCTAAGGATTTCAAGACCGCTTTACAAGCCCTTCTTATTTAAGCCTTGTGGTGCCCTTGGGTGAGGAGGCAGGTACCATCGGACAAGTCTCATGTAGGAGGAAGCTGGAGGAGAAGAAAGATAAATCGGGCTGTCCATGGTACAGGCAAGATAGCAGTCAGATCTTGTGACCACCTATTCTGTAGATCAAAGGCATAACTATATTTCCTAAACATGCCATTTAGGGAGAGTCTTTTTACTAACATAGCAAAGCTAAAGAAACCACTGGAGCTCCCAGGCCACTTCTTGCAAAGCCTGTGTTTTAATTAACATTTAGCTAAGGGAACTCACACAAGTATTTTTATGGGCATATCTAAAATCCTCCTGCCTGATGACTGACGATATCGCATCCCTCTTCAGCAGATGGATTAAATGGAAGGTATACTGGGATTCAAACGACGATCTTGGCTTCAGAGTGTTAACTATTTCATAGCTAATACAAAGATTTTATCGCTTCACTTTCCCACTGTGTCTGCTATAGCACTGTCTTTATTATGGAAAATAATAAATAGATATACAATTTTGGGAGGACAAGGTTCTGAATGTTAAAGGTGAGAAGAGGTGAAAACAAAAGCATTGTGGAGTCTCCTGTTGAATCCATCTCCTGCAGCTCACATTTCTGAATATATGATGGATAGTGCTGTGGGGATTGGCTTATATACAAAAATTCAATACCAACTCTCCTGAGATTATAACGCTATTAAGGGATTAGAGGCTAAAAGCTACCTACACAAGTGACAGGCAATGTTTTTGTGTGCAGATTCAGTCTGGTCAGAAGATTTCCAAATTTATTTAGCCCTTTCTGTTAAAACCTAACTTCATATAACCTAAAAAGCTTTAAAAAAGGCAGGAAAAAATTGCATTCTATTTTTCAACACTAAAACAATACGTTTTGATTACCCAGTTCCGAAAGATGTTCCTTGCCAAAACTTAGTTCAATTCTTTAAAAAGTGTTTTAAAAAAGGGTTAAATGAGCTTGAAATGAAAGGTGATGTGACAGGTCACAGAAAAAGGATTTTTTCCGCCTGAAACAATTTCCCTCAAGTTTCTGGAGCCACCAGTAAACCAAAACTGCATTTTTTTATACCCATATCTACTCTACAAAACACACAGCCTGTAAATATCAAGAGCTGATTCTGGCAAGTTACAGAAGCCTTGTAACGGTCCATTGACTTCAGTAGGATTTGGCAGCATTTAGTATCCCACTGGATACTGCAAGAGTGAGAGAAAGTGTTTGGGGAAGAGGTCAAATATAGAGAAGGAACTTTTTTTAAAAAAAAACAAAAACAAAAACTGACCTAACAGAAAACTTCATATTCTGAGAAATCTTTCAGACTGTGACCTTTCACCAAGGCATTTAAAACTAAAATGCACAAAGGACTGGGAAATGTAGTATTGGGATCAGCCTTGCAGTGGAAGGTCATGAGGATGAAATAAAAGACTTTCCTAGCTTTGGTTTCTACAGCACTGAATACCATGTACAAAGTGAACACAGCAAACACAACATTCACTTTCATCATATTTCTGTGCTTGTGCCTATCACCATAAAAATTGAGCCCTGTCCAGGAATACAGCAGTAATGAGATTTGCATCTTAATTTTGGCATGGCATTAAATAAAAAGGCTGGGATTCATCTCTTCTTGACATCTACATAATAGACATCTGTTTCTGAGCTAGTGACCCTAAAGACAGCCTTTATGCTCTACGAGAAGCAATCAGCACCTTTGTGAGACAATTCCTCCAGTCAAATATAGAAGAGTATAGAAGTCCTGTGGATTCCACTCTTCATTCAAACTGTATTGATGTAATTTACTCAGATGAAGTCCACATGAAGTACCACTTCATCTATGTCAATCTCAGGAATGTCTTGCCAGGTCAAGAAACCTCTATAATGGCCACTAAAGCATTCCAGATCCATTTAATCAACGATGCTGTATCATCTACTGATAAAATATAATTACCTTCCTGTGGATGAAATAAACTATACCGGCAGAAGGATATTTTTGCCGGCAAAACTTGTGTCTACCGTTGGAGTTTCTGCCACCACTGTTAAGTCAGTCAGGAATTGAACACCTGTATATCCTTGTCAGACACAGCCATGCTGATAGAAATCCACAGCGCAGAACTGACTTGCAAGGTAGACAGAAATGCGTCAGACTCACGGTCGCTCCAGGCAGAAACCCCTGCTACATTGGATAATCTCCATTGCCGTCTAGCTTGGCCTGCTGACCCCAGGCACTTAGGACCCTGGAGGAGAATTGCCCTGGTTTCTTTGCCCTAGAACCAGTTCTGTAACGTGGTGTTAACAAATACAGGCTGTTCTTCTACAAAGTTGGTCAGTAGCCCCTTTAAATCTGCTCAGCTATAAACTTCTTGTACCTGTGCCAAACCCTGCTGTTTAAGGAGATATAAAGAAGCACAATTGAAATAATGTAATTAAATTAAAAAGGGGAAAGAATTAGGCTGAATACACAAGAAAACTTTCACATGGCGAGAAGCTGACTTCAGAGGGGGGGCCCATATGGGTGTAGAGTCTGAGGCCCTGGAGAACTGGGTCCTTAGACGGGGGAAAACAGAAGAGGGCAAAATAAAGTCAAGTCTAATTAGCTTACAGAGTCACATGGGAAGCAGCCATATGGGTCTGCGCGGCTACAGCTTTTTGAAGCAAATTAATTGCTTTGACCTGGTACTGATTACAGCTTATAGGGAAGAAGGTGGGACAAGTCTGGCTTGTGGGGAAGTGACTTAAAGGAGGAAACTGCTGACCGTCGGAAAACAGAGTGACCACCGGGGTACCAGGGGCAGAGAGCAACTTGAAAGGAGAGGTACCTTTAAATCCTTACTAAAAACACCTTTAATGACTCAGTAATTAGGCTGGATGACCACATGTCATGCTCCAGTGTCTTACCTCAATTATCTAACCTACCTGTGGCCGTAGCATCCTGTTTCGGCATGATGTTATAACTGCTGCATAGCCAGTGACATATCTATACACACCTAGACCTCCTCAAACCTTTACAAATATGCTCGCTAAAGTAAACCCTGATACACCTTGGAATCGCTCTGCTTGCTTAAAATAAGCACGCACTGCCTCAGTAACAGAGCCCGCGTCTCAGTCCTGCACAGCGAGGTTTGGCTAATTGGGCTAATATACGACTCCCGTCTCTGTACAAGATCAGCTTGACCAAGCTAGCGTCTCCGGGATGCTCTCGCAAATGCGACGCATATCTCATTTTGCCCAGCGGCAAAATAAATAGGCTGCTCTCAAGCGAAGTGAGGTTTAGAACAAAGCAACCCGGTTGTTTCGGCGAGGCGGGGGGAACCCCGGCAAGCTGGGAGCACCGCCCATGCTCCGCTGCGCGACAAAGCGTGTTAGCTTCCCAACGCGAAACCAAATGCTCCCCGGAGGTAGCTGGCTCGGTCACCCGGGGAAGCGTAAACATCATTTTATCCCTGTCTTTATTTTTCTCTTGTTCTTTAAGCAAAATGGCAATGCCCATCGATGCTGTAACGTTGCCCCAAGTTCTTCCTCCCACCTTCACTTAGCAGTGTGAGATCTATTTAAGTTGAAAAAAAAAAAAAAGAAAAAGAAAACAACAGAAACAACTTCTTCACCAAATTAGATATTTACTTTCTCAGTTTCTGATATCATCATATCTGACAAAATCAGAAGTGGATCTTATATTGATTTGAACGAGAAGTATTCTTAAAAAAGCAGTAGATCCAAAACACTGGCAAATTCACAACTTTATCAGATTATTTGAAGCGAGCTTAGCAATTTCCTTTAGAAACTATAGGGAATGCAACGATTTCTATCAGCAGCTGATTGAGGTGAAAAAGCAGTTATCCTTCCATGGATATTTTTAACAGTTTTTTTGTTTTTTTTTTTTCCCTCCACTGAATGAACCCACTATAGATATACATCATCTTTTGCGAAAGCACACCTAAGGTGGGAGGTGTCTACAATTAAAGAGTTTAAGTTAACAGTTATATGTGTTTTCATGCATATTTAAGGTTTGACTCAAATTCTGAGGACAGCCCAACTCTGACTTGTTCTCTGGGTTATAATACTACAATTTCTTAAAGGGATCGGTTGTATCCCCCAAGTGGTAACACATAACCTTTCTGGTCACATGAGAAGGCTTCAGAACAACTTCTGCAATTCGTCCCCAATTTCGGCTTGCTCTGGGGTCATAGCCTGTGACCATCCAGCTCAGGAGAGACTTCTAAATCAGGCCGTGGGCCTCAGCTAATGCAGAGTTTAATAAAAATAGGTGATTCTTTAAAGATGCTGCTAAAAACAGAGTGCTTCTCAGTTTACCATTTCTAGGAACTCATTTACTCGGAAAGATGTACAAATTAAAAAAAAAAAAAATCCTCCACACTTAAGTTAAGTTAAATCTTAAGTAAGATTAAGTTAACCTTCCTTTTCATCCACACCTTTTTTTCTTTCTTTCTTTCTTTCTTTCTTTCTTTCTTTCTTTCTTTCTTTCTTTCTTTCTCTTTTCCACAATAACCTCCTTTGGACAGCAGTGGTCTTTTCCATTTCTAAACTTTCTAGCAAAGTGAAGTCCCAAATTTAATGGGGTCCCTAGATACTGCAGCAATAAAATTGATGTGTAATTAATAAAAGACAGGGCCACAGAGGTGAGGAGCAACTTACTGCAGTGCCAGGGATTTCAGATTCATTCCACAGGGAAAACAGAGCAGGCTCACAGGACATGGATCCATGATTCCTGTAGCTGTGTTCATTAGTTCATGTTTCCAAATTCTTTAAATCATATTTACTTCTATGTTATAAGCAGTATTATAAAATCAGGACACTCAATGCTTAACAGATCTTTTTTTTTTTTTTTAATTAATATACTTTTTTTTGCCAGAAATGTTCTATTAAGAACTTAACTTGTATACAAAAAAAGCTCAGCAGAAAATATAAATGTATCTGCTTTCGGTAAAGTTCTTTTTGACACTTTCAAAGAAAATATTTAACTTCTATCTGGAGTCAGGCAAAATGGATGACCAGGTAGCTGTTCCTGAGTTACAAGCAAGGCTGCAGACTTGACATGTCCCAGGGCACTTGTATCTTCAAACCTACTACAAATTTGGTGTGACTATTGTGCAAAAGGTGTATAAACACAGAATTATTTTTCTGCTGCAAATCTACCTGCTCCTTGTCCTGTTCAGACTACACTGCACTGTGACATTTTCGAGCTAATTCCCACAGTGTATAGTTCTATCTTGTGCTCTGAAAAAAAAATCCTACCTTTTTATTTATTTTCCTTGCTGCTCACTTTTTCAGGAAGCAATAGATTTCCAGGGTCTGGATTCCAATTCTACCATTGCTACGACTGCTCCTATTTCATCCCCACCTGCTCTGGCAGATCAGTCTGAACCATTTCCACAAACCTGTTCAGATGTATTGGAGGAAATATCAGAAAGTGTTGCAAACCTCAGAGTGACAACATAAAGAATATTAACAACAACATAAAGAATAAAGACCATGCAATTATTTCAGAGAAGAGTGACCAGCACCTAGATCAAGAAAACATTTCTCTGTCTGTGGAGCTGCACTTCTGGGCTCAGCTGGATCCAGCCATCCAGTGGGACGAGACCTGAAGTGATCAAGCCCAGTGCTGGTGAGCTGAAGGGTAGTGCAGGATGGAAACATCCTAGCAAGCTGTCTGGCGCACTCTGAGAGAGGTGGATGTTGTCATTATTTGGCTACTTGCCCCTGCTCTTACCAGCTATTTTAGTGTTGATCAAATAGCTGTAGCCACCATCACTACCACAATAAGGTGGGAACCACCAGCAAGTCAAGGCTGACTTCTTCAGCTTGTACAGCTACGTTTCTACAGCTGTCACACCCAAATTGTAAAGAGGCTATTAATGCAACTCCATGAGTTTCTCTCTCCCTCAGGGTATATGCTAGCGGAGGACGTTGGTTTGTAGTCTGTGCAGGTAGACCATCCTTGTTACTGACCTAGTTAGACTAATGTACATCCATGCTGTCATTCTGCCATTTTTAAACTGAAATAACATGTGTAAACTAGGAAGACTTTTCAATGTTGTATATATAACATGAGTGCAGAGGGCAAAAATAATTGCAAAATGAAAAGTAACCTCACTGAGCACTTGAAACATGACAGTAAAAGAAAGGCCTCTTCTCACAAATTGCTAAGAGTTAGAACTAGCTATTTGTCCAAGCTAAGCACTACAAAAACCATGAAGCTTGATTAAACATAGCATAAATGGAGAGGGGAGAAAGGCTGAGTGAGACGCACCACCCCAGACTGAATATATCAGTCTTCTCCCCAGGGAAGAAAGCCAGTGTTTAAGCCTAACATTCTACTTGTAATTTAATGGATAATCATGGGGAAAAAAAAAAAAAAAGTCCTTTGTGCTATTTAGGGCAGACAGCCAAATCTTTATTTAAAAGGAAATATATAAGAACTGTAACTCACAAGAGGCTGTTTTTATATACTTGTTTAACATGATGCCTAAAGTGGACCTCAGAAAAAAAAAAAAAAAAGCATCTTTAACTGCTTTTAGAGCTTGTTGTCCTCTCTCTTCCTTTCCTCTGTAAAGGAGCTAATCCTAATTCTGCATGAAGGACCTGATTCAGGATCCTCTGATATGGTCAAAGCCTTCCCATTGACTCCCACTAGATGCTGGGATGTGGATTTGGTCCCCAGTTCAATGAATCCAAGAGCAGAATCCCAGCTGTAGCAGCCACCACACAATGAATCCTATCCTGTCAAACTAGCACCTGTATTTATTCTTTAAAGCAAATGCATCATAATTAACAAGAAATCCCTCACTGAACACTGAGGTATGCATCAAAACTTCTCTTGAGCCACAACCTGATCACTGCTGGAATGGATATTTCACATAAGAGAGTCAACAACCAATGTGGGTTTGGTAAGGGGCATCCTGCTTGATTTGGAAAGGCTAATCCAACCCATCCATGAGAAAGTACTACACAGGTTGAAATCATTAATCTCTCTTCCACTCTTCCCATATCACATAAGCAAGGTAATTAATGACCCAGACCTTCAACCTTTCAAGCTACCCTTGAGAAAGGAACATGTGAGCTAGTTTCAAAGGCCACTGAAAACAGTAGACCCTGGGCAGCTTTCAAAGACCATCTCTCTCGGTACCGTGTTCCTTAGCTGTATGATTTTTAAATGCAGCTAGCAAAGATGCAACTGGCCGTTGCTAACAAGAGCATAAGCTGACTCCCTGTGCAGCCCTCCCTTATCTCTCTGGTGAATTCACACCTGCTGCAGTAGGGTCTGGCCTCATTAAATCAGAGTGCCAAAACAAAAAGGACAAAGTTCACGCAGTTGAAAAAAAAATAGCTGTACTTCTTCGATGAGTGATTTGAACTGTCCTTGTTCTAATTGACACAAATGGGAGAAGAAAATTTCAAACTCAGTGAGAATAAACAAAACAACCTTTGTGAAATCTCTACATCATCAGTCAACTGCCATAGCCCATCTCTCCGTTGGATTTATGTCTGCCATCCACCTTGTGTTCAGAAGTGTTATCTCCTTCCCTTTTGGCAGATTTCCAGAGTACAGCAAAGAAAATGCCTTAGCAGATGGAGAGAAAAGATATCTCCTCATCTGTAGGAAGCATTTTGCTCACAGATAGGAAAGAACTAAAAACGGGAAAGTTTTGTAGAATAAAGCGCAAGAGTCAGCGGTGAAGGATGGGGAGGAATAAAACCTAGAGTGAGCTAGTTTCTTAGTGGGATTTTGCTGTGGTTTTCTTGTTTATTTTTGCTACACGTGGCTTCTTGCTTTACAAAAGACACTATCTCCTTGTGCAAATGGTTTATGCTGTATACTTAAGGGATTACTAGAGCTTTTTATTTTTGGACTTTATAGTAATTAATAGAACAAGTGTTAGTAAGCTAATGAGCTTTAGTAGCCACAGACAGTTAACACTGCATGTCCAATGTTATCAAATTTGGTACCATAGGTTAAGCCTTGAGTTTCTCAGTGAGACACCAATGTGTCCTGCATTAAAATGGTGAGCTGCTTACAGCTAATGTCCTGGTGGCTCTCAGATTTTAGGGACTTTAAAAAGACATATTTACCATTCTGTTTATGAAGTCTGGAGACCAATTTTATGCTTTCAGTTTTCAGAATTGTGGTTTTAGACAAACAAAAAAGCACTTCTGGCCTGGCAGAAGCAAGCTAGCTACCCAGCCTGTCTGCAGCTGGTTCACATAGATCCAGCTGGAACACGGATTAGAAGGTACAGAGAAATGCTTAGCTTACCCATGGCTTGGGGGACAGGGACCTAAACTCAACGGCTGTGCCTGGGTGGTCAGTCTGAACCACCTCCAGATACTGTGGGTTTTATCTCTCACTTCCACAGAAGAGTAGAGAGTCTTCTACTCTAGAAACACCTCTATGTGACCAAGGCAGAAGAAAGAAGAAAGGCTCAAGAAAGAAGAGCATCAAGATCCTTTCCGTAATAAGACAGTCTCTGTCTCCCAGACCTCCTTGCTTGTTTCATTTCATATCTGCACTTCAAACTACGTAAGCCTCACTGGTGGAGAATGAGTCTTTAACCCATTTTCTCAAAACAAAAAAATGAGAGCTTGTATTTGCTTGCTCTTCTCTAAACCTTGTGGAAACTTGGTTTGACCATAAATAGCCAATATGATGGCCAGAGTTTCTTTTCGCTTACTGAAATGGTGATGGAGATCTGGTTCAACACTGGCCAGAGGAGACTTGCAGATTCAGGTTTTTAGCAGGTTGCTATTTCCTGCAGATTTTCTCAGGTCTGCCCTGAGACCTTTATCCTTCATGCCCTTCCCAGGTGCCAACCCAGTAAGACTCTCAGGAGGGATTTGAAGGCCCAGGCTCTAGTCTCTCATTTATCAGACTGAGACAAAAGAAAAAAAAAAAGCATAAAACAACAGCAAATAAAAAAAACCCTTGAACTAAAATATCCAACAGGCAGTAACACGAACTTTTGTACAGCTGGGCAGTCAGATGAACCAAGGAGCAGGTTAAATCTAACTGTACTTTTTTGCCAGATTAGCGTCAGGTTAGAGAAATGCTCCTGTTCAATACGCTTATGCCAGGACAGGATGGGAGATGGCATGAGGGTATGGAAAGAACAAGACTGCACACTACTGGCATGACTTAAATGAGTGATTACAGGACAAAATCACACGGGTAGACCATCCAGCAAAATATGTTGACCTTGCAAGAAAGGCAACAGCTTCAGAACGGGCACTTCCTCGCCGGACTGAAGATAGCACCAAACAGTAGTTGCTGGTGTTGTAAAGCTATCTGATCAGTCTCCCCTTCACCGTCCCTTTCTCCTGCCGTCTCTTTGTGTCTTGATCCTGGGGATCTTGATTATTTGTTTTTATTCTTTTATGCCATCATACTGGCTCTTTTATTTTCTTTTTCATTATTTATATGTATAACTCTCAGTTGCCGTGGATGTTGCGTAGTACATACTGCAGCCTGTTGCAAGGACAGAAAATAACCCTGAAATTTCAGCAGATGTCTGAGAGACTCTCACTATTTTTACTGGTATCTTGAAATAACACTAGTGGCCTCAATACTTCTTTCTCCTTCTATGTGAATCTACTAAAATAAGCAATACAATATCCAGGTTGTGTGGAAGACAGACTGAACCCTTCACTTAAAAACACTGCATGAATTCAGCCACTCTTTAAGTTTCTTGGGGTTCTGCTATGCTGTTTGAATGCTGCTTTTCAGTTCGGTCTAGGCACAACACAGGACCTGGTTATATACTGCTTTCATTCTCCATAGGTTGCAGGAAATGTTAAACCTCAGATGGTCCACATATGTCTTCGACTCTGCTTTTATGAGTTTAGTAGTTGTTACTGTTTCATTCCCTAGAGTTGCAGTAATAACTCTACTCTGTTGGATTCGACACCCTTCAAACCTTTGTGTGTGTGGCTATGTTTTAAATCTAGACCACTGAGCAACAGAGCAATGCCTGATAGAGCACTGACAGCAGGTTGAAGTTCTCAAGTTCCTCTTGCTTTTCACCAAAAACCTCTTTTTTTATTCTTTTATATGAAAAAAAAGATAAAAATATATATATTTCACCTTTTTGGCCCATGTATCACCAAAACCCAGGAGTTAAGCAGCCATCCATGAACATGATTTCTGGGTGTACTAATTTCAGCTGCAAATCACACCAGACTATTCTTCTGAATTCAAAAACAATACATTTTTGGGAAAATAAACAAGGTTTTCTTTACTTACTGTGTAAGTAAGTAATTATGAAAGTGATAGAAAATATTTTACAAAGTGAATGGAAGATGCATCATTTGACTGACTTAAACCTACTCAGAGAAAAAGATAAATATATGCTGTTGGAAGAAAGTGCTCATCACAGGGAGGAGAGTGTCTGTAACAAAGAGTGTTGTTAACTTGTAAGGCTTTATATGTAGGTAGAATGTGATTTTGTTGTTTTATTATTATTATTATTGTTTTATTTAGCACTTCTAGATGCCTTCGTAACAAATAATAATAATAATAGCCTTGGTCATGCGCTACTGAAGCTAATGGTACAGATCCCATTACTGTTAATGGCAAAAAAACTCCAGGCTCACTACTATTTCCATTGCAAAAGCATAAAGAAATGCATAACTACACAATAGAATACACATATATAAAATGACTTTTAGGGAAAAGTTGGCATGTGATATATCAAAATCAGTATTTGCCATTTCATAATTTGTATGTTATTCAAGTTTATCTAATTTAAAAGGAGTTCATGCTTTACATATACTTCTGTCCCTAAATCCAAATACATATATTTTCTTCTTTGAAGATGGATCCAATATAAACATATTTGTTCCAAATAAAAGAGAAAAACTTCTATACAGTCTTAAAAGTAAGGTTTTTCTTTCAGTCTCAAAAACGTGATCATCAACATTCATTATATTTGCTCTGAATAAATTATTCAGATCTTATTTACCATATTATTAAAATTTAATTGTTCCATTGCATTTTCTCAAATGTAAACAAACCTGTATGAGAACAAAACACTGCTTAATTATGGCAGCTTCAATTGCTCAACAAAAGAGACATTTCAGAGAGGAATTTTTAGATTGTCTAATTCTTCCCCAAAGGCCAACTCAGCTTTCTCAAAGATATTGCCTATCCATTTTATATATATACGCAAAGGTAAATTTTCTAAAGAAGATCTTACAAAAGAAATCATTTAAATCCTTGAATATTTTCTTTTTTTCTGTTGAGATTATTGCATATTAATAGAATTTTCCTTCATTTAGCACTGCCCAGAAACCTGTCTAAAAAGTGATGAGACATACGCGTAAGTTTGTATCAAAAAGCAAGAACAGAAAAAATGAAAGGAACTGGCTTGCTTTCCCTGCCTGATGTGGACCTGACCGGAAAATACCTGTGCCCAACCCCTGAACTCGTGCAGACCTCACGTGCTACGGAAATTGAGGTCCATGGCACAGTAGGGAATGGGTATAAGATTGACACCATATCCAGTGTATGAAATCCTTCCCCGTGCTGGAAGAAAGCACAAGCCTCACTGCTCGGGGCGCTTGTTGCGAGGCAGAAAGCCATCCTCGGAGAGCAAGCGTCCAGCAACACGAGGCTGCGTTTCACCTCAGCTCACACACCACGCGGCTGTGGGCTTCACCAGGAGCTTCACACAAGCGAGATGGTGCAAGCAAGCGGTCGTGCAGCCCTGTGGTGTGAGCCAGTGACCTGCTCTTTCTTTTCGCATCGCTTCCAGTAGCACAACTCTAATTACTGACTGCGGAGCGAAAGCTGGTCTGGGCTGCACATCTGTGAAGGAGACATCTGCCTGCCCCCGTGGAGCCAACTGCAGTAGCACTGCACTCGCAGGCGGTGGAACACGAGCCAGCACAGGTCTGGGTTCGGTTTAGGTACGTAATTACAGAGCTGTGCTGGAGCTAGTAAGTCCTCTGGAAGCATTAAAAACAACAGCGAGACCACGCTGGGACTCATTAGTGAGTCACAGACCCACACGGATATGTTTGAACGGTTCCTGGGCTAGCTCGGACCACAGAAGGAACTGTCACGCAGTTGTCTGTGCTCAGCTCTTGCTGGCATGCCTTTATAAGCCCTGCTTCCACTGACTACCAAGGACGTAGGGTGCTGGTGTGTTGACAGGTCTGTCGGAATTTTTTGGTGTAAAAGATTGAGAACGATATAGAAAATAGAGCTATACTTAGTAGATAGAGCAGGAAGGTTTCTGTGTATGGAGGAAATAAATAGCGTACTACTGGAACAATAACTGCAACCCCTACAGCACTGTTTTTCGTTTAGTACATTGTACTCATTTCATATGCCTCGAATTACAGAGAAGAAGAAAATCTTCATTCCTATTTAGCAATGATGTTAGAAGGAAGAAAAAGAAAGTCCAATCCAGCTGTAATCTTGCCATCACAGCTTCTCAGAAATAGTCTGTTGCACTATCAGAAAATACATGTGTGGTCTGATCGTAGCCAGAATGTTTGTCTGGGATTTCTCTGCTGTTCTCATCTATGGCTAATGTTTATGACTGCTTTTCCACAGCCTTGGGGGCCCTCTGTCCTACCAAGTATGCCTTTTTCACGGTGGTAAGCTAAAGGACTTTAGCTGTAACGGAGTGAACTGATACCCTGCTTTATTATTGGTGCGCAACATATTCCTGATCCAGAAAGCAGACTTGTAGTTCAGCTCAAATTTATAGTCCCTAAATTTGTTGAAAAAATAGCAGAAGACTAACAGAGCTGCAGACAGCTGTTTGCTGAACGTTCAAACGTCAGCGAATAGGTGCCTGCAAATTTGTGTCATTCCTGTCTCCTGCCTCTATTATTCACCTGTTTGTAGCAGCATCAAACAATAGGTCTGGGAAAAAGACGTGTGATTCAGGGTTGGATCCTCAGCTGCAGTCTAAGAGGCAGGTAGTGTGAGGCTCTGTGTTAGACCAGAACGCTGCAAAGGATTCAGCAGAAATAATCTAACGCAAGCCACCGAGAGCGCCAAGAGGTGACTCTCAGCAGAGCTGCTGCAGCCATCAGACCAGTCCAGGAAAGAGATTGCTAACTGTTAATGATCTATTTAGGTCTGTGCATGTGCAAATTAGAGTAGGAGTGCCGATAATCAAGAGAGAAGTTTTTGCCCGTGCTGCCTGAGATCGACCCCTCATTACGCAGTTACAGTTGCAGCTCATTTCTGGATTACCAAGCAGACTAAAGAAACGAGACAAAAGGGTAAAGCACCTTCTAAAAACAGTTTAGGGGGTGGGGGTGGTTTGGTTTGTAATTTTTGTTTCGGACACCCAAGACCCAGGGGAAGTAGGGGGAGGACCTCAGAAAGCAGAGCAATCTGCAACCACCAGTGGTGCAACGACCATCCCCAGAAATGGGATTCAAGGACCTCCCTGCTACCCCATGTACATTGCATGGCGCTCTGCTGATGTGCTTAAGTCCCAGATCCGTAAGGTGTCAAAATAATCGTACAAAAGATTTGTTCAGACACTGGGGGGGGGGGGGGGGGAAAGAAGTCTCCTTTCCCTAGACAGTGCACCAGAGCTAAACAAAAGGTCTGTGCTGTCATTTGAACTTTGAAGTTTCCATATGGGCTTGGGCAATGCAAATTTTCAATGACAACTTCGCAGCTAATAAACCACTAACAAGCAGGGGCTGCCATATCAGTTGGAAGAGATGAAGACCTCCAAGCTTTTTAACAGCTCTAATTATAACATGTGCGGTACATTCAGACCTAGATAAGAAATACTCATTTCAACCCCACTGCCAGCCTGAAACAATTTAAAGAGCTACTCTCTGCCTGATGCATTTGCAAATCTAAATATACCGCAAGAATAAACCCATGGGGTTTGAAGTGCATCTGGAGATGAGCCTGAACTAGACCTCAGATCTTCACTCCTGTAATTTTATTTTGGGGTCAGGAATTTTTGTCTGGACAGTTCC
Source organism: Apteryx mantelli (assembly GCF_036417845.1). Taxonomy (NCBI): domain Eukaryota; kingdom Metazoa; phylum Chordata; class Aves; order Apterygiformes; family Apterygidae; genus Apteryx; species Apteryx mantelli. Next base: position 6,599,767 of record NC_089978.1, read on the forward strand.
AAACACAGGGGACCTTTTCCTACAGGTTTTTTTTTGCTGGGACTCAAAATAAGAATGGCCCTAATATTCAGGATAATAAACAATGCTGTGTGACTACTGCATTTTTGAGACATGGTCACTGAAAGAAAGGGAAAAGGCAATGGAAGTAAAGCTAAAAAGAATGTTATTTTCCCTTTTTATTCCCCCTCCCACCCCAAATATATATATTTTTTGTTTGGGGTAAACCTTACGTATTCCATTTTTAATTCGGGTGAAATGTTCTATTTTACTGTCATATTGTTTATTATTTAACATTTTTATGTTAAATAATAACCTTTCTTTTTTAATGTAGGTCTTTTTAAACAAAGGTGGAAATATCAAGAAAAAGCATTTTGATTTTTTTTTTAAATTCAATTAAACTCGAACCAAATTTTCAAATGCTTCTCCTTTCCAAACTGCCATTTGCAAAGAGATTTAGCGTTTGTCAAAAATATTCCCCCGCGCCAGCCACGTGCACCTGCATGACTGGCATCTTTATTTCAAAGCTCGAAATCCGTAATCCCATGTGTTCGATAACGCTGACCTCGGACCGTAATTTATGTTGCTAATAATGCGCTCCTGCGAAAAAAAAAAAAAATACAAGGCGAGGCTGAAGGGAAGGTTTCCCTGTCAGATGCCACCGCGGCGAGCAGAGTTTGACAGCAGGGAGCACGGGGAGGGGAAGGAAAAAAGCCAGCTGTTATTGTGTGTTAGGTTCCTCTGCAAAAGGGGGAAGACGGACCCGCTCCCGCGCTTCCAGCTCTTTCCCTTCCAGCCGGGCGTTTCTCCTCGAACTGTGACACGGAGCCGAGAAGTAACGACATTATTTTGCAGGCTCCAAGCTCAACAGGGCAGGGACGGTCTCTCTGTCTGCGCTGGTTCAGCACTTAGCGCAAGGGAGGCTTGATAGAGCCGGTGGCCTCGGGACAATGCAAACAAATGCAAAAAATAAATAACTCCTCATACACAGGAAAGCCTAGCGGGAAAGTTTAATTGCGGTGACAGTGCCAACATCTGCTCTGGTAAAAGCCTACTTAAATTCCAACACCGTATTAGCAATCTGGGACAATTCTCCTTGTACATTGGCATCGAAAGTATATTTTATGTGGCCTAGGGAAAAAAAAAATGCAGTCAAGTATTTCAGCTTTCCTTCTATCCAACATTTTTTATTCTAAACACACATTTTTAAGTGCAGCTGGGGCTAAGTGACCAGCAAATCTGATTACTGCGAGCGTACAACGCCTGACATCCTTTATGCACTTGATTCTTGACTCGACGCAGTGGGCGCTAATGGGAGTTGTGAGGCTGATGCCCTGCCTAGCGGGTTGGGAGCACGGCTCTGAAAATTAACCTGGGAGACTTTCCATCTTCATAAGGCTGCTTTTCTGGCAATGGCGGTGACGCCTGGTATGTAACGTCAGAGAAGATCAGACCCTGCCAGAGACAGCAATCCCGTGAAAGCAATGCCGAGGCTCGTAAGAACCTCAGCTCTTGGGAAGAGGGCTTGAAGACTGACTATTTCTGCAGAAATATTATCTGAAGAAATACTGATTAAAAAAAAGAGGTGACAGAAAATTAACATAACCAAAGAAGGTGTTTTTTTTTTCTTTTTCTTTTATTCCTAGCAAAAGGGATGGCTGTGTGGGTAAAACAATACACCAGGAGCTAGAAGATTTATTCTCCAGGTTTTCCATGGATTCTCTGAATAATCTTGGGGAGAACAACACTTCTTCCTTATCACCCTACTTCTGTGGTATCCAGTTAAATTATAAATTCTTCAGGGGAGGGGTGACCCCTTGCAGGGTGTGTGTCTGGTGGAGTGGCACCCTGGCCCGTGAACATATGCTTGGCTTTTAAATAGCTCCCCGCTGAGATTTGTCGTAAGAACGGTTGGGTGAGAACACGACGCTTGCACTGTGTGGGAGGTCAGAAGAGATAATTTTAATAGGCCCTCCTGAACATGAAATATATTATCAAACAACAACACGGTAATACAGGCAGCAATTATTTTCATAATGAGAATGGTGATTGTGTGGACAGAGTCGAGCAAAAAAAATAAATGAGAGCCGGAGAATAACGGTAGGCTTCTGTAACGCGAAGAGGAAGCAAGTATTCCCGTAAACAGAATTAGTATTGCTAATACCCGCCATCCACGCAGCGCTTTGCAGAGCTGGGGACACACTGCCGGCCCCATGTTACAGAAGGAGCAAGCAGGGAGCGGAGGTGCGGTGATTGCCCCGGATCGCACAACAGCGCGATGGATAAAGGCTGAACTTCCCAGCTGCCGGGCAATCGTGGTCCAGCTCTCCGCTCCCGCTCAGACCTGTTGCACCGGTGCTGGCAAGTTGCCCCTCTCCTGCCCCACGCTGTCCCCTCCCTGGCCGTGTGGGGTGACACCTCGTCACCTTGGACAGTCATTTTCCCTCGCTCCAGAGCTGATTGGCAGCACGTCCCCCTGGAGCCTGCTGGCCCCATTTTGGGTGGCTGGGTCTTCACGGGGCAGGATGGACAGAGAGACCCTGTGTGCTTCAAACCAGGTGGAGGATGACCTTTCCCTGCTGCTCCGTGTCATCTCTGAATGCACCCCCTGATACAGCATCTCTCAGAAATTACCAAAACCAGGTCACACATGGGGGTGTGAGTGTGTGAGCACGGCCTGTGAACGCTAAGAAATCAGGGAATGATTCAAAAATACATTTTCACTGCCCTAATTGGTTCCTTGCTCTTACTTTCTTCCCTGACCTTAATTGAGTTTTCCTTGTCTTCCTCTGCTTGGGAAGCTTGTTGCTTCTGTGTTTGGGGATTTTTTTTTTTCCCCTTTCATTGGAAGACACCACATTTCCAGACCGGGTAGTTTTTCGCTTGCTCTTACTAGCTACTTTAGATCAATGTGTAGATGCTACGTACACAGGCTATGAGTCCGTGAGACGGATTCTCAGCAGATGTGAATCCGGAGGATTCCTGATGTCTACGGGGCTGTAACAAGCCACCGCAGCAGCGTATCTGACCCAGCACTGGATCCCTCCTCCCTCCCTGGTCCGCGGTGCAGGATGCTCTCTGCAACTTGCTATAACACTAAAATGCTGGTAAGATTAAAGGCCCATGCTAGCAACCTTTTACAATCTGATTTACTAATTGGGCCATGGGACTCACAAAGCAGTGTGATTCTGCCTCAACTACTAATTATCTGGCACTCAAATCCCAAATTAAAGACCTTATGCAGATGATTGGAGTCTTAGGGGGCTGACTCTCTCCTGTCATTTTAAGGAGACAGACTCTTTCATATACTGTATGTACAAAACTGGGGAGAAGATGACAGGAGCAATTTTGCTTCCTTGCTATTAACATTCATGACATCCATGCTATCTGGGAAAAAAAAAAAAAAAATATATATATATATATATACACACTACAATAGCGATGTTTTGGCAGTCTGTGAATAACTGCACTTATAAAGGGCTATTAATAGATTAAGATCGTGTCTACTGTACTCCCAACAGTTACCTAAGGATCTTGAAGTGTACTTGTAATAATAGCAATGCTCAGTACTTATAGAGTTTTACACCTCCAAAGCACTGTACAAACATTAACTAATTGATGATCAGCGCCAGAGCGATCTGTCAACATTAATCAGAAATACCTTTTGAAAAAAGACCAACCCTCTATTTAATTTGTTCAGGTGGCAGATCTATTCTGTAGAGGGTCTTACCCTCTAGAGTCTGAGTGCCTTCCTACTGTAAAATTAAGCATTTTAAGAAACATCTGTCATGGATGTTCTGTTTTCTTATTCTGACCTCATGGGAAGAAACATTAGAATTGAAGCATTCTGTTGATAGAGGGTTTTGTATTCCATATGTAGGTTTTTTGTGTTTTTTGTGTTTTTTTTTTTTTAATATGCATTGGTATAAATCTACAGTAGAGAAGGCAATGCCACAAATGTAGATGGTGTTGTGTTTTGTGATAGTCCTTCCTTGGTGGATGAACACCCTCATACTGTCTCCTTAGAAGACTATATTGTACAAACAGAACTAATATCTTTACTGTTGATGCCTCTACACCCACAAAACTTGTTCCTTCTCATTATGAAAACTAAGTGGAGCCTCAAATAGGAAAAGCACTTTTCTTTTCCTGTTCCTTGATGGGTCATGATGTCCTCTCACAGAGATACCGGAGGGAAAGGATTCCCAAACCTTGTCTTGTGCAATTTCTAATATTTAAGGGGCTGTGGAGGTGCTTTATTGGTGCATGGCAAGCTTAGCTTGGGTTGAGGCATCTGGCTCCCCATACCAAAGCTGATGTAAAGGGCTGCCGCAGGAACCCATTGCACTTGTTGGCATGAATCATAGATCCTATATAACCCTGGAAACAAGGTGCAAAGTCTTAAGCATGGTCTACTACTAGTGCTTAACCTAGTAACTACTTCTAATATATATACTCATGCAAACACACATGTAGATAACTATTTGTCCGCTGCATCCAAAGCTACATTGAAAGAACAAGATTAACAAATGGAAAGTCAAGCTCTCCTGAGAATGAGAGTTGTGCGTGCCCCCTTATAGAAATATACGATCCAAGTCTTTAATTATGTGACCATATATTATTTTTCTGAACGACCTGGGCTCACTTGGTGCCCAGAAATACAGCACAGTATGCGACTTTCTCTTCCTTATGCAGTGTGTGGCCTTTTGTTTTTTGTTTTTTTTTCTTTCTTCACTACACACTATCTAGCCAGACTTTGCCGTTCATTTTCATATGGGATTTTCTGTCATTCTAAGTGCTTCACAAATATTAATGAACTCCAGCTGCATTCCAGTGCAGGATGGAAAGCAGAGAGGGGAATACAATGTTTCCTGTGTATTTAACTATTGCATGGCTGATTTTCATAATCTTATTATAACTATGTTTTTAGGTAGTGCTTTTGCATGTAGTTTACTAGCTTTTGAAGAAGGATGTTAGTCAAAAAAAAAAAAATCGTCTTCCTTGGCATAATACTAAAACCTACATGATTCCTCAGTAGAATTGGAAACTTTAGTTACATTTCACAGACTACTGCCACCAAAACAAGGGAGTGACGGCAATAGCAGAGCAGTTCCTCTGAACTGGGGGTTAGCACACATTTCACAAGCCCCGTGAGGCTCCGTGTTGCAAATGCGGCTTGCACAAGGCTCCCGCTGGTGGAGTGTCTCCAGGATGTGAAAAAGGAGGAGCAATATGCTGGTGGAGCAGATGTTTGTAGCAGCTCAGCACTGGCTGATGCCACCAAGCACCAGCTGATCCCCCCTTCACAGGGACACTAATGGGAGTCTTTTCTGTCCCCTATTCTCAGCCTTTGACTTCCCTCCTTTCTTACTCAAATTCAACATCTCCTTTTGGCTCCTCTTTTTCTTTTTTCTTTTTTTTTCCTCAATAACTCCACTGTTGCTTTCACACACAACTTCTTATCAGCCCTATTCCTACCCAACCAGTTTTGCTCTTCCAGTCCATCTTGTTCCCTTTTGCCTATTATCTGACCTCAATTTCCTCACCAACCCGTGGTCCCACAGTGTTGTTTCATCCCACAGGTTCCTGAATCTGCTTCTTTTTAATCTGTATTTAAATCAAATGACTTATTTTTTCTTTCAGCTTGGACATCAGTAGAGCAAGGGAGGTTTTTCACTTTTGTTTGGCCAAATTTTGGTGTAGGAATTAATGAGCATCTAGTGAAGATCTCTCTTGCTCACCATTTAGCCAAACAAGCAACAACATTCAGAGAAGCTTCCAAGCACTGAGTCTCTCCTATGGACACATCCAAATCTCTCAAGTTTGAAGAAATTTCAGGAAAAAGTGATATTCCTGACACTTGTGTGAAACCCAGCTTCAAGTAGCACAAGATGATTTTTTTTTCCCAATCCCAGACAGAGTTTGAGAGTGGAATGAAAAGCTTTTCATTGGAGCCTAGGGTTAGCAGCAAGTCTTCAGCACCCTTGGAAAGTCAGGCTATTTTTAATTAAATATACATTATGCCGGTCTATGGGGAACAGTCTCTATATCACTTGCAAAATCTGGTTTGATTCTATGAACTCTCTGTATATTTCTTGCTGCCTTTGTGCTAACTTTTGGTATATTTGTTAGATGGAATCACACCGAGTCTGCAGCTGAGAGGGGAAATGAACACAGATCTTCTGAAATCCGGGTCAAATCTCTTTCCATTAGACTGCATCTCTGCACACTGTCAGTAAAAGTGGATTTTTTTTTTTTGCTTGATGTGATGTCAAATTACAGGTCACTTCAATGAAGCAATACAAAAAATGTATATGTTTGTATCTCTGAAACCTCTCAGCATTCATAAATGAAATGGATCCTATGATACTATTGTTTACAATCATGCATTGCAGGAGAAAAAATAGCTTAGTGGACTTTCACAGGAAACACCCCCCCCCCCCAAACAGCCCCTCTCCTCTTTGTTTTGACTAAGTGCAAAATGAAACAGAAACACCTTTTTTTACATAGTCTAATGATTCACTAACCTCACATTCTGGGGTCAGCAAAAACTATAGAGAACCATGTATTTTCCTTGGAAATAGGCTTCCTGCCAGACAGGTCATTCTGTGTGCATAACTCTTGTTTCAAGGGAAAGAAACTCTATCACTTCACATAAAAAAAATATATATGTATATATGTATATATATATGTATATACACACACATATATATATATATTTTAAATCTGGAAATACATTTTTGATCTGAGTACTTAAAAGCACTGCAACAGTAGTGCTATTATACTCAGTTTTCCAAATGACCTCCCTCCCTCCCTTCCTTCCTTCTTTCTTTTCCTTTTGTTTTTCTTCTTTCTATTTTCTTCTTTCTTATTTTTCTTTCTTTCTTTTTCTTTATTTCTTTCTTCTTCTTCTTCCTCTTTTTTATTTTTTAATCTTTTTCTTTCTTTCTTTCTTTCTTCTTCTTCTTCCTTTCTTCTTCTTCTTCTCTCCCTCTTTCATTCTTTCTTTTCCCTCTTTCCAAGTTTGTTTGTAAAAGTGTGCATTCTGAACTGGGGTTGGTGACTTTACTAAACTGGAGGTATCTGCTGGAGATCCATTGAGATCAGCTATAATACTACTGTGGCACTGAACAGACTGGAAACAGCATGTTAATGGGAGTTACAGGTGGTACTAAATCGGAAGGCATTGCACATCATGGTGAGAAGTAACAGTATTCAGGAATTCTGAGGAATTAAAAAGTAAAAATGTGATTTAGTTTGGAAAAAAAAATAATTTGAAACACACTTCCAGTTGGTGGGTGATTGTAGAGAGCAAATTAGACATAAGTTTTCAGTGGTAGCACAAAACACCAGGGTAATTTCAGGAAAAAAAAAAAAACTTTTACCTCTAAAGGAGCGTCATTTTAATGCAGAAAATTGCCACACATAAATTCCTCTTTGATCTCTATATCCAAAGCATACACAGGAAAAATGCATTTTAAATGGGGCTACTTCCAAGCTGTTCTAACCGATATTTTATCATAGCTTACAGTGTAGAAAGTGCGCAGAGTGGAGCACAGGGATGGGACTGGCTGTGAGGAAGCGTTGCACCGTTCAGCTGGGTGAGGAGAGGTGGGGGGTGACCTGTGTACAAGACTGGGAACAAAGACTTGCTAGATGGAAACGGTGGCTCTCCTGCTGATTTCCTCTGTGGCTTCATGAGGAGACAGATTGTATTTTCTGCCTTAATTATTTGTAGAATGAGCGTGGTAATGTTTATCTGCTTTAGAGGACTGGTGGGAGGGTTAAGATTAAAGACTGAAGGACGTAGGCTGAAGATATGAAAACATGAAATATCACTGTCCCACCCCAGGCATCCTGTCCCATTCTTCTGATTCGTGCACTAATTGCCTTTGATCATTCCAACCCGCATATCTCAACACACGTCGTATTTCACGTGACCCGACCTTAAGAAACGCTGGGGCTCGAGGTCACCCCTGCTGCATAGACCTCTAGTGACCAGGAGTCTCAGACCGCAAGATCCCACCAGCCTCCTTCTCCTCCAGCCTCCCTTTGGACTTGTGAATCCCGATCAGCAAACACAACCACGTACTCCGTTTCTGGCATGCATTTGAAGAACGCAGCCCCGGTGAACACCGACTAATCTATGAGTGACTCTGCTGACTCCAAGCATAAAAACACTGGGTTTCAGCTCTAACGGTAACTAAGTAAATCAAATCTCTGCTCTTGGATGCTTTTCCCCCACTCTCTATCCCAAATCGCTCTTTCAGCTCACTGTCTCTCAAGGATCCTATTTCAAAGTTATTATTTTATGTCTTTAACTATGATAAATAAAGAATACAAACAGGGAAATATGAATGCACTCCTGAAGGATAAAATAGCACTACAAAAAACAAATTCTGCTTTGATTTTGACAAATTATTTCTTAAGAGAATAAAAGGTACCAAAGGAAAGGCCTGCCAGTCAAAAGTTTAAATGAAAAACAGTGCAAGAAAACATGCAAAGCTTTAAAGATCCAGCTCTCTTAGCACAAAAGATACCTTGGGAAAGTGGAACTAAAATCGGTATGTGTCCGTTAAAAGATGCACATGTAACCTTTGATTTCTTTTTTGTAGAGGACTTTGAGGATGACAGGAAGAAGACATTAAAAAAAAAAGAAAAGGGCTTACATCAGCCATACAGAATCTGGGAAAGAAGTCTGTCAACAGAAGACTTGTTCATTTTTTGTCCATGATGTTGTGTTTCTGAATCTAGTAAACCTTATGCGTTAAAAAAACTCTCAAAATAGAAACCACTGATATTTGAAGACTTTTCTGGGTGCGAGAGGAAATCCCAGCAGTGTCACATTTCTTGGCAGAAAGATTCTGCAAATACAAAAACCAATAAGAAAATAGAAGCTGCAGATAAGATCCAGAACACTGAATGCTGGCTGGGTAGGAAGGAATGGAGAAATGTGGCAGAAAGGTCTCCGTAGCCTGGAAGCCTAGCTTTCCTGTGATCTCTCAAAATCAAGGTAAATGAAAAAACAGGGAGAAGGTGGACTCAAGGAGCTCATAATTTCTCTTCCTAGAGCGGGGAGTGAAGCTTATGCTGCTGCCTTAGGATTAAGTCAGAGCCTCTGAACGGTGAGAAGGGATGACGTGGGCTCAGAGTGCGGGCTGGGAACCCGGCGATAGGCAGGGTGTGATGAGGTAGAGTTTAATTTTCATTTTTTTCTTGGGAACACTCTACTGGCATTACAGGAACACAGAGCATCTAGCAGGAAAACTCCCATTCTTTGGAGGCATGCGAAAACTGGTCTTTTAGCCCAGGTCTAGAACCTAAGTGAGGTATTTTTGTAACCTGTTGATTCATTCTGCCTGTAGCATATTTTCCCTCCATCAGTTTGCAGGTGTTGAGGTCTGCTGGTTGTCCTCCTCTGGAAATGGAGAAACCCTTCATGGCCACCAAGTCCATATTCCAGCCTATGGCATCGTTTATAACTTGCTGTAGACTTGTTTCAGCAAGGGAAGAGAAAAATCCCAATCCTGAGGTATTAGAAATTCTGAATAACAGAGTCCTGCCTAGGGCTATGTAACTAATACTAAAGCAGGATGGAGACTTTGCATTTTACATTATAAATTGGCACAAACGATGCCACTTAGAGCACTACGGCAGCCTTCAGCAGGAGGCCTACAAATGCCACTCGTAATTAATAAAAAAACCCTCCGATTTCAAACACATTTCACGGTTTGTTCCCGGGGAGAAATACTTCACACTTTTTGAACTTTCAGGCTGATGGGCTGAGCACGCAGTCCGTGTGGTTTCTTTTCAAGTGGATAATCCAGTACACGGCTGAGCAAAGGACAAACCAGATGCTGAGTGAAAGGTACCCCCAGGGGCTCGGCGAGCTGAAGAAACAATGGGATCTGCAGGACGTTTTCGGTGAATCACACCCTTGTTCTCCTCCACAAAGGGGGGGGGGGGGAAAAGCACGGTGACACGTAAAACATGTGGCAACAAATTGATGGCAACTTCTACAAAATGGGAACATGAACTACATGGCATGTGGATAAAAGAGAAAGCATCTGCAAAACATGTGAGGAAAACTGTGAATATAATTCGAGCAATTATGATTATAGTGTTGTATACGCTACTGCACTTAATTACAATTCTCTGTTCTTTTCATGCTATGGAAATGGACTAAATGGACTACAAAATATATCTCAAAAGACAAGCAATCTGTGGCATGAATAGGAACCTCCTTTATCCTAATACAATGAGGCCTACATTTCACAAACATGGCAGCATCTCTGTGATAATTCTTCAGTGCAGAATTTTGATTACAGAATGAACATTGTGAAAAAAATTAGCAGCTTTTATTATTTCATCTGAGAACATGAATAGGATTATTAGGAGTATTAAGAAGAGATCTTTTTTAAAAAAGCTAGTTTACTTTGAGAGTTACGTTTAAATGACAGTCTTTCCCATTTTAATTCAATATCATTTTATTGAGGAGGTAAGAGGGGTGACTTTTTTTTTTTTGTTTAATCTCCATTTGTATGCTTAGATCTTTCCTTAAGTTTCATTATTGGAATGAGAAGGTGTGCAAGTTTCATAGTGCCCATATACTCGATTAAAAGTTAAAACAACTTTCATAATCATTAATCTTAAATTGTGAGCCAGAACAGTTCTTCTGGGTAGAGCCATAAAATATTTTGCAAGTAATGAATTCTGCTTAGGAACACTGGTCTAGAAGGGACCCCTCAAGGGACTGAATTCTGTTCCCAGTTGTTTCCTTAATTTTTTTCTGCATTTAAAAATGTATACTCATGTTTTAAGTGCACATTTTAGGCAGTTCAGATGCTTCACTGAATTAAATGAGCCAGTGCAGGTTCACAGAATCTGAAGAAGTAAGCAATTGTATCTGCTGATGGGGAAATCGTATGAAAGCATGGTGTTGTACAGCATAAGGTTTTCAGTGGCACGAATATGGGACAACGGCATACTTGGGAATAGTAAAGCTGCGAGTTACACGATTCTCTGTAAAGAAGCACTGATAAAACTTGACAGTTCATTGCCCCATCATGTACACAGCAAGCCTCATTCATTTTATAGATTTTGTTGGGTGTTTAAGAGTGCAGTGAGTTGTATAACTCGTCTCTAAATAAGAATTCCGGTTGTGTGTTTGGAGATGAAGGCTTTGCCACTCGAGAAACCAGCCGTGGGCTGAAAAAGCAGACCGTTAACGAGCCTGGATGACTCTCCTGTGGGTGAGAGCAGCAAGAAGGGTGAGGGCAAGGCCAAGTCTGAGCACCCAAATTTTACCAGCGGCGGAACAAAAGAGGAGGAATCCCAAGATACAAGGTGAGAAGGAGGAAAGGACCAGGGAGTTTTCGCAGGATGGTGTCATCATAACCCTGCAGGACCAGGTTTAGGAGCACCCGAGTCAAGTGATCTGGTGTTCAAACATGCCAGGTAAGCTGCTCAACATCTGGCCAGGCTGTGTTTGAGTCAGTAAAAACTGGGCTGAAGTTATTTCTTATCCACTCTTCATTCTAAATTCATCCTCCAGATTCTCTGTAGACTTCAGCTAGGTACAGATTACCCGTGATCTACACCAGCCACTACAAGTCATTGCTAAAGCCAGTACTCCTGTATATGACATAAAGTAGCAGAGGTTTAACCCTTCTTCTTCTCCTGGCTAAATCTGGCCTAATGTAAGCCATTGTCAGTCTCCAATATTTGCAGAATATTGGTTGCAAAATTCATTAATATTCACATTTTCTGCACACCACTTGCTGTACATTTATTATCAGTGCTTTCTTCTTTAATTTTCCTTCTCAGACCACCTCTTTTATGAGGGAACTAGTCACTGTTGCTATAATTCTTACAAAAGCTGACATCCTTGCTGGAGGTCACCTAACTGGGCACTTCTTTCACCCCCTGCTGCCTTCCACAGAGGCTGTGTCTAGACGCAGAAACACAAGCTAACTGAGATTGATTGATCCCAGTCTGGACAAGCTGTACAGCTCTCAATCTCAAATGTGATCTCTTCCTGTCTGTATTTTCTTGGACTTTACACTACTTAGAGAAGCTCATACCTGCCCCCCTCCCCCCCAATTAAGATACCTATGTTTCAGTTCTGAATAGCAAGACTCCAGAACCTATCACACTTTTTTCTGTTTGATTAAAGTTATGTTTCACCAACAGTCTGGGAACAACTTCTCTCCAGAGGCTTTTTCTCCTTGGGCATTTTGTGACTATTTTTTTGCAGGAAGAAAAATTCTTCCTCTGCAGTACTTAGTCCTTGTCAATACACCAAACATTGTGCCTTTTCTTGCCATGGACAGCTGCGACAAGGGAAGTGCTGACTCCAGAAAAGTTAGTTTGAACATGTATAATCAGATTATGGTAATTTAATTAAAGCCCATTTAAAAATCTAATGTTTATTATTAGTTTGTGTACTTCTTAATTATTTTATGGGCTTTTATTTTTTATGGCAAAGATCCAATCATTACGAAACTGTGGAACTTGATACATACACAAGCAGAGAAATGCATTTGCAAACTTTGTTTAAAGGAAGAATTGTCAGAAATGCCAGAACGTAACATTTCATGAAAGAGAAAGAATAACTTTGCTTTTAATGATGTACTGCTTCTCTTCCTTGTTAATATATTAAAGACTATATTACCAATTTTGGAGGGCAAGAGGGGAAAGGGGACTGCACTTACAAAGCATAGGGCTGTGCAATATCACCAACGCCAAGAGGTTAAGAAGTAAAATCAATATGTCAGTGTTCACCCAGTGCATTGTCCTTTCCAATTTTTCTTGTAAACTCCAGAAATAGACTCTGATCTCAGCTGAGTCCTGATGCTGGACACTTTATCCTTACCCATGAAGAAAAATAATCTAGCTGATTTTCAATGAATAGCAGTTTGTAAAATATGACTTCTGAAGCCAGACTTATTTTTCTAAAGACTTTCTGGGGCCACTTGAGGTACTTAATTAGGTAGCATCCTTAAATCTGGATGAATGAGTTAATTACTTAGAACACCTACAGACACAGTAGTGTTAACTAGAATGGAATCAGTCCAGTCAATGCAAAATGTTAATTTTGTTATTCCTGGTTTCTGTAGCTCTCCAGGTATCTTGTCCCCAACCTTGTTCCCACTGAAACCAGTAGAAATCTTGTCATGGTTTTAAGAGATGTGGCAGGTCAGAAATAAGGATTTTCTGCTGTATTTTGGTTAGTCATTAAGAATAAGAGCAATATACAGCTTACATCGTTTTAGATCATGCTCTTCCGGCCTGAAAGGCAAACAGAAGAACTGTAAAAATAATGATTCCATAGTAGCCTGGGGGCTTTAACTCAAGGGGAATTGAATCTATTGCAAAGATCATGCTTTTAATCCACCTCTACCTGAGTGCCAGATGGTCAAACCCAAGAATTGAGACATTAAGCAGATGTACTTGGTATCTGATTCCCAGTTACTATGGTTGTGTTAGGTGGAAGGTTACTTCTACTGATGAGAGAAAATGATTTGTCCCCAGATGGTGGCAAAAACTGAGCTCTCTGCTCTTTTAGTTACTAAGGTTCTCATCTTTCAAAGTTAGGCAGTAGCGTTAGGGCTTTGATACAAGCCTCACGAAAGTCAATGAAAAGATCTCTATTAAAATTGATAGGCTTTGGATCAAGCCTTCAAGGTGAGCGATAAGCAGTTAAGCACAAGAAGCTGTTAAAGCACACCAGGCAGGTGACGAGGCTCTGCCCTAAAGTCGAGCTGTCTGAGCAGAACAAGAGAAAATACTGGACATAACATGAGAAATCACTGAACAGAACAAAACTACACCGTAAGAAGCAGAGAAAAGCTACAGATAGTTCTGTCAGGAACAACCAGATTTCATAGGTGGTTAAGGGGGAGTTACATAAGAGGCAACCAAACCCAGGAGATACCTGGAGGGGGAACGGTGGAGGCCTTTTGGGGAGCAGAGGCCAGCAGTGCCCAGGTAACACTTCAATAATGGCAGAGAGGGCCGAGATTACTTAGGTAATCATATCAAAAATGCCAAATTTGGGTACGGCTGCAGCAAGGTTCCTTGTCTGTGTTGACCTGAAGGACCAGCTGTGTTTATACTCCGTGCATGGGTATCGGGAATACAAGCTCAGCCTTGCTCCTGGCCGGACCCTGAACTGGGAAAAGCAGCAGCCTCACATCCAGCAGACCAGGAGAGGAGGAATCCCCAGGTCTTCAGGTTCACCAGATGTCTCTTTCATTTAACAAAAGTATCAAAAGTGTTTAAAATAATCGTGGTAAATAATACAGGACAATAGAGTTGGGAACAATACGGCTCTGTGAAAGGCAACAAGGCTCCATTAAACCTTGTTCAATCTTCTACAGAAAACCATGCATTAGCTACCAGCTGTACGTAACTATTTAGTCAAATCATCTATTTCAATGACAATTGCCCATCAAAGGGATAAATAGAAGTATTGTTGCGATTGATTCAACAAGTTGGCTCTGTAGATTTCTCTGCATCCAGAGGTTAGAAGTGCTTTGAATGTAACGCATCCGCTCCCAAAGCCGGCACAAGCAAACTGGCTTCCCAAATCCCTGCCCCGTGGCAAGCACTCATGGCATTTGCATTAACTCACTGCCTGGCAAATGATGTGTATTGATAGCCAGATTCAAAAGATTAAATATATACTATGTATGTATATATATTATATATGCATGTATATATTGTTTTGGGGTCTAACCAAAATACACACTTTCTTTTCTATTAATGTAAATTCGCCTTGGAAATAGCATTCAGGCCAACACAACACACTTCACTTAGCTGCAAGTTATACTATTCCTTTTAATGTTGTTCATCCATTTCAAATACTGCCACTGTTTTCAAACTGTTAGTTTCTGAAACAGAACTCTAATTGCAAAGCAAAGAATTAAAAGCACTGTCATGAACATCAATCACTGGAACTTTTAAAGGTTTTCCTCTTCCAGTTGTTGACTACAGCTCAATTACGCTCTGTTTTGTGAACAGTCTCAGTCTCTCATGCATTATCTCTCCCTGCCTCCAAATCTCCCTCCACCCTTGAAAAACCATCTGATTATCTGCAGGAAGACGAAGATGGAGATTTTCACAAGCGCCAGAGAGCACAGTTCACTCGACACCAAGTGGCTGCACGATACACTGTGCACCACACTGCAGGATATTTTTTTACAAATAGCAGTGAAATTTTACTCTCCAGCTCAGCTGCTAAACTTGGTCCGGTTGCAGTGAGATCCAGCCTTTTGTTCCTAAAACAGGTCAGGTTTCTAAACTGCATCAGTTTCTTGATGTGGTATTCCTGATCAATGACCAGGTTTAGACAGCCAGGAATTGCTGTTTCTCTTCTCTCTTTCCTGAGGGAGTGCTTTAGTTTCATAGAAATACTGCTAATGAAAGTAAAGTTTTTACCAAAAAAAGCTAAAGTAAGTCTACCCCCTCTCCATAAATAAAGGGTAGAGATCAACTTATAATTATTTACTTATTTTGAGGAACACCTTGTATCTGTTTCATCTGTCAGCAGAGATAAATTTCAGTGAAAGCACTTTGCAACATCTACTGTGATATTAGTTATAAAGCACTGGAACATAAACACAATAATAGATTAGAAGTTCTCAAAGGAAATTGCAATGATCAAGAATGGAAGAAAAATATTTCTTTATTGTAGATGTGTGTTTTCTTTGGCTAAAGATCCCGCTGAAATTGTCTTAGCTCAGTGGCCAGTGCCCACCAGCTTGTACTAAAAAGGAGGAGAAAAAGAATTTAAATAGCAAAGATAACGTAGTTCTTCTCTAAATGTAAACTACTTTAGAGTAGAAGTAATGAAGGCTTTTCCTAGACAGAGTGGTGGACGGGGGAGGCCGCGTGGATGCAGGGCAATGCTCCATCCGCGCGATGGAGAGAGCTGCCTGGCAGATTTACTGCACTGCATCGTAAGCAGATACATCTACAGGAGAAACGCAAACGGCTTTTTAGGTGAGTGGGTGAGCCATGACGCTGACCAGACACTTTAAAGATAGTTTACGAAAAGCAAGAGGCTTGGTATGACCTTCTGCTGACTCTCGTGTTATTTGTTCTCTAATGACGGGTTAGTAATTCTCTACGGCAGCCACTCCAGGTGGGCTCGGGAATATCGACGGCTCCCCAGAAGCTCACTTGAAACAACCTCGCTTTCTGTGCAGTCATTCACTGCATCTCAGAGGGGGGGAAGAAGTCAGGCTGTGAGGTGGGATGTGGAATAAATATGATAGAAACTTTGCTGCTGCCCTTGCTTTGCTAGTGTCTTTGTTCCCAGTCGGACCTGATTCCCTGGGATGCAGGAGAGGCAGACTGAGATCAAGAGCTGACAGGCAGAGGAAGGAGGCAGGGACAAGTGGAGTGGCAAACGGGTATTCATAGGGGACAATTTTCTCCATGGGTCTGCAATGCATCTCGGATGGGTCCCAGTGTCAGCGGGCACATGGAGCTGGGGCTGTGGGCACCTCTGCCTCAATGGGAAGACCCCCAAAACACCAAAAGGACTTCACAAATCCAGAGCTAAGGTTTATTAGAACATAAAGTTGATCTTTATAAAATAGAAACCGCAGCATTCATGGGCAAAAAATGTAGAAGAATGTGAAACAAATCTCCTCCTGCTCACTCTGTCCTCCTAAGAGAGGTCCCCTTCCTGCCCCCTTCCTACTGCAGACCCCACACCGTCTCTGCTGGGTAGACAGATGTCTCCGTCCTTCCATCACCCCAGGTCTCAGCTGTGGATTTGCTCCACCAGCTCCCAGCTCTGTGCCCTGTCTTCCCCGTCCTGCTCATGGGATGCACTGGGCATCTAACATAACACCAGACACTTGTATGCAGGTAACTAGATCCCTCCCTTCTGTCTAAGATTGGGTAATGTGAGTACTGTGCTTTTTTCTTTCTTTTTTTTTTTCCCCTGCATATGCTCTGCCCAGTTAATTGCAATTGGATAAAATTGCTTTCAACCTACAGTGGGTTTTTTTTCCCCCAGTACTTTGTAGAAACTGTTCTACAGTGTTAATGAATTTTGAGAAACTGCTGTTTCAGAACTTTTCCAGAGGTGTGATCATGTCTGTGAGAAGATTCATATGGATTTGAATTTAACAGATTTCAAGGCAGGAAGGACTTCTTCAGTTGTATACTCTGCCTCCACACTTAAGATCAGCCAGGGATTGTAGAGGAAAAAAATGTATACATACATACATACATGCACGCACACACACACACACACATATGTATTCAAATATATATATTTTATATAAGCAAAATTATTTCCCCCCATGGCTGGACATATCCATATTTGTGAATCCCCATTCAGAAACAGATACTTTGTTTTAGAAGATCTTTGATATATGTTAAAAAGGTAAAGCGCTATGGAAATATAAAGTTCAAACAATTTACAAGAGCTCACATACATAAAATTAAATATGGATTTGAAATCTTCCTTATCATGTTCTACAACATCATCTGCTTGGGAACACACAGAAAGGTTTGAAATTTGCACTTTCTGGCATGAGGTGTTTGACAGTGCTGATATTCGAACACCAAGAAGTCTCTTACTACAGGAGCGAAGCCAATCGGCACAAAAGAACGAGCGGCAAAAGTCGGACACGAACTAAGATCACAAGAAAAGATTTTCATCCTTTCCAATCCATGGAAAACCTTCATAGCTTTGGACATGTCCCCGTCAGAAGGAATTGTTAAATTTGTTATTATGAGGCTGGGTTTCCTACCTATCACAGGCCACAAAACATTATAAATTAATCTCAGTGATTTTAGGGACTCATGTTTGGTCATCAAGTAATTAATATGTTATTTTGGGGGGACAAATATGACCCATTGCATATAGTGAGGGAGGAACAAATTTTTCTATATGATCCCCATCTGAAGCCCCAAAGCTTGTGATCTTACTCTACCCTAATCGCAACACTGCAGATGCTATTAAACTTCCGAGGACAGGATTTCCTGTTTTATCCACCACTCTTAAAGGAAGATAATAATTGCGAACGCTCAGCAATACCTTTATGCACACAGCAGCATAGAAATATATACATGAAAAACCTCAAATACCCTGATCAGAAACCTTGTGCTTAAGCAGTCCGTGATGAGAAAAGGACGAAAGTGAGAGTGAACCTCACATGACAGGCAAAATACGGCTGGAAGTTGCTCAGATTCCACAGAAAAATATGGTGGCACAAAATCCTCATCAGAAAATGGAGGTTTTTTTCAATGCAGTTCAAGTTTCCCCTCAGTGGATCTAGAGGCCAGCAACAACACCCAGTTTCGTATCACACAAATGAACTGTGTGAAATCAATTAAAGAGACATCAGTGCATATTTATATATTCACAGGGCTTGCTCCAAGCCCCGAAACAGCTCTGAGGTGGACAGCGGGGCTGTAGCTGCTCAGGGTTCAGGGCTTATAAATAAATATTGAGATTCTCAGGTCTTAGAGTGTCTTCTCCCCACCCTCTGTAAACATGTGCTTCTTATCATTCAGTTAATAAATTATCTTGTCAATAAGGATGCCGTTATAGTACTGGACTGGAAAAAGGGAGGAAAGGATTCAATTGCCTAAACACTAACACGCTGTTTTAGACAGGCTGAGGTATCCAAAACACCACATGGAGCTGGTAGGCAGGACTGGGAATCTCCTGGAGCAGCAGCTGGAGAACAAGGGATATACCAGGGAATCTCAAACAACACCAGACTGCTATGTTTAAGCTACTGAATCCCATCCTATGGCATACAGAAGGGGTGAGAAATGTGCAAGATGCTTTATCAGACTTGCCTCACTTGCTATACCAGCTTCGGCTAGCTGAAAACCTGTCTTTGGTGGGAGCGATAGCCTAACACACTTTCTTCGAGAATATTGATACTGAAAAGAAATAAGTTTTTTTTCCCTTTTATTTTTAAAAAATTGTATCTGGAAAATGTTGGCTGCAATATATTTTCAGTGGAAGGAGAGAGACTCCTGCAGGAGGGGAGTCAGTGCCTTTAAGATTTGAATTGTCCTCCAAAGGGAGTCAAGGGTGACAATATTACTTAATGAAATGCTGCAGGCAAAGCCAACAGTGAGCTTGCATGAATTCAGGACTTAATGTTTTGCCAAAGTTCACTAAGAAATAGGATTGGATTTAGCGGAGTAGGGAATGCCTTTTTTAATGGTGTCCTGAAGACACTTTGAGAGAAGGGTAATATCTGTGCAGGACCAGAGCAATTTATTCATTTTTTTGCTTTTGTGCATTTCAGACAAGGTTGCTGTCTTTCAATTAAAAGACTTCATTTTGGCCACTCTCGCCTCCCTCCATTCTTTAAATGTGCCCTGGGAATCCATCAGTAATTCCCAGGTCTCCCAAGCACATATTTTTTCCTGAAACACAATGGAAAATAAAGTAGAAGGTCAGGAGTGATTCACTCCTATCAAAGAGCAAATCTGTGAAGATTTATTAAATAAAAAGTTATATTTTTTTCTGTAATTGGTGGTAACTACACAGTTTGCATAGTAAATGGCAAGAAACATGCACAGCCTAAGCACGATGTTCCCGTTCAGGCACAACAACAATGAGCCATTAATTGATAGGTTGCTGGTGGTTGTATTTAATGAATTTCTTTGTTAAATAGTCTTTATAAAATTACTCTCGGTGATTAAATAAATACAAGGAAAATTAAATGGTTCAGAAATAAATTTCATCTCCAGTTTGCAGCTTGATTCATTACAGTTTGGTAAAGGAACAATGCAATCAGCCGAGCATCTTTTTACCATTGTCCTCTCTGCTTTGTTTTGACTAGCAGCCCAAGGTACCGTCAGGGCAAAAGGTTTGGTTTCGTTTCTTTTTGCCTTTTTAATTATTTTTCCCAGTGGTAAATCTAATGAAGATGTGAGCTTTAAAGTAAATAGCTAATAATACTTCAGTGTCATATAGAGTATACAAAAGCTTCCCAGATCTGGGGAAGCTGGGAAGTGACTGGCAGTGACTTCCACATCTGTCCCTGTTGCTGTTTTGCTGGGGGGTTTTTTGTTTGTTTGGGTTTTTTTTTGGTATGTGTTAGTTAGCATCTAAAATAGGCCAAGCAATTTAATTCTTACACCTTTTTGAACGGAGTTTAGAACATGGAGCAAGCTTGTGTATGAGACCAAGAGGCAACGTGTTCAGGTTTTCTGGACAGTCTTCTTTTGAATAAAAACTCCATTCAGCCTGGCCACCCCACAAAAAGGGTGTCATGCATGAATTTATCAGTTCTGCGGTGTACGCACAAAAGGACCCAAGTATTGGTGCTAACTCGCTGCACACGTACTGCGTAGTTGATCTGAATACGCCCAGCAAACCCATCGCCATCATGATGTGTCAGACATGCTGGATTTCTCCTGGGGACTTTCCCAGTTCTCCCAGAAACAAAATATGGACCTTTGTAAGAGAAGATCCACAGACATAACGTACAGGCTTCACACGCACTGTTTTCTCAGAGATTTCTCTTTTGTCTTTACCACATGGTGAGGTGCAAGGTGTGACCGCAACCTGCTGCGTGTTCTGTTAATCTACAGGCAGAAGAGTGGCAAGGGAAGGTACAAGCAATGCCATCAGCAGCGTGGTGCCAGTTTTGGTACAAGCACATGCCTGTTAAGAACGGAATAGTAATAACAGCACATTTCACTTTGGCCATTAGCTGGTAGCAGTTCACCTGTGCTGAGCAAGGTTTGAACAGATAAACCTGCAGCATTAGAAGGTTTTTCTTTCTGACCTAAAGTCTATCCTGATCAGAACCAGGCAACATTTCCTTGTTCATATTTCTGTTCCCATCGCAGAAATACTAAATGGCCAGCTGTAACTTCTCCGCAGTATAAATGCACTTAATTGTTCTGGATAAGAAATCACTATCCTTGGAGCTTAATGAAATGTTTTACAGACCACAGTTGCAGGCTGCTCATTTACATAAAGGACACACACACAAAAAAAAAACACTGTAAAAAAATCAGAGCTCAAACATACTGAAAATTTCAGTTCACATGATTGAAAATGAAAGGCCAACACTGTAGAGGAAACTCCTCTCCTTTGCCCTTATCCATCTAGGGTGTAGGTGTCTGCACCTGAGCAGGTCACCCAAGCTCCCTTTTTTGCTCCTGCAGAAAGAGAAACATTTCTATGTCATGATTCATCTGACCTCTTTTAGGTGTCTGCTATGAGATGAAGCCAGCCCTTGAAGTGTCCACATCCTGTGAAAAGAGCCTGGTGTGACCAGCTCAGGTGCAGACGTCCACACTGTGAAAGTCTGTATTAGTCACGTGAATTCCTCCCTTTGCAATAACTTAATTTGCTTGTGACTCCGTTCCTAAAATCTGCTATGGGGGCTCTACTGTCCTGGATAAGCTGAGACTACTCTCACAACTCTTGTAATCAAGAGCACCAGAGCTTCTTTCAATTCCCCTTCCTGATCATTTTTGTGGCAGATTTGTTCTCTCAATTTTTCGCCCTTGTTTTATAACCCCTGGTCTTCTCAAAGGCAGGGGTATAATTCCCATTGCTGTCACCTGAAAGAAAATTTGAGCTGAAGAATATTTTTTGAAGTTTGGAACAACTTTTCAACTGCCTCTTGTAAATTAAATTGTGAAGACGTATGCAAGCCCACTGCTTTTCAGATGTAAAATAATGCATGTAGTAAATGGATCCCTGGACTCTCTGAAATTACACTTTCCAAAGGACAAAGCTCTGGACTCAGAGTCTGGAAATGCAGATTCATATCCCTCAGGTTTCTTCTTTTGGCAGCTCAGCACTGCATCGGACAGTGGGAGATGGGCCTATTTCACTCAGTTCTGCAACAAGTGCATGTGAAAAAACCTAAAATGCAGAACCCCGGAGAGAACACCTCTCAAACTCTGTGATTTGTTTAGGTACAGATCTTTGAATCTATGCTTAAATCCTCTCCAAATGGCCTGAGCAGTTGACATATTGTTACACTTCCTCAAATTGAAAAATTTTAGTTGAAATTTTGACATTTTTTGTGTTTAGATCTTTCATCCAGAGAGAGCTTTGTGGGATGTTATTCTTTACATACACATTGGGATTTTCTATGGAAATGGTTCTGACCTGAATGATTCTTAAGATTTTTGGGCATGTCTCTTCATGGTACCAAGTGAACTGTTATTTCTGGAAGGCTCAAGGCTCATCTCTACAGGAAAAATCAGGAAAACTAATCCAAATTACATAACTGTGTGCATGTAAAGTGATTTAAGGTAAGCTAAATTATATCCACTTTAATTTCCTAATAATATGTATTTACATTGGTTAGTTAAACCATTAAAAATTAAATTTGGAATTAATTTCCTGAGATCTCTTAGGCAAACAAGCCCTTACAGGAAGAGGTGACTACTCATCTTTAGGTCAGCATGTATCTAGTCTATCTGCCTAGATAATTAGCAGGCACCCATTTGTGACAGATTAAAAACTTTAAAAAGGCACACAGACAAAACTGTGATGGCAGAAGTTTTATCTCCCTGTGCTCTGACTAAAAGTCATATTCCAGTGCTTACCTCAGTACGATACATACCACCACGGAGAGGTAGCCTGGTCATGGACTGACTCTGGCCATAGTCTAAGCTAGAGAACATCAATTTCTCCTTCTTGGAGACGTTTAGAGGAATTGGCCCAAACCAACTGGACCAGACCTGCACTATGTCCATTCAGGTTTTACTAGTCTGAGTATGGTCAAAACAGTTTCTAGCCTAGAACTAGTTCATTTTATGCCTGTCTGAACCTACCAGCAGATGCACGATCTTAATTATAATCTGGAGGCATATCTGTTTGGCAACTTGTGGTCTGCTTGGCACATGGGCAGCGCATGCTTGTCTCTGCCCGTGGCATGCCAGGGAAATGCACACGGAGAGGGATTTAAGCAGGGAGAACTGCAGAGAATGCTAATAGGAAATGGCCAACAGGAGCCAGGCAAGGCACTATCGCTCAGAGCTCATGAAACTAGTGTGAATTAGTCTTAGGTATACTGAAGAAAATGGTGAAAGAGAAGGCAGAAGGCTAGTGCGAACTGCAAGAGCTGAACTGAGGGATGACTAAAAGTTGTAAACCATGCTGGATTTTCAAGGAAGGAAGAACAGATCTGAGCAATGCTTTAGACTTCCACATTTGGTGGAAAGGTCAATGTTAAAGGAAGTCAAATGAAACAGTTTTTCAAATGAAACCTACCCTTTCTTCCTTTCTTCCTTCCTCCCCTCCTTCCCTTCTTTCCTCCTTCCCTCCCTCCTTCTTTCCCCCCTTATTCGCTCTCTTCCTTACTTCTCTCCTTCCTGTTATTAGGAAGAATTTCAAATGCAGTAAGAGAGAGGAATAAGAATGTGACCAGCGTTGCACCAGGGGGCTAGCAATTTTTATCAAGAAGGATGAGGGATACTAGAGATTGGCTGATCTAAATCTAATTCCTGATGTCAGTCCCAGACAGATTTGGGGTTTAGTAGTAACTCTGTTCCTGAAGTAAAATGAGTTACCTACAGTTTGTCCTATGTGAAAATTTCACGCTGCTCTTAAAATCACAGAACTAAATATAAACAGTGAAAATCTGGCTCTGCTGACGTACCTTTCTTCATGTGACCACTCTTTTGCCCAACAATAACTAAATATTGAAGGTGACATTGCTTACTGATATAACGGGGAAAGTATAATAACGGCATGTGTTTCCTTTCGCTTCCCAGAGGAGACGTCTGTCTGTGGATCGCAGGGCACCACGTGCCCCGTTCCTTTAGAAAGCCATGCCTTGCTAACTGGCAGCACAACTCAGCATTTCTAGGAGACTGATGCAAGCACTACTTTAACTACTCCTCTAGTGCTCTGCAAGCAGAGGATGATTGTGTCCCTAAATTACCTTCTGTGCCACCATTTATTCTTCCTGAAAGCAGAGGCAATCTTAGGCCTTTGGAGGACGAGAAGCAAGAACCAGTGCTTCCTCCCCCTGTGCTGTTAGTTCTCAGAAAAAATGCACAATATACTTTTATATTATCATAGGCTATATAATTTCCACACTGCCAAGAATGAAATCACCATTGGGTTGCTTTTGTAAGATTGCTTCTGCAAAGGCACAGGTAAGCTTTGATATGGAGCACCCCAAAATGGAACAAAGTATAAGATCATCAGAAATGTCTCTTGATGAGAGATATCTGGTGGTGAGGATCTTAGGAGTCCCAGCACCGCATACCTCTGGATCATGACCGGAACTCTTCCACTCATTATTATGTGCACAAATATGCTGAACCTCAATATTGGCTCCAAACACAACAAACTGAAGGGAAGTTTGGATCATGGTTTGAAATTAGTTGGTGCTCATATCATTTCCACGCTCAGTGTGGTTATTGGTGGACACTGTAAAAGCTCAGCTTTGATTTGCTCAACTAGTGGATTCATTTCATGCAAATTTAAGCGCCTAAGCTAGTCAAACAGGAGTCCCTTACAGGCATGTTGAGAAATAGGTGCTTCCAGGGTGCTATTGTACCCAAATATATCAGAGATCTATGTTAGAATGGAAAAGTGGAAAAAGAGAGGGAAAAAGAGAAAAACTAGTAAACGTTAGGTTACGTAAAAACAGGCCCGTCTCTACACATGCAAAGGAGCACAAAGAAACAAGGGCAGGTGGGAGAACCCCAAGCCACCAGCCCCAGGACCGGGGGACACCTGGCACCACGAGGCAATGGGAGCTGCTCTCTGGAGCACCCTGTGCATGGAGGGGTCACTGCCTGGGTGGTGGGACTCATTATGGGACACCAGGAAGAACATTTGGGGATTGTGTGACGGGATGTGCTGATCTGTGTGGCCTTATGCACACGTACATTGTATGCGTGTGTTTGTGTGCGTGCCTGTTGGCAGCACACACTCAGCCTCGCTGCTGGTTGGACCTGCAGTTGTGGCAGCTTCCCCTCTATGGGGCTACCAGATTCAGCAACCCTAACAGTAAGCAGCTCAAGTTAGGTGAAATATGCCATCCTGAATGAACTTTTCAGGTGCCTCTCCTTTGTGATGGACAGGCAGTTCTCAAATGCAGAGACTGCTATTTTCTGAGACTTTGGATGAAGCAGTGGATATGTTTCATCAGATGCCTCTCCTGCCTTACAGCTGTGCCCTTGTAGACAGCAGAGCAGAGAGAGAATACTAAACATTTTCCAAGCTTTCAGAAACCGGTTTGGGCAGCATATTCAGTTCTCCTTGGTCTGCTATCCATTTTCGGCACATTTGAAGATTTTTACCGTTCCTTGGTGTTCATGATTCCCAGTTCTCTTTGTTCTATACTTTCCACATGCCCTTTGAAGGATCTTGCTTTTTATGGATCAGCTCAGATCTCCTAGTGCTCAGTTGCTCAGTGTCCAGTCTCTATCAGCCCCCTTGTAGATGTTTGAAAGACCTCTTTGGGACCCCTACCTCTCTGCCTGATGGGAGCTCTCTAGAATTGTTCACAAAACTCTTTATTTTCTTGCAAATCCTTTATGAAGCTCTTTACCACTGAGTCTGCTGAGAAAAACCTTGACAAATTGGCCATTGCTTATCAGACTGACCAACATTTTCTTTGTTTCCTCATGTTGTCCTGTCTCTTTGTATGAGTCTATTTTCTCCTGCCTTACACTTTGCATATAAGCTCTCAGAGGCAGATATTGTCATTTTAATCCACATTTTTCAGGGCTTAGCACAATAGTTCATGACGAGGCCCCTAGGCATTATGGTAATACAAACAGTAGTAGGAAAATAAAAATGATGGATATTCGTAGGGCGTGGCTTGAAAAAAACTACCTCGTCATTTCATTTGTTTCGACCTTTTTTCACTTCAAGGTCAAAGAAGTGAAAGAGCAAAGCTCTCTCCGTAAAATCTCTCAGCCCTCTGAATCCAAGTCATTTTAGCAAGTTCTTTCTACTGTTACTTGTCACATTACAGTTCCACACAGTTAAAAAATATTGTAGAAGCTACAGTTATTATAGTTATTAACATTTTATGGCCTTGTTATTCATACCTTAAGCTCCTTAAAATGAAGTGGTGCATTTTAAGAGTGCAGCATGTACTTAATTGATTTCACTGTAAAAAGGTTGCCCTACTTCAGTGGTTTCCAATCCTTTTCCTTCGGTTTTACTTCCATTAATGATGACAATAATTTTATCTCTTTAAGAGAATTGATACAAATCAGTTCAAATTTTCTCACTTTGCATTTTTCCTGTGCTCGTTTTAAACAATTTTTCCTCTTTCATAAGCAAACACTGTGGAAAGATTTGCAGTGCTCTGAGCTACCTGTTTAAGCACATACCTACCTCCACTTCATAATACAATGTCATGGATTCATTAACGTTATAAATGATCTTGAATTATATCACGTTTGCAAGCTACTGATGCCTGCAGGAGTTTATCTCACCTAGCTTTAGATGTCCTTAGTGTAGGTACCTGTGTCTAGAGTGAGTTGCTTAGAATCTACTCGCAATCACTGCAGAGAAATAGGGCAGCTCACTTGATCAACTTTTGGTATGTATTGCACCATAAGATCAGATGCATTCTAGAAATGCCCCTTTTTCTCCCCTGATTACACAAGGATTCAAGAGTAAAACAGCTAAGGAGAGCAGTCACGATCCTAGCAAGCTCTTGCCTGGCAGGAGCTTCATTGTATATCAACATTTCTCTGGGTCTCAGTCCCAATAAATATCACGGAAATATCATGCTTTTCTCTTCTGTTTTTTTATGTCTTCTCTATCAAGAGACAGGGACAACCTTTATCTAAATGTTTATACAGACCAAAGCATAGTGGTCCTTATTCACCATGGGGGACTGTAACATAGAACATAAATCTAAATGATTTTGATTGCTCGGGAGTACTGAAAACCAACTTTCTTGTCTTTTCTGATTGAAAGAACTTTAGGCACCTGAGTTTGGACAATGTTAGCTTATACTTCTAAGAGATGAGGAAGGTCAAAAAAAAAACCAAAAACACAGAATAAAAAACACCATAGACAATTGAATTACAGAACAAATGATAAAGTCAAAGTAGTATATGTTGGTGTTATCTTTCCCAGACAGCATGAGTCATTACAATTTTGATACTTCAGTGTCCTGGAAAAGACTGATAGAGTAGGAAATGGCCACATATAAATTCATTGTCATCAAAGAGGGCAATGAGAAAGGAAAATGGTACAAATATAATCCATTCTTCTCTACATTGCAGGCCCATACAACCTGGCACACTTCTGTTCTGCTGGCAACCTCTGCTCTGGAGAGAGCCAGGAGCTGAATGCGGATGGCTGTTGCCAAACATGCTGAACAGGATGGAGGTGTACTGTAACTTACACGGCGCAGGCAGTGTGCCAGGATGGCGTCTGGAAGCTCACATAACATCTGCCTGTATGTTTCAGTTAATCTGAAACCCCAAAATATGCTCAAGAGAATTTTTTTCTCTCTCTCTCTCTCTCTTTCTAATTTTAAGACTTACAAAAAGAAAAGAAGAAAACTGGAAATGGTTCAAAACTCAGTAATTAATTGTGATGGCGCAATAACAAAATAGCAAACAAAGCTTGCTGGACCGCTAATCTGAAAATCTTAAAGAACTTTCAAACACAGATGGATTCTCTGCAAGCAGGTTTTTCTCCCGTTTTTAACATGCAAAAACAAAGCAGAAAATAAAAGGGCCCATTCTCCCTAAATTGTGTGGCATTTCTAGGACTGAATCCCAACCTGACTCACTCTACCTAACTTAGACAACGATCCTTTTGTCCAATGAGAAGAAAACTCGCATAAGTAGTGCTCCTTCTCCTGACCTTCCTGATAGGATGAGGAATTAGAAAGAGATACCAAACACTAGGGTTGATAGGTAGAACCTATGGTATTTAGATCACAGTATCTTGCAGCTGTTCTTTTTTACCTCCGTCTATTAAACAAAGCACCCCTAATCCGCATGTATAGCCTTACAACTCTCTATATAAATTTTGCAAAACACTGAGGGCCACCGAAGCAGCATCCCACGTTCTCTCCCAGTTGTTTGTTTTCTCTGGTAACTGTATTTAATTTGTTCCCTTGCTTGCTCATCAATAGCTATCTTGTGTTCTCAATATTGCTGCCTAAGTAGGATGACAGTGAGAGATTCATGTCTGAAAGGCATCCAGAGGTGGGAAAGAGAGAGACATATGCTGACTGCTCTTGTTGGCTTCTCTTCTCACCACCTGCTTGGCTCTTGCCTGGTGCCTGAAATCCCCTCAGGCGTGGGGCTCAGCCCTGGCCAGCAATCACTGTCAGTACCAGAAGTCCATCAGTAACTCATCTGTCTACCTTCCTGAGGAGGCCAAGAGGCTCAGACAGGAAGAATAGCACCAGCCCTCCAGTGCCACGACTGAATCAGTTGACAGCTAGAAGCTGGAAATGGAAAAAGGCCCCCCGGTTGTTAGATCCTCCCCGCCACCTCTCTGCCAGTGCAAAACCAGTCTCCTTGAAACATTTGCTTTGCCAAGGTCAGCCTAAATTCGCCATAAAAGTAATGTGCAGCAGAGATTTCAGCATGGCAAAATCAGTGCAAACCTCTGAGATGGGGATTCATCTCACCTGGTTTCAACTGTCCAAAAGCCAGGCGACTATTCTTACCAGGGCAGCTAGGCTTCTTCACTAGGTAATGGAAAGGGAGGTACCTCCACAGCAACTCTTTCTGCCCCTCTTGGGCTAGCATGAAAACAATGACGTGTGCTGATTATAGAAGGAACATAGAGGAACAAATAGAA
Source organism: Apteryx mantelli (assembly GCF_036417845.1). Taxonomy (NCBI): domain Eukaryota; kingdom Metazoa; phylum Chordata; class Aves; order Apterygiformes; family Apterygidae; genus Apteryx; species Apteryx mantelli. The sequence goes on from NC_089978.1 coordinate 6,628,535, forward strand.
GGAACATCTAGATGGAACATCTAGAAGGACTAGCTAAGTGACTAGCTTGGATAACTAAAGGTAAGCAAGCTGAAGCCTGTTCACAGGTATCAGCATTCAGGAATATCTTCGGCCTCGTCTAGAACTGAAATTTAACTCCTTTAAGCTTTCCCAGTAAGATGTTCTCCCTGGCCTTCACATTTCTTTGTTCGTCCTTCTTTACTGTCCTTGATTTGCTCTTAGTCCCTGTGGAAAAGTGAATATGGAAGACCACGATATTTCGAAGAAAACTATATAAAATGTAATCTCAAAATTATTGTTATTGCTGTAACATAGAACACCACGAAACTGCAAACTCACGTAACGTCACTGTACCTTAACACTTCCCCTTGCTCCTTTCTTTTGTTGGGCTGATTACCTTATTTTGCCTCCTAAAATGTGATACCCATTTTTTGCTGTTTTCTGCCTATGCTTCTAACCTCTGTTGGTCCTTTTATTTTCTATTTCTTTGCTGTTTTTCACAACTTCCATCAATATCTGTAAGTTTAACCACTTTTCCTTATAATTAAATAACATATTAATTAAAATACTGACACACTTTTTCTGTAGTTTGTTTGACACCTTCCCTGCATCCAATACTTTCTGCAACTGACTTTGATGACAAATGCAATATTTCTACAATAACTTACATATTGTATTATTTATACATTTATAGTTTCCCTAGGAAAAGTTAAATAATTTAACATCATTTCACCACTTGTCCTCTTTCCCTCCCAGTAAATGAAATAAAGTTATTAACATCCCGCTAAAGTATTATTGTATTTTCCTAGTTATTTTGACAAGATATTACATAAGCACATGAGGGTCAAAGAAGAGAGCTGCTAGGAAGAAAAGAAAAGTGTCTAGTGAATACTGTTGAGCAATGTATTAACATTATTTAAATGCCTTTTAAAGAGCAGTCCTTCCCCCCACAGTTTCTTCTTGACAGGTGTCAGTTGATGAAGAGATGAGTGCGGGGGTGGGAGCTCTTATCTAAAAGGATTTTAAATAATGTTACTGGCATTATTTGAATCAAAATTGCTGCCTAAGTAATGTCATAAGGAGTTTTGTGTTTTAAAGGGTACTCAGTTATGCTATATTCCTCAGTAGCCCTACCTCTCAAGCTCCCCCTGTCCCCATGCGGGACTGGCGCGTTCCCCTTTTCCCCGTGTGCACGATGCCATAATGGCACACAATCGGTCACAGTTATTAACTGAACGTTTGACAAATATTGGTCTAAGGAGACGCGAGCGAGCTTCAAGGGTTTAACGTGCTGACTCGGTTTGCTCCGAACCTTTGGCAGTTTAGCAATGCTGCAGCTGCAGAGTGATGGGGATCCTGAGGCGCTGGTCATGAGTGATTGGGTATGCATTACGCTTCAAGAGTGGCTGAAAAATAGCAGAGGTTTTCCAGCCGAGAATTTTAGGTAAACCTAAGGGCACTACAGTTCTGCACTCTGCCCTCTCTCCCCCCATTTTTCTTTCTGATCTAGTTTTTAAAAAATAATGGTGTTTTTCAGCCTTTTCAGGTGAGTGGTCTTCTCTGAAGTAAAACTAATGTCATGTTTTTCCTTAAACATGCTCTAAAAGTAGAAAAAATAAATTAGTGATATATCCATCTAATTTATTTGTGCATATTTTTTTGAGATGTCAACAAAGAGGCTGGCACAGTTTTAAGAGTGATACATGAAGTGTTTGGGGTAGAAGTCCGTCCAAAATTAACTAGTGCTGTTGATAACGACAAGAATTATGTTGTTCTCAATACATCACAAGGACGATTTAATAGGTGAAATGGGGAAACTAAGAATAAAACATTTTCAGTTCTGTGTCCGATGCTGCTTGTAGCTCATCAAGGACCCAGTTCATCAATCCACATGAGCATAAATTCATCCTTACGGAGCAAAATACTTAATTCCCACCAAACTGAACTTAAGCAAGTTCTTAAGCACTTTGCTAAATCGATGTGGGCACATCATAAAGTAAAACACAGCCATGGTCCCTTCGTGACTTACCACTGTGATCGGATGATACACGCTCTTAGCTCAAGTTTAAATATTCAGCAAAGGAGGCTAAACCTGGTGTTCTTTATCTCACTGTTATAGAGAGCTAAGAGGATGCAAATGGCCAATTACAGCAGCCCCGTGGTTAGTTGGCAAACCTCGAAATCTTGAATAGATTAAATCTTGTTCCCATAACCTCTGTCAAATGTAGTACACTGTTATAGGTGCTTAGAGGAACGACCTAAGCTGTTTGCAGATAAGTTTTAAAATATCTTTCCCAGTCAGGGTTTGCCAAATTTGAAATACCAAGGAGCTGTGGATCTTTTCCAGACATTATTTGTTTCCTGCATATATGGGAGGAAGAAAAGCATTAAATAACCCTGAACTGAAAGTAGCATGAAGACAGTTATAGGTATATCAGCTAATATCTGTCAGCTAATATGCAATCGATAAAGCCATAGTGATTCAGGACTGGAAACAGTTATGACTTGAACATTTGACAAATGTCGATGTAAAGAGATACAAGAGATCATATAACAAACTAAAATGAAGGCTAAATAAAATTCTTCCCAAATAATAAAAATCCAGAGAACCACTGAAAGTCTGAGATGTAAAAAATTAAATTTCCTAGCATAGCCTCATCTTAGTACAAGTTGGTTCCCTAAGGTAAATTTGCTACATATATAAGAGAATCCTCCAATCCCACAAACAGGAATTCTATTCATTATATATTTCATTGCCATATATTGAAGGAATCTTGCAAGAAAAACAATCTATAAGTACACTTTCCCTTCCATAAACTGAATTTCAGGGTGGCTTAGAGAGGCTGTTTGACTTGATTATGTTATTTGCAGCATTCTGTCTGACTAAATAAATCGACCAAAAGAAAAAAAAAAAACTACCTGTTTTGCACAGTTCAGAGATTTCATTCTTAGCACATATGTAAATATTTATTATCTGAATGTGTATAAAAGTTCCTAGAGCTGCTGTGATTTTCTATTAAACAAATAACCACATATGCAGATAAATATGTTATGATGTCCCCGTGTAAGTAAGCCAGAAAATATAGCAATAGGCAGAAACTGGAATTTGATATTTAAAAGGAATAGACCTAAAGTCCATTTTTTTCTGTCTCTTCTGAATGATCCAAACAGGACTAGTTTTTTCTAGCTGGTCTAAAATGGAGAATTATCTCAGATGATTTTACTTCACCACTTCATCCTCACTAGCAACTACTTATATAGCGCTGTATGTTTATGAGGCTCTCTTCAGAAATAACAAAAAGGCATGATCTCTGGCTCAAAGTAGAGAAACAAGAATCATAACAAGAGATGAAGGAAAGTGGGAGGGAGGAAGGATGTTTATAACAAGAGAAGGTAATTGGCTGATAATTGCACGTAGATTTCATCATTTAAACTTAGAATAAGGACAGACAGAAAAAGAGGTATAGCTTGAGTTCAGTGCTAAAAATTACAACTCCTGAGAAGGCATTTGAAAGCAGAGAGTAACCCCCAGCACAGTACAAAAAAATAAGAAACAAAAATGCATAAGGAAAAAAAGTGAAGACTTGAGGCTGTGAATTTCTAACAATCTGAAGATCTTGCTAGGGAAGAAGGTTGTCAAAAGACTGAAAGAAAAGATGGAACTAAAGATCCTTCAGTTCTCTTATACTTCCCTCCACTCTACTGCTTATGTTTATATGTCTTTGTTGGTATCTACCATGTAGAAATGCAAAAGATCACCAGCAAGATAGAGATGGAGTCCAGGCTGCCGGGCTGTAATACTGTATCCATTATTTCCCCCCAGAAGATCCCAAAGGATGCTAGGAAGACAACTGCTCTTTTTCTCTGAGACCTGACATGTGCAAGACTTTTGAGGGACCCATACTAACATCTCCTCTACAACCTCTTCTTCCTTCTCCTCTTCCAGCAGAGAAGGTGAAAAAAACATGGACCTTGTTGCCACTTAAACAGCAGCCGGTTTTTCATAATTGCATAGATCTAATTGCTAGCAAGAGATTAACTAAAACTTCAGGTTTTGATTCAATGTAAAGTTGGAAGAAAAGTGTAGGAATGCATGACTGGGAGAAATCTCTTCGGCCACTGCATTGTGTCCCCTGCAGACACCTTCTGACAGGATCCCTTTCATGGACACAAAAGTAGCTCAAAATTTCCGGCTCCAGATTTCTCTAATGGTTAGGGACTGTTTTCTAGTTATACTACTATATTTATAACCAGTTCACGATGCATTGGATCTTCTGCGTCTAGATTTTTTTCTTCTTCTCTGATGCTCCCCAGCCCCATGTGGTTATAAAGAGCAGTCATAAACTGGTCTCTTCCCTTAAGAAGGGTTCTCCTTTTCTAGACTTTCAAAGCAGTCCTCTTGTGTACCTCCTCCAGTTTGAGTTCATATTGCCAGGTAAGGTCTCTTAAAGACTTCTGCTGTGGCACAAATGCTTTCTTATCTGTGCCACACATATCCTTCCTTAATATCATATTATTCATCCCATCTTCTTTCACTTCCAGCTCCTAAGAAACTTTTCTTCACTCTCCCGCAGAAGAATGCAGTTACAGTGACATGTGCATTTTTCACCTCTATGCTGGACTGCTGTTTTTCATTGCATATATTGCTGAATGGAAGAAAATAATGTACAGTCTCAGCTGGTTACTGACCTCCCCCATGTATCAAGATGAGCCACAAACATATCTTTCGCTCGCTTGGCCGTCGGTGAACTCTGCTCATCAAAGCAATTCATAAATAAGGTTCCAGCTACCTTAGAGAGTCTCCCTCCAGGTGCCTCTTCAACTGCTGGGCTCCTTTTTAACTACTTAAAAATAAATCATACAGCAGACAGAAAAACAATAACTTCATTGGAGATGAATAAGTTCACTAACCTTCCAGAAAATATTAGCACAGGATCGAACCACTTGTAGATCACATCAAGAGATTTCCCTGATTGATCAATTTTTCCGCAATAAACAAAATGAAACTTGTAACAACCGTCCCCATATAAAAATCATCTTATCATGAACTTTGCCAATTTATTATCTGCTAAATGCACAGATATTCTAATAATGGCCACCAAAACAAAGACCATGGAAGTATAAGTTAGACTGTACTAACTGCTGGCAAGTCACAGTATTTTGACTTTTCAGATCAGTACATTTGATTTCACAAGCAGAAAGAAAATGAATATTATTGTAGACCATGACATTTGCAGGGGTTTCCAAAATGAATATTTATTAAAATCAAATAAAGCTTCTCTGGAGTCCAGTTGGTGTTTACTAAGCTCTTCCTTTAAGTAAATTGCTTGGACCTTTTCTTGTATTTGCAAGATGAAAAAGAATGAAGATGCTTAGCCAGGCAGGAAGCAAAAAGAAAAGCATTTCAGAAAATTTTGTGTTAACAAAAAATGTTTTTTAAAAGATTTTTTTCACTTTTTATTAAATCAAGAATTTTTCTGTAAACTGAGCACTCATAGCATCTTTTTTGTAATGACTTTCAGGCTTTTTTTGAAGAAAGTGCTGTCAATCTCTTTTTGATCGTACCTGACAAAAGATGAGACATCAATAGCTAATTGATAATGATCATGTGGAACTCACTGCCATGAAATATCCCACCCAAGCACCTAGCCCCATTCCCACGGATGCACACTGTACTGCAATGTGCAGCGATGGAAGAGTCAAGTAGGGTGCACGCATGTTTGCAAGAACGGGTGGTAAAGGTGGATCGTGCAGCCTAGAATCTAACTAAATAACTGGAAGATAAGTTCAAGGTGCTCGTAACCCACACTTTGGGGGAAGTTGCGTGCACTTAACTTCGTGCAGTCTGTGTGATTAGAACTTTGGGGGATTAATTCTAAGAGAACGTCTAGAAACATGTAGGTGTTCATTAGCATTTTATAAGCACCTAGTGTGATGGTTTATTTGTTTTGTTGCTGAATTGATCCTGACTGTATAGCTCGCTTATTGCAGGATAATGACATGTCATTAATAAATTGACATACCTCTTTGGTACTGTTTGATTTAAACCGCATGAATTGATCAGGCTTTTTCTGCAACACTTAGGAATGGGAGAAATGGTTTTAGGGCACAGGAATAAGCTAAACTCCGAAGCTAAGAATTAAATCTCAAGGGAACTTTGGGGAGAATATTTTTTAAAAATATAAGGATGATGATGATGATGATGGTGATGATGATGATGGTGATGATGATTTATATTCACTGCACTAATTTTCAAAGTTATACCATCTAGCAGGATGCTTCCAGACCTTTTCAGTGGAACTGAACAGAAAAAATCTTGGGAGTGGCTTTCCCAGGACATTTCCAATTCAGTGGAATTCCAAGGGCTCAGATAAGCTTCTGTACTTCTTGTTTGATAAATCACCCTGGCCTCCTTACAGGAGAAATTCAGCACAGATTCCGGATCAATATTCCATTTCATGATTTTAAGTTTATCTCCAGTTGAACTTCAGAAGTGTATACTGCACAAAGGATAATTAGCAGAGATCAAAAAGAAGAAGATGGACACTGATAAATTTAAATATGAACAAAGGCTTCTGAACAAAAGAAAAGGAAATGAAGGTGGCAAGCTGTGAGATACCCACAAAATGGACTATCTGGTAATTATCAGAATGAAAAGGATAGCCAGAGCTGATGGTGCTGTCAGAAGAGAGCTGTGGGAAAGGAATAAACAAGTGTAAAATATATATATTATATAGACAGAGTAAAAGAAACTGAGAATTCAGAAATACACCAGAACACCCACTGAGTTTGTTTTGAACTAAAACAATCCATTTTTATTTTTATTTTATCTCATTCATTTGGCCTGAAAACTATAACCACTGATTCTTTCCTGCTAGTCTCTCTGCCTCTTTTAGCTACTTAAAAAAAAAAAAAAGAAATAATAATAATAATAATAATAATCAAAGAATTACAGCACAGCACCATCTATGGTTGCTAAAACTCCTCAGAACCACAGCATTAGAGGCACTGGGCTGTGCTCAGCAAAAAATGGGCCATTATTTAAAAATATATCAAAGAAGAGCTGAAGCAGCAGGAATGGGGGAGGGAGGGGGTCTCATGTATAACCTGGGTTACAAAATTATTCTCTGATGTTACTGGGGCCACATTCCAGGAAAGTGAGATAGAACTTCACAAAAAGTATAACCAGGTGCAGTTTATTTACAGAAAAGGAGGAGGAGGAAAATATTTCACTGACACGGGAAAAAAGTGAATGCTGTACTAGTGCGAGCAGTCTGGTAGCGACAGCAGAACATCAAGAGTCAAGGCTTAATTTTACTGCATAGCCTTAGAAATGATCATCTTTAGCGAACTTTTTAACCTCTGCCTATAAATAGAGATCCTCAATATTTTGTGGAGGCATCAGTGAGACCTTTAACTTCTCTAGAAGAAAGATTATTAGATATACAATAGTATACGTCTAAACACAGAGATATAAAGAACAAAGCATTATTTTACCTAATTAAAAAAAATGCAACAGTATGCACAATTATTGGAGTATGTGGATAATAATGTTTGGCCAGCTCCTTCATATGTGAAGCATCTTTTTTTGGTTTACTCACTTTTTCCTTACCCTTTTCAATCCTGCCTTTAAGTGGATCCGTTACATTCTGGTATGGTTTACAACTAAGTATACATGACATGCCTTATATACCTGTCGTATTAGTTATTCTCCTTAAAAAAGACCTAATGCTGAACTTGCACAGAGTTATTTCTCGGTTCACTGAATTACACCTGCTTTGCTTCCCTGTGAATGAAAGGAGCTTTAAACGGTTCCTCAAGATACTACAGAGGCAATAACAAACCCCTGCAATGGGGGCTGCGTCAGACAGACAGACGAGATGTCAATCTGCAGATTCTGGCAGACGTGGTTGCCATGGAACCACAGATACTTCCTAGATGTGAAAAATGTTATTTTGATGTGTCTTGAATTGGATAAGGAAATATTTGTCAGTAAGGCTGGGATTTACCTCATCCACGTTTAGCTCTCTTAAGTCGGGCATTGTTCAGGTCCTGTCTAGGTCGCTGGGAAAGGACAGGCACCCTTAGAGCATGGGATCATGCTGTTTATCCTGGACACTTATATTAAGACAGTTTTCTGTAAGAGAGATCCTCTCTCCACTGAGTACAGAAGGAACCTAGCTTAGACTATCTATATACCTAATTTCTGACTGTCAAATTTCAGTGAGATGAGTTTTATGCTTCACGTTTTATAAGATGGAATTAATTAGTTTTTTGTAGCTGCTTGACTTCTGAAGGCTAGAATGAACCAAAAGGGACTTCCCTGGGTCTCGGATAATCAACATGAGGACAGACTCCACCAATCAGCACAGTGGTAGGAAACCCATGTGGAAACATACCATGTAAGTGAAAAGTAGCAGCATTTCAAGGTTAAGGTAGGATTCTCAAAAGGCGAACCTCCCCTTCTTAAGATGTGACATGATTTGGGTAAAGTTTTGAAAATTTTCTCAGGAGAGAACTCGCAAACATCCTCAAAAATTAATTGAGATCAAAAATCAAAGAGTAGAGGGACAAACTAATACTTTTTTAATTGTTTTGGCTAAATAAATGTTAAAACCATGCTTTGGCTTCAAATCTAGACTTGGCTGCTGCCAGCCTATGGCTTAAATGTACCTCATCAGAGAGATGACTAAGATTTGTTGTAAAAGTATCGCTTCTGTGTCACGAGTGTATAACCTTTGAGCATGACTGCTGTAGATTAGCTACCTAATGACTACTTTTGATCAGACTAAAAATGTGGAAAAATCCAGGGAAGGTGACACTCTTGTTCATCAAACGAAGACACACAGCCTTCATTTCAGTTAATGATGCCAAGTTATGTCATGCAAAAGATCATTTCAGTGACACAGAAAGAAGAGAGAGAACACTTCTATTGTTAATTATAACAATTAATTTCTGATGGATAGAAAGTTTAATGGAACAAAATAATTACAGGAGGATTGCCTAACTTAGTTATTTGACTATGCACAACTTTGAGAGAGTAGCTTTCATGCTCTGCAGGTGTTGCACGGTTGTGGGCCAATGGATTCTCAAGCTCTGTGAGTGAAGCTGAAGGATCTGGAGATTTAGCTCCACTGGAGTCCTTTGGGGACATCCGGGTCCATTTCGCAATGCAGCAATGTGAAGTTCAGAGGCAGGGGAACTTCCTGCCTCCAAAAGCACCTTTCAGACCTTGTCTTGATATTCAAACTCTTGCTGAATCAGGACTTTAACATATGTCTTATGAATTCCTCTGAGAAACAGGAATGTTCCCCTTAATCAGGGGCTTGTGACTAACTATAAAGGAATATGAAGTATTTTCCGAGCTTCCCAGACGCTACCAAATGGGAAATGCCCCATTCCAAAAAGCAGCCTCTTGTGAGGGGAGAAGTCCTTGAGATCTGATAGTAAGAGTGGTTGTAGGAAATGGCTGCCAAGTCATATTTCCAGTGTGAAAAGAGCAGTTTGACAGGGTTTTTCTTTAGATGATCTTCTCTCACCAATAAGAATAGTCACGTCATTAAAAAGGAGACAAAATCTGGGAAGTGTACGCCGCAGAACTGGTAATCATATTGTGTTTCTTTATCTGACTGTGAAGCTTTTAGGAGGCTAAGCGTGACATTACCCCCCCCCCCAAAAAAAAAAAGAAAAAAAAAAGAAAAAAATCAAAGGATACCAAGTAGCCAGAGTTTACATCAGGGAACAAAGTGAAATCTTTCCTGAACGAGCGATTATCAAATTACAGACCTGTCACTACAGTTTCCTGCAAAGGGTCAGCACCTTCTCTTGCTCCTGACAGACGAAGAAAGTGTGACAGGCTTGATCAATAGTTCAGTTAACTAAACAGCTGGCTAATAACAGGACTTGTGGCAGACAAGCGTTCGTTTGAAGACAATGGAATAAACATCTTCTCAAAGATGTTTAATTTATGTTTTTGCTTTGTTTTTCTTTTCCTTTTCTTATTTGTTAAACAGCTTGCGCAAGTCTGAATTTTCCCTCTCCAAGCTTGAGACTTGCTTGTTCAAAAAGACATTTGCAGAGAATCTTAGATGTGGAAAAAAAGTCAGAAGACTGCTTAAATTAAAACAAGAACGTTTTCGGTTGTCTATTTGTCAGTTATAAAAGGACAGCCATGTTGAAAGGAGACGTTAGCACATTAAATGCATTTTGATGTTTCCCTCATGTGATGATCCCTCTCCTGTTTTCTCATCTGACTCATATCAAGTAAAGCAGGTCACAGGGCCAAACAAGCAAATCTGTCTGGCAGAAGAGAACACGATATCTGCTGCATAAGTATTTTTTTTACTTTAGTGCTCTGTGAATTACAGTTGATGAAGCTTTTCTGAAACTTGAGCAATTTTACAATATTTTTAAATCTTCCTTTTTTTTTTTTTTTTTTTTGTTAACCTAGCAGTGCCCTATTTCAGAAACCGAAGCCCTTTTGTTTGCATTTCAAGGGCCCTCCTATGGGAACCCTTTTTAGTTCAAGGCAAGCTTGCTAGAATCTGTCCATACAACTTTCTCCCTTTGGAAGTGAGGTCTCTGAGCTGCAAGCAGGATCCCTCAAAATGAAAATGCATACCCACGTCAATGGTTCACCTTAATCAGGCGAACGCTGAGAAGGAAAAGGACACAGACCTCGATGATATTGCAGCCTCTCCCTTTGGAAACGCTTTCCCTTAGCTGCTGCCCTTACCAGAACAGTCAGCATTTGCTCTTTGGTGGGTCACAGATTTAGAGGACAGCCTCAGAACTCCTGTCTGTCTTCCAGCATATAAAGAATCCCCCAAAGGATTATATTGCAGATTCCCTCTTATGTATAGTCTTAACATTTAAAATACCATTAAACCTTCGCTTTTGCTTCTCTGTGGGTTCCTATACCCTACAGCTTACCGCATTTCAGAGCCTGCAGGGGTTCATATTGTACTCCAAGCTTTGCGTAATGTTGTAATGCTTCTATAAAGCCATTATGTGGAAGAATGTTGCAAGCTTTGTTTCTTACTTTTGTACGGCAATTTTGTGTGACACTTATTTATATACCTTATTATGTATCGTAGTCCCTAGTGATCGTTTTTCATAGTGACCTAACTTGCCTGGCATCTTTCCCTACAGGCCCTAAGCACAGTGGTTCTGTATAATCACAAGGCTTTAAAGGCTCCTCAACAGCCGACCTGTTTTGACGTTGCGTTCAGCAGCTAAAGCTTTCCCACTTAGGCTATCATCTTTGTGTGCAGAGTATCAGCTGCATCTGATATGGCTCAGCCTTTTGCGTGACAGAAGCCGCGTTTCCGCAAAGAACAATAACACCGAGAAAAGACTCCTCTTGGCCAAGGCAGCGCTGATCTAGCTGGACACACCAGGGCAGTGCCGGGGGGCGGCTGCTGTTCCTGCTCCCTCGGCTCCAACCTAGCAGAGATGAGTTACGCGGAGGTGACAGCCTTTGCTTTGTCAGACGTCTCCAAATTGAGTTACGCTGATGTGGCCAAGCCTGGGGTGTTCAAATAGGAGACTGCTCCTGTTTTAAAATGCTTATGTTCAAGGGTGCTACTGTGAGATAGAGAACTAACTTACTGGCTGTCCCATTATAAGAGATTTCTCCCCAAGATGCCAAGTACATATTTCTCCTTTTTACCATACATTATGACTCTAAGCAACTCATTGCAAACTGATTTTGGGGAGAAGGAAGAGAGCTGGAAGGGAAGGGAAAGCTAGAGTTTACATTTCAGTGGCTTCAGTTTGTGTTTGTGTTCCCACCCCCCATGGACTTTACTTAATGCCTCAAGAAACCTTTTATCAAGCCCAGAAGAACACCAGCCCCAGCAGGTTATGGTAGGGCTTACGCTGCTTGTTTCAGACTCTCATGCTGATTTAAATTACTTTCTATCACACATCAAAGAAACCTCGAAAATTTGGCGTGTTCAAATTACTGCACTATTTCTGGGTGTTGTTTATTGCCATTAAACACTCAAAGCCTCCAGGCTCAATTAGCTGTTTCATTTTATAACAGCCTTTAGCATCCATGCATTCATGCATGAATCCATGCCTCCCTCCTTGTAGATTTTGAAGGCTATTTATTCCTTTATCAAGGCTCCTTCTGAAGATTGTAATCCTTCAACAGCCCAAATGGACAGGGTTTTCTATGAGACAAATCCCTTAGCCGATGTTCAGGTCTTCTGGATGTCACTAGACCTCTCTTGGGTGAATTGGAATCTTAATTTCTCCTTGAAAAAAACGGTTCACCTCAATTGGCATTTATCCTGCTTAACTCTGGCTATCTAAAAATTGTGTAGCAAGTGTAACCTAGTTGTTTAAACTGCCTGTGAATGCAATGAAGGGATGGAGGCATCAACAGAGAGTGATTCATTCCTTCCAAGGGTGGATGTCTGTGATTTGTAGGATGGATTTCCCATGGAGGAGCTACGTTCTCTGCATCAGCTGTAGGTATTTGCCTTTGATGACTAACTTTTATATGGATAAAACTAGATGATGTGATGATAGAATGGCCTTACGCATGAATGGCTCCTGGTTCTGACAGTTTTTAAAGACTATGAAAAGTTTGTTACACAAATGCTGAGGTACAAACATGGGATGTTAGTAATACCAGCCGTAGATATAATTTACGTACTTCATATTTTTCAAAGCACTAGAAAACATCTCACAGTGTTTTTTAATGTTAAGACTGACTGCAAACTCATCAGAATAAATAGACTGAATCCAATGGTTTCATCTCCAGGCACCCTGTACTTACATGTGTGCAGACTTCTATAAATTATCTCTGAGACAAAGGAATGTAAATGCACAGTATGGTAAAAGCTTGAGTCAGACAGAGCTCTGAGATAGATCTGCCTACACATTTTCCTTCAAATGAGCATTCCAAAGGCACCACAAGGACTTTGGTGCTCTGAATCTACCTTTTATTTGAAAACTGAGTAGAACGGTGAAGTTTAGAAATAGAGAAATCCAGACGTCCCAGATGTGATAGAATAAAACAGAAAGGATTTGAATACAAATCTTCTTCCAGCTCACAGCGCCACATTCACACATTTCACGTTCAGTGACTCCAAGGGATCCCACCAACATGGAACTCTGGCAGAACTTAGGAAGAATGTTAAAGTTTGTCCTGGCAATTTAGACTAAATTTAGTTGTTCTATAAGCAAACACCACAGAAAGAAATAATAAGTTAATACAAGGAGAAAGCATCATGAGGTGACCAAAGGTACCAAGACTTTTCCTTCCTTTAAGCAGCTGGACTAACTTTCTTTGGAAGAATTTCCACATCAAGAATCTTATTAAGCCCATGCCTGCTCCTAGATTCCCAGCTGCTAGCAGTGTCAAAGATTTCACTATGTTTTGTTGGGCTGTTTGCCTATATTTCCTGGTTTCCACTGAAAAGGGACATATTTAGCTGTGTGATGAACTGGGACAACGTGAACTGCTTGGCATTTGATCTAAGACCTAGCATGTGATGAATGCACTGGTATCAAATAGCATATGATAGATGTGAAGCAGCATTGACAGGGAGAAAAAGACGTTCCATTTCACAAGAGAAAAGGAAGTGTCTATTTTCTTTCTCTTTTTCCGCATTAATATCCCATCTTCAGAATCTCATCTTTCTCTTTGTATTTTTTGGTGCTGCATTCAGGTACTAGCAAGTGGCGAGACGGAAGAATCTCACCGATGAGAGAAATCTGGTCTTAAAACAAACACTGTAAGCAGATAGGGGTGAGAAGTGTGTTTGCTCAATGCCAAGGTAGCAGAGGGAGTTTTATGAATGGCTAAAGAAAGCCAAACAACCTCTCAGGAAGAAAGAATTATCTGAAAAATTCTTAATAGAAAATTAAAAGTGAGACTTTCAGCTGGCGTGCAGTGACAAAGAACTATTAACACCACTGCTAATATACAGCAGCTTAAGCACTGCTGAAGACACTGAAAGACTGTACACATTTGCGAGGTTTATTCTCAGAGGTTCAGCTTCTGATTTTCTTAAAAATCTGTAAAATGCACACTTATCTATTCTCAGAAATAGTACAATGGAATGAATGTTATGAATATTACTATAGTTGTTCTTATTTGAGATGAATAAGTGTTTCAATATTTTTGGTCTTTTAAAGATAACATTTTGCTGTATTTACTTGAAGTACGATGTAATCACATAACTTCAGCACCTGCTGTCCAGAGCCCCTGGTGTTTAGTGAGACACAGACAAAAGGCTTGGTAAAGCTCCTCTGTGCTTCTATTTTCACCCTACATATAAAATGGAGCAGCTGCAATTTCTTATCTTCCTAGTCGGATGCTGTGAGCAATAACTAGCAAATGCCTGCAAGGTTCTAAGAACTTTAATCCTATCTACCGGAGAGGTCAAACTCTGGTGTTTCCAAGAGGAAACAAAGATTTTGTAATGTGAAAAAGCACATGTTTGTTCCAGTGCATACATTAGTCCTCAAGAAAGGTATGTATCCTTTCATGCTTCTGCGAAAGAACTGTAATGCGTAGTAGAGAGATTGATACTGTCTTTATGTGAATAAAGACCATACAATTTTTGTCTTCAAGCCATCCTTTACTCAAACCTATGCTTTATTGTAAAATTAGCTATATCTATATTGTCTTTTGCCTGCATTTGCATTCTTCCCTGTTGTGCCCCAAGATGGTTTGATCAGAGTAAGCTCAGATCTGAAGGTGCTTCTGCTCTCAATGAAGATCTCTGACATTCAAGGAGACCCTGCTCTGTCAAACCATCTCAGAGAGCAGGCAGACTGAACACAGAGCTGTGTAAAGAAAGGGTCATGCAGGCATGTACAGGTGTTTTTATTTAGACGATAGGTATGTCTGGAAACATCTTGGGTGTTTTGAAATCCTCTGAGGTTTAATATCAGAGATGTTGTTATTTATGTGCAGCCTTTATTCATGCACATGATACTTTACTCTTATTGCTAGCCGGCTTTAACTTTTAGAGTGGCTGAAAAAGGGTCAGAAGGTCTTGTGAGAGAGTATTGCCTTCTAGCCCCCATCCTAATGGAAAACAATGAAAAGGAGGATTGCTTCTCTGATATAGGTAGGAAATATGAATGACTGTCTACTTGACAGCAACATAGCTGCACATTTAGTAGTGATGGTGGCTGGCAATCCAGAGACTTCGAATGAGGAGAATGTCCCTGTTTCTACACCCATTGCTCAACCTATTTCAGCAGCCTACAGGTGCAAACCCAAGAAAATCCCTCCAGGTTAAAGACCGTTAAGAACTCAAAGCACTGAAGCTAAACAGGAGGCATAAAGCATCAATTAGATTACGCAAAAGTCATACTTAAAAAATAACGTTTAATCTGAGCTGCCTGAAAACGCATTGGTAAGCTGATAGAGTGTATTAGCTCCTAGATGTTTTGAGCAGTTATTGGATACTGTCATCTCATCAGTTTTGGTTATATTAGGCTGTGTAGAGCCCATCGGAAATGAAGGGTGAAAACCCAGTCTGAAAGCAGTGTATTCTTTTACATTGTTGTCATCTTACATTGTGTCATTTCCCATGGCATTAAGAGTTGTCACATCATATTATGCTGTAGGTCAAGTAAATGCTAATATGATGGGACATACAAGATATAGATAGCAGTAGCCCAATCGGAATTCATTTGCATATCCCCATCAACTTCATTAACTGGTTAATAACACAACATGATCACAGTAGTTTTCAGAAAAATAAAAATATTTTGCCTAAGTACATGTAGTCCAAGGACTGAGTTGTTCATGAGCAAAGGGAAATTTAGGCTCCTCATCAGGAAAAGATGCCAGATTTATAGCTGTATATAGAAATTTATTGCGTACACACACTTACATGTAAAATACTGACTCCTATGCTGTGACCAGCCATTTTTGTAAATACTACTGGAACTAAAATAGCTTTTCATGTTCAATAACTCTAAGGGCATCTAGATTTTTTAAACAGTTTTCCAGCAGAGACAGTCTCATCAGTGAAATCCTATCAAACTATAGATGGAAAAGGCACTTAAGACGATATTGCAAAAAAGAGGAACTGTGGCTAGACTGAGATTTTCAAAATCACCTGACATATTTGAAATTCCATTGACAGACTAGATAATACATCTGTATTTTTTAAGTTTTAGGGAGTTGTACTTTTAATAAACATGAAGTTTTTATGTAGCTATGTCAGAACTAGTATTTTCTGAAATACACAACAGGCTTTCTTGAATGTGCCAGTTCCATTTTCTGGCTTAAATACTGAAGATGATCTCAGGTCCAGAGAGTTTAAACACATTCCCAACTCTGTGTTGACGATCAAGCTAAGAAGATTCACGAAACACTTAAGCATGTGCTAACTTCCAAATCAAATAGGAAGCATGTGCTATTTTTTGTTTAAATAATACTTTTAATAGCTTTAGGTTTGGGTCTAACAGTCATCAGTAGAAATAATATCAGAAAAACAAAATGTGAAGGGCCTAATACATTTGGCTAATATTTTAAAAATGGTTTCTATTGCAGAGATCTCCTTAAATCCTCTTACTGACAGCTACTGTCAGGAAGAAAAGCATTAAAGGGGCCTGCATATCTGCTTACATTTCAAATTTCCAAAGTGATAGAAATTCAGTGAATCTAGGATGTGCTGCCCTTAACACACACTGTGAACTGTGTTAAATTGCGCATTTTCATGGACTTACCCTGCAGTGTCTGCACAGTGATATGATATTTCCAGTGTCAGCCGGACCACTACGTACATGATATAATGTCACCATTTTCCTAAAGAGATATCTGAAACAAACAATGGCCAGCAAGAAACAATAACTGCCCATCAGATCTTCTGACAAAATTGATGGAAAGTCAGAAAAGACATCAAGAATAAGAAAGGGGCTATAGATGATTCACGCAAATGGAAAAATTGTTAGCTATGGGTTTATTTATTCAAGGTTTGCAGACATGCTCAGTAGAGTTAAGCAATTAGATTAAGGTTTATTTAAGCACTCAATTTACTAGAAGTCTGCAGATTTTCATCCTACCAAAGTAAAAATGTTTGATGCTTGGCCAAGTTACAGTTTCAAATTCTATGTTTGATGGTACAGCAAAACATACAACCTTATACGTATAAAGCTACTGGCACTGTAGATCCATAGTCTTGATTCAGTTCTCCAACTTTATTGTTAAATAAACAATAATAGTAATAGGAGTATGCAGTAGTAATTATCAAAACAATGTGTTTCTTTAATTGCTAATGTAATTTAGGTATGCGTCTCTTGGAAGCTTACTTCAGATATACAAGGTCTTTGGGTGTCCAATTTAGTGGTTAATCATTCCCATACTTTTTTTTTTTTTCCAAATCTATCCTGCCAATAAACTAGATAAAGTGATACCTTAAAAAAAAAAAAAGAAAAGGAAAAGAGAAAAAAAAGAAAACCTCTGAAAAATCAGCTTCTGTCTGATACTTTTTTAGCTACTGCATAACTTGATATTGCGACTTAAACTCGAGTCGCTGTGGAAATTTAAGCATGTCATGAACTTAATTTATTCTGGCCACCACCGTGGTAACCTGGAGAGTGTTAATAATTTTACACCTTCAGTGGAGATCTTTTCATTACCTGCTAGTCCTGAGCAACCTCATTAGTTTCATTTATAGTGCCACTGATCAAGTACCCCAGTATGAGAGCACGGTGCCTTTCTGAACTCCCTCTCTGGCTGATGGTGCTTCTGGCTCTAGGACTTTCCATTCGTGATGGCACAAGGTCCATTTTCAGCAGGAGGGAAGTAGACTCCCCATCGAGCTTCAGCTGGCCAGAACCAGCATCTGGAATTGAAGCTGTAGGTGCAAAACCTTCTGCTTGAAAGAAATAGTGAACCCAAGTCTCCCACTTTCTGGATGAAGTTTTTCACCTCTAGATCATCAGATGGAAGATACATTTCTGAATAAAAGCAATTTTCGCTGCTGCTGCTTGTTCTAGGTTTAATGCAATTCCCACTTGTTTTAGCCACCCCTTCAGTGAGTTTTGGTGCCTCTCTTCCCCCTCTCTGCATTGCACTTCTTCAGGGTGTGGGAGAGAAGGTGCTTTGCCTCTAGGAGTGAGCTGTGGTGTGTCCATGTGCCGTATTGTGGTCGCCTACAGAGCAAGCAACCCTTTTTGGGTGCCAGTGGAGGTTCTCTGGATCTCAGTCAAAGCATTGATTTCCATAGGATCCCAGCAGAAGTTAAAAGGTTGTCCTACCCTGTTGTAGGCCCTGGTTCTGCAAAGCCTTCAAGCACGTGCCTAACTTTCAGCCCAAGAGCAGTTCCACTGACGTCGGTGCTTATGCACGTTTCTGCATCAGGTTTGAGGCAGATCAGGTACTGAAACACAGCAAAAACACTCCTGCCACCTCCCCAGCTGTGATGAGGTGCCCAAAGCAGGATTGTTTTCCTTGTTGCTTCAACTGCTGGCAAAATGATTGACAAGAGGGTTTGTCATCTTTCTCGAGCGAGTTGAATAATGACTAACCGTCCTCATGATAATCACTGAAATACTGCACCAAAACAATTTAGCTGTTAATTTGTCAGATCTGAGTATTATTCTGAGTCATAAGGCAAATTCATTTTATTTGAACATCCATTAATAAAACAAGAAGGAGGGGAAAAGATATTTAAACTTGTTAAAATACCTCATTAGTCTACTTATATAACTGTAAATATACATTTTCCTCCTTCTCGTGCTTACATTTCTTTGCTATACTACAAGGATTCTGTTATAAGCAAGTTTGTATAGGAAAAAAAAAGCATCAGAACAATTCCCTTTGTGGAAAAGTTATCTTTAAATATGTATCTTTTCATAAGCTATTCCTGCGGCATATACCAGGCTAGAAGCATTTAGGGGTCCTGGCTACCACCACTGGCTGCCTCATGGACTGGAGTTGGTATCAGTGATCACCATTAAGGAAAAAGAGCAGGAGCTGAAGGCACCCTACACACTGTAGAAGACATTAACAGACAGTTTATGAAAGCTCGTATCCCAAATACATGTCCACCTGTGATATTTATAAATGCAAATGACCAAAAGGAGCCTAAATTGCGCTGTAAATATGGAATATCCAATCTGGGCTTGCAACTACTGGTTCTTCAGCCCTACCGAAGAGACCAGCTCTTAAAGGACTGTAAGACAGGTGGAGTGTGCAATAAGGGACGGAGCTGTTGTCTGCGCTACATATCTTAGACCCAATTAACTGTACGGCAAGCGCACCTTGCTTTGTCAGACGTGTCTGTTTCTGCTGCCCGAGAACTCTCCGGGATAATTGATTCTGGCACTTCTATTACTACCCAGAAACACAAGGGCATATTTTTTACAGTCACTCAGGCAGTAGTTTGAGGAGAATGGTTTTCCTACAGGATATTGCTTACATTACCTATTTGTGCCTTCACTGAGACTGTGCAGGCTTGACGCTCTCATACCACGGTGATGAGCGTAACATAAAAATGATAGATTCTGAATGCCTTTCATTGCAGCTTTTTTATTTCTGATATGCCTGCCTGTGCTCTGTGTTCGGTCAATGGGACAGCCCTTAAATTAAAGAAATTCCTGCTACTACAGAATCTAGAAAAAAATAAAAAAGAATCTGTTATTTATTTGATATCTTCTTTTTTTTTCCATATTTTTTTATGCCTGCAACTAACCATGGAATAGAACTTGCTCTCCAGTTATGAAATGTCATAGATTTCACAGAGAAATAAATACAATTATGTATGTGCATTCATGAGTGGCTTCATGTCAAAATACTTATCGCATGCAGAGATAAAAAATATACACACTAACACTATACATCTGGTATTATCATTCCTGGTTGCCTTGTCCAACTGTGTGCTCATACACAGAGAAATGATTATGCTGTGATAATTCAAGAAAGGGGAAGAATCATCAGAAAAATGTACTTTCAGTGATTATGTGGAGGTAAGTGTCCCAGCATGTACTTCATTTTCCTTCCAGTTATTTAAGACATGGAAACTTATGAACATAAATTTTATCAGTGGATTTTCTGTAAAGTAGTGGAAAGAAGAAATAACACCATTACTCTTGAGCAATGCAAACTTAAACTGAAATTTAGTTTTCAGAGCTGATAGGCCAAATATTCACAAAAGTCTATTAAATTGCACCTGAAAATCTACAAGCAGACAACGAACTGCAAATGTGTCCACGAAGACTCATTTATACTCGTTTTCTCCTATTAGCTGTAGGCATGAGTCAGTTGGCTCATAAATAATTGAATCTGGGTCAAATTTACTGCAGAAGGAATGTGGCGATGCTGATGGATTTAGTCCTTGCTGAGAGCTACTGCACTGTGCCCGCATCTGAGCTTAGCGCGGACTGCCCATTTGGCTCTTCCTTTTGGAGGCTGAGCTCTATTCCTGGTCATGCAACTCAACAAATCACTTGATTTATTTGGGGGAAGTCATCTGGGGAGGAGGTTGGCTAATAAAAGTGGACACTGATTCCTCATTTTTACATGCTCAAACAGACCAGAGCGATACCTCACTTTTGGAAACACACCTGGATGAAGCGAGCCCTTCCGGTGCATCAAGAGAAGCACAAAAATCACAAGCCACTTTTGAAATCATCGGTCCTTCTCTGAAAGATGGGCTGAAGCACGCTTACTTGCATCGCCCGAGGTCTTGCTGCTATTTAAGTTGTTTAACATGAGGGATGAGTAAGATGAAAGGCATGCAGAAGTTACCGTAGCTCATTTGGGTAGGTGCTTTGCTATGACGTGGCATAGACGTGGCAGTGGCAGGGCACAGTGACCGGAGCTGATGGCGTGGGTCTCGCTGAGGTAGGGCCTGAAAGCAGCTGATCTACTGAGTCTTAACAAGGTAGCTGAGCCTGGAGAACCGACGCTGCATAACGAGCTGTTACACAACTGTAACACAATCGTTTTGGGTTGTGTTTTCGTATCCCTATCGTCCATAAGCTCTTTTGCAGAAGGACGGCCTGTTTCATACGCACAAGTATAAACCTGAGCGCTGTCCTCCGATGGGGAACCTTGGCCACAGCTGTTCTGGGCTGGTGAGACGTCTCCTACAGTAGCAGCAGCACCACCAGGAGCGGGAGAGGGATGGGGCCATAAAGGGAGCTGTGCAGACCCCAGGGGACATGGTGAGCAGCAAAACGTTATAACGAGCTTCCTCCTCTCTTTTTCCCTCCCTGCCTCCCGCCGCCCCTGAACTCTGACACCCCCACGCAAGCCTGCTGTGCAGAGACCAATCGAAGCAAATCTCTGTGAACTGTGAGACATGAGAAAATTATATATATGCAGAGCCAGGCACTCATTTTGGATTTTTGTTTTAATGTTGAGGGCATTTATGTCTGTTGATAATTAGAGATGTTTATGGCATGCATTTACAATATCTCTCTGCACTATTTTTTTAGAAACATGTGTCTTCACGTTAATGGCTTATAGAGTTTGCTAACAATTTACAGGCAGACACTTACCACTCTAATATTCATTTGTTCTTCATATTTTTAATTTTATGTATATCCCTGCCTGAGCTCCAGAAATGACTTACTCCATCACCCACGCTGCTTCTCCTACTTAAAGATGTAAATGGGTCCCAATTGTACAAGATATTTAGCATATGCTTAAATTCAAGCATATTAATACTCCCACTGAGGTAAATGGGACTACGCACTTAGAGTTAGGCACACACTAGAATACTTTGTTCATTCAAAGCTAAAAAAATCACATATTTGGCCTCCTGATTCCTGCACAATCCAATGTCAGCCCAGGACTTTGTTCTGTTTTGTGACTTACTGGCATGTATTTTTCTAAATCATCCTTTGAATAGTCTTCTTGCTTTGCTCCTTATTCTAGAAAGTCTCTCTCTCTCTCTCTCTCTCTCTCTCTCTCTCTCTTTACGGAGGTGTCAAACATCTCGTTTGCCTACTTGCAAATTTTTTTCTGTAATGTGACTCAGAGTGAGGAACCATCCTCCAAGAAGACATACTTCCACCACTTGAGCAACACAACACAGCCTTAGTTAGCTGTGTGCTGCTATTGTTGCAGGTATTATCTTCCAAATAGCAATATGTTTTCTAGACATCAAAGTGTAGTCTATCAAAACAGTGCTTTTCAAGCACCAACATCCCATTCTGACACTTTTTCCAATCCTCTGATGCTTAGGGTGATGGTCTTAACAAAAGTGAGGTCAGTAATGCAGTCTGTGAATATCTTAAGTGTTTCTATTCACAAACACACTTGAGTCCTTGAAAAATGCGGTTAGACAACACTATCCTTATTTCAGGAAACTTAGCCCCAAACTGGTTTCTAATTCCCCAGGGAGAAACTCTGCTTAGGAAACCTGACTCTGTTCAGTGACCCAGAGAGAATGAGGTCTCCTATTATCCTTGACGTTCCTTCTCTGAGAATCAAAACGTTTATACACAACCTTGTACAACCCTGACAATACTGCAAGGCTTCTAAAAACTGACCGTTTATTCACAAGTTAAGAAAACAAAGTATAATCTGAACGTTTGAAAGACTATTTGGCTAACCCCTCTCTGTGCTTGCTTGTCCTTTATACTGTTCAGCTGAGTCTCTCTACACTTTTTGGAGCACGGTATTCTCTCTTATTATGTGTTTATATAGTGCAAATAATAAGATCTCTCTTTTAAAAGAGTTTCCATATACTATCATAATACATGGGTCTTCTTAACACAAACTGAAAGCAATTACAGCTGTGCATGCTTTTCATTTTTTTTTACAACTTTTCACATGTGCTTCTTGAACGTTATGCAGGAATAATTCTTACTATAATATTCACAGAATGATGTTTCTTAATGTACCTGTCTGTTGAAAAAATTCTTTGTTGAAAGTAAAAGATTCAACATCTCTAAGGACAAATATGAATTTCACAACGTCCCAATCTATTAAAAATAAGTTTTTGCTGGAAAAAAGAAGAAGACAGCTCAGAGGTAATGTTAGCAGAGACGGAGGAAGGATTATCAGGTAATATATTCATGTCTGAAAGGATCAGATCCTGTTTTACTTCTGCGGATAATCTTTTATACTAAATAGCATTTTAAATATTTTTACATCACCTTCTGATTTGCTTGCCAAACACTATTAGCAAAGTCAAGAAAATAGCATTTGTCAAACAGCTCCTTGCGCTGAGTGGGAACGGGGAACCAAAGAGAAAAAGAACCGCTGTTTACTCAGCGGGAGATCGGATCGAGGAGCCATCACCCTCTGTCGCTAGGGCTAATTTTCTCAAGGAAAGTCTTATTCAGAACAACAGTCACCAACCTCTCATGGGTCAAAACAGACCCAAACTCCCCGCTGTCAATCTCAACTAACAAGAGGGGTCTGCGAGGCCAGACTTCCCAGAAGGTCAGCGCAGAAGCTGAGAGCTCGTTGCAACAGCTAATGCCCAGGGCAGTCTAGTTAAGTGGAGAAACAGGATGAACTGGGAAAAGAAAAGATGGTGAAAGGAAAACTCAGTTTTAGAACTGACAGGCTAACCAGGAAACATGCACAGGTCTCTTGAAACTCGGTGGATGCATGCCAAGCATAACGGAGGCTGAAATTTTTGAAAGTCAAAATCCACCTTAATCAATCGACTGCATTCTCTTTTTAGTAAATGCCTACGGACGGAATTCAAAGTGACAGTAAGACTAATTGTGTAATAATAGTATGTTCAATAAGGATACAAATCTGGATAAATGCCTATATGATGTATGAAAATATCACCTAGTGAGTTGTCTACGGGATCAAACTTCAGGAGAAAGGCGCAGATGTAAGTGTCAATAATATTGCTTTTTTTAGTTATGTGTTTACAACATAATCATTCATTGCAACAACAGAGAATACACGTTATTCCCTTTGCCAGATATCTTCTCTGGAAACACTCTACTTAGTTGGTGAAGAATACAAGGTCTATATTTATTGTTCAAGATAGTCATTTCGTTAGAGCAAATGGATTCTGGGAAAATATCTCCAGAGGATTTAACTGCTGGCTACAGGTTACTCTTAGAAAAAAGATGACGCATCTCCTTGAGTACTCCATCTGCCGTAAACAATCTTCAGATCTGTAAATAGAAGCTATTATCTCGGCGTGTTTGATTTACAGAGCTATTAAAAGTGGTTCTGCATTTAGTGGAAGGCCCCGTTGTAGCACAAGAACCTGCTTCACCTGGCCGACACACATCAGAAAAAGCTAATAACCATGCCAATGCTGGTGCAGTGACACCGAGGAGGCATGGTGGGGTGGTCAGGCACGAGGGAGGTGATGGAGTTCATGGTCTCTGCTCCTTCGTCCCCTCGCACCTGTCAATGAAACCCATCTTCTAGGGAAGCAGATTCTCTTTTTCAGTAATAGCTGCTAAAAGTGGGGATGAACTACAGTGGAATAATGATTAGCAGCTTGCAGCTCATTCACACAGCACAGTATTCCTATTCTTCTTCCTCTGAAAGGGAATTTGCCGTGTCTGAATTATCAGCGGGTCTCGGCTTGCAACTGCGACATGCAGAGCCCTCCTCCTGAAATCAGCATGAGCAGAAGACATCAGGTCTGCAAGGACAAGGCCTATAAATTGGCTCTTATATGTATTTATTACTTGATTGGATTCTCCTCGTACACAACTGGCCACAGCTTCAAAATAAATAAATAGATAAAGGCAAGAACTGCCCATTATAGCCATAAAAATAAATCATGTTACTCTCCTGACATGCTGACAAAAACTCTAATCAATTAATGGATTCTTACTCCAATTGTCTGCCTGTCACTGACCCCCTCAGCCACAGACGCACTGGCCCAGCTGAATGCCACGTTGAACAACCCTATCCTGATGCAGAAGTAAGTGAATTCTAGCTTTCATGGGGGAGGCAATCCAATAAACTCCTCAAATGAGGGCTCTGCACCCAAAATATCTGTTTGCTCGGCTCCAGGAATGGTCGAACAGAGACTAAAATTTTGGAGGGGACTGTATATCAAAACCAGAGATTAAAAGATTTACTATTGGAAAATGTCAGAGTAGTTTGTATGAGACAAGAAAAGATTCTGTGTGTGAAAAAATGTAGCTTTTTAATGCACTGATTCCATTCTTTCTGCCTGCATATTTGTGTTTGTGCTGCCTGTACAATGAGTGGTCAAATATTTACCAAAAATGAATGTTAAAATTGTATGTATGTGGAACCATAGTGATAAACACTCATGCAGATGCATTTGTGGTTGAATAGATTGTGCCTTCTCACTGCTGTCATGCATAAAAGCAAAACCCTGTGACTGATTTAATAAATCTCTGCTAGGCATCTAGCTAGAGTTTAACATAGTGAACACAGGATATTTGAGGCTTGCTCTTTGCCTTTGTATATAGAGGGGAAAAAAGCTCACTGTATGCGAAAAAATATGTGAGTAACCTCATCTATTGAAGGATATTATTATAAGAATGGAAAAAGAAGCTAAATTTGTCAGATTAAATATTCATTGAGACTTTTTTTTTTTTCAATTGTATTTTCAACTTGACCAAAGAAGATCATAACTGAATGTGTACAGTTGGGGCATAATAAAATGGCTTTCATTAGATACCCAAAACTTATACAAACTTATTTAATATTTTATAGTCCCAGTATGACATTTCATGAGATCAGACTGACTGCTTTTGACAGTATTGAGAATACTGCAAGAACAAACAAAAAGCAAACAAAAAACACATTAAACAAATCAGAAAAGCTTCTGGAAGTAAAAATAGCTTTCCAATGCATTGATAGTGTTTGAATATATAAAAAGAAGATGAATATTTAAATAAAGATGTCAACTAAAGTTAATCAGATTTCAAAGGAGGACTGTACCTGATCTTGGACAAAGATTAAAATAAGTGTGCATATGACTTAAACCAGTTCATTCCTTGATGTTATGGGTAGAGCATCAAAAAAAAAAAATCCTATTTTATTTTAATAGAACTTCATACGCTGCCTTTCAAAGTGAAATAATACCTGATTTTTCAGGTATTATCAGCATGAAGCTACACAGCTCTAGGAAGAGGTCCCTGTATTAATCTACTGGTTAGACACTATGAACAATTTCTCAATGCATACTGTATGAACAATGATTCAGATGCGATCAAAACTTAGTTGCTTCTCCTGAATCATGGATTCTTAAGAGGGTTTAAAAAAATCATTTTCTATATTAAAAAGATTCTGATGAGAAAATAACAGAAACCATGATGTGTGGCTTCTTCTGCTTTAAGAAAGAAGAACATTTGTATTCTACTAATAGACAAAATGTCACAGGAAAGTTCACCTTTCTTCATAATACTGTAATTAGTATTTCATATACTATAATTTTACTCTTGATGAGATAAGCACTTTCTGAGGAAATTTCAATATCTATATTGCTAGTGCTAGCAAAAAATGCAATTTAAAATGACAAATTTTAATACCTAATGTCTGTCCCAACCTTTTGATGTAGTGGCATGAATAGCAAATATTTTAGGTGCTTTCAAGGTTTCAGTGACTTTATAGCACTGCAAACAGGTAATGCTCAGCCCTCCCCCATTTTCCTGTATTTCCCCTATTTCTGTTTGGTGAAGCCATCCTGAAGTCTGGCTTAGCTTTGCAGAAAAGCTCTATTTTCTCTGCCCTCATCTCAAAGACTGTCAGTGTTGATCTGATCTGAAGAAATCTGAGAATGTCACTCCGAGATCCCTTTCATCAGCAGGTGCCAATTGAGCAGAAAGGCAATGCTACAGAAAACCTTCAAAAATCCAGTGTGCCTGTTTGTGTAAGAAGTTGCAGCCAAAGACAATACGATATATTTTATCTTATCTTCTCAACATGCTGGGATTTGTGTCTGCAATTCCCAGGCATGCTAATTCTGTTTCTAACTATCCGCTCATCGTGACTGAACCATGCCCCACAGAAATTTTAAAGGACCTGTTTTACTTCAGTTCTTTGCAAGACCTATTTCAGTTACCAAACCTAAAAAAAAACCCAAAAAAACAGAGACAACTATTGAACTATTTTTTTGCAAACATATTAGAGATCAGAAGTCAGAAATGTGTTATTACTTTAGCTCAAAAAAACCCCCAAAAAATCTCTCAAAGCAGCCAGAAACCATACAGACTTCATGTGGCCAGGCTCTATTACAGATCAGACAAATCTGGCTGAAAGGAAAATAGAAGCTCTGAAACCATTTCAAGGAAACCTAGGCCCCTGCTTTAGCTTAACCTGAGATAAGCTTCTGGATTTTATTCCAAAACCAGGTGGAGCCGAATATTTTTCGACTGAGATTTTTATGAGGTTTTTAACTGGTTCAAAGCCAAAAGCCAGAGTTAACAGGTGTTCACCTACATGGATCAAACCCAAAATGCATACTTGCTTTGTCACAGTGAAGATAAATTCTGGAATTTTACAGCACTGGAATAGTAAATTTCAGATTTTTGCTCTTGCAGTACACGAAACAGAGACAGAAACCCGAGCTGCCTGCTCCTGCTGGCTAGGCATGTTACTGTGTTTTTTGGAGGACAATGTGTTCTTTGACTCCTAATTAACTCCAGAGATGGTTTCCACCCTCGAGCGAGAGACACGGGCCCATTTGATGCTTTCTGAAAGTTGCAGAAGCCCATTCAGAGAAAAAAGGTGATTTTGTGAGGCTGTTGCTGCTAACACCCAGCAATTGTAGTGGCCAAGGCATCTTTTGGGGTGAGCGATGGGGACAACTGTTCCTGGCCCAGCTTTGGAGATGGCCCTGCTCTGCTCAATGACCGATCCCAAAAACCTTCTGCAGAAAAACCCTCTTCCAAGTTCAGTCATGAGAAAGTTTTCCAGTTGTCTTCAGTTGACTTCGAAACCAATACATATATACTCACTTCATCCAAGCTATGTTATAGTAAAGATATTGTGGCAATGCAATGGTTGCTGACCTTACTTTGAAGACTAAGACTTATAACATCATATGAAACTTGAAACAGGTTAGTGACGATTTGAGGTGACCTAAGCTTTTAGGTTGTCTTTTGTTTTCCTTGGGTTTGATTCTTTTTTTCAATAGAAATTACATATGATAAGTTAATAAGACTTGCACCAGGGGCTTTAGAAAATGTCTTTCTGCAGATGCTACTAATTTTAAAAGTCACCAGTGTAACAGGCAGAAAACAAAATGGAGAGACACATTTACTTTTTGCATGTAAAAATTCCCTGGTACTATGAGTCCTCGCAAGTACTTAGAAAACTGTTTCAAGCCTACAACAGGAAATTAGTCATGGTTCTTGGCTAAAACTGGCCTACATGTTTTGGCAAAAATATTACTGAAAATTTTAGTTTTGGGCTATTTAAATTCTTTGTGAATTTTGGAAATACTTTATGAATAGTTAGAGATTAAAAAAGAAGAAGAAAGTAGCCACTTCAGAAACATTTATTCTATTTTGGAATTAAAAAAGACAGAAATTATGTGTTTATTTTTTTTTTAAATAAATAAAACAGACTTTTTAAAAGGGGTCCAGAATAGCCTCAAAACCCACAATACAGATGGTCAATCAAAAATGAAATTGCTGAGGTTTTATCCATTTGTCAAAACAAATGAAGAAACACCCGTTTCCTGACCCTCAGTGAAGAACATTGGAACAGGCTTCCCCAAACTGATGTGTTCCTGCCCAGTGCTTCTGTATGATCAGCTCTGTCACAGATATACCGTGGAGAAAAGTTCTGTTTTTAAAACGTGTTAACTTATGCCTATTAAAGCCCTAACGCAGGCAAAGCATTTATGCTTCCCTTCGGACGGTCAGAATTTTTCCAGAGGTCAGAAAATGTTAATCTGTCCAAATAAAAATGTTCTGCAAGGATGTGTCCATGTCTGCATGAGTAGCTTAGTACCAGGTTTAATTCCCCTAACTGCCTAAATGCTCCGGCAATCACCTGTAAAAATGTATTGCAGGGCAAACTGCAGTTCCACCGGTACGCTCCTTGCTCCAAACGGACCAGCGGGCTCCTGCCTTGGCAGGAGATGCTATTTAAGGAGATGCTATCTAAGAGCGCTTTTTCTGGACCACCAATTGGAGATGCACTTGGAAAGATGGGCGCATGGGGAGGAATTGCCGTTTAACAGACATTTCGCTGCGCTCGCCCATTAGGAGTCGGTCAGCACAGCCAAACATCGGAGGGGAATGAGAAGGTGCTGCTTAAAAGCGCTTTTATTCCCCGCCTGTGAGAGACACAGAAATAGCCACTGCTGATCCAGCTCTAAAAAGTGGGTGGAGTGAGAGGGCTTTCGAATAGCGTAATTTCACACTGGCTGATTCCGTGCTCCGCCCCAACATTTCAGGCTGACTTTTTTTATAAGAAATTGTTACTTTAAAACCTTTTTTACATATTTGATCTCTTCTGTATTCTGCCCCAGTCGGGTAGCGCGTGGCCTGGGAATGGGGGCTCTAGAGATCATGGCTGAGAGAAACAGAAAATGAATAACATGTGGGAACGTCTCAGCATTTTGGAAGCCTTGATATTGTCTACGCAGCTCTAGTTTTAAATTGCTTATCAGTGGAGTCAGCCATTCGCTCCTCGGTGCTTGCCTGCTCTAAAAAGTTGTTCTTCCCTAATGCATAGTTCCATATACATATATAAATATGTGTGCATGTGTGTGTATACATATGTGTACATACATACATACAGTTGGAACAATATGGCATGTGTGTATTTATGCATACATATATATATACACACACACATGCCATATTGTTCCAATTGTATTTCATAGAGTTGTATGGAACCAAAACACTCTCCTTAGTGTGGACATAGTTACCTGGGCTTTCGTATCATCCTGTATTTGGGTTAATAGTAAAGGCGGTATTAAACAGTAGCATAACTAGACAGAAAATAATTGTTCCCTTTCTATATAAATGCAAAGGCTCTGTAAAAAAGTCTTATCAAACCCTTTTCAAACAGCAACGCATCCTGGTCTGTGAGCTAGGATAATCTAAAACATGAAGGCTAGTGGGCTGGATTAGATGTACAATTCTTGTAGTCCTAGCTGTAGTCTGACCAGACTAGCATGCAGTCCTACCTGCTAACATCTAGTCCCTACTTGAGGGCAAAATCTCATCTTTCCTTGTCTTAGCTACCTTGAGGCTCAAGGTAAGAAGCAATTGCAAAGCTGGAGTGCTCTAATTTAGCCGAGGAGAAGTTACAAATACACAGCCCAGCTGTCAAATGCTAAGAGCTACTTTTAGTTAACTGCCAACCCATTGTCTGAAGTCGCAAAAAAGAAAACACCCAGTGAGGATAAAACTTCTATTTCATAATCAGAAGTGTGTTTTTTTATTTGTTATTTTTATTTTTTTTAATAATCCTAACCCACCTATAATGGTTACCACATTATAGATACCCACATGTAACTACATGACATATTAAAAACATGCAGCATGCCAAGTACACAAAAATAGCATCCTATTACCACTGGTAAAGTGCACATTCCCTGCTTTGTGTGAATATTGTCTGTGTATATGACATGCATAAACTTGCACCGTTACTTTTATAAAAAAACATAGATGACAAAAAGAAAAATAAATTACAAAGACATAATTTTAGTAACTTTTTGACAAGCACTTAATGTTTTCCAGTCGAGCAAGAACAGAAAGTATGTTAGTTGCTTTTTAAACTATTATTCCAATAAAAAGTAATTATAGTGATTAATTGCATAATGATTACAGTAATCACAGCCTATTCTTAGTTGATTAAGAAAGACAGAAGCAGCTCACAGAAAGCTTTCCAGCAAAACTATCAGTGTTTATTTTATTTGCCCTTTGCTAATTTTCTTATCAGAACCCATGAATGGGGATGTTTCAAAGGCAACTTTGCCAGTTGCTGGGAGTCTGAGCCACTGCCTGTTGATAAAAACCTCCCTTTAACAAACAGATCGACAGATGTGTTAAGTGCTACTATGGAGGAACAAAAGTCTTTGACTGTAACTATTGCTGTTCTTTTTGTTGCTGTTATATCTCTTTTTCTTCTTCTTTTTTAATTGGGTACTTCTGCCTCACTAAATGATTTTGAAACAGTTTGCATGTACTTTTAACTATCTATAATTTTTAGCATAATACATGCATCAAGAAGGTGCATGAGCTCTCTGAAAAGACAGTAGTGGGATGACAGATTTGGGATTTTATCTTGGGGTGGGTGGAAATCTAAGATACATCAGCTGAGGAAAACCTTCCCAGGTCTGTCAGCGTTGGTGGAGATATCACAAGCGACACCATTTAAGAGCTTGCTCTGTCATGTTGTTCTTCCCCGTAGTCCAGTGGGACATTGGCTCTTGTTATTTGATTTGGTATGCAACGAGATCAAACACTACTGTGACAGGCAGCATCACAATGTCTTAAATAGAGACTCTGGCTGATGGACAGAGATCGCAATATATTAGGTACTTTGGATTTCTATGGAAAATTTGGAAGAAGAAAGCAGCTAGTAGGCAAGGCACTTCTCTTTAGGTAAAACTTTCCAAAATGACAACTACAAGAAGTCTGAGTGGTACCTAAGTCACATCCATAAGCTTGATGTTCCTACACTCCTATGTTGATTATATGTAAAATTTTTTGGTCATGGAAATATGGAATGAGGATGCATCCCTGGGATAAATGGATGCGGTGTCTGAAAACCGTTGTGATAGGCATCCTAAAAAGGCCAGACATACAAAATAAACACACGTGGACATATGATGAAAGAGGCTCACACTGCCTAGAAGGGAGTCAGCTGAAGTCTGGATGCAGTTCAACAACATCCGAATAGCACAACAAGATCACCTGTGGATCACCTATGTTGGCTTGTGGCCCACCTTCTCAGGTAATTCTGAACTGTTCTTGCTTTTCTTCTGCAAACCCGTCTGAAGACACTTTGTCCCATGATCATGCGAGTCCATAACAACCATAAAATGAACTTGTCTCTCCTGAGTTTCATACCAGTCCTTCAGCCAGTAATGTCAGATACCCTCTCCGTGATGATGCAGTTCAAGACAAGCTATTGACCTCCTCCAACTTTTGATATACTGAACGCAAACAAAAATGCTCCAGTCTGTTCAGATGAATGTCAATGTACACAGATAACTATTACAAAGAGAAAACACATTTTTCTGTATAATTCCTCCACCTGGTGGCCAGGTCAGGGATTTGGATAGCCCAGGTAATGGACGCAAGGCAGGACAGTTCCCAGCTGCGTCATACTTGTCTATCTCACTTAAGGCATTTGTTGCAATTAGGCTGGGCAACCAAGTAAAGCTCAAAAGTTATTACTCGCCTGAGGGGCCAGATCCTTTGGTTTCTGGAACTAGATACATAACCCCATTTGGCCAGCTATGTGTACTGATATAGGAATACTGCCATTTTTCAGAAACGCTTTTTCTCCCTCCTCCCCCCACCCCCAAAATACTGATTTTTCAAAAGTAAATCCATTTCCAAAACAGAACCAGATGTGAAAAATATCATATTTAAATTTAAAAAAAAAAGTGTTTTACAATTGTCAAAATGCCCCATCTTGACATTTGAAAATGAAAATAAAGGAAAATTTGAAAGGTCAGTATCAAAACAAAATGTTTACAATTTTTAAAAAGAATTGTTTAACTTGATTTCCTCCAAAGAGTTCTTTTTTATTGCTTTGTCTTTTGTTTTTTCTCTCCTCCTCCATTCCCAGACATTCAGTATTGGAACATCTGTGAGATTGAGATGTATTTAGATGTCCAGTAGACTTTCCAAATGTACCAGGGTATAAAACGGACTTTGTAACCAATGAAAGCAAGGAGCTTCTTTATATCCTATGCATCTAAATCCTGAAAGTACTTGCAAAGCAGAAGACCTGCTTCCCACCTGACACTCATGCATATATTCCATCATACTATTTTATGGCACTCTTGAGTTAAAGGACATGCAATTATCACAACTGCTTGTTATTATAAATTCATATGTGCATTAGTGGAGCATTTCTCTCTGTCTCACTCTTTTCCCTTCAGCTGTAGCTTTTCAGTTTATTCTCTATTACTTATGATTCCTCTAAATATATCCTTCTCAGTAAGGATATATTGAACCTGTCAAGTTTATTTAAAGAAAAGTTAAACTGGGGGAAACGCAGGAGTATGTTGGCTGGCCAGGAATGGTAAGGTATTCAAGACAAGGCCTTGCTCCACTTAGCTGGCTACAAATCCTCCAGATGTCGAGGGAAGCACAGAAAAGCAGATGATAAATGGCAAGTGAAAAACTGTACATTGATAAATGAGACTGCAAAGGAAGAATACATCTCCAGCAAATCCTTCATTGTTGCCTGCAACTCTGTTGAATTGCAGAGTGCTATTTATATAATCAAACCTGCCAGTAATCAGTCAGTGGAAAGCATGGTCCTACATTTGTATGACTCAAGAAAATGAAAGGAAATTGTAGCACAGAGCAGGGGAAATATTCAGGTTGTACCTGTCCCCCCAGCAGGTGCCCATGTTCCTTGTCGACAGTGGACTGAGTGTCCTTCAGGGAAGGGAAGGAAACAATAAATCCTGAGATGAGAGCAATCAGCAATATCATTTAAGCATTCGGAAAAAGAGAGTGAAGGAGGAAGGTGGGTTTGGGGATTCTAGTACCAGCCTCTGGCTGTCCTATAAAATGCTCCCGAAGAAATGACTCAAGGACTTTCCTTCCCCCGTACTAGCAGCTTATATGCTATTTGCTATTATCTGAGGTGTGGCGTATTGAAGGGGACATCCAAATCATAGATGGGCTAAACACAGGTTGTAAGAAATAGATTACCTTTCAAACTAAGACAATATCCTTCAGGGGGTGGTGTGTCAGCTGATTTTGGACCACAGGTCCTACATATCTTCTGTCTGCCTGGAGGAGGTGGAGAAGAGATGCTTCAGCAGGAAAGAACCAGATGCTTCCTCATTTTTCACCAGCCTGCCACGGAGACATGATCTGATACTGATGCTGCCACCAGAGAGCTAGAGGTGGAGGGTCAGGGTGATATCTGCCCTAGGGGGTAGGAAGGTCCTGATCTTTCACAGGCTCTTCTCCAGTAATTTAGGAACGCAATCACATTTGAGTGACACATGGGGGAAGAGGCAGTCAGCAGAGAGTTGTACCATGACTTAAGGAAAATCGATAATTGGAATTTGTGCAGTTCTTTTGAGGACGTCTGTTCTTCGGAACCAATATCTGAGGAGAACCAGAGCTTCAGGTTTGGTGTGAATAAGCACTTTAAATGGCCCCAAAGTCCAATATGAAGATAAATCAGCTAGTTCAGATTCTTATCCAGAGATACAAATTCGACCTCAGCTTCTTCAACTGAAAAAGAGTTAGTTTTAATATCATTTTATCATTGGCGAGTGTGATTTTGGACTGATAGACTGATGCAGCCACTACAATAGGCAAGTTACAGAGCTACAAAGGTAGCTTATATTGGTGTATCTCACACTCTTTAAAAGGGAAGGAGTTATTTTGGTGCAGGCACATTTATACCAATATAACCGCATCCTCACTTGAGAAACTGAATGGATTCAACTACAAGGTATAGTTAAGAAAGCTCAGACAGTATATATAGAAGCCTTTAGTCTATTAACTTGTCTATAGATGTCTCTATTGAGGTCTCTGCCCACAGCCACTCTGCACTGAATTCATCCAGCACAGAGGGTTCTGGACCTTGCCAATACCTGGATGGGGGCCACAGGGGGCTCTCAGCTGCTATAAAACAAGCCAAAAAACTGTGACTGAACACTTGGTGAGTATGAGATGACAAACCTAAGTGAACGGAACGTTTTCAATTAGCCCCATTGCCACTGCTGAATGGATGGATGGGAATTAAAATGACAAGGATGGATGGGAATTAAAAGGACAAAAAGAAGACCAAAAAAAAAAAAATTAGAGAGCTTCTTTCCACTGATTTGACATTGAAGCTCCTGTGCCCTTTCCAGCTATACATCTTCGCAAGTCATACCCCCATTTATATAGATGTATGAGATATGCTTTGTATTATGATTCCTTGAGGTCTTAAAAATTGAATGATATGGTTGCTTGTTTGTAATCCAGCTGCTGAAAGAACCTCAATTTACCATACAGAATGTTCGTTCCTGCTTTTATAATTCAATTTTAAATACCTTCAGGAAGTTTAAACTCACATATAATATGCAAATTATAGGTACTCTGAAACATCACATTGATTTACATTGTAATTGTTCCATTAGTGATGATAATGGAGGTTACATGTCCATAAGTACTTATTCTTATTAGGTAAGATCTCTGCAAAATAGTCTGACATTGCCTTGGTTTTGCAGAAGTCATTACAATGTAAATGGAAGAATCATAACATCCCCAGTTGCACTGCAAGATATTGAAAAGTATCATGGAGCTAGTGATAGTTCTCAGAGATTTATTCTTGGAGAACAAAAAAAAAATCTTCATCAATAGATGGGTCTCCGTGACTGCAATAAAAAATACAATAGTAAATATTAAATTACTAGTGATATGGTTCATGTGTTGGAAATTCATATTTCATAGCAGGAAAGCTATGGAAATTAGTGATGGAAAAAAATACATCTAATCTAGGTCTGACTAGCTCTGGAAGTGCTGCCTAGATTAATCTAGGAGCAAGTGATTCATGGAATGGAATTATTTTGTTATCTTTTTCTTTCTTTGCCTTTTCTTCCACCATTTTACTCCCCTTTCTTCTCCCCAGTGAATTTAAGACTGTACTGTAATCTTAAAGCTAGACCAAGAATAGGGACAATATTTTGCACCCATTTTGGGTGTAGAGCCCCCGATGAGGAAATGTGTGAAAAAGGGGGCTCAGAATAAATAGAAAAGATCCCCGTTTGAGGTATGAGGCTGTTAACAGATCAAGGACTGAATTTTTTATTCTAGTACCAGCAGTACTGATATGCAAAAGAAAGTGAAATAAAACATACAACAGTTCAGAATATCTTTTCTTAAATTGGTATGTCTGATGTTAAATTTTATTTTTATAGATGTGTGAAACTCAATGGATGTATTTTTATTGGCTTCATCTAGTATTTGTACTCACAGTATTCCACTTCGGGGATCAGGTGGAAATATCTCGGT
Source organism: Apteryx mantelli (assembly GCF_036417845.1). Lineage (NCBI taxonomy): Eukaryota > Metazoa > Chordata > Aves > Apterygiformes > Apterygidae > Apteryx > Apteryx mantelli. The sequence goes on from NC_089978.1 coordinate 6,664,601, forward strand.
TTGCAAAACCAAAGTATTTTGTACTCAGATGCAATGTTTTACACAGATTGAGCTCCAGAGGATGACCTCAGAATCACTCTGAATGATGACTTCGAGAGTGAGTGCACTGCAGTATCAGCCAATTCCTTTGATTTCTGTGTCTTGAAATCCGGTGGTTCCAGCATTTTTTCATATTGATGCTTTTGAAAGTTTTAGAGCACCTCCGCAACCACGACGCCCTGTGACGGTCATCCCTTCCTCCACGTGAGATGAATGTGTTTAACTACAAAGCTTTAGTTTGCTACAGCTGTTTCCGAACCAAAAAGGACCTGTGTGGCTAAAAAGTCATCTCTTCCTCCCTGTCCTCCCCTCCCAAAGATGTCATCAGTTAGTCTAATTAAATATATTATTATTATCACTACAAGCTTGGTTGCATATCCTTAGAACATCACAAGCACAGCAACACTATTAATAGAGCTTTTAAATTCAGTATTGGTGGATCCAAAACATGAAAATACAGCCCACAGGACAATTAAAGGTTGTGCTGAGATCAAAAGCAAATTTTAATTGTTGTCACTATTTTTATTAAATGGCTTATTAAATTGCTACAGCAGATACATCAGCACTTATGGCTTTCTGTGGCCTGCCCTGCTCCAGAGATTCCTCCTGTTAAAGTGAGATGAAGCTATGGAAGTTGAATTCCCCTTGCTTTACTTTGGCTGTCTAAATGTTAGGCTGAGCCATCTAAGAACATTTTCCATCTATTCGTCCCATACAAAAACAGGTAACCAAGGGAGGTTCAATGAATCCTGCAGAGGAGCTCAGACTAAATGCCTACTTTTGACAGCTACTGTTAGGTGCAATGAATTCCCACCTCTTGTTAGTGCCTATCATATATTATTGCACTGATATGGGTGCACACAAGGAGTCTTGACTCACTATGCATGGTTTAGAAATAAATTAACTATGGAAGAGGCTTGCAGAAATAAAAGCATGAATCTGTCTGAACCCTCTGGTTTTTGATGTATGTGTCAGATGCCACCCTGAGAGCCACAGAAACAGAAAGGCAATGCTATTCAGGACAAAAATATAAAAGTAAGTGAGCCTCCGTGTACGTGTATTTGTGTATATAAATCAATTTGTGTTTCTACTCTCTAGTTAGGTTTTCTTTTGATTACAAAAAAAAAAAAGTCTGCAATTAGAAAATATAAATCCTTAACCAGGTAAACTATAATCATATGGTAGCAACTCCAAACAGACTTCTGAAACTAAGCTAATAATGCTCTGATGCAGGTGCATATTTTTGCTGGATTCACACTGGACCAGGAACATACCTGTAAAGGAAAACCCTGACTTCTCTTGGGGCTTGAATAAAGCTCCTGCTCACTGAACAGGAGAACACCTCCCCCAGCTGATGATGTAAAGGAGGGTTTCCCTGGGAGATGTGTGCTCTGAATACATAACTCTGCTCTGTGTACTTTCAGTTCTTTATGAATTAGCAATGCAATTTGCTGAGGGGGGTCTGCCGTGCTGTAACATCAGACATTTTTCCCACCTCTGTTTTTTTTTTTTCTTTTTGGAAGAACAGAGTCCCCACAGGATATGATCCTGAACAGCTCATCTGAATAATTGAGAAAAGAAAGGAGAAGACAATTTCACGGAATCCCCACAGAATCTGCCAGAATGGAGGATTATTATTATTATTATTATTATTATTATTAGTGTCCCTGTATCAAAAATGTGCTTGACATGCTCTGCTCTTTATGTTTTCCTTAGTTAGTGGTAGCTCATTACAAATATACATGATGATAAAAGAAACTGGTGTGAATGCAAGATGCCTCTCAGAGTCACTCCTGCCTCTTGCTGCATTTGTTTGTGTTTATGTAAGCAAAAAAATGGCATGCATTATCTTTTTATGAGCCCTGCGATTTATTCTGTTTTGTTGTCAGACCTATGGGAATGCATTCTATAAACTTTATTGAGACAAGATATCTAGAGGCGTTTGCATATTTGTGAGCTCAGCACAATATTACTTTTTAATGCACTTTTGACTTTGCACGGAGAAAATGGAGTAAAAAAATGTAAAACAGCAATATTTCAGGTGGCTTTGTTTTTATTACTTGCCTTTTGTTTCCCTAGGTTAAAAACAAATAAAGACTCAATCATTTGAATGTAATAAACATTGAGATCCAGTAGGTTTAACTTCTGACTATTTCTGTGGCTAAAAACTTGAATTACAAACTGAGGCCTTCATTCAAAAAGCTATTAAGGACATTGCTACTCCAGCACATATTTAAGTATGAAATTAAAGTTGCATGTGTTTTCTTGAATTAGGCTCTATACCACGTCTGTTTTTAATAAAAATCTTGCACAGTTTTTGGTGTGCTATTAATTCTCTGTGTTCTACATGAAATTTGCTGAAATTGCCAGTTGCCCAATTTCAGACACGTTTCCCAAAATTCACGAAAACATCCAAGAGTGTAAGTAAGTCACATTGAAGCCAAGCTCCTTAAAGCTTCTGGGAATGTGAGTGTCTCTTACTTTTTCCAAAGCTGAATATCAACAACACCAGCTGGAGATGTGTGTGTTCAGACCATCTAAATAACATATCCAATAACTGGATATCTGTACTAGTGGATTAAATATCCTGGGACCATTCTCTGTCATGAGGCCAACAGGCATGGAGTACGTCATGTCCATACTATTAAACCATCATAGCTGCAAAGTTGGTTTTGCTCAGCACTAAGATGAGAAAGTGAAGAGGGATCTTTTTGTGGTCTTCAGCTACATACCGAGAGAGTATAGAGAAGATGGAGAGAGACACTTTTCAGAAGTGTGCAGCAAAAAGGAAAAATGCAACAAAGGAAATTATGATTAGATACAAGGCAAAATCTTTTTCACCAGGGGCATAGTTAAACACTGGAACAGGGGCCCAAAGAAGCTGTGGGATCTGTAACCTTGGGAGTATTCAAAACTTGGCTGGACAAGGCCTTTAGCAACCTGATCTAGATGACCCTGATCTGATCAGAAGGTTGGACTAGATGACCTCCAAAGGGCCTTTGTGACCTGAATTTTTCCATGATTTTATGGCTGTATGCCACTGACTTTCAGTGGCATCGAATTTCTCTCCATGCTTTTGACAATTTCAGCCTTAAACACTAACTAGGAATTTCAAAAAATCAAGGTAAATTCATGTATTAATTACAGCAAGGTTGCTGTAATCTATCATACTCTCTCAACTGATGGAATATGAAGAGTCTTCCTTAAAGTAGATCTTAAATTATATATACTAATTTTATTTTAAAGATTTTGTTTACATTAGAAGTTTTTCACTGTGGGAAGAACAGGTCTGGACTGTCAGGCAGGTCTAAGCATAATTAAACCTTTTTTTTTTTTTTTTTCATTCTTTGTGCTTCAGTCTGTGCTGACATCTCAGAATCCTCCAAGGATGTCAAGGGTTTAAATGAGGGAAGAATTCGCCCTTGAGGACCTTTTGGTTTCTTTCAACGCATATCATTGTGAAATGGTGGTGGAGTCAAAGTCCCACTGGCTTCCATCTTTTTCTTTCCCTTCACCTCATCTCTCTGTCATGATTTGTGCTTTTTTTACCTGAAATGTCCCTCAGTAAGTTACAGCTTCAAAATGAGCATTCTTTGGAAAAAGAGATCAGATGAAAGAGTATTTACTGAAAACATCCTTCTGTTATATGGAAACACTTGTGATAGAATCTGGAGAATGAAAAGTTACAGCTATCGTTTCCATTCCTTCTGGAAAGATTTCCGACTAGCTACATTTTCCTTACCCGATGAATCACTTGATGTTAAAATAACATCTTTACTGACAACTTTGGTAAGTGACACAAAGCATCCTCTGTTCCCTGTGGTGTAGAGGTTCTTCTGAACAATTTCTAATGAAATAAAGGTTCTTTCTTTGTTTTTTTCTTTCAAAAGAGCTTAACGATTTCCTTGCTTTCTTCCTAGCAAAGGGATGTACTTGACTACACTGACAGCTTCCTCTCTCCTTAACTTGCCAGAGAGGTGGTCCTAACACATGGTCATTCCTGCAGTCATGGTATTGGACCATGTTGTGACACATGAGCTGTGCATCTGTTGTAAATGCACTCTTTCATTGCACACACCGAGAAATTTAAAAAAATAAAAGGCATGAAATATATCTGGTAAATGAGCAGTTGCACCATGTAGGCCCTAATTTAGCAGTGCACTAAAATGCATACATCATCATTATTCAACAAAGCATGAAAAGAACGTGCTGATGGATATGCTTAAGTCCTATGTTGAATTAGGGACTTAATTACCAAAGACAAGCAATAGAGCTGAACAGCTCATATTTGGAGAACCATAACCCCATGGATCTCAAATGTTAATGACAGGCATATACTGACATCATAGAAAAAAAAGATATACAGATTTTGAGGGAACTACAATATATGTTGTAACTTTGCAAATGATCCTAATCCTTAGAAAGGTCCTTGCTATGAATATTAAACCCCCTGGATTTTGTTGAAGGTGCAAATCACATGAGGGAAGCAGTAACTTTCTGGAGCTTTTTGCCAGAAGACGTTGTGGAGATGGAGAGTATCAGGAGGTTCAAAAAGGATTAGACAAATTAAGCAGACAATTTAGATGAGACAAATTAGATATTACATGAGGGGAAATCAATTCTAAGTTATTCAGTGGCTGACACAACAAACAGAAAAGCCTCATTCAGGAGGAATTTTGATGAACTTCAGGGCTGGCCAGCAAAAACTTCATGGAGCTCAGCAAGGTGAAGAGCAAAGTTCTGTGCATAGCAGCGTAACCCCAATTACAGCCTGGGAACCAACAATCCTGCTGAAAAGGACCTGGGAATATAGCGGACACCGAACTGAATATGAATCAAGGGCACTCTCACTGAAAATAAGGCACACTGCATATTTGTATACAGAAGGAGGAACATGGCCAGCAGATTAGGAGAAGATATGATTCCCCTCACCCGTTCTGCTGAAGTTGCACCTGGAAAACTGTTTGGTTTTGGACTCCTAAAACTCAAGAGGGATGGGGAGAAACTGGAGTCAGCAAAGAGCAACCAACGTGTTTAGGGGCCTAGGGTCCATGATCTGTTAGGAGAAGTAAAGGGAAATGGGATTTTTTGGCTGATTAACATGATTCAAGGGGGGATCTGTAGCAGCTTACAACTACTTGAAGGGAATGGCAAAGATGACGGAGCTAAATTCTTGGTAGTGACAGATAGTAAAACAAGGGGCAATGGTCACAAGCTGTGGCTTGGGAGTTTCAGACTAGACATTAGGAAAAACATTTGCACCAAGAGGGTTGTGCAGCCCTGGACAGGAGAAGCTGAGGATGTGGGATCTCCATCCTTGGAAGTTTTCCCAACTTGGCCAAGCAGTCACAGCTGACCTGATTTAGCTTTAGCAATATTCGTGCTTCGAGCAGCAGGTAGGCTAGACGACCCCCAGCCGTCCCTTCTGGCCAGCATTTGTATTTTTCTATGAAATAGACAGCATGAGTCAATAAATAGATATGAAAGGGAACAGGGAGGTGTGTACCCTCTAACATGTCTAATGCAATAACTGTGGATGCAGGGAAGGTTAAGCGAGTGATCTACAGACAGTGGTCAGACTTGTATACTCTCCTTGAAACAGCCTCTCCTACTGCTACTCTCAGAGACAGAATAAGTATTAGAAATGACAGTGGGGCATTTCTTTTGTTCTTAAGAGGCAGATTAAAGATGGTGCACCCCCCTCCCCCAAGCATGATGCATACTTGTGGTCAGTTATGTATGGACTGCTTTGTATTGCATAAAAAAGGCTATTTTCTGCATATATCACAAAATCACAGAATCACAGAATAGCTGAGGTTGGAAGGGACCTCTGGAGATCATCTAGTCCAACACCCCTGCTCAAGCAGGGTCACCTAGAGCACATTTCCAAGGATTGCGTCCAGACGTGTTTTGAATATCTCCAGAGAAGGAGACTCCACCACCTCTCGGGGCAACCTGGTCCAGTGCTCTGTCACCCTCACAGTGAAGAAGTTTTTTCTCATGTTCAGAGGGAAGTGTCTGTGTTTCAGTTTGTGCCCGTTGCCTCGCGTCCTGTCGCTGGGCACCACTGAAAAGAGTCTGGCCCCATCCTCTTGACACTCTCCCTTCAGATACTTGTACACATTGATAAGATCTCCTCTCAGCCTTCTCTTCTCCAAGCTAAACAGGCCCAGCTCTCTCAGCCTTTCCTCATAAGAGAGATGCTCCAGTCCCCTAATCATCTTTGTGGTCCTTCGCTGGACTTGCTGCAGCAGTGCCACATCCCTCTTGTACTGGGGAGCCCAGAACTGCACACAGCACTCCAGATGTGGCCTTACCAGGGCTGAGTAGAGGGCGAGGATCACCTCCCTCGACCTGCTGGCAAAGCCCTTCCTAATGCAGCCCAGGATACCATTGGCCTAGGTATACCGCTTTCGTGATAGAAGTCTTATTGACTCCATTTATTTTATACCAATGTAAAATCAGAGTATGCCAAGGGAAGGATGACTTTTTCCTACTTACACAGCACGCATTTCTCCTTCATTCTGTTTCACTTAGGACATTATTAGGAAAAAACAAATAGGGAAGTGGAAAATGAAATGGTTCAAGGTGCATCAGGGTTACTGCTTTCCTTCTACATCTGATGAGAACTTAACATGACTGGAAGAAGCTATTGCTGTCTTAAAAATTATTCCACTAAGGTCCACTTAGTCCTCATAATGTGCCAAGGAAAGTGAATTCCATGGCATTTGCCTAGAGCAACATTTTGCTCAGATCTAATGACATCACATAAGAAAACAGATCATAACATGGGCCTCTTCCTTGCCTAGTGATGTCTTCCTTGCAGAATACTGATCGATTGATTATGATAGAAATTAGCTTGCTAGTGAAAAACAACAGTCTCCTGAAAAAAGCAAGAAGAAAGGGCATTTGCAAAGGCCTTTGAGGAAGCCAGGATATGGAGAACTAATGTAGATATTATTTCAACCATGGGAAGCATAAATATCTCTTTGTCTCCTCCCTACACAGTGTCCAGAATAAGTCTGAACAGGACAAAGCTCATGGGCAGCAGTCATATATACATCTATATATATATATGTGTGTGTGTGTGTGTGTGTATACACACAAGATAAACCAACATAACTGGAAAATTTAGATGCATTCAGGTTTACAAACTCTTTAAATCTCAGTATAAATCTCAGTATATCCACACTGCCACACTTGTGTCCTTAAGTCATCCCAGATGCAACATACCAGAGCCACTCTACTAGAGTATAGAGCCTTTCACTCTGATGCCAGAGCTGGTGGCACATGTCTTGGAAAGCCTAGGTGTCACAGAAAATTATGTGGGTTTTTTTGTGTATCTTTGCATGTTAATGTACATTATATATTTTCTGTCCATGATCCTCCTTCCCTCTCCCCTTGAAATACCTTCATTGTCCCTTCATGCTGATTTGGCACTCCATGCAAGAACATTGTATCAATACAAAATGGAATGGAGCTTTATCTACTATTTACGTGATAAAAATAATTCCATTCCACAAGTAAATCACCTTTACAATGGAGGTTCAATACTCTTATCAGGCAACACTAGCCCAGTGCTGCAAGTGTGCAGGTATAATGCTATCAGCATGATTGCCTAGGGAGTATAAATGCATTAACAACTAATAGGATTATTGACCTTATGTCACAGAAATGAAATAATTTCAATTTTGTAATTCTGCTCTAATTGTCGTAATTAAGAACTCTTTCCCTCCTTCCTTGACTTTTACAGGGACTAGACATGCGAACTGAAGAAAAGGATGTGTATGCAATTGCTTCCAAAGGCTGGACTGGTACCAACAGGCTTGGAGCAAGCTGGCAACCGATATGCACACTGTATGTTTTTGACATTTGCCTTCATACTCAGGGAGTAGTTCCCCAATACATTTTTTCACATAAGAAGGCAAGTTTAACAAGTTCTCTCCCTGCTCTGTCCATGATGATATATCTCCACCTTCATGTCACTGTTTGCTGCTCTCCTCAGTTGCACTGATGAAAATGTAGGTAGATCCCACAAGATAAAACGGGTCAGTGAAACGATTCGTGTTCCAAAAAAAGTATTATTTTTTTGTACTTTTGTTTCACTCATTTCAGTGTTACCTGCTATACCTGTCTTAGAAGGTTGAAAAACATTATTAAAAATAATAAAAAAAATCCTTGAAGATATATAAACAATTTAAGGATCTGCCAGACTAATTCTAAACTCTGGATACCCCTGCTTTTTGTCATATTGGTTTGAATCAGGATGCATTTTTCCCTCTTCCTTGAGTTTTGGTGTTAGAACAAACGTATAGAGACCTCTATGGGCATTTTCTGTATATAAGAAAACACACTTTTTGTTTCTTCCTTGGCTGTTAAACAGAAATTCTTTGTTATTTAAACTCATGCAGCAATAAGGACCCAATTTTTATTAACTGGGTTCCCCCTCAGCAGTTAACGGCTGGTCCCTTACAAGGAAGGTGCACATCATGGATCATCTTCTGATGTTCTTATTGAGATTTTATTCCTGTCAGCTTCACAGCTTGAGAATTTACTCCTTTATTATACCTCAGGCTGGATTTGGCCTGGAACTACCCAGCAGGGCCAGTGAAAATGACTTTTTTTGGGTCACACTTTTTAACATCAGGATGCTATTCCACACAGTACAGTGGAAAGAGCTGATATATTCCTTGCTTTGTTTCTCCCAGAAACCAGTGGTCACAGAAGTCTTGAGCAATAGAGATCTCATAACCATGTGTGAGACGTGCTTTCTGTTGCCTGTTTCTTTGGAAGACATCCCCTTTCTCCCACCTTGGAAATGATGTCATTAGCCTACAGCAGTTCCTGCAATCCCAACACTGACGGATGCCCCACGCTACCTCAGCTAGGGTGCAAACTCTGTCTTATGACTGACTCCAGTGTCCCAAAGATTTCTGAAGCCAAAAGAGGGTTATATACAGATGCAGAAGAATATCAGTGAAAAAATCTAGAGACTTAGGGGACAACATGGACACAGAAGCCTGCCAATTACACAGAAGGAGATCATTTCTCATGCTTTAAGAAGCAGATGTACTTGAAGCGGGGGATGGCTGGGAAAGAAGAAGACAGAGATAAAAAGGGTGTTAAGGGGAAGGTATGGGTCTTTTCCATTTCTCTCTCCCTCTTTTACAGTCTTGTTCATGTGAGCCGGGTATACAACCTGGCAGAGGCAGCACCTCTGCATGGGATCCCGGTAGTGTCGGTGCAGTGCAGTCTGGAGCATGGTTTACCAAATCTCAAAGATGAGGAATGGGAAGATGATTTATTAAGTCATCTGGTCTGTCCCCCACCACTACAGGATTAGTTCCAACAGTGTTTCCATGTGCTTAATGGATTAATACGGTTCACTGAAGTTTATACTTGCAGCAGAAAGTGGGCTAAGCATTTTCCCCAAGTAAAGCATGCAAAAAAACCCCACTGCATAATAGAATTCAGATTTCGTTTGGCAGGAACTGGACCCAAGAGGACTAATTCACTAACCTTCGCAGCACACATTTCTTTTAGCACAAGTGACAGAAATGAGATGCTTAACGCAACTCTTGCTTTATGTTTGAAAACTGCAAAATTTTTAACAATGCAAAAATGGCCAATTTTGATCATAAATGTTTGTCCCATACCAGCACATATTACACAATAAATATTCATTTAAAAAGTTTTAGAAATGTACAGTTCAGTTCAGAGCAGAAAAGAGGGGGGAAAAAAAACAAACAAAAAACCCTGGAACTAAAACTAAATATACTTTGTGTGTTTGTGCTGCTGACACAACAGAGTTTTGTGGTACAAGTCCGTAAGTTGTTGGGTTTTCCTTCTGTTGGTATAAACAGTATCAAACAAAAAAGCAGAAGTCATATACCTGAATGTTGATCCTCTGAATGGAGGATCTTGAGAGAATGCAATGGATGACTGAAAAGATCAATGTTTAAGAAATGTTTAAACTGGGAGCAGTTTTCTCCTATAATTAAATAACTAATAACTAAATTCAAATTAACAATGAATAAAATCAAAGTAAAAATCTGTCTCAGTCTGCGGAGCTGTTTTAAAGCATGCAAACACTTCAGAGTCTGCTAAACTGAAGTTAGAACAGTGTCGGAGGACAAACATTGGGATTATTATATAAAATGAGCTGGTGAGAAAAGTGAGAACCACATTAAAAGCATAAACAAAGAAATCCCTTTCTGTTTCACTTTTGTATTTCCAGTACTCAATAAAAGACATAATTTTTCCTCCGAATTTGCAAACCAAAGAGGTTTCAAGAAATTCTGGATGAACATTGTTTCAGGTGCGTGGTGTGAATAATTCTGAAGGTTAGGTTTAGAATAGCTTCAGGGACTGGTTTGTATTTCTAATTCTAATTATCACTAATCTGTAACTTTGAAAAATCAAAATAATGATAAGGATTTATTCAGTAACTAATAATTTCTGAAGTGTTGTATTACTACTATACAAAGTATTTTAAGGACAGAGATGGGCAGAGGAGAAAATGAAACTTGGGGTATTTCTCCTATCCTAATCTTGCTGAACTCTCAAGTTTTAATCTTGCTAGTCTTTGGAGGGATGCTACAGCCAGTCCTCCTTGCACATCAAGTGGCAATTGGGTTATTATTGTCTCCCTAGCCACCTTCTACATGTTCATATACAGTCAAAAGAGAATTACTTTTTCATGCTCTATGGCATGTACCACTCTTTATTCGACAACCAAGGCATCTAACCTTGGTGTGCCGTGAACGACGTGATCGAATCACATAATTGAGTGTGTCTTCAGGAGATATTCTTAAAATTTATCTTGCAAAAGACACACCTGACACAGAAGTAAAGCCACCCGCTGCAGAAACCAAGAAGCTCCTGTATGTTTGAGTTACTTATTCTAAATAATGTGTTGGTTATAAAACCATTCCTGCCATGGATTATAATACTATTAACTATTGATTATGTGTTCTGCACTGCCTTTGAAGACTGATGAAGAATGTCTGCTTGAGACAACCCATAGCTTAGACCAGACAGATACAAAGTAAACAAATTTTAAAACAGATGCAAATTAGTAAATCATTGTGGAAATCCAGAGAAGGAAAGCACCCACTGACATCACAAGCGCGGAGTTTAATCCAGCTCAATTTCTTAGCTCTTATCATTAAGACTATATAAGGCTACTTTAAGCCTTGAGGAAGTGAATACGTAAAGTGAAAGGGAAGAGGAGTTAGAAGTGAGTTCTTGTCATTCTTGCCAGCAAGAACGAGCGAGCACAGAAACCGAGGAGTACAAAAATCTCAGGGTTTGCCTCAAAGACATTATTGCATCATCTGGCATGACATAGAGCTTGGTTCACTACCCAGCCAGAACATGGCGCTCGGGAAGGTCCTGGGACACCTAGTCTAGGACAAGAGAGGCTGCTAAACTTGGAGCCTGAGTTATACTGTAGTTTTCAGTGTTTTCCCAATTCCCCACCAGCCATCTGCCCTCTCTCTCTGTTTTCACCTCTCCCAGGAACTTTCTCCTGACCACCCTTGCTCCTTCAGCTTGTTGTGCATCAAACCATTTAACTCTGTCTCTATTACTCGACCTTCCATCTCTCAATAGGTTGGAAAGGACTCTTAACAAGTATGAGGATCACCAGGGAGACAGAGATCTTGATTTTCTCAGCAGGGCACGTAGGAAGCTAAATTCCCAGAGGAATCCTGCATCCAGCCGGCTTCATAGCACGTGAGCATTTGGATTGTGAAATGCATGGAGGGTATGTGGCATCGCTTTGTTACTAATACTGTTCAGTGCAATGTAGCAGTGACTTCTTTTCTGGGTGAAGAGTCTAGAAAACTTTAGGAAGGGCCTAAATATAGAAGGAGACTTTTGGAAAGGACCTTTTTGAAACAGATTGGAAGGAAACATTAGATGGAAGCAAGGTTATAGAAGAAATATCACAGAGTGCAGTGGGAGAAGCAATCACCAAAATGTGTGGATTGCTGGTGTTTTACAAAGCAGGGTGTCATGGCCATCTCAGCCAATTCAAGGGATGTTGCCTGAAGTTTAGAATGCTAAATAAAAAGAAAAAAAAAATCATTTTCAAATACTCATTCATAGTGTAGCATGGAATAATATTTTTGTTCTGTGTGTTGACATCAATTTGACATATGGAGATTTGATATTTATATATATATTTGTTATTCATCACTGCCAAAGATAGTTGAATAAATATGAGTAAAAGAAATATACTAACCTATTTCCTCTTAAAATATTTCTGCCTAGATGGGATTTTGTATCTTCAATGCATCTTTTCAGAATCTTTTGGATTATTAACCCAGCTGTAGGACTAGCAAATCTACAGCTTTAAACAAAGGATTTTTTTGTTCTTTTGCATACTGAAAGGAAACACCATGGAGGGCATAACTTCGGAAATAATTTTTATTTCAGTCATGGATTTATACTGACTAAGAAAATATTAAAAAAAGAAAAAGAAATAGTGGTTAAGAATATTAGAGTTTCTTGTCTGGGCATTAAGTATTCTTACCCTGTCAATCTTATGGAAATGAAAATGGTGTGGAATAGGTGTTGGAAATCAAAGCTATTTTATATAATTATTAAATGTGCCACTGCATTCTGAAAATGGTGCAGCATTAAATGGGCTTTGTTTGATATTAATCAAACTTTCCTATCCTAAATACCATCTAAACTTAATGATTCCGGTCTTCAGTCAAGATCAGCTGTCATTCAGATTCAGTCTATGGGTGGATATGTGTCTTTTTTTTTTTTTTTTTGGTATAATTAGTGTACTCAGAACCAAAGAAAGTTTCACAGAAAATAAAATATAATTACTTGACATTAAAGATAAAATAAAACTGTGGGAGAGAATGAGGGTGTATCATTCAATATCTCATATGTTCTCTGTCATGGAAACGTTTTCCACACTTGAAAGAAGAATGGTGATTTGGTAAGAGCTACATTCTTCATTTGCTAAAGCAATACCCCCATACTCTCAGTTTGCACATCATGCATTTAAGGTTCAGAAAAAGGAGAAAATAAAGGAACAAAAGTCTCAGGGACAGAATCTCTTATGTGTTGCTCTAACAGTATTTTACATAAAACTCTTCCTTGCAAAATGCCCGTTTGCTTTACAAAACTCAAACATCTAAAAATGTGAAGAAGTTGCACCAGTTGTTATAAATCACCAGATTTTCATTGAAGCTAAGTTTAACAGGAAGGAAAATGCTAAATAATGCAAGTCAAATGAATTTTTGCTGATTTACATCCACTGAGAATCATAGGGAAACAAATTACAGCAGTCAATTAACTGTATATATCACTGTAAGTTTTCCTTCTCTTTCCGAAATCTCCCATTCCAGTGAGAATAAGCAGAAATCTACCTGTTTGCTTCGCTTCCCCTAACCAAAAGTAAATATGAGGGGCAAGATCAAATGATAACGGCATGGGCTTGGGTTGCTTTCTCCTGCAAGAGGAGAGAGATGCTCCCTTTCTTCCTAGTGACCCCAAGAAGAGCTCTGACACTGCTTGGGTGGAGGATGCGAATGAGTCATCTCCTGCCCGTATAAACGGAACATGTACAAATGGGGCACATCTCCGGGTAAAAGAGCAAGTGTGGGCTTCCTCCCTTGATTGCAGAGCTAAAGCTGACTGATCACACACTGCTCCTTTGTAGTTGTCCTCCATTTCAGTCTCTGTGCACGTTGACGTTATTTGCAAGCATCATATTATCGAGCCGTCCCTGGGCAGTAAGTTGCTCAGGGACAAGCGGGGCTGTAACTTCTTGATTTGTGCTACGTCCTACAGCATACACGTTCCAGCTCTCAGGATGCAGAAGTGACCAGTCCCTCTCCTGCCATATTCACAGCACGGCTTGAATTTTCATATTAAAGTTTCATTTATAAAATTAATTAAAGTTATAACTCCAAGACAGGAAATTGAGGATGTTATTAAAAGAGCTGGTTAGGAAAATTCCATGCAAATGTTTTTCTCTCATTCAGTGCTTTTTGGAGAAAAATAGTTAGATATATATATATTTTTTAATGTGAAATCATATCAGCTTGAATAGAATTGCATTATATGCAATTACATTGGAAATAAAATACTTTGAGAATGTTATAACATGATTTTTTTGGAACAAAACTTTAACATTTTTGAACCACATTTGTTTTGAGATGAATTTTACATAGCAAATGAAGAAGTATTAAAATGATAACATATCTAAATGAAATGATTCAACCAATCTAATAAAGTTATTGAGGGAATTTTGCTCTAATCTCAGCTGAGAGTATTTTGACTTCTTAACATTTTTCTAGTGAACAGCATTCCATTCTTTGGCCATGTCTCTCCAAGTTATTGTGTCTCCACCTCTCACCAAGCTGTTTGAGTTAAACTCTCCATTTTAACTTGACTCTGTGAACATATGTGAAAGGCAGTCTACCCTGATTATATTCGGCCTGCTAGCTCATTAGCCTGTGCTGGAAATTATTTAGTCTATATTCCTATTGATCTTTCTTCATAGCTTCTGCAATTTTTAGGTCTCCTTCTCTCTGGTATCCCTTATCTTTCTATTCCTTCTCTTCTCTCCTGTTCCCTGGCTGTCTTTTTAACACCATTATTCCTTTTGTGTTTCATTTAGTGAATGTCTTTCCCAAATAAGTGTAGAATTAATGCAGTGGTTTGCTAACCATTTTTTCCTTACAGATGTCTTGCAGTATGCCATATTTTCCATTAATCTGTTGTCTGTTTTTCTATTTAGTTTGTAAGCAATTTAAGGCATGACTGTAAATCATTCTGTCTTCCCAGTGCCTAGGACAGTAGAGGTATATGCCTGGCTGCTCCAGAAGCACCTCTATAGTAAACATTATAATAAATAATAATGGCTCTACATAGCTCTATATCATTTTATCTCTGTCTAGAGGAGGTTTAGCAGTGGTAATTTTATGTAGACTTTTAAAAAGAAAATTTATATATATATGAATACTACTTTCTTCTTTTTAGAATCATAATGCCCACTCCAAAGATAAAGATAACTATTATTTTGGTAAAGGAAGTGCTTTGGAAAATATAAATTAATTGTAGGCAGCAGTACCACTGTTAAAGAACCTACTCTCTCATGCACTCACAGCTGAAGTTGTCATGTCAGCTTTCACTTTTTTTTCATTGTATTGGTCTTGTATGCCTCCCTGGGTTTCCTGTTGGAGCATTCTTCCAAATTCTGTATTTGAGGCATGGTGTAGCGCAAGCAACCTTTTAGGCTGACTATCCCAAGAGACACGTTGACATTACGGCGTTAAAATCCTTTTACCCATATGACACCAGTTCAAATGCAGTTAAGGACAATAAAGACGGAATGTGGTCCTCCTTTTCCAGTAGCTTTGGTCTGAATGAAGAGCGCCAATGGTCCCAAGGCACTTCCTACCAAGTGAGTGTGTATATAATTACAGTGATGAAAATATCCATCACTGCTGACAGCCTTGGAGGGAGACAGAACTCTGAATGGACTAACGTGAGAAATGAAATATTCCTTCACAGGTTCGAGCAGCTTTGCAGGTGTGGGGCAAGGTATGGAGAAGAGGTAGAACCATGCCTCTTGTTGCACTGTGCTTACACTCTTCTGTGGAGGAACTCAGTTTTCAGTCGTACAGATGTGACAACTTTAACATTTCACAAGGAAAAGAGATCGGAAGGAAAATAATACCTAAACCAATCCAGGAATAGTTACTTCATTTTAAAGTTTTAAAAAGCCATATCTCTATAGATTGTTTTAATCATGTCTTTGTACATGGAAATGGGAGACAAGTCCTAGATGAAAAGTTCAACTGTGGGCTTGGCAAAACCCTACCAAGTGTTTGGAGCTACAATTACAGTTTGAGTTTATTCCTAGCAGAAATTAAATATGCTTTCAAGGAGCAAAAAGAGGGAAAAATAAATAAATAAATAAAAATAAAAGCTTTACCATGGCAACTTGATTTTCTGCTGATCAAAACATGACACGTTTTTTCTAGGAGGCCCTCTCAAATTACTGTCAGGAGAGCATGGAAAAGCAACATAGAAAAACATATAAAAACACTGTTTTCTCTTTGGACAACTCTCTTGCTTTTTCATTCTCCTTTGGTCATAGTCCACTGTAAGTGTCCAGAATACACATCTGACCTGCAGACAGGACTATTTTAATCAATAGCAATTCTCTCACTACATTAAGACCGGGGAATCTCAAACTGAGGGTTACAACTGCTATTGAGTAATCACCATGCTAAAAATATAATTTTTATTTAGCTAAGTTATTTAGCTTAGTTAGATAACTTAGCCAAGAAGACTGTCCTGGGCTCAGGATGAAATATTGCTAACCACTCGTTAAGGAATGGAGCCTGGGGAATAAGCTTAATGTCAGTCATTTGGTGAGGAATTCAGAAGTAGAAAGTCTTCAGAAGTAGAAAGAAAACTGAAAGTGATTCTTGTAAGAAGGATTTTTAATAAAGCTGTCAAGGTGGCATGATATGAATGGAGAATGGTAAATGTAGTCATTATATTTAAATAGGAGAACTGCAGTCTCACTGGTCTGACCTAAATAGAAGAAGTGCATTAGGTGAGAAAATACAAAATGGGATTTCAAAAGGGAGGTTGTTCTAGTCTAGCCTGATTTGTCCTTTCACATGAAAACTGGATTTCTTAACAAAGGAAGTGCAGTAGATCTAATCTAGGCTTCAGCGATGCAATTAGTAAATCGCTATATGTTGAAATAATGCAGACACTGGAAAAGATGAGGATTAGCAAAAAAAAATTTTAAAGGTAAGCAAGGAACTTGATAAACAAAATATGATAACAGACAACAGGAAAGAGCCTCAAGAACTAGTCTGGACAACAGTCTCATGAAAGCTTTGTTAATGATCTTGGCTCAGAAAGGCAGATGCATGTTCACGGAAATTGCTGATGATACAAAGTTGGACATAACTGCCAATACAGAAGAAAATCTGAATATCATGAGGGGTTGACTTATGATTTGCTTAAAAGAGGAAAATAATAAAAATGAGGAGAAAATTAGTAAGCTAAGAATTCAGAGATAAATATCAAGAATTCCTGAAATGAGCTAGAAGCTTTTCACTCAGAAATGTCACTAGAGGAAGATCTTCCTCCATTATAAGATGTCTATAAGATATCACTATAAGTCCATCAAGAAAAAGACAAATGTGAAATTAAAGTGCATTAAGTGACACATTTTCAGTAGACATCAGAAAGTAAATTCAGGAAAATAAGAAAATGGCTTAAGAAAAAGGACACTTTATTATTATACCACAGGAGACTAAAATCCTTGTCTCATTTAGTTAGGCAAAGTAAAGCCTGAGTAGGGAATTTGATTTATTTTGGTAAAAGCAACAGGAGTGAAAATAATTATCTCAGCTGAAGATTAATGCTGGCTAAAGAATAAAAGTCATAAACTTCCTATAAAGTTTGGGGAGTTCATTTTTTTTGTTTGTTTTTGAAATGTAATCCACTCATGTTTCCATGTTTGATTGGTTATACTGACTGCCCAACAGAAAGGGCACTACTAAGCGGAAGTCTTAAGGCTAACACTGCGGTAGATATAAACTCTTTTGCTATTTCTGCTTCTGAACTGCATATTCACCACATTTTAAGACTCTCTCAGTTTCCCATTTAAAGAGATGCCTAATTTATTGTTATTTTATATGTATTACTATTCTAATCCTAAGATTAAGAAAAAAAATAATGCTCACATGGGACTAGCACCTTTAGATGGCCCCATTTCCGACTGCAAATTTTTGAATATATTAAAACACATATTTAAGACTCACTGAACATGCTGTCCTGTGCGTGTGCGTGGGGGGATCTTTTGGGATGTACCCTATGCTGATATTCAAAATTAGTATATTTTAGAAAACCTCATCAAACGTTATTCTTCTGAGGTTGTTATCATTACTATTATTAAAGAAAAGGAAGAACTGAGGGATGCAGAATGCGCTCGAAGTTAATCCATAACTTCTTCTCTTAACTTTTCCAAAACCCAGCGGAGGGTTTTTTTTTAATTGTTTTTTTGTTTTGTTTTGTTTTTTGTTTGTTTGTTTTTTTGAACTTAGTGAGAGATTAGGAACAGCTCCTGCAAAGGCTAACCTCTCATTTAGAACTATCAGAACTACTGTTTTGTTTTGTTTTGTTTTGTTTTGTTTTGATGAATCCTCAGACTTCTTTTGAAATGGGAGATAAACAGAAATGGATAATGTAATCACCCATGCTGTTTCCCAAATGGTTCAATAGCAGGTAGAGCTCTCATAAGAGTCAACATTTATATTCAGTGATGACTCTGATAAATATTTTCATATTTGGTTGAATAACATAACAATTTCTGCATTTCATGCAGATGCCTGAAAGAAGACAATAATTGGTATGACATTATTGTCTTGTTCTTTACATCCTTGATTTTAAAGAATAAATGTCCCTTAAAATGTGATTGAATAAAGAATCATTAATGGAAGTTATGACAGCTAATCAGACTGTCAGTCTGCATTTTTTGGTGCCCAGAAAATGAAAAGCAAGCAAGACACTTACTAGAACAAGTGAGACATGCTTTTCACTGTGATAAAGATGCAATCCAATACAAATCTACTGAATGTCATCTTCTCTTGGAGTCAGAATGACATCTCTATTCTCCACACTTTTAATCCTGAGGCACCTCACAGCAGCAACTGTCAAAGTAGTGCTAATTCAAAAAAAGCCCTGGAGGTGAAAACGTTTGACAGCCTCTCTCAGTTATCCAAATGAAAAATCGGGTTATTTTCCCTCACCATACCTTTTGTCCACTTCTGTTTGCTGATGTTCCAGTACTCACTTCCTTCAATTTTACTTTCATTTTCTTTGTCGTTGGCTCTAAATAAGTCTTCAGTCTTAAGATTTCTCTTTCTCTGGTCTTAATGATTCATATATAATTTTGTGCAGTGCAAAGCCCAGTCAAGAGGCTGGGTGGTTGCCTCGCACAACAGGTGAAGATACCTTGTTTTTAAGCTGTAGCCTTGATTTGCAAAGAAGAAAACCGCCTCACTCTTATTTTTGTTTTGTAGAGGCTGTTCCTGCATTCTGAATATGTTAATTAGATGACTAAGTGAGAAACAGTGGTTAGTGACAAAGAAATTTGGGAATAATCGTAAAGAGAAAAGATTGCTCTTGGTACTAATTCATTCTCTATTAGCATTCCCTTCAAGGTTTACTTTGAGCTGTAATGCCTGTTTCTGAAACGGAGTCACGCTCAATTCTGTTATAGAGCCATGAAATCCAGGCTAATCCTTTAAATATAATGGGCTTACCATCATTTTACACCTCTGTTGTTAAGAACATCATTATGTTCATAATATTCAGAATATGCAGAAAGTGACTTTCTCATTATTTAAAATCATATCATAGTTGAAGGCCATTAGGTTGTAAGTTCAGGTCTTGGGTGTATCACAAGTCCTTCAGTCTCAATCAAAGACCTGAGACTTTCATTACAGAGATGTATGGCAATGTCAGGAAAGGCACGATGATGCGGAGAGCCCCAAGCAAGTTTTGAGTGAGTTTGCATGGACCAGGTGTGGGAAAGCACATGCAGCAGGAGACACCAAAGGGCCATCTGAGCTTAAAGCCCTTCACGTGTCTGGGAACTGTTAGCCTTGCTGATTTATTATTCTTTTTTGAATATTTTGTACTCATAGCCTGATTAGATTGCCTGTGGCGGCATTAAAGTTTAATTAACACAATGCTCCATAATACTATTTTCAGAAGATCCCTTAAAGAACTTTCATCCAAAGATCACGGGTATCAATGGGAGGGAGTTTTTCCATCAAATTCAATGAGCTCGGGATCATACTTCATGTGTACAAGTGGTTGCCACATTATTTCTTAAACTGGTGAAGCTTGTTTGCGAGGTTGATATTAAGCTGTGAAGAACACGACTAAATTCACCATCTTAGAGCCAGTAGGTTATCTCCAAAAAGATGTTGCAGTTCTGATTCATTCATGAAACAGGGTTCACACAATCTGTTATGTATTACAGTTTGTCTGTTGCATGGCCAAGGCATTTCAGTGTTCCTGTTCCTTTGGGACCCTCTGGTTAAGATCTGAGTGATTTCCAACACAGAAAATTATTACTCTAATTAATTAATTGCCAACCAGCTCTTTGTTAATAAACCCCACCACTGAAAGTCTAAGTTTTGCTCTTGGGGCTTTTATTTGAGTTTTACTTCCAAAGTGTTTTTGAACTGTGCATGAAAAAAAAAAAAAGTTGGAGATGTATTTTATTTATTATTAGCAAATTTTTTGGTTTCATCCCCTTACAGTAGGGCAGGAGGGAACTATCCTGCAGACTAGTTCTCCTTCACGGACATAGTTATTTACCTTCCATTTCTCTTCTCTTCAAGAGGAGGATAAATTAATCTTTTCATCTTTTAAGAAGGGCTGCTGGGAAGATGTATCATAAAAGATCCTTGCCTTTGTCTGTAAATCAAACTGTATTTTAAGAAGAGTTATAAAAAAATCGGCCAACCTGTGTGTGAGGGGGTATGTGCAATGCATTCATGACATTCATGAGTTGCATATTAACACTTACATGGAGTCTAGCTCTCTTTTTAACTGCCAGAACCATAAAGTCCTTTGATTCGGTGTCATCCTTGAATTTCTAGGGGTGGTGGAGTCCCCAAGGAAACCATTCAGTTCTGAACCATCGTTCAGAGGAACGGGGGAATCACGCATCATCCTGCATCAGGAATCTTAATTCTCCTTCACAATATCGGGGCAATTACTGGTTTTGTTGCAAATGAAAATCCATATGAATTATAGTTTGTGGGAAATGTACATTTTGGCCTCAGATAGGTAAGCACAGAAACTTGATTTTTCCAGAATAACATGATTGGAAGAATGACCGGGCTAAACAGCAGTGGTTTTCTCATTTTATTTTATAAATACCTCAGAAATGTCACATTCCTGATCTGCAAGTACTATCAGTTTTGAAATTCAAACGTTAGAACTCTTAGAATAATAATAATAGAAAAAAAATCGACTTCTACTCAACACACAAAACTAACATCATCCCAGCTAGCAAAGGATGAGATCATTTACATTTTTTCTGCATAACTGTGATATTTCATTCTTCAGGCAAGCTTGCACTGAAAGAAGCAATGTTGTCAAAGTTCCTTCTTGAGCACTGATACCCAGACTGGGACTGGAGCCCAAATAATGTCATGGCACTTATAGCTGGAACTGAAAGTAAAATTGAGATATCCCTGTACTTCAGGAAGGGAAGTTTTAAATTTTCTTCCTTAGAGCTTTCTTGTGGATGTGATGACAGATAACCTGGAGTTGTGATACAAAGTAGATATTTGATCATTTAGGAGTTTTCCCCTGGTAGAAGTTATTAATATCTTTGCTTCATGCATTTCTGTTTTTTGAACACAGCTTTGTCACAATTCTTGATTGAAGAACACTTCATATCTTGGTTTTGGTAATTAAATCCTCAAATAATGGAAAAGACTTGGTCATTCTCTAAGGATCTCTGTCATCATCAGAGTGTCAGGCCCAGAGTCTTACAAAGATAAAACTGTGGGCTTTTAGTGAAATTAAAACCATCTAATAGCATTTGCCTCAGCAAAATCTGGCTGTTATCACTTCAAATAGTTTTTTAAGAGCAATTTGGCTGAGATAACATTTAAAGGCTGATTGGTAGATTTGGGAAAGTGATTTCAAGCATAATGAACAAAAGGAAGCACCACTACAGATCAGATGAAAGGTTTTCTTTGCGTTGAGGCAGTAGGTAAGGGAGAAAGAAGTCCAGACCGGAGATGTCAGAATGACTCACAGGACTTCCCAGTGCGCATATGCATGAGCAAGACTCTCTTAGTTTATTTATGTACTTGAAACTGGGACTTGACTCATGGTACTGCCTACATTGCAATGACAATGCAAAATGATGCATTTGCCTAAAGCCACTTTCTCCACTCCTCTTAGTTACATCTTCCAGTTATCTGTGCCTATAATTATGAGGTGCAATGTGTTTAAAATAAAGTGTTTCAGATCATCCATTTTAGTGAAGTCTAATCTCAAATCACTTTGTCAAGCACCTCCATCCTGAAGCTTATTTGCTGATCAACTATATAAAATAATTACTGGTTTAATAGCATGCTTTACTTTTCTTACGGGCACTTCAGATATGCATTGCAAGGGAAGCTGCTTAAAACTATAGAATCCTTATGGGGTTTATTCATCACTCAAGTCTTATTTTCTGAAGTAAATTAATGATTTGCTATTCCTGGAGACTTTACTGTGCTTATCACTGTATTAACTTGCATCAAAAAATCACAGTAAGCCATTTTTCAAACCCTGACAAAAATAGCCTCGAGACATTCTGGTGAAAGAAGGTCTTGAAGGGAAATAGCAAGTATATTTTGAATAATGGAAAGCACTCAGTTAACATCAGGTAAAGCTGTCAAAGGTTATTGCCAGCGCTCAAAATCAACCCTTCTTTCTTTGGACAATATGTCAGTGCAGAGTGAGAGCTGACTTTGGGAGGATCTGTATAAAGCAGAGCTGTGTTTAGCTGTTAAGATTTTGGCTTAGCTGTGAAAGTCGGATGCCAGTTCGCATTGGCATTGTGCAGCAGACACTTGGACTTCAGAAGAAGAAACCCAGCAAACGTTTGCAACAGGCGAGACAATAACGTCTCAGAAATATCTCTCTCTGATATAGAGACAGACGTAAATGAGAAAAAAAGTTTTTGAAAAAGACAGATATTTAGTTAATGAAAACAGAACTGGGGGAAAAAAAAAAGCAAAAGGAAGGGACATGCTGAACCATTACGCAGCCTAAAATGAAACAAAAAGTTATCTTTTTTCACAGAAGAGGAATACTGAATCCTTTTCTTCCATGAGAAGGTAGGTAAAAGTCATACTCAAAAAGATCTCAAACAGCCTGACACTGGAAGTGTTTTTACAATAGCAACCATTATTTTGAAACTATCATTTTGAGAGTCAAAGAACTGAACTGGGAATAATAGCCCATTTGCAGATTATTGCTTTAATTTGAAGTTTCCTAGTAAAAAAAAAAAAAAAATCTTTGATTTGGCCAACTGATCTTTGATTCCTTATAGGGCCCATCTGTCAACATCCTCCTTCTAGCTTGGTGGGGCAAATAGACCTGCATTTGGCAGAACAGAATAAATGAGCAGGTTGACCTTCAGCCACCACAAAAGCCTTCCTTTGCGGACTGAAGCGTTACTTGTCCTGCGGGATCACACAAAGGCTCCTGCTGCACCGTGGGCAAACACAGAGCAAAAAGGCAGTGCTCTACTGCCAAGAGTTTACAAACTACAAAGAAAAGGGGAACGCTTAATGGAGACTGCCAGGGAGGCAAGGAATAAAAACGACCTGTAGGACAATGAGTCTTGAGGGATTTGAGGAGAAACTGGAGCTGGCTAAGGACTTCTGTGATTTTTAGATGATTTATTCCACTCCTACAAGTCCCTACGTCCTGTCCCGTATTTTGTCTGACCAGCTGTACTGAAAGCTCCTCGTGACAAAAACTCTCTTACTACATGTGTGTTTGGTGGGTACTACGACACTAGGAGTATCTAGGCTGTACTGCTACAGAAAGATTAATCACTAAGGTAGCACTTCAAAGAGAGTGAATAAGAAGCAATCTAATACTGGCTAGCAATGGTATGCAAATTCCAAGATATGTGGATAGTTACAAAGTTGCAAGATTGGCATAAAATGGGAAAAGAGTTGGACTCTCATTAGCACTTCACCAGTGGTTATACACAGGGAACATAAGGCACTACCTGAAAAGCACCAGAGAAAAAAGCCAGAGAACTACTCAAAAATAAGTAGGAAAAAAAAAAAGTGCTTCTGATAACTCTTGAATCTTTTCCTAAGACATATAACTAATAAAAAATTAGGAGCCAAGTATTCTGAGGTAGCACAATGGACAATAAGACAAACTTCACCTCCCAGACATGCTTGCAGTCGTACAAGGGATGGAAAAAACACAGATCTGCCAAGGAACTGATTCAGTTACAGGATATATTAAAGCTTGTATTTTCTATTTTTTATTCACTGCATGCTTAGGAAGGGTAGTAGGGATGGTGCCTAATTTCCTGCTTATTTGTTCCCATAAACCCAGCTGAAGTGAGGTTTATTTCTTGTTTCGCAATTTACTTGACTTGTATGCTGGGAAGAAGAGTTAGGTCTAAGCAATTTATCAGACTTGGAAAAGACAATGTCTTGCATAAGAAGAAAAAACAGCTACGTTTAGTACTACCCCTGATTCTTATGTTTTCTTAAAAAAATATATTTTTTCCTTTCTGTTTGGTTATTTTGGTCAGTGAACTGAGGATATCATCAAAAATCCACTGAAATGAAAATGAGTTTTTCAAACAACTGTGAGAAGATACTATATTTGAGGTTTCTGTTTGTGCACGATCTGGTTGGTTTGTTCTTTCTTGGTGAGTTTTAGTCCAGATTTTCAGCAGACTCTGATTTCAGCCATGCAGTTTGGAAGTACTGCAGGAAAAACTGAGGAGACTATATCTATTCTGTCCCTCAAATCAAGGTAAATACATTCAGAAATTAAGACTGAAAAAATAATAATCATGCGTTCCACGAGTATAACTGGAACACTGAAAAATGGAATGCTCTAATTCATGTGTCTCTTATGGTTTATAACATTTACTGTTTCCCTTCTAAATTAATTAGTGATATTTGGAATAGAATACAATTAGAAATACAACCTAAAATACAAAGAAAGGCCTAAATAAGATTGCTTTACAATTCAGAGACTTATCCCCATAATCCCTTGTCTATAATTTTCACCCTTGTGGCTTGGTAAATAATTTCTTTGTCATTTCATATACCTGCCCTGATTAACAAAGGATTGATTATTTCCTAAAACAGTTTTGTAATTAATACCAAAGTCATACTCCATCCCCCTTGTTGATCCTTGCCTCTACTTGTTTCTGATAAAATATAATTGTCTTAATTCTCTCTGGATTGATTAGATATACTGTTCAAGGGGAAATCTACTTTATTACTGACCTAACATACCTTTGCTAATATATTTTTTTTTTCTGCACTTCAAAGATGAAAGTTTCTTAATTAACAGCAGGAGCTTTACTAAACCAAGTCTATTACAGTCACATCACTGTTTCCTGGGGCTCTATTATTTTCTTTATTAACAAAACCTATTGGAGATAAAGGCGTGAAAATAATATTTAGACACAATGAAAAACTTACCTCCCCGAACACCACTAATACTTTTGAAAAATCAAAGTTTTAAGAATTAGAGGTTTTACATAATCAAGAACATTTAAAATCTGTTCTTAGAGTGGAATTCTCCACTTAACTTCCATTTGGAGGATTTAAATGGGATTCGAGTGGTGCACATGCTTTCAGATCCGCAGGGGGGCAAATTTCGCCTTTAATCAAGACAGTTTTTGACTGCGCCATTGGAAAAATGACATTAACTAGTTCTGAAATCTCTCTCAGTATTTTTGTTTAGTCAATACTGTGCCATTTTCAAGGTTACGTTTGTGGTAGGCAAGGCCACTAAAAATATTTGCCAGGATGAAATTTAGCATATGTAAGAGGATAATAATGATGATCCTAATGTAGCCTCGGATTAGTTTAACTCAGTTTATAACATATGTACTTCAGAAATAAAGGCCAGAGGTCCTTGGTATCTGAACAGTACAAGAGCATTAATGACCTGTCTTTAAATACTTCTCTTTTAACATTGTTAATGCCCAATGGTGGTTTGTGGGGGGAAGCATACTTTGTATTTACATTTTGGCATAGGAATCTTATTTTTTAAGTTTTTTCTCTGCAACCCTAAGCTTCAAAAATCTTGTCATTTTAGGAAAATAAAGACTTTTGAAAATTTAACAGTAGTGTTCAAATTATAAAGAAAATCAAGGATTGTGAAAGTAATGAGAAAAACAGATAGAGCTCACAATACTGCTTCTTCCGATGGGAGGAAATGGAAAATAAAAAGGAAGGATTGCTAAAGAGACATACAAACCCCAGATTCACTCTGAACAAATTACTGAAAAATTGAAACCTGGGAATTAAAGGCAAGAAGTAAAGTCCCAGATTGTAACGCTAGTCTATCACTAAGCAATACTGGCAGCTACACACACTTGCTCGATAGGAATTAGGCCTGGAAAAAATCACGAGAATTATCATTAGCATGTTGTGACATTTTAGCTATCTCAAGTTTGAAGACTGGCATTGACCTCTAAAACATTTTAATCATGATTTCCCAGTTCAATAGGCAAACAGGAGGGAGAGAAAAATGAAAATCTCATGATTATAGTACTTAGGTTTTAATTATTTTATTATGATATTCCTGATAGAATTGCCAACGAGAATATTTTTTAAAAAAAATCTTCTTCCTGTAGTATAAAGAAGAGGATCCAACTGCTTTAAAATGGCTTTTCATGGGTTTAAGAAGGGGACTGATGAGCTTGCCTGAGATGACCTAAGATATTCTTTCTTGTTGTACATTTTTATGAAACCCTACCATTTTTTACATCTCTTTTTGCTATATTCAAATATATATATAAGCAAATTTTCACTGAAAGGAGCAGCGATGTACTAGTCTTCACATTAACTGTATACCTTCTGACTAAATTGGACATTTAGATAAATCAACAGAAACTTTGGAATAGCAGAACACATCAGGAATGTCAGTGGGATCAATCAGATAAATAAGAAGAAAGGGTACAAAAATTTCATTGCTTTTGGAAAAGGAAAATCTTTGAGAGTATTAAAGATACTGACATATATTCCAATGAAGTTTGGTCACAGAATTTGTCTTCTATCTCTCAGAATACATTTTAACACTGAAATCACAGTTTTCATTTCTTTTATTTTTTCCAGTGTTTTGAGTTTCAACTGTCTAAATTTCACAGGGGCACTGTAATTTAGATGCCACCTGCACCTACCCAATATGGGGAAAGGTTGGGTAGACAACAGTTCTGCAGAAAAGGATCTGAGGATTAAGGTAGATCACTAACTACAATGTTACACTGCCACAAAAAAAAGGATATTCATAATAATTAATTCATAAACATGAGTGTTATCATTAAACCACATGAAACAATCTTCAGTTCCAGTCAACTTTCATAAGAACCCAACTGACCTTCCATATCCAGTTGTGAGTGCTGTGTTTCAAGAAAAATCTGAACCACCTAGACGAGGTCCAGAGAAGCAAAAAAGGGTATATAACAACAGGTTTAAAAAACATGACCTTTGAGGAAGGTCTACAAAAATCAGCAAGGTTAAGTCCGTGTAAAGAAAGCCCATGTGGAGACATCTGAATGACTGTCAGATAATTTATAGTCTCCATAAAGAGAGAGAGAATAAAATATTCCATCTATCTACTGAGGATAGAAAAACACAATGGATTTACACGGCAGCAAAGGAGATTTAGGGCAGATAGTAGGCAGAAAAATCTTTTTCAATGATAGAAATATTTAAGCACTGGAATATATCAGGGAGTCAGTGGCATTCCTATCACTTGGACTTTCAAAGGATGGGTTAGGAAAGTATTGGATGGCAACTGGTCAATATAACTGGCTCTGTCTTGGGGCAAGAAAGAGAAGAAACAGCTATTGGAGATCCCTTCTGGATGTACCTGGATTCTATGATTCTGACTGACTCTGTGACTTTATAGGCATCAATTGCTGTGAAGATGTTTTTTAACAAAAGAAAACCATAGGACACAAAACTGTTTCCTTAGCTGATGTATTTTTTTTAGAGACAACTAAACAATAATGTCTCCTTGTATGAATCTCTTCAGACAGTGATAGAAAGATAAGGACATTGTAGACACTGGCAATACAGCAATTTTCTTCCGTTTCTGAAAAGCCAGAAAGTCAGAATATATCTTTTTCTTGTCTAGAAGCCATTCATCAGCCAGTGTCTGACCAGAAGGTGATCTACTCTTTGAAGGGATAAGACTGAAAACAATCTTCCTGTTTGGGTTTTCTCTCTAGGAACAGCCAAAAAAGGGTGGTGATCAGTGCAGAAAAGTGGCATATTTATGCAGTGCCTTTCATTAGCTCTGGGGAGACCACTTGAGGGCCTCATTAGAAAGGGAAGGTCACAAAGAAGCGAGACAGTTCATAAATGCTGAAGTCAGGATCATCAGCATTGCTTCTTCCTAGGTTTATAATTTTGAACTATTGTTGAGAAAAGCCAGTACTCAGGCTTTTGACCAAGGACTCTATCTATAATTTAATAAAGATATATGTTTTTGGAATTTAATTTTAAAAGATATTAACAACTTAAAGTTGCTGCAGACCACTCAGCAACTATAGGAAGTGCAGAATGTAGTTCACTTGTTCAGAGTAATTAATCATGGGAACAATATTACATGTATTTTTTTTTTTAAGACAAAATAGGTTTTCAAGTACAACATAAAGAATTTAAAACAGCCTTATTTGGGCTTAACTTTGACTACAGAGACATGATTGTTTCCTATTTATTGCCAGTTTGTTCCAATGCCTTTGCAAAAATTTATAAATTCTTCAGCAACTCAGACTCAACCATCTCAGACAAAATCTCTTTCCATATTGAGACGAGCATGGTCACTATTTCTTCCAGTTCCTTCAGGCCAAGTCCAAATGTGACAGTATCTGTTTTAAAAGTTGGGGTGGGACTCATCCCACTTCAGTTTAGGTGTCTATAAAGGAAGTCCTAAGCTCAGACAATGACATACATCACACACGGACATACTTTAGCTCACTCACTCCAGCTGCTGGCACCATTGACACATGGACCCCAACGACCTGTGGTCCCACTCCAGTTGCTGTCCCAACTCCAATTGCTGGCACTCAGACCTCCATACACACACATGCACATAGCATAGAGACCCCTCACCCAGGAAGGTTTATAGAAATGGAGTTTAAGAAGACAAGACAGATGGTGCTGATCAGGCACAGGACATGGCCAGACCAGTGCACTGATCAGCCCCATATACACGACCGGCACCTTTTATCACCTTATTCCTCTGTTTACCCACACATGTTCCTCTCGAAAACATCCTGATCCCTGCCTTTCCCTAACTTTGGTTCCTCCCCTAAACATCCCATAGTCAGTCTTGCACAATCCCCAAATGCTCTTTGGGGCGCGGGCGCCCCATAACGAGTCCCACTGCCCAGGCAGTGACCTCTTGTGCACGAGGTGCTCCAGAAAGCTGCTCCTGTTGCCTTATGGTGCCACGTGTCCCCTGGCCCCAGGGCTGGTGGCTCCCCCAGCATGGCCCCAGGGCTGGTCAGGGGATCTCCAGCTCTGATTGGGTTTTTGGGGTCCCTTGCTCACCACTGTGCCTCTCTGCTCTTGTTTGTGTGTGTGTGTGTGTATGAGCCTTTTATGAGTTGATTGCTGTCCTGTGATGGTCCTGGGAGAAAGGTATTATTCAGGTTCTCCCACTTGCCATTTGTTCCTCTTTGCTCCTGTGCATCTGTAAACAAGCTTTTTATCACATAACCTAACAGATAAACTGCTTTCTGGAGTCCACCGACTAGATCTCCACTGATTGACTGCAATGGGAGCATAGACATCTACCTCCTTGCAGCCACCTCTATTGTTGGCACCCAAAGTTAGATAAAATTAATTTCACATCTTGTGTCTATCCTCACAACAGCTGAGAACAATTTTGCTGGAAGTTCCACAATTCTAGATTCTTTATTCCTGTAAAGATCAGTATAGGCTAAACCTGTTGACCTTCTGGGCACAATGAAAACCTCTTCATAAAGGATTATGCCATACCAGAGAAGTGGGGCATTGGGCAGGGGATATATCTTGTTGTGCAGCTGAGTCTCATTCAATTTAGTTTTACATCAGTCAGGCATTACTCATTGCTCTTAATAATTTACATGCACACCCAGAGAGATTGTGATGAGCATAATTTAAAAAAATTTTTTTAAGTGAAATAAAGAAAGAAGCAAATGAACGAGGATGTCATACTGAAAATGATCTATTGAGGATGGTGTATATCATAACAGGAAAATAGGAAAATCATATACTGTGTTCTGATATTGTTGCAACAGATGTTGCTTCCCTAGGTATGCAAAGTAATCCTAGGCTGTAGAAGCCTCAACAGATGAGCTTTTTCTTTATTCACATTTAGGCTGAATAAGAGAAAATATTTCTATCGATGAGTCTGTAGCAACCTCCCTGTCAACAGAGGTAGCAGGAGTCCTGTCACAAGGCTTATCACAGGGATTATCACAAGGATTACTTAAAACTGAGTTGGTCAAAGCATTGCTTAATGTACTACATGGGGGGGGAAAAAATGTACCAGTGAATGATGATAAACAGTACTTCATTCAGGTACATATTGTTCACTCAGGACATAACAATATTGCAAATTCTTAATCTGAGGAGTTTACACTTAACATTGACATCTTGCAAACACCTGAACATGCTTAACTTCTGTGCCCTAAGTAGCCCTGTGAGATCCAGCACATATGTAAGTGTTTTCAAGATCAACAAATAATAATTTTAAGTTGAACAACTGGGGACAAAACAATAGTAAAATAGAAACAGGAAATGGGGAAAACCAAAGACTGTCAATAATACAAAACAATGATGTAATACACTTTGCATCAATTTATACCCATCTTCATGATTCATTAATTTTCATTTTATGAAGCATATTCATCTTCATATAAATGTATTTTTTTTTTCTTTAAGCGGAACATATTTTAATTGCTTCTAGTGTGTGTCAGTTCATTATTAAAGCGGGACTGTTGCAAGTTCAAACCGTTTCATTGTAATTCTTAACTGATATTGTCATACTATTGCTCACCCTACAGGCTCCATTATCCATGATTGAATTTGTCACTCTCTTTCCACATCTTCACTTGTGAACAGTTCTTACATACTCCTCTTTCTTGCTCAGCTTCTTGACACTTATGTTCTTTTTCCAGTTATGTGTGTATAAATGGAGCAAGACTAAAAAAACAGTATATGAAGTTATTATACCCTGAGAGGAGAAACACAGTATATGTGTATACAAGTAGATAGAAGGATTTGTAGATAGATATACACACGTATGGTCATTTTACAGATATCTAAGTACTTACACAACGAGAAATCTTCCTTAAATTAATTGAGATGAGAAAACTCCACCTCATCAGTAAGGGAAGACTTGTCCTCTTCCACTTTACAGTTTGTCTTCTGGAAACAATAATTTCCAGCACATGCAGGCAGTAAGGGAACTCAAGCATCAAACAGTATGTCACGTTGTACAAGACACGATGATGATGTACATCACCCCATGCAGTCTCTTCTTAATTATCAGTATTGCACATTAGAATGGTGTCATAAGATTTTGTAACACTGCTATAGTCAGGAAGGGGAGAGAGCAAACAAACAAGGCACAACGTTCAATAGGTTTCTCATTTATATATATTTATAGAAATGGTGATTATATATAAATATATATGCATACAATCACATTTTTGAAGGTATTTCAAACTATATCTTTGAGGATTAGTGGTGTTCAGATTTTTTATAGATTTATGATTCACACATATTAAAATAGTTAAAAGAGGCTATAAAACCCTTAGGGAATCATCCTTGCAGCAACCATTCCCCCAATTTGACACAGTTCTCTTTTACAAAAAATCCTTATTATGTCTATCAAGCCTCCACTGTTTTATCCCGTCTTCAATCCCAGCTGCTTTGTGTTAAGTAAGATTCTATGAAGTAAAACTGCACCTACAGTTTCTTTGAAATTAAAATGCTATGCCCCATATGCTATGGATATTGATTGCATCCTTCAGAGAGGTTAATGGGGCTGCTAAACAGTGACTCCTCATAGCTGCAGATGCATAAAAGAGGGGGAATATTTAGCAACCCAATGCAACAGGAATGCATGCATGCTTTATACCACATTTTGACTGGAAATGACCAGCAGAGAATTCTGCTACGAGAGATGGGTTAGGGATAAATGGATAGAAGATATATAGTATTGCAGATATTAGGACCAGTCCTAGGAATATTTTGGAAGTTCAGGAACATGATGTCAAGATCAGTTTAATGGAGGATTCATTCCCTGAATTTAGGCACCTTTGGAATCAGGCAATCCTAGGAAGTGAGTGCACTGGAGTGTTTTCTGATTGTTAGTGTCCCTAGGTGCTTAAATCTCATTTTAGGTGTAGGTAAGATGTGCTGGATCTCAGCCCATGAACTTTCAGGAAGAAATAGGTTTCCAGGAAGCACTTGGTATCAGAATTGAAACAAAACCTCCCATTCTTCCAGATCCAGTTGACCCTGTTTCCAGTTTCCTGTTCATATCCCACAAGGAGTCCTTATTTTAATCAGGATGGCACAGTGGGGTAAAAATAAACAGAAATGTGTGACTGGAGGTATTATGTATTGTATTTGGGGAGAGATATATCAGTAGACTAAAAAAGGACACTGGAGAAAAAGTAGGCCTTATGGCAAGGAGAAAACATCAAGCACAGTATATAAATGCTCCACTCCAACATTATCAGCTCATTAAAGTTAGATGTAAAAATATTTTCAAAGAACGTGAAGATTATAGTGGAGAACTACTTCAAACAAAACTAAGAAATAATCAAATTAACATTAAGGCAGCAAGAAACTGTGTAAACTTGTTTGTATGCCTGTGATACACAAGCAGACATGAGTTTTCATTGCTTTAAAAAAATAAAGCAAATAAATGAAAACTGTTTCTCCATGGCTTAAATAAATGACATGCCGTGGGCTATTTCACTATAAGCTTTGAATGCACAAAGACTGTTAGGAAGTCATCACAGGGCTTCTGGGCTCATTTCCTGTACAAAGTTTTGAAAACTTCCCCACTATATCATTATTTTTCTGGATCTTCCTCATCCGTTTTTCATTGCAGCTTGGATCTAGTTCTTTAAATCTATTTTGTCTTTTCCTTTAATGAAAAACCTTTCTTTGGCATCATTATTAATCTTTCAAGGTTTACTTAAATCATGGATGTTTTACTTTTGTGAGGGGCCGAGGGGCAAAGAACCTTTTTATAACCTTGGTATCAGGGTGGACCATCAATGCACGAAGGGGAAATCATGACTGAACAACCTGAACAAGCCTTCTGTGATGAGATGACTAGCTCGGTGGATGTTGTTTATCTTGACTTTATGAAGGCTTTCCACCTTGTCTCCCATAACTTCCTCATGGACAAGCTGATGAAGTACAGGCTGGATAAGCGGACAATAAGGTGGATGATTAAGGAACTAGCATCTGACATAGAAGGAGAGGCTGAGGGAGTTGGGATCGTTTAGCCTGGAGAAGAGAGATCTCAGGGGGATCTTATCAATGTTTATGAATACCTGATGGGGGTGAGTAAAGCAGACAGAGCTAGACATTTCTCAGGGTTGCCCACTGACAGGATAATTAGCAATGGGCACAAACTGAAATACAGGAAATTCCACTTAAATATAATAATAAAAAAATACTATGAAGGTGTTTGAACACTGGACCAGGTTGCACAGACAGGTTGTGGGGTTTCCATCCTTGCAGATTCTCAAAACCTGATGGGACGTGGCCCTGAACAATGTGCTCTAGCTGACTCTGCTTTGAGTAGGGGGTTGAACCTTGGGCTTCCAGAGGTGCCTTCCAGCAATTCTGTGAACCTGTGAGTCTGTGCTCAGCTCTTTCCCTATACTGACATGGGTTCATTTACAGAGAAAGCTTAAATGAGTGGGAAGTATTATCTTAACATTCAGTATTGGGAGTTAAAGGACAAAAGCTTGACATCATGAAAAGGACTCCGAGAGTCTCCACCTTTTAGAACAGAATCAAATGTATATATAGTGGAGACAGAGGTAGTTTTAGGAATGAGAAACGAAGTTAGTCATCCCAAGAGGGCTCAGTAAGCCAGAAGATAGGACAGTACAACTCATTCAGGATGCATGGGACCAACTGCCTAAGTTCCTCCCAAATTTAAAACAATATAGTGCTTGTCTTGCCTTCCACCCACTCAGAGGAATCAACATATCCACTTTTGTAAAAAGCCTCTGTGCCAATCTTATTTCCAATCCATAGGAGAATAGCAGGCTTCTCTTTGCAAAGAAAAACAGAGAGGTGTCTCTATTCTTTAGGTCTTAGCAATACCTTTTTTTTTTGACTTCTCTACGTACAGATGAACCTCCTCTACAGATCAGGAGACCTATCTGTAGTCTGGCCTTCTTGTAGAAAAGTTCACCACACTTAGGAGAACTGTATCTGGCCTTCTGTAGCTCCTCTGAATGAGAACCTAATTTAAGTCCATCAGTTAGGCTCATGGGCCCCCGTGGTTTCACTGCAGAGTGGAGCTGCTGGATGGAGCCAGTTGCTCTATCAGGTCTTTAGATGTTATGTAGCTCACAAGGAGAAAGTCTTGGAGACCAGCAACAAAAGATGCAAGGTGGTGTTCAGGTATAGGCCTGAAGGAAAATGAGATATTAGATTTCTAGTGTGTTAAGCCATGGTAGTGGGAAAGTTCTGGGAATGGAAATGGAGATGTAGAGCACCAGTGTCTCTAGAGACTGAGAGATGCTGGAACCTAGGTACGATAGTAAGAGTATGTAAAGGCTGTAATGGTGGGACTGAAAACACAGTAAAAAGTAGTAGTAGGCCTTCACTTTCCAGGAGCAAACCCCTCCTGACACACCCTCCTAATTAATCATTCCTAACATCTTGTTTTATCCTTCAAGATCTGCTAACAGTCTGCTATCAGTTTTCAGGAAATACCCCCTATTTTATGCTTCCAACACTAGGTCAAATGGATGAGCAGTTTCATATATGCTTATTAGTACCTTCGACACCGAATAGCATCAGATCTAGAAATGAATTATTCTTAGCGGAGTCCTCAACATATCGCTTTAGGAAGTAATCATTTGTTATATCAGTCATTCCACATGCCACCATCTAATATCTCAGAGGTTTCTCTGTAATTATTAGGGAGGCTAAAAACACCCATAATCACAATCTTACCTGTCTCCCTTATCTGATCATATAGTATTTCACTCCCCTGCCTTTTCTGTCATGTTGGTCTCTTGCAGTCCCCTGCTATTAGGCCTTAAAACACTATCTATGAGCTCAATCCAATTGATTCGCTGGAGTTACAGTTCTTTTATGTGTTTCCTCGACAGATAATGGCAAATCTTCTATTTCAGGTCTTCTTTTCCAAACACCCTATAATCATGCATCCAACATTTTGACTTGTTTTCAGAAAACAAACAAAAAACAAACCAGCCCCTACTGTACTGTTATTTTTATACATATTTCTAATTGTAAATTGTAATAAAATGTTCTTGATCAGAAAGTGTTAGCAGTTTACCTCTACTTTTTCACTTATTGGACATCACACATTTTATTCTGGTTTCTTAAGCTTACGCAGTCCCAAGACCTGGGATACATGTGTGCCCATGTGTGCTTGTGCATGTGTCTTTATGTTCAAATGGCTGTCTGTTAATTCTTCTTTAATTTTTTGGAGGGCCAACTTGCTGATTCCAACATGAATTGAACGAATATGAAGAGATCTGAAAGATTAAGTGTCTTTAAGTTTCATGAAACTATGCCTCTGAAGCTGAAGACAGGTACCCTTTATAAAGCTTCTACTCAAAGCTGAATAAGCTCAAACTATTAAATAGCAAAGAAGGGGAAATGCCATGGAAACCTGAACGAAAGCTGCAAAGCTTCTGCTGTCCATGCCTAGTTCTTCCATGCTGATTATCATACTTTGCATTCTTTTCATTACCAGGTTTCACTCTCCTTCCTCCTTCCCTTCATTTATTTGCTTTTTTTTTTTATTGTTAGAAATAGATACCAAAACTTTGAGGATAAATATACAGAACATAGGAACAGAAAGGTAAAATATATTTTTCCCAGGGCTTTTTCAGACAAAAAAAAATGCAAATTCTTTTTTAGTTCCCTTTATTCTGCCAGCTGACTGTCATTGTTGTGCAGTTTTCTCCAACAAGGACATAGCCAGTCCTTTCTGATGCTAGCAGCTCTTAAGTTACATGCAAACAGCATAATGCGTTTGCAGGGGGAGGGAGTGAAAAAGGACTGACAATCGTTTTAAACTTAGCTCAGTGATATGCCATAGATACTTACAGAGAATAATAATCTAACACAGAGGTGATGTGTAAGATAATGTCATTTTATCTGTACTTGGACTGTGGTACTTGATGTCCTCCTAAAGCATCTGAGATGCATGGAATGAGATGCATGA
This sequence comes from Apteryx mantelli, assembly GCF_036417845.1. Taxonomy (NCBI): domain Eukaryota; kingdom Metazoa; phylum Chordata; class Aves; order Apterygiformes; family Apterygidae; genus Apteryx; species Apteryx mantelli. Next base: position 6,700,904 of record NC_089978.1, read on the forward strand.
GATGCATGATGGAAAACACCTTATAGATCCCAGAAATGTGTTGTCTCCTGTATTCCTTTGAGAGAGCCTGCATTTCCTACCATCCTGATAAATGGCAAGCTGACACTCTCAACAAGCCACACAGCTGTGTTTTCACCCTTGAAGGTGCATCTTAGGGCTTCACTGGCTTCTCAGGGTTTCTTTGAAGTCCTTCAAAGAAGTCTGAAACCGCACTGGGTGTTTGGAGAGCTGATGCAGTGCTGGGCGAGCCAGTTTGGTTCTGGCAGCAGTATAGCCAGATTCACCAAGTGCTGTCTATGCTCACGTATCCTGTTCCAGATTTACTTCATCCACATCTTGCTACGAAGTGTTGTGTGGGCTGACCGGTCAGCTTCACAGGCAGGATGTCTATCTAACATGCATGGTCTACATGCTCTTGGAGGGGTTCCTTGCAGGGAATGCACTCACACATAATGCATAAATGGGTGGGAAGTCAACCTAAGGTTACTATATGGATTTTAAATCCACAGATAAGCAAGACAGAGGCATAGGCATGAGATGGTGCTAGTTTAGGTTCTCTACAGATTCATGTTAATCTCTGAATTTGGTCCTAAGCTACTGTTTCTCAAAAATTGCTTCTAGTATTTATGTTGCCGCATACCCTCCTTTACTTTGACTGTTCCATTATCATACCAGCTATCTGACCACAAGGCACATGATTTAATCTGTTCAGTAGCTAAGAATTTTGACTGCCTAGTATACAACACCTTCAAGAGAAACTGCTTACCTTTGCTTAAGTAAAAATGAGACCTTTCTGCTCTTGCAAGGTATTAAATGTTAAATAATAAAACACCGCTAGGGAACTATGATTATCTGTCTCATGTGAATCTCTTTTCTACTACTATAAGAAAAATAATCAATAAACAACTTGATATTGTACTGCCAGTCTTAGACAAATCCAGAAAGCCAAGAACTACATGACAATTAATTATTAAAAGTAATACTATACTGTAATGTCATTATGTTTCATTTTGTCGAATATTTTTTCAGACAAACTCTGACTCGAAAGGCTTTTTGAAGTTGTGATATAGACTTTAGAGATCCAGATAATAGCAACTGAAAAGAAAGAGCAAAAGGGCAAGAGGTAACCAGTGAAGAAGAAATGTTTTCAGATGTGGTTTGCAAATGGATGGCAAAGCAGAGTGTGATGCAAATAGCATTTGAAACACAAGGAGCAACAAAATGTAGTGACAAAGTTGTAGAAAGACACCAGAGGCAGGCACTACACAAACAAAAAGGGAGGATGCTCTGGAGAGGTTGCTAAAGTACTGGGATATCATTAAGGAGTTCGGCTGATCTCTACTGGCCTTTCTCTTTCAGCAGTGCTGGAAATGTATAAATACATATATATCTTTTCAAGGGGAACTTGTCTCCCACCCAAACTGTAAATATTTTTAATAGTCCCCACACTGCTACTGCTTTTTACAGATATTTTGCTTATAGCAAGATATATTTATAGAAAGCTTTTGCTTTCTGAAGAAGCAAAAACATGGCATTTATTGAAAACCAGATTCCTGGTAAACATATTTTGCTGATTTAGTTTATAATAATGCAATAAAAAAAATAGTTCCACATGTTGTGAAATTTATGAAGACTGGGATGACTCATTTCACCTAACTTAAGCATTTGCAGTAGAGATGCTGACATCTGAGCTAGTGACCCAGGGGTCCTTTTACAGTCACTGAAGAGAAACAGACACTTTGGGGTCATATTTCATCTCATTCTAGATGTCTGAGATAGGTCAGATGAATGGTGCCCTACAGTGATTATTTCTCACTGTACAGAGGACTGAGGATGGTTAGTTCAGATATCAACACCCACACTGTAAATTTCTGCAGGTAGATGAGATGAAACTTATCCCAGGCTCCACAAATCACAGGACTACTTTTCTCTCCTATTATATGCTGCCTCAGATAACCAAGTTTCTGCCTGAGCTGTCTCATTTTAGAGCCTATGGATAGTCAGGCTGGATTCAGGTCTTAATGCATTGGAAAAATCACGCTTTGGGTGGGTTTTAATAGAATGTTTTTAACATGGTTTTCAAGGGGAAAAAAATATATGTATAGTTGCCTGAGTCTTACACATAGGCTTGACTAATAGGCTATAGACCTGACTTTTTAATTTTAACCCAAACTGCCTTCTTATCATAATACAGTATCTGATAGTTGCTGAGCTTAATTTTACGTTTGTATAACTCTGCTGACACAGTCACAGTTCTTCTTGATTTAACAGAAGTGCATGTGAGAAAAGACCCATTAGCAGAATTTGTAGTTTGGAGGTCATCTGAAATATTTACAGGTGGCAGATATTTCCGCCTGAGTCTGTTGCCTTGATGTATATCTATTTCCTCTCTTTTCTACCTTGTCAGATTCAATTTTCAATTAATAAAATAGGAATGATTTAAAAAAAAATGTTTTGAATGATTTAAATTGCACTAGTTTTCTTAGATTTTTGTAATGCTTCTACATGAAATATTCTTGATTCAATTTTTTTTTAAAGTGTTGGACACATTTAATCCTGAGACTGCTTGATTGTACTTCCTTATAAATGTCTTGTATTCATTAGATATGTGCCATAAAAGGAAAGCTGATGTTCAGAAGCATGAAATGTGTAACGCAGAGCTCCTGGCTTGCAACCAGGCAACCCACAGGCTCACAACCACGGTGACTGAAATCAGATCCAAGCTCAGGGATGGCAACGCCTATGGTCTGCACGGGCTGGGGATAGCACATGCCAGTGCAATTCTCCTTGCAGGCATGACTGTACAGCCTCCTGTGGACACCTCCCACCACCTAGAAAGAGCTGCAAGAGCTTTCAGCTCTTGATGATCCTACTCTGGGTGGGATTTCCTCAGTAGCAGCTCCCTGGAGCCTCCCTTTTGTGTTTAGGAGAAGCAGCGGTCTACCACTTCCCAGACTGAACCCAGGAGGAACAGCAATATTTTATTCTCCACTGGTACTGCCTCAAAAGAGAGCTTTTAAGCAAAATGTCTTCTTTTAACACATGTAAAATGCCATAAGAAAACAATGTAAGTTTATCATATAATTATGGGGTCTGCACATAGCAAGAGAGAGATAGAAGTAGAAGAAAGGCAGGAAAGCAAGAAGGTCCAAACTCAACACTAGGTATCTTGACCCACTCGCCACAAAACTTAAGGGCAATTATAATCCTCTTCAGTCTACTCCTATAAGAAACTGAAGCTCAATCTCTCACACTCTTTCTCTTTTCCTAACACTCTCAGAAGCTTCTATCTTGCTGCTAAGTTGCTAAATTAACAAAGGACTGACCAAAGATACGATTCTTTGTTCATAGTAGAAATATTGTTTTACCAGCAATCATTTTTAAGTAACACTGTAATAAAATATGTATGCTTGCACTTTCATGTTCCTGTACTTCTTCCTGTTGATAAGAATCTGAAACTATGAATATCGTGATCTGTGTGTGTCTCTTTGGGAATTTGGACCTTAGCCTCGTGCTTGCTACCCTCAACCATAGACATCCCAAATGCGTAGGTGCCATTTGAACGAATTTCCCCAAATCAGTTTCATGTTTGCACTCTCTCTGAGCGTACATACGGCTTCTTAGACACATGCAAAAGCCTTACATGTAACAAATGACTTGAAGACAATTATTTCTAACAAAGGAGATTTCTCTTATTAGGGACACAGCATCATACTCCCTATTTGCATACAGGAATGTGCTTTGGGATCTGAATAAAATTGCATATCAATAAGCAATAATTAGAGATAAAAATGGACAATGTAGCATCCTTGAACCCAGGAGCTGTTTTATGTCATACTCTATGTCTTACTTTCATTACACTCTTAAGCTTCCTACTATATATTACAGGAATATATTACAGGTAAAGCCTACTTTTCTTTTCTTTTTTAGTATTATTATTTTTTTCTTTTTTGGTCTCCACTCCCCACCCCTGCCCTGGAAACACACCCATTCTGACTTAAATTTTGTAATGATTATCTCCAGGACATTCCTTGAAACAAAAAGGGTGAAACCTGCCTAGCTTTGAAGGTGCCAAACATCTTCATCTGGAACAAGCTCATTTTATTTGTATTCTGTCAGAAAATGGAAAATCAAAAAAAAAAAAAAAAGCATTTGGTGATTGTTTGCAATCAAATTTAAGATATAGATGCATATATTTTTAACTTCTTACATCTGATTCTACTTTATAAAAATACCGAGCTCTTATTTCTGCGGGAGTTCCGTAACAAACTGCAGAAAGGCCACATAACCCTAATTTAAAGCACCTGCTGGTCATTAGATACACACAACGAGGCAGGTGAGTCCCCTCACTACGTGCTCAGCAGTGCCTGATGCTCTAGTGAAGGTGACCCGTGGTGGTTTGCGCCTCTCTTTGCACGCCACCCTGCGCACAGCTATTTCTTTCTTTGAGTGTTTTTCAGTGCTCTCCCTCCTCAAACTCACCCTTCAGGTAGGAATATTTACTTCACTCAGTCCATCCTTCTGCCGAGCAAACAAGCTTGGGCATGAAATGATCTGCACCTGCTTGGCAGGTGAAGAGCACATCCCTTACTGCTACTGCATCGGTGAGGACATGGCGTAGCTTTGATCCTGCCCCAGCTTTGGTCTGTTTTGCCCGCGCTTTCCCTCATCACCAGTGAACATTAAATAAGGGATATGTATGAAGCACTTAGACAGAAGTCCAATACTTATCAATTGTCAATGCGGCGTCTACTAAAGAGAAACCAATGCCACATGTAGGTGCGACCAAAACTGGAATTTCAGTTTGGGTTTCCAGAGAGAATTTTGTGGATTTTGTGATTTGAATTGCCTTTGGCATTTTTTATTATACCGTTTTGAAAAATGTCAAAAAGTAGTAGAGTAACATCAGAAAAAAGGAGAATGCGGTGAAAAAGGCAGCTTTCGGGTTCAGAGAAAAAGACCTATTATGACATTTTTATATAAACAGTAATCTGTATTAGAACCGTGTGCATTAAATGTTATTTAAGAGGAAAAAAAAAAAAACAAGGTTACAAAAATTGCTGTTAAGGTTACAAAACAGAGCGACCATCAGTGATTGCCCTTGCAATCTTCATTCTGCATCTCAGTTCACTAAATGAGGCAGGGCCCCACGTAGAAAATAGTGTGTCATCATGTAAATAATCTCCATGTGAAAGTTAATTGGCAATGGTCTTACTGCTTCTCAGAGGGGAAAAAAAAATCCCTAGACTACTTCATAATGACATGTGTTAGGCAACCTAAATATAGTGATTGCTACCAGCTTCTCCTATAACTGATTATATTTGTGGGATCATCAGGGTATGGCTTATAATGAGAAGCCAGCTCAGCCTTGAAAACACAAAGATGTTAGTTCCTCTTTAGTTAACCTCTAAATGTTATGAATTATTATGTATAGAGAAATTCAATTGTAATGCCTGCAGATCAACTCCGTGCTTCTATTATTCTGTCAGTCGTTTACAATGCATCAACTTTATACCTATCAGGGGCTTTTAAACTATTGTGTGGATAATTAAATCATATTTTCCCCCTGTAAATCCATGCAGGACTGAGTAACAACAGTATGGTTTTCCAAGCTTGTATAATCCACATATTTCCAAAGGTGCTTTAAGCAACATAGTTCTGCTCAGAGAATTTCTTACAAATCTTTTTCAACTTCTTCCCATTTTCCATAGTACAGCTTTGCATTTTATGATATATAACAATGTGTAGCTGGTATTTAAATATACAAACAGAAGCTTTACTACAGAAGTGAGCTCAGTACTCAGTTTTTGAAAGGCAGCTCTTTTGTAATTTGAGGTTTAGTGCCTTTCACAGATGAGAAGTGTGAACTTATTGCAAAACTAGCTGTGTTTCATGTCCAGATTTCTGCCTAGAATCACTGATTGTTTTTAGCCAGCTGGGACTTTTATCTCAAGGCTAAAAGGTTTTGTTTTGGGGTTTGGTTTTTTTTTTAACCAAGCATATAAAGAACACCAAGAGCAAAACTAGTCTTATTTATTGTGCAACGTGAGTTGCACAGTTGCACACCATAATTTCTATGTTGCGTTGTAGGGTCAGTTCAGCTACCAGACTATACCAAAATCTGAAAGACGTTCTTGTAACACAGTGGCCTTCACATGGGAGACCTGTGCAAGTCTCTCTCCTTAGTTGTGGTAGACACTTCAAGAGGAGAGCTGTAGAAACAAGGCTTTGCAGCCTTCCTGTAAACATCTGCTGCTGATGTTGCCACACTTTCATTGACTTGCTGCTTTTGTTCCCACTTCATTGCATAAACGGAGGAATTTTGAAGCTGAAGACATTATAGTGGCTTAAGTGAAAGACTATACTTTAGGTCCGCCTCTTAATACTGAGCAAGGAAAAGCAAGAAATAAAATAGGATAGGACAGGGAAGGGAAGGGATTTTCAGACTTGTCGTTATTTTAAAATACCTTGACCAATTCGGTGTATTTTTTTCGTTGTCCTCACAGCATTCACTGACAGTTTGTTTTTTGTTTTTTATATATGTGTGTTTGTATATATATATATGTAATGTTAACACTGGCTTTAAAAGAACAAGTTGAAGCTATAATGTCGTGTGTCCATATGCTCTAAAGAACTTGCTTATCTGGACAGGGTTAGTGAGACAAACTGATAGCTGACTGAGTCGTGGCAGTGTGCTACAGCCAGAAGTCACAACGGCAGCCAAATAGATTGTATACCAGTGATAAGAAGACTTTTCAGTGCTGAATATCACACTTCCTTTAGCTCGTTTTTATTAGCTTAATATTCTGTGGAATGCATGTGCAAAATTATTGAATAAATAATAATCAGCCAACCTGGCAGTGTATTTAATGTATTAACTTGGTCTAAAATCCTTTGCCAAAAAAAAATAAATAAAAATCCAAATCCACCTTTATTAAACCAAACCTGCAAAGAGCTTCTAGCTTCTCCTTCTTCTAGCCCTGCTAGTGGGTGCAGCTGTACTATCTGTGAGCGCTGGGAATTGATGATTTCAGAATTCCTGGCCTTTCAGCTTTGATGCATTAGTAAGTATAGATTCAGTGGTAGTTAGCACAATCGGGCAAAGGCTGCCTAAGTGGAAAATTGATCCTGGTAAGTGCTAGCTTACTTGCTCAACGCATTAATGTTTCCCGTTTTAGTGCTTTGAACTTTTGCTCTGTAATAATGTGAGTTCGAGTCCCACTCGGGATGTTGAACTTTCAGTAAAGACTTAGAGCGAACATGGGGGAATCTGCCGTTCTTTTGCATTTTAATTAAAAGGATAAGTGGGAACTAGTGGAGAAAACATAATGAAATTACCATCATCATCATCCAGTTGTGGAACTGGGAAATAGACCTTTTCTGTCGTTTAGTCAAGGGAATGGTTGATCGGGGAGTTAGCAGGCACTGACAAGCATTGAAAGATGCTACATCTGAACTCCGAGCCCTTTAGTCACTGTCTTGTTTTTCACCCAGACTGTCAGAAGCAAAATAAAGAAAAAAAAAAATCCAGTGACTTTGAACAGAGTTTGCACCTTGAACACTTACTAATCAGACATATATAAATAAAAAGAAATAGATGGAAGCTTCAAGAGCACCTTACGGGCTAATTAAGTGATTTTCACAGAACTCTTGGGAGATGGGCAATTAAGCAATTTCCCAAATAGATAATTTAGAAAAGGTGGGTAGGGAGATGAGCTAGGGAAAGGCACCTAGGGAGTCAAAGCTAACGATAACACGGAACTTGCCCAGGTCCCACCCTGTGCAGGGATCAGCTGACTTCAACTGAATCTAAAGATAAAACTGTGTTTGCTTAAATTGTTACAAGTGGCTTTTGCAAAGAGGGAGATAATATCATATTCAACAAGATTTAGGCATCCCCCCCCTCTTTGGGATCCTTTTCTAAGCTCAGTATATCCCCAAATTTAGCCTTTTTAATAACAGAAAGTTTCAAACACCCTCTGTGGTTACTACAGATCAATGAGCAGGTAAGATTTAGAGGTGTTAGCCCAGATGCTCAAGGGTTTTTTTATATTTATTTTGGGTTTTTTTTGTCCTTACATAAGCTTTGAAATTTGGGCTGACAGAAATTTATGGGTATGAAAACTTTCTCCTTGAGAACCTTAACCAAATTTCAGGATGAAAAGGTGTGAGGATTCCAAGTTATTCCGTAAGATCAAAATTTGAAGTTTCATTTCTCAGTTGCTAAGAGAGGCACCAGAAATCTCCAAGAAAGAGCCGTCGGGTTTGTTTTGCAGACTTCTGAGGTCGGGATAAGCCTTTGAACTTTTGGATGTTTACCCAAGCTGAATCTGAACTTAAGGTTTATCCATACCTCATAGACGTGCCACTGCATGAAAGAGGACATAAATTTTGAATCCACCAGCCACTGGTAGCTAGTATCTCTATTTGTAAAATGGTCAGTGTTGAATGATTGCAATTTCATAGCAAAAGTACCAGAAAAATGACTAGAGCGAATAAAAAATTACATGCAGTGGCACCTGCGATATTTAGATACCCATAGCACTGCTACTGATACGTGCACATGATAAAATAAAAGTCGCAACTCACAACACTTGGTATATGAGCAATTCCAGAAAGACGAATAAAACCCTCAATGATTTGAAAACTTATCCACATTTTCAATGTCTGCTCTTCTTTCTGTCTGTTCTTTCAGCAGACAGACATAACTTGCTGCTTTCTTCACCAAAACTGTTTTTTTTTCCTACATGTGATTCCAAGGACTGAGTAACAGACTTTAACTACATTTCTTTTATATATTTTTTAAACCATCTTCCAGAGTTCTCTCATCTGACAATCTGCTCCCAAGCTCAGAAAATTCATCTGCCCCCCATTGCTGTAGAAATTAGCGAATGTTTTAGGCAAAAATGACAAATTAGTTGGATCCCAGGCAAAGTGTCTAGATGAAATGATCATGGGAAGAAACAAATGGAAAAGTTCACTCCTTTTCATTCCTTTCGAGATTGATCCCGAGGCAAGATGAGCTCAGTCGTGCTACCGACAGGGTGGGAGGGCTGGAAGAGGCACTGCGTGCCGTGGGACCAACTTGCGGCTCCCGGCTCTTTGGTCAGGATAGCAGCTTGGCGTTGCTTGATTTTCAGCCTGTGTGAAGTCCCATCAAATTCAATGAGAAATGGAGCACAATTACATGGACCACTGCCTCGACAGCAGAGCTGGCTTCGTGGTGCCACGCAAGCCCTGGTCCTCCCCTAGCCATTGACTCCGTGACGTACATAAGTACCGAGGTTTATCGCCCAGCTGGACTTTTCATCTAGCTTTTATTAGCAGGGAGGTTTAAGGGGCAGAGGGTAGGCTCACTCCAATCATTTCAGAGATCCTGTTAAGGAGAAATCAACACTAAAATATTTAATCCATAACTGTTGTATAGAATGATTTGTGCCCTTAAATATATGATCAAAGCTAAGCTTGTTTGTTTTTTTGTTTCGGGGTTGTTGGGTTTTTTTTGCTAAACTATGCTATGTAACTATGCTACACTATGTAACTGGTGTTAAATATATAGGTAAGTACTTTCCCAAGCAGAACACTCTGGTTGCCATTTACAGTGATGCTTAGGCAAATCCAGAGATCCACATTGCATCAGTCAGGACAGATCTGAAAAGTAAACCCTGCTCCCAAATAATGGATTTAGAACACGCCAAAAGAAAACTTAGCCCACAGGGTTATGACTCGTGATCAAACACATCCTTTCCTTGCCCCTTTTCATCCCAGAACAAAACACAGGTCTTTGCCATTGTCTGCCTAGCTCAGAGAAACGAAATAACTAAATAATAGAAAACAATCTGGGATCCCTCTGCCCTCCAGCCCCAACCAATGTTTGCTCACATTATCTTACAGAACGGCCAAATACAGAGAAAATGAATTCCCAGTTTCTGATAAGTAAGTGGGATTTATTTACACAATTTGTTTAATTCTGTTCTCCTACTTGTCTGCTAGTTCATCTGCACTATTTCACTCATTTCATGCAGCACAGGGTTTTTCAATTATAAATCCAGGCAGCACTGTATATTTGAGCATTCTGTCAGCTTGATTTGTTTTTATGCTGGTAATGAATTTTAAACTCGCTCCTCAAAAGTCATCACATATGATTTGGAAATAGAACTTCTCTGTTGTTGTTTGGTGGGATTGCAAATAACTGGATAAATGGGGAAGGTCTGCAGATAGTTAAATCAACCCTACGGGAACCAGTGATGAATCCCAATAGACTGCAAACAGTATGGAAACTCTTTCTCATGATCTTTATTTTATTCTCTGCCCTCCTTAGTCTCCTCCTTTACTTTCTTATTTATTCCATCTTATTTATTAATCAACCTTTGACCATTGTTTATATACTACATTGAATATGGCATTTACTGCATGTAGCATTCTGTGAAAAGATAGAAACCAATTGGCTTAAAAAGACACAAATTTGGGGGCCTGATTATTTCAACTGTTGGAAACCAGCCTGCAGGCTCCCCCTGAGGCAGTAAAATCACCCGTGGGAAAAAGCGGTGCAAAGTGCCTGCAACCTCGACCGGGCAAAGGGCCCTGCCGTAAGAGGAAGCTGCCCCATGCTGAGAGCATCAGGGCTGAGCAGTTCCTGCAGAGGAGGCCAGAACGGGGCTCTCCTAAGGAAATTGGGACACTTTTCCTGGTCAGTTCTCTCACCTCAAGATGCGGGGAGGAGTGGATGGTGCCTGTATGCACGTGTGTGTATGGGTGCACCGGCAAGGATGACTCAGGACCTAGAGCTGTGTTTGCAACATATGTCAAAAGGCTGCCAACGGGCTGACACAAAAAGCTTTATCAAAGGCAAACAACTGATGTGCAGCATCTGAGTAACACTTATGCTGCCTCTGAAGTCTTTTAGCTTCCTGTTCAAATCTCTCTGGGATTCTATAAGTTTATGGTCTCCCCAGACATTAAAATTCCCTTGAGATAAGTGTGGGTTTTCACTAATGAGCTTTCTACAAGGGGAAACCTGGAGGTGTGGAATACTGGTGATTATTCAGGGCAATCTGACAAATTAAATCCCACACGTCAAATGGAAATCTGACTGTGTCCTTGCGTTTTCCATGTCTGACAAACAAGGACGTGTTTTCCTACCTGGACCTGTTAAATTTATTGACAACTTTAAGCAGTAGAAAACACACTGTGGTTTTGAAAGTTGTGGCATTCCCAGGACAGTCATCAATAAGTGGCTAGGAACCTGAACGGCAAGACAAGTCTGCGAGAAATCAGAGAGAGCACCAAGCGCTCGATACTTACTGGCTGGAAAGTGGATAGCTAAGAGCTTTGAGAAATCAGGTAATTAACCTGAAATTCTCTCTTGTCAATGGAGAGTACTTATAATGATAAGATACTTTGGTACATGCTAGCGCTGTCATGCTTTAAGCACTGGTCAAAAAGAAGGAGCTTCTTTTCTATTGTGACAAAACTGCAGCCTATTTAAAACTGTACATTTCGATGTGGTTTACTACACTCTCATACTAAAAATATCAGTATCTTCACAAACTGTGTCTTTCCAGGTAACTTGGGGTTTCTGAATGTGCATATGAATGATCTAAAGCAAACTTTTCAGTTTATTGAGCTCTGAAGGTTTTGTTTCATTTACCTGATTGGACCCTGATTGGATTTAGCTGTTAAAGGAGGCGTTTGCTGTTGTCTGAGACCTCAATATAATTCTTAATGTAAATATGCAAAGGTTATGCTGGCTTTCTGATGGACCAATAATGAGCATTGTTCATGCCATGATCTCCTTTCCTTCTCCCTATCAGTAGCCCCTTCCTGTTTCTTGCTTGCCACTCCAGCCTAAGCAGTGGACACAGGGAAATGGAGAGGGAAATCAGTCTTGTTCGGCTGGTTGGAGGAAGTGGGAGAGGCAGGAATTTGGGACTGGCAGGCTCTGTGATGCCCAAACCTCTCCATCAGGGGCAGGAAGGAGCTTTTCCTCCCCTCCTGGGGCAAGGCTGGCCAGGATCGTGGCTGCTAAGACTCTGGAGGACAGTGTGTGACCTCACATTTTCCAGTTTCTCCAGTGCTGGCATCCTCCAGCTCATCCAGAAGAGAAAGTAGGATGGAGACATACCCACTATGGGTATGTGCCACTCTTCACCCAGAGGAGAGGAAGGCAGGGCTGAAAAGCCCTGGGCTGCCAACGTGACTTATAACATGAGGTGATTAATTTTTAGGTGAAGTTGCAGGACTGGAATCTCTCTATTACCAGATGAGCAAAGGCAGGTCAAGAGAGCACGGCGTGAGTGAAGGCCTGTTTCAACAGACTCTTGTTTGCATACAGGACTTGTATTTACCTTGAATGGAGATGAAAGAAATAAGTTTTTAAGCCTTCCAGATGAAGAAAGTGCTTGTCATCAAATGAGTAAATAAAAGCATAGATGCATCCTGACAGCAAGACATAAGTGACCTTGTCACTCATGGGCTTGCTCACTAATAAAGGTACTTTTCCAATATATTCAGAAGAGTAGCATTTGTTCTATAGAACAAGGTAGCACTCTACCTTCAAAAACAAGTTTAGGACAGATATGATGTCACTGAAGTAGCCTCTGTAGAAGTGACAGCACAAAGAAGAATGGAGGGTGGTGGAAGGAGATCAAACCATAGGAAAATGCATCAGAACCAGGTAATTGGGAGTCTCACAGAGGAGAATTTGCCTGAGGCAGCAAAGTGTGGAGCAAGGTGCTTAGATGAGAAAAGAGATACTGTTCAGGGCAGGAACAAGCTTTGGAAAACGTCCAAGGAGGCAGTGAGGTGAAAAGAAGCAGGAAATCCACTTCCCGTGATAGAAGCAGCCTTCCCCTCCCATTCTTCCAGGTTTTAAAATCCACATTAGATCCCAAACATTTGCTCTCTGTGTGTATTGCTCAAATGAGAGATTCCTTCATTTGGCTCCTTCTGTGTATTTCTTCAGCTGCACAGTTGTATATGTGCTTTGGCAGATGCTCTAGCTTTGTTCTCAACACATGTTCAAAGTGCTAATATAATTTTTCTGCATGACTTGGGGGAAAAGGGTCAACGAACCATCTGATAAAACCTGGCATGTACTATACATTCAGCCCATTTAGTGCTTTATATTTTACTAAAGAACTAGCTTCTGAAAGCATTTAAACACCTGTCTATCTTGGGTAAATTTCCAGCTTTTACATTCATATTTTAAGATGGAAATAATATTTATATCAAAATGACATTGTTTTATCCTGAAGTCATTTATATCTGATGACTAAATCTTACTTCAGCTGGTGTATACAGCTGCTGCTTAATCATTTCATGACATTGTTTTCCTCTGAAACTCTTACGGGATTGTGCACTGCTGTTAAGCTATGTGAACTGATTAATGTCCTGTGATCAGGCCTGAGCTGAGATTTGTAGGGGTTCTCATTAGATTTTTCTTGCAATTACTTATTCAACTGAAGTTTCACCACCATGTTGGGCAGTAGAAGATTCATCTGCTCAACTGGAGAGGTTTCTCTATAAATGTCTACTCCTGAGCTCGTCATGCTCAGCACCTTTTATTATCAAGAGACAGAAACAGGTACTTTAAGAACATGACTCATCTCATCCAAAGCAGGTGATCTTACCTGAGCCATAAGAGACCTTATTTCTCTTCATGGCCCTGGAGAGAACCTAGCTCAGCTCCAGTCATCTGCACTGGTCATATATATAGGTAGGTGTGAGTAATCCCATAGCTACGGTGGCCTGCAGAAAGACTTAAAAATAATTTCTAATTTGCCCAAATGAAGAAACAAAGACCTACTCTATAGGGTCAGATCAAAAGTCCAGTTGACCCCACGTTCTTTTCTGTGAGCAGGATACTGCTCTTTCTTCCCATGCATATTTGTTAGTTTTGAACTTAAAGGGTTCCTAAAGGTATAAAGCTGTTGGAACTTGCACGACTGAAATGTCTTCAGTGAACATAATCAAGAAGACAGATGTTTTATTCTTAATTGGATAGTATGGATTTGTTTTTCTTATCTCTATTACTGAAAGTGCTATGAGTGGATTTTCCAGAATGGTGCTATAAAAATAAAAGTTGATTGATTAATTCAAAACCTACTGCAAGGAAATGTCTTCCAGGAATGTTTAGAGGAAATGCACAATGGTCTATGAATAGAAGCAATTTCACGTGTGCACACTGAGGGCCAAATTTGCAGGGAGCTGATGTATTTGGTTTTGATTGTGGCAGCTCTGATAAAATAGTGACATTTTTCCCTACTCATTCCTTCCCATTACTCTGAATCAGCAGCTGAGGATGTTAGAACTGCAGATTGTTTGAGGTATAACTTTCATATGTTTTAGGGCTTTAGGAGGCATGTGAATGTACATGCAGAAATATATATAAAGGTTAACTTCAGGTTGCAGCAAGCTCACTGAAAACTAGATCTGATGAAAGTAAAATATCTGTCAGTCTGATATTCATCTCAGGCTGCAAGAGAGGTAACTCCAGGCAGAGCTTTTTTTCTTTTCTTTTCTTTTTTTTACTTTTTTTTCCCCCAGAAGCTTAGTAAAAGCAATGAAAATTTCTCCTTTGATTTCAGAGGTCTTTGAATCAGGCTATATATGTTTCTAAAATAATTTGTCTGTAAGCAAAACGAGAGGAAAGTGTTAGTGGTTTTGTATTACACACATAAAAGGTCGGTTAGGCGTGAAACACTAACAAAACAAACAACTTCAGGGGATTCGGTTAGGAAAGAAATAGCTAAAAATGGAACAAAAGTCTCCCTGAATTGTTCTTTTCCAGGTGTGGCCATGCTACGCAAGTTACTTCTCCGCATCTTGTTCTCTTTACCAATCTTTTTACTTTGTTGGACATATTTGCCAGTAAGGTCCTCCTGAACTAGCACCCATTTTTACTAACTTATTTTGTAGTCAGGGTTAGACCATTAATTGTTTTCCTGGAGCACGGTAACTTGCTTCTAATGCGAAAGGTTGTCCCTTTCGTTCCTGTTGAGATACAGGAGAGGAGGACAAGACCTCCTGGCTCTCTGACGTCTGTCTCCCACTATCAAAGGCAAAACATATTTTATAATGCTTTTTAGAAATGTATTGAGCTTGATTTTAATATTGCTCAGCGACGGTATTGCTATTCCGGAACTTTGCCCTTCTAAAGGCTAAACATCATGTTTTAATTACCTGTTTAAATTTATTAATGATCAATTTATACCAAGATTTTGTGTGTGTGTGTATGTGTGTCAGTTAAACAGCCCGTCTTCCTCCCTAACATAAACATTGTTTTGATGTATTTAAAAGGTTATACAGCCAGTTTAGTTGTCTGAATGTAATCTTGTGTGTGTAGTGTAATGAATATAATTATTCCAAATGTTTGTTATGCATCAAGGAGTATTCACTGGCATTTCCAGCGAACACAGAAATAAAAGGATTTTCAGTCATGTGCTTACCACAGAAGAAAAAGGTATATGTATTAAATCCAAACTCCTGGAGAAAGAATCAGATTAACATACTAAACCATTCTTTCTTTAGTATACCTGTTTCTATACGGGAAAACACTTTTTCTGTCATGTTTATTGATATGGGTGAATAAAGGTCTAAGAACTAATATTCCCTTTCTGGTATGACATGACTTCAAGGCTAGCTAACAACACGATACGGGCACTGAGAAAACAGTAACACACATAGCTACCTTAAAATAAAAATGTAATCACTCTTCTGCCTTACTATAAATACATAATGCAGTTCTTTTCCCCATTTTCATAGAACTGTAGTTTTCTCATTTGTGACATTGCTTATTTGTTCGTTTGTGTGTTTCTTTTCTGGGTAGCTCTTTAGATGTATGGATGTGCAACGCTCATATCAGGATTTTTTATTTCCCCTTATATGATGAAATGTGCTAACTTTAAATTGAAGTTTGTTTGCTTATGAGGAAAAGGAAATCAACTGTCCCTGTCGCTGCTGTTATTGTGCCTGCAACTCTTTGAATTATTCGGTGCTCCTGAGGCAAAATGCCTTAATCTGATTATTGAAAATTACCTCATTGATTAGGTGTGAACAAACTGGCAACGTGAAATGAAAGGATGTACATCATGGCACGAATAGACTTTCAGATGCTCCTGACATCATGCGGATTTAAAACCTCTTGTGTCATTTTTTCTGCTTTCGGAGAAATACTGTAGTGATACTGAAGTCCACGGTAACAAAAATGTCTCGGGCTACTTTTATAAAAAAAAGAAAACCCGTGGCAGTAAAGCACAAATCAAGACTTTAAATTATCTTCCAGAAGTCTGATTTTGATAATAATAGAGATAATACTTAGGCAAGGCGCATTCTGCAAGCACTGCTTAACAGGTTGACCAGGACTAATTCATTGCTTCCTAGACCTCTCCTATGTATGTATTTCATTTCATGCACCTATAATCTCTGTTTTAGGTTATAAACACTTTCTAGGCAAGACCTGCACTTTGTTTGCGCTTCATACAATAGGGGCACAATAGCAAAAAATCTTAATGATGCTTGTTAAATAGTAACCTTTCTGAAAACAGGTCATCAGACTTGACTTTTCCTTGCACACATAGATCTGAAAACAAAAAAATGCCTCAGAAATCTGTCAGTGGACCAGCTGAAATTCCTTTTGAATAAAAGATGTCTTTCGTATCACTGGCAAAGCCAGAAATATTCAAATTCAGTTGTCACAGCATCGGTATAAAATTCTAAGATATAGACAGTATGCACAGAAAATAAAGATAATAGGAAATCGTTTTAATTATGAGTCTTACTATTCAGAAGGGCTGTGCTTCTTCCAGTTCTCTTGAGCATACGTATTTCTTGTGTGGGTACATCAGAGAATGCAGAAGAGCATGCCGGCCAGCGGGAGCGGAAAGCTCCTGGTTCCCATTGGGCTCGGAGCCCAGCGGGAACTGGGAAAACCACTCCGGAAAGCTAGATGTTAGTTTAACATTAGTTTAATGTTGTTCTTTCTACAGAAAATGAGTAGAGAAAATGCAAATCACTCCATCTTAGGTATCTGAAGTTAGGAAAGATGAACCCAAACCTTAGTTTATAACTTAGAAAAGACAGAAAGTCTGGAATACCACACCAGAAAGCTTCTTGACCCCAGATCTAAATGATACTTTGCCATTTTGTGGCCAAGCTTTAATCATATCCATAAATGTACACACATACATACATATCTATATCTCTCTATATATATTCTTTTTTTTCCAATGAATAATGTTAAATATATGACTACAGAAAATAGCTATTGTCATTTTAAATTAGATATTTAAGCGATACTACCTCAGTACTTTACGTAAGATTTTGTATGAAGTATACATAAGGGTAGAACTATTACACCTAACAAGGTCATGCTTTATTGTTATGCAAGGTAAAACTTAAAAGCTACAAGGTTAATTACTATAATTTGGAAAAAGACAGTATAAGTAAAATGCAGATGGTGTAATATCTATGTAATTAACTTGTAATTGCAGCATAATTGCACACTGCTTTTGCTTTGCAGTAGATTGCCAAACTGAATCTGAATAACTAATTATGAATGGATTAATTATAAAATTTTTGACATCATGTTTAATTTATTTTTGTGACAGGGTTCCTTAAAATTATCAAATAAGGGGTGCATAATCTTTTCAATTCCTTCCTCAGAAGAACATTTCCCTGTATTTGCATGTTACATGTAGACTGCATGTCAAAGCTATAGCAAGTTAAACATAAATCTTAGAAGGATTTTCTTATACATTATGCATTATTTCTCATAATACATAAGCTCATAAAAAATACATATCACTTGGGCTGACAAAGCTGTAAGCAAAAGAAAGACGACTGAAAACTAAGGACACAAATATTCTAATGAAATATAATTAAATACACAATAGAAATATTAATCAAGTAATTTTAGAGAAGGATCAGAAGTGACACAGCCCTCCACTGTCTCATGTGATCTCCTGGCATCAAATCACAGAGAATGATGGACAGCTACGTTGCTAGATGGAAGCACCTTGTGCTACAGGAAAAAACAAAGTCTCCTAAGCAGTTACTCTGGATGGATGTAGTAGTCATCTTGGGGAAAAGGAAAAGGAAAGAATTCAGAGCTTGCTAGCCCTCAAAGCAATAACAAAACCTACAAGATGGCTTCAGGAGCTTGTGGGAACATTGGTGCAGCTAAGGAGAAGTTTTAGTGTCAAGTAATATTTTATTCATGCATTTGGTTGTTTATTCAAGTTTTTGAATAAATAAATATTCTTTTAACTGCTGTGGAGCAATAAGGCTGATTCTGATCACGAAGGGTAAGCCTATCGTTATGGGTACGTGGGGTCTTGCAACAGCTGACGATGCAATAGCCGTTCTCCAGGGTCTTCAAAAGGTTGTGCCTCTAACTTAGGGGCACAAGTTAGAGAAATTATAACACGGTCATTTGAAGATAAGTGTGCTTAGATGTGCAGGGCTAGCCTCAAAAGTCTCTGGCATGCAGCAATGCAGTGAAGAGCGTGCACAAGTGCTGGGGCCATGAACGCCGGTACAGGTGGGTTGGATGTGCCCAGGACTGTCCTCCAGCAGAAGTCAATTAGCACGAAACAGCCTGTTTCCTCCTCATTAAACCTCGTTAGTCTCTGGCATCCAGACTGCATACTGGGAATCGTTCTTAGCTGTGCCAATTTCCCACTTGTGCCTGAAAGTTATTTGGTAGAGTGTAATGTGACCAGCCAAAAAAACATGCCAGAGTGTCCTAATTCTTCTCTGGCAAGCATTACTGTTACAGATAAGGTATATTAACTGCATGATATTTACACTTTTTTTTTCTTCTTCTTAATAAGGAAATTCCATGTTCTGGGACAACAGAGCACAATAGTGCAAGTGTTAAATATATTTCATGTTTTCCTTAACGCTTCCATTCCCGGAGTCCAATGCCAGGTGGAAAATCATAACTCTCCCATTCAAAATTGCTTTTGAGCATCAAGGTATCAGAGAAAAAATGGTAACCACAAACATCAAAGGCTCAAGAGCAAGAACGGGTTACACTAATCTTAATTTTATTGTTGTTAACATTTTTATTCTTTTAAAGCCGCCTTGTCTTTGAATGCATGCAGTGACTATCCTGAGATTCATGCCATGAGCTGTACGATGCAGAGCATCATAGTATTAGGACTAGTGGCAGATGTACAGAGCCTGGGTTGTTTAAACCCAAACATTACAGGTTGTTCTAAAGTCTTATTTCTGTCAGGAAAATAGGGTGTATAAGCACTAGAACAAGCTGATTTTATATCCTAAAGTCAAGATCTGTCACAAAGTAACCTATTTCATGAACTTTACAGACTTGAGAGAATGTACAGATGTGGAAAAATAGTTGTTCTCTTTTACTCTTCAACTTGTTCTGTTCCTCTCTCTTTTCTTCTTTATGAACATGTACCTAATGAATTTGTTTCCAGATATTGATCTGATACTGCCATTCTTCATATCTAGCTAAGTATAGAAAATTATGACTGAAGCCCTGATTAGAATTAAAGGGAGTGTGAGCAAAGATTGTGAAAAGAAAGAACAACAAAAAATCCTTTGGAAAGTATGCTAAGGAGGCTTTTGAATTGCACATATAACAGTGGAAGAAACGAGAATATAGCACATCTGGGTATAATATAATATGTCCGTTACCTATATGAAATTTCATATGAAATGCAAGGAAGACAATCGTGTTGTACATATACTGTGATTTGATACAACTGAAATGTTAAATACATCCAGTGCAAAATACCAATTACGAAAATTATTTTTTTAATTATTATTTATTTATAATAATTCTACTGTTTAAGGAATGTGGGAAAATAAAAGGGAGTAATAAAAGGATCACAAAGTCCAATTCTGGACGCTGTCAGGCAATCATGACATAGATGTTTAGCAGTGGAAGAAATACTGAGACTAGAAATTACACGGTGAGGAGTGCATTATGAACAAACCAGTTAGCTGGATGGGTGGTCTGCTATTTGGCCTGACATGCATTCTGATTTTATCACGCTGCCTATAAACAATATTGTTTTTCTGGAGTAGTGTGTTTAGTTCTGTTTTAAAAGCCCTGAAGCTGGAACATTGCCTTATCATAGCTGAAATCATCATTTCTGGTAGTAACCACCAAATTAAAGAACAAAAATCTACATCATAAACCACCAAGCACTTTTCTTTTCCCATTTGGAAGTTGGCCTCTATCCCCTAGGTTGCAGTTCACTAGTCCCTCACTATTCAGCAAGAAATATAAAGATGAGTTTAAATCCCTTACACTTCAGGCCAGATGAGGTCATGTCTAACATTAACACTCAAGGAGTGCTAACATTAGTACTCAAAGGAGTGCTGAAAAAGGGATTGACTTACCATCTACTTAAATGCTTTGCTGAAGTGACTGTCCTGCATAGACACAAATATTTTAGCACACTGAAGGCCCTGGACTTTCAGGAACTGTCTCTTGCTCTCTCCTCTCTCACTGGAGGAAGAGCCCAAGGCAACCAGCCTCTTCATGTAAGCCCAGAAAGCTAGCAGGGTGAAGTCTGGCTTCCAAAACATGCCAAAGCCAATTCTCCAAAATCAGGCATCTTCTAGGGAAGCACTTGTGACCATAAGAAAAGAAGAAAAGGACATCTGAACCTTCAGCTGTATTGGTAGGAGTGTTATCGAATGGAGTGGAATGGAGAACAGAAATTCTATATCACAAAGAATTTTTATATTTTTCATAATTCTGACTATAAATAAATAAATAAAACATTTCCAGGGAAAGAAATCTGAGAATACCTTGACTTCAGTCAGGGTGGCTTCTCTTGACAAAACTTCTTGTTTCATTTCTGTTTTGTTCAATCCTGTATACATTTTAATTCCCAGAAAATTCTATTCCCCTTCTTAATGTCTAAAATGACTATGAAGCCAAAACAAACATGATTTTGCTAAGCTGCTGGGTTTCAAATAAACTATATTTTCTCATGGAAAATGCTTCCATCTACATTTTTCCTGCCAAGTCTCAACTATGTTATCAGTGCGGATAGTCCCAGCTCCAGACTGCTATGGGAAGGACAGTGACTCTGTGTCCTGCCCATTCCCTTTGGGTCATGATTAGTCTCTGGAAAACCTTTGAAAGAGCAGCTGCTCGATTTCAAAGGAAACGATGACCACAAATGGTGAGGGCCCCAACATGGGAAGTACAGCTTAGGGGAAACTCCTTGCAACCAGCAAGGGAAATACACAACCTGGTCCTAAATAATATGAACACAGAAATAGAAACTTGTGTTTGAAGAACAGATGAAAATTACAGAATGATCATTTGTGGTATGGCAACCAAAGCTGTACTGGATGGTTACCTACATACTAAAGCACTGCTCCTTTCTTGCTGCATACCTCAGACAGATAAAACATAGCCAAACTCAGAAGACATTGTGAAGACAAGACTTTTCTTGTTATTGGGAGCCAAATATCGAACGCACTCAGATTTAGGACCGCTTAACTCACAGAACTACTGGAGATCACCTTTGGAGAAAGCTATCCAAGAAAAAATTGTGCATTCAATAAAAGCTTTCTTTTCTCTGTCAATATTACCCTGTTCTATCAATGATGGCATCAGCCCCCATAGGATGAACTCAGAACAGATCTCTGAAGTGCAACATGGCTTGTTTTGTAGTGGATCAAGAGGCATCCAGTGATAGATATATTCAGGCAACACCTTCCCAGAAGAGGACTTCTGTTCCTCTGATGCTACCTCAATGGCTTATACTATCTACAGACTCATTAAAACACTTGGAGACACAGAATCAGGTCCATGCAAACGTGTTTGTTTCCGATCAGTGAGAAAGCATGTAGTTTGTTGTTGTTTTCATTTTTCTTTTTTTCTCCCTCTCTCTCTCTCTAAAAAGGGAAGAAGATAGATAGATTCTTGTGCCTTTCACATGTAGGAGCCCCAATAAATTCCCTTGTGTCTTCTGACAAATGTTCTCAAGCAATGTGGATGTATAATGCTACCATTAGGATTTCTCTGATGACTCAACTTTTATTTAAATCCTGTGAAAAATCCAAACCCTCACACAATATTTAGTGACATCTGAGTGTGGCCCATATGACAAAGACTGTGTTCACTTGCCTTGCCTTGCCGTGCTTTCCCTTGCCTTCAAAAATAAAACAAAGTGCCATCATCCACAATTGCGGTGAGGATTCAGGGTCTCTAGAAGCCTGGCAATAATACACTTAGAGGCTTGAACGCATTCCTTCCATTTGTGGCTGAATGCCTTCTAATCACTAAAAAGCCTCTAAATAGTCTCCACCAGAATAAAATAAGGTTTTGTTTAAAGTCTGAAATGGTTTTTATTTTGGGAATCGTGTTATTTTCGTTCCACAGTAATGAATTGGCTCCAGTTCTGATTCTGTTCCATATTCAGCAGCAATTCATCTCTTAAGGAAGGTCTAACTCAAGCTCCAGGTTTAGGAGAATATTCAGCTGCAGTTTGTAGGATTCTGCTGTGTGCCATTTCAGGTGGACAGGCAGAGACTGGGTTAAAATCCCAGAGGTGACACGCATTTTGGAGAGATTGCATTCTGACCACTCTTTGGAAGCAGCATCTTACATGATTCCCTGGATCACTCTACTAACAAGTATCATTTTATTTCTGCAGCAATTAAATAGTTCTAATTCTTATCCTAAAATTAAAAAACAAAACAAAACAAAACTCTTTTTTCCTATTCTTGTTCTTCCAGAAGTTCTCAATCTAGGTCCTGCTATATATGAGCTTGCAGACTTAGTCTTCTTTCTCTTTCATGATAGTAATACTATCTGCTGCTTAAACTTCTGGCTACAAAGATGATCTTTACAGTGAATGTTACTTGAAAGAAATAAACTGTCATGTTTAAAAAACAATGGATTTAAGTTTGTGCTCAATTTAATAATATAAGTCCAATGTAATTGATAGTACATTGGTGTAAACTTTATATAATGAAAACAAAAATCAAGCTGAATGATGCTTTGATACATCTCAACTCAAAACCTCATTTTCAGTTTCACATTTTACACCTCATCCCAAAACTATTTTAAATAACCTTTTATATGAGTATAAAGTGTGTATTTACCAAGGTTTGGGGGTCTTTTTGCATTGTCTGAGCCTTGGTAACTGATAACGTGATCACGTCTAACTTTCTGACATGTTTTCTATGTATTTCCTAAGGGTTAAAAACATGTAAACTATCAGCAATCACAAAGCTGCTAAGAAATGATAATTCAGAAACCAAAGTTTTAGTTCAACAAGGAGCGATGGTTTATACTCTAACACAGGGATATATGGAAACACCATCTGAAATGTAGGCATATGCTTTGATGTCCAGAGTAAGAGTAAAAAAATTCTCAGCATCTGTTAACAACTGTTGGGATGCCTGGGTTAGATCTTGGATAAAATCTGCCAAATTACATCAATCAGGTTAAGTTATACTTCAAGATTTAACAAAATGTGACCAACACAAGTAAATACAATAACATAATACAGCAGCAAAGAAATGTATTCTGCATGATAGTGGGTAAAGAAACTGCAGTTTAGGCTGAAAATCAGAGAGAAAATACTGATTTCTTTTTCAGAGTATTTTTTAGAACAGAACATGCCGCTTGCCAAAGGTTTTGACCATCTTAATAGAAATTTCAAAGGGCACGAACAGGGCCTTTCAAGTTGTACCACTGAGGAAGACAGTATTTGCAATTAAATAAGAAAGAAAAAAATAAAAAGCTGATCACCTGCAGCTTTCTGAAAATAATTTCTTCTACCCTCTTATTAATATGGATTGCAATCCAGAGACTATATACAAAGCACATGCCATTGCTCAAGCAATATACACAATTATGTAACCCTAGGTAGTAGATTATAATTGAAGAATGATGACAGACTTCTTGACCAAACTTCCACAAAGGCTCTGTTGCTTCGTGCTGCACTCAGAACATTAATGAACTTGTGACTGGGTATTGATTAATACCATAACGATAAACACGCCAACACCACCTGGAGAAGATGATCCCAGACGAAAGGAGCCAACAAAACACAGGGCTCTAATTCAGTCATAAGAAGATCAAATCTACAAGATTTGCTTGAAAACAGACGTGCCTCTTGTGTCCCCAGGAAAGAAATAATCTGTGAAGATTTGGTCAAGACTTATATCTCTTCATGCACTCCTTTTATTCAGTAAACAGCACTGAATTTTTATAATTATATGCATGTGCAATTGCATGTAATCCTAAGAAAGTTCCTTTAGGATGTCCAAACAGTGTTTCAGATATGTAAAGAATTGCTTGACCAGTAAGCAACAGATATAGAGAAAAACAACACTTCTACACCTTTTTTCTCATACCAATGCACTGCAAACCATAGACGTGATGAATTATACAGAAAACTGATTATGCTGTTGTGCTAACTCCATCGACACATACTCGCCGTAATCCCACCGTCCAAAGCAGAAGAGTTGGTAAGTCTATTCCTTTCTGAGTACTGGACTCCCATCAATCCTATGTTTATCTTAGATTCAATCATTTGATTTGATTCAATGTCATTTATAGCAAGGATTCTCAAAAGAGCTTACAAGAGAGAGCCACAACCATTCCCGCTGGGTTTTGTTAGTATGTGTTCACTCCGCTCCTTTAAAATGCGGCACCTTTATGTTTATGACTCCATGCTTCCAGAATGAATCGTATAATTTTATCCTGATATGCGAACATTACCTATTCAAATCCAAGATGTACAAGAAAATGCACCTCAGTGGAAAACAATGCAACCTAGAGATCAATCCTTAAATGAGTTGTTTTGGGGAAAAAAAAATCAAAAGCTTATAAATCCCTTAAGTCTTATTTTCTTTGAGTGGGAGCTAAGGGTCCTAACTTATATAGCCGCTTTTCAAATTTTGTGCCAAGTGTAGAGTGTTCCAAATCCAGATTTAGATCCTGGGGCCTTGAAATTCCTGCAGGGTGAATTTATTTGTGAAAAGAATTGTTTTCTGTAGAAAGGCAATCTCTTCCCGCAGGCTGGTAAAATTTAAATCGGTGATGGCACCTCTGACAACAAACCAAAAAAGCCCACAGGTGCTGTTATGTCTAAATAAGCTGCTGTAAA
Organism: Apteryx mantelli; assembly: GCF_036417845.1. Classification (NCBI taxonomy): domain Eukaryota; kingdom Metazoa; phylum Chordata; class Aves; order Apterygiformes; family Apterygidae; genus Apteryx; species Apteryx mantelli. The sequence continues at coordinate 6,726,022 of NC_089978.1, forward strand.
AACAAAGTCTTTATGGAATTAAAAATGCAACAAACTAGCTTGAGTTTCTAAATGAAATATAAATAAAAGAAGCACAGAAGGAGAATTTCAGGCAGTACTTCTCATACCTTGAGAAGCTGCAAGACTATGAAATTGTGCAAAATTCAAAGTTATCCCTTTCTTACCTTAATTACAGCTTTTCATCAATGTTCCAGAAGCAGAGAACAAGCCATGTTTCAAAGCAATGGGATATATCCATCCTACAGAAAAAAAAAAAGAGTTGAAAAAAGGCTGCAACTTCAGAAACTTTGTTCCTCTAATTAAAATGTAATGCTGAAGTCCTGTTCTGTTCCAGAAACAAACAAACAAAAAAGTAGTTTAAGAATTATATGTTCTATATCATAATCACGTGAAACATTTATAGAGAACTACTCCCAGAAGACAACTGAATGGACATGAGGGTGCTTCTTGTACTATTGATTCAAATGACTGTTAGCAATAGTCACCTTGTTTTTATGTCTTTATATATATTTGTATGGTATAATATATATACTGTATATAGTATATAGGATATAATATATTTACTGTATAGTAAGGTATAAGAGCCCCTGTTCCTGGGCTAGAACATAGGATTAGTGTTATACACATGCAAAGGAAAAAAACAGTCCCATACACATTACTATTAAAACTTCTGTCTTCGAATGCAACCACTCTTGTTATCCATCCCACTTTCTACGAGGTCAACAAAGATTTTCCACTCACTTAAGTATCTAAGTCTACCCACTCAACACACACACACATATATGCACACTCGTGCATATATACATACTTGTGGGTATGTATGTGTTTGTGTGTGTGTGTGTGTGTGTTTGTGTGTTTATATATATATATATATAAAGATGGTGACGTGTGTGGGGGGGGAATTTAGCATCAAAACATTTCATTTCAAGCCAGAACCCTTCTGATGTCTTTGCCTCTTCACAAATTATTAACCCAAAATGGGAGATGGTCTTGATGTTGGAACAGAATATCTGATTTGCTCAGATATTTTGGGTAGTTTATGTGAGTGCAAATGAGGGTGGGATGTGGATAGTTCTCCAGACTCTTCTTCAATAAATTTATTTGATGCAAGTCAATGAGTAATCAGTTCTTGGCCCACAGAGATGAAGATGACCACAAACTCATCTGCCTAAAGGCTCCCTTCTTTTTAACTGTTTTTCCCCTATTAAGGCCAGCTGCATTAAATAGTGATCGATTTTCTTTTGTGACACAGAAGTAGATCTGCCATTTTCACTGAAATACTCACAGCAGAACCTGCTCCTTTAGTTTTGGTTATTTGTGGAGTCAAAATCATAAGAAACTTCCCCCAAAAGTCTCAGAAATGATCACAGGTCATCTGATCACTGGATGCTGCCATTTGAAGCTGAAACATGAGATTTTGAAGCTGCTGACTCTGAACCTAAATCTGACCTGGCATTTGGCCTCAAACTTAACCTTCCCAGTGCTCGAGCTTATCTACGTGTGACCAAGTCCTATCACTGGCTTAGACTGAGTCGCCACTGTCATAGTAATGCTGGTCACACAGAATAAAATCACAGGGAAAGGAGACTTCTGCTAGTTGGTTCATGCCTATTATCCCCCTGTTTCCCAGCTGTTATGCATCAAGCAGCAGGCTATTGTAATCCAGCAGGGAGAGGGAAGGAAAGGACAAACTGCCTGAAAAAAATCAGCAGCTGCAATTTGCAGTGACAATATCACTGAAGTTTTGTGGTTTGTCCTTCATACTTAAAGGGGCAAGCCTATGTATCGCCTTTGCCTTTGAAAGGAAGGTAACAAAGGTAAAAAAAAAGACAAGCAAGAAGAGAGAAAGGGTCTGGAAGAAACAGGGTTTTCTTCAGCCAGAAAAATTGCAAATCTTTTTTTTTTTTTTTTGCTTTTTTTTTTCTTTCTTCTTGCAATCTGTGCATTTACATGTTCAAAAATTTTACCTATTTATTTGAGGTTTGTACTGGCAGCAAATGCTAAGGTACTCCTCATAGACAGTACATGCTAATAAATCCCCATACAACCACTCTTTCTTGTGGGCAGGGGGGGCAAATTTCCTTCTACCAGCATTTACATGGTTGCTGACTTTTATTCTCTCAGCCATCTACTGGATGCTACACCCCAAGCTTTATAAGGCAGGAAGAGCAAAAAGTAAATGAAGTGCCTGAAAAGATGCAATGAAACATTTAGGAAAACGTGTAAGCAAGAAAATCACCTCAATAGAATGTATTATTTATCTTGCCCTAACATGAATCCTAGACAAAAGCAAGAGTAGGAATACACACGTGTGCATGTGATAGAGTTGCAATGATTTAATGAGTTTAATGATACAGCTTACCAGTTGAGTTGCTATGATTTATTGTTTTAATGATTTTTAGCTCTCCTTTCCTTGCAAGGCAGTGTCAAACGTTAACTTTTAGAGAAGATGCTTTAACTGAAACAATTTAACTGCATTCGTTAAGAGAAAGGTGCCTCTTGTTAAACAAATATATCTGGATTCTATGTCTTTACCTAAAGGAAATACTTAAATTTCCTCTTTTTTTTCATCATGGATTTTAGTGGAACTACTCTAACTTGCACTAACACGAATGAAAGAAATGGATCAAAATAACTCATGAAATCTAGGGGGTTTTCCTTCTTTAATTTCTACCATTACATTTTCTTCCCTTTAATTTCTGTTACTCTTTGACAGTGCGTTTCTCTTTTGACTTGCGCTTAAAAGTCGACCTTAGTTGCATCTCACACTGCGGGGACTTCACTGCTGTGCACCAGTTTAATGTCAATGAGTGAACAGCTCAAAAGTCTAACAACAATAAAATGGGCACTCGCAAGTGATGAGCGCTTGGGGGAGAATGCTATTCCTGAACTCAGAGAAAAATCAATTTCCTGACCTGGGTTTGAAGCGGGAAAAGATGAAAATAAAATGAGAGAGAATTTTCTAGTAACTTCTAAAACTGCTGCTTAAACTTCTTGTGGATGTACTTGCAATCATGGAGTCTTCCCCGGAATGCAAGATCATCCTTTCCAGGAATTCCCATTCACTCAGTATATCAGAGTTGAAGGGGAAGAAGCAGCATTACGTAGATATACAAGAACAAGCAGGCCAGAACAACCCTATCTGCACGGGAAAAAGGGCTACAATCAGTGAAGAACTAAATTACTCAGAATAATGGCAAACACCTATATTCTGCCTTTGATCTCATTCTTAGCTCCTTTCTTCCTTTTCTGATCCCTTTCTTGGGCTAGCCCTCTCCTTCATGAGGTTTCTTGGCATGTGTTGAGAAGTAATTATTGTGGAAATCATGGTGAGACCAGAATTAGGAACTGGACTTCACCACCACCCACCAAGGCAAGAAGAAACTACATTCTTGATATGTCTTATAACTTAGTGCAAAAGGAAGATATATGCACTGCTCTACCTTACGCTGAATTTCACAGATCAAGGATCACGGGATACCCACTCAGCACAGGCTGCAGTACCTACCAGACCTGATGAGTCCTGAGGTATACTCTTGTGAGAAAGAAGGAAGAAGCAAATGCATCGTGTTTCCGGCTGTACGTGAGGGACTTGCATTTGGCCCCTGACTTAGGATCCCTTTCCATGACTCCTAGATCACACTTTTTCAACATAGTACCTGAGCATTTCTCTGATTCCTGAATCCCATGGTTGAAATACAAAGAGTGCCTGGCATGAGGTCTTGGAGAAAAACAGAAGCTTGAGCATCACGCAGCTGCCAGAGAGTGTATATCCCAGGTTGCTCACCAGGGCTGTAGCTTGAGTAATAGCTACTTGCTGACCCTATTACTTAGCTTAGCACGACAATAGGGGAAAGAGGCAATTTTCCCATCATCTGGCCTATGATAGGGTACGTCAGATAGCCCAGTGCCTAGAATTCTTTAACTAACAAAAACCATTGACAAGTTTATCTGATACCACAGGGCAAATTGCTTAGAAAAACATTTCAAGTTCTTTCGCCATAAGTCTCAGCTATATAGGAAAACTCATCCAGTTTTCCATCCAGCTACAAGAGGAGTCGGGAAGGCATCCTGAGCCTTCTGTGCCATTTTTGCCTCATGAAATTGGATGAATGGCAAATAGCAGCCCCAAGCAACCCCATTGCTTGTAAGATGTACATTTTCTTTGTCTGCTTTGCAATTTTTCCCCTAATTCTCTGTGGAAGGGTGGATGGAGCTGCTATCTTTAGGCAGCAACTTTCTCTTGCTAAATCATATACTGAAGTCAGAGCCTTTCTTTTTCAGTTGGTCTATGTTATGTTGTTTCCAGATTCATAGACTATAACATTAGAGTGGACCACTATAAAACATCTAATCTGATTTTGTCCATTACATAGATTAAAAGAGATTGTAGCTTTTTATCTAATTGTGACACAGAAATAAAATAATTCATCTCTTTCCTAAACTTTTCTTTTGTGATTTACTCTTCTTTATATTCAGATCAACATTTGCTATTGCATTGTATTTCTCCACTATATTATACTCTTGCTGCTCCAGTTTAGTAACAGTCATTAGTGGATAAACTCCATTACAAGTGCTTCTATAAGCAACCCAGTGGTGAAGCTGAAAATCTAGGTCAATTTTTTCACTGAAAAGTGAATCAAATTTCTTTCTGATGGTATTGGAAAGTGTGATGGGGAAAAACTCTACTGCATACCTTGGTAAACTTCGTAAAGACTCCTACACCTTGATCAGCATTAATAACCAATAGCATGAAATCACAATCTTCTGCGTGTAGCAGCTCATCCAGCTAATGCTTCATTACAGGTTGGGGCTTAGCAATGCTAGGAACCACATGCCACTCTCAATTACTTCTGTGTACTCCAGACTCTCTCATCTCTGTGCCGGTGTGACCAGGCAGGAATGTGAGGATCGAATTTAGCCCCAGGAGTCTATCTCATGGGGGAATTACATAAGCAAATGAACATCTCTGAAAACATGGATTAAAAGCATCCTAAATAAGGTGTTATAAATCCCTTGCTTTCCTATGCAGTTTCAGCAGCTTTCCTCTCTTGCACACTTAGTCTGAATAACTTAATAAAAATGACCTTCCTATAAGACCACTGTGTTTCTGGGCATTAAATCCTGATCTAGGGTTTGCAGTGCTTTCTGGAGGGCAGCAGAACACCTTTAAGATTTCCCTAATTTCACTTTTAATACTACTATCTACAACAAGGAGAGGTGTGCTGCTGGACCTCGTACCAACAAACAAAGAAGGACTGGTAGAAGATGTGAAGGTTGGGGGCAGCCTTGGCTGCAGTGACCACGAGATGGTGGAGTTCAGGATCCTGCGAGGAGGCAGCAGGGCACTAAGTAGGATCGCAACCCTGGACTTGAGGAGAGCAAACTTTGGCCTCTTCAGGGACCTGCTTGGAGGAATCCCATGGGTTAGGGCCCTAGAAGGAAGGGGCGTTCAAGAGAGCTGGTTAATATTCAAACATCACCTCCTCCAGGCTCAAGAGCAGTGCATCCCTATGAGTAAGAAGTCAAGCAAAGGAGGTAGGAGACCTGCATGGATGAGCAAGGAGCTCCTGGCAAAACTCAACCAGAAGAAGGAAGTCTACAGAAAGTGGAAAGGGGGACAGGCCACTTGGGAGAAATATAGAAACATTGTCAGAGTGTGCAGGGATGTGACGAGGAAGGCTAAGGGCCGTTTGGAATTAAATCTGGCAAGAGATGTCAAGGACAACAAGAAGGGCTTCTTCAAATACATCAGTAGCAAGAGGAAGACTTGGGAAAATGTGGGCCCTTTGCTGAATGGGGTGGGTGCCCTGGTGACGAAGGATGCAGAGAAGGCAGAGTTACTGAATGCCTTCTTTGCTTCAGTCTTTACTGGCCAGGCCAGCCCTCAGGAACCCCAGACCCTGGAGGCCAGAGAGAAAGCCTGGAGAAAGGAAGACTTTCCCTTGGTGGTGGAGGAGTGGGTTAGAGATCATTTAAGCAAACCTGACACCCACAAATCCATGGGCCCTGATGGGATGCACCCACAAGTGCTGAGGGAGCTGGCAGATGTCATTGCACAACCACTCTCCATCATCTTTGAAAGGTCATGGAGAACAGGAGAGGTGCCTGAAGACTGGAAGAAAGCCAATGTCACCCCAGTCTTCCAAAAGGGCAAGAAGGAGGACCCAGGGAACTACAGGCCAGTCAGCCTCACCTGCATCCCTGGAAAGGTGATGGAGCAGCTCATCCTGGAGGCCATCTCCAAGCATGTGGAGGACAAGAAGGTGATCAGGAGTAGTCAGCATGGCTTCACCAAGGGGAAATCATGCTGAACCAATCTGATAGCCTTCTCTGATGGAATGACTGGCTGGGTAGATGAGGGGAGAGCAGTGGATGTTGTCCACCTTGACTTCAGCAAGGCTTTCGACACTGTCTCCCATAACACCCTCATAGACAAGCTCAGGAAGTGTGGGCTAGATGAGTGGACAGTGAGGTGGATTGAGAACTGGCTGAATGGCAGAGCTCAGAGAGTTGTGATCAGTGGCACAGAGTCTAGTTGGCAGCCTGTAGCTAGCGGTGTCCCCCAGGGGTCAGTACTGGGTCCAGTCTTGTTCAACTTCTTCATCAATGACCTGGATGAAGGGACAGAGTGCACCCTCAGCAAGTTTGCTGACGATACCAAACTGGGAGGAGTGGCTGATACCCCAGAGGGCTGTGCTGCCATTCAGAGAGACCTGGACAGGCTGGAGAGGTGGGCAGAGAGGAACCTCATGAAGTTCAACAAAGGGAAGTGCAGGGTCCTGCACCTGGGGAGGAATAACCCCATGCACCAGTACAGGTTGGGGGTTGACCTGCTGGAAAGCAGCTCTGCGGAGAAGGACCTGGGAGTGTTGGTGGACACCAAGTTAAGCATGAGGCAGCAATGTGTCCTTGTGGCCAAGAAGGCCAATGGTATCCTGGGGTGCATCAGGAAGAGTGTTGCCAGCAGGTCGAGGGAGGTGATTCTCCCCCTCTACTCAGCCCTGCTGAGGCCACATCTGGAGTACTGCATCCAGTTCTGGGCTCCCCAGTACAAGAGGGATGTGGCACTGCTGGAGCAAGTCCAGCGAAGGGCTACAAAGATGATTAGGGGACTGGAGCATCTCTCTTATGAGGAAAGGCTGAGAGAGCTGGGCCTGTTTAGCCTGGAGAAGAGAAGGCTGAGAGGAGATCTTATCAATGTGTACAAGTATCTGAAGGGAGGGTGTCGAGAGGATGGGACCAGACTCTTTTCAGTGGTGCCCAGCGACAGGACCTGAGGCAACGGGCACAAACTGAAACACAGACAGTTCCATCTGAACACGAGGAAAAACTTCTTCACTGTGAGGGTGACAGAGCACTGGAATAGGTTGCCCAGAGAGGTGGTGGAGTCTCCTTCTCCGGAGATATTCAAAACCTGCCTGGATGCAATCCTTGGAAATGTGCTCTAGGTGACCCTGCTTGAGCAGGGGTGTTGGACTAGCTGATCTCCAGAGGTCCCTTCCAACCTCAGCGATTCTGTGATTCTGTGATTCTGTGATCTTGCCAAACAGTTTGGCGTGTTGTCCAGGCCAACACCGTCTTACATCTCACAGCCTCCTAATCCTCAGACAGTTCCATAAGAACAAATGGACATTTGAAAGCTTTGATATTACTGAAAATGAAGAAAGGTCAAATCATCAGAATTACCGATATATGTGATGTGGGGAGAGTTTGCAGAAAAGTCTAGCTTTTAGAACAATTTTTTGGGGTAGAGTAGGACGCTGCTCTCCTACTCCTGGCTCTCACTGATGGTGTGATGTTGGGCGAGGACCCCATCACCGTGCCACTGCACCTTGGCTTCTTCCTTTGTAAAAGTGGTACAAAGCAATCTCCTTGGTATCCTCTGTGCCGTTCTTTGAGGTCTTCTGATGAAAGGTGCTAAAATAAGCATGATATATTACTCATATTTTAATTCTCTCTGGCGTATTGGTTTCAGGAAACTTTACTTCGTTTAAGAGCATTGGGAAATCAACATCAAAGAAATGCAGAGTTAGAGTGAATGCACTCAGCAGTGGAGCGGGCCAGGCTGGACACAATTCTGAAAAGCAAATAAGAACGGAGCACGGAAGGCTCTGTAATCGCCTTATGGCCAAAAAAGCAAAAAGAAAGACCCAATAAAACACCAACTTTTCTATAGATTTTGGGGCAGGCTTGTCAGCTCAGTGGAGAAATTCACCCTAGCTCTAGAATTTTGTAGGATGGCCCAAAATATTCATGGAGAGAATTTAATTAAGAAAGTGATTCTCCTGGACAAAATCAAAAGTAATTAAGAGACCATAGGTTCTTTGGTGTTTTAAGCCTGACTTTTTAGGGGGTACCGATTTTTAGACATGTTATTCTCTTTCAACCTTCAAAATGTCTTGAGTTGGACACCCAAAACTGACTACTCTGAAGTCCCTCATCACTTCTGAGATTGTGATACAAATTAGCAGCACAATAATTTCTACAGAACTCTTCCTTATTCCTTCACCAGGACTTTAGGAACACTTAATTAATCATTTTCAAATACAAAAAAAACCCCAAAAAACAAAAAAACAAACTTTGTTTTTGTTTTTTTTTGCTTTTTCCTCATTTCTCTCCATCACTTTAAAAACTGTTCTCACATATGCATATACAATGAAATACCCTAAAGCAGTTTACCCTGAACTCTGGGGGTAAAGGTAGAATTTCACCAGGCAGCACCAGAATGTTCCCCCAAAACTTTATAGTGTAATTTCCTACAATGAAGCTTGAAGCTTAAACTTGGGATTCAGTAAACAAAGGCAGTATATGTGCACTGAGGGAAGACAATTCATAGTAATTTTGTCAGCAAAATTGTTACAATAAAGGCCTAAGCAACACTTCATCTACCTGTCACTTGTCTTGAAAGGGCAGATTACTTTTTCCTCAATCTTGGCACATCTAATTAAGGTAGACTTACAAGCCAGGCAGGTGTAAAGTGCAAGCCAGCACTTGTTCATATTAGCAATTATCAATGGAAAAAATACATAAGTGCTGAGGCTTGGCACAACAGTTACCCTGGCAACCGTTAGCACTCAGAGCCTCAGCAGAGACTAGCATGACAGTTTGACATCTTTTCCCATAAAAAAAGATGATTGCGTTCCCTTTCTCCCTCTGTTTTTCCCTTCTGCTATTTCTGTGCTGTTTCTCCGAAGCTCGCGGCAGTGACTCTGTCTTCTTGAGCTCCAGCTACCAGCCTGCCGGGGTGTAGGGCACCCGTGTGAACTCCCCTCCTCTACCAGCGGTTAGTGCATCCTCGGTGGCAAGGACGTGCACGTGTTAACCAGCAAACCTGGCCAAACCTGAGGAGGAGGAGCAGGAGGAGGAGGAGCAGGAGGAGGAGGAGGAGGGAAGCGGGGAGATGCTGCATTAGTGTTATTGACCTACGGCAACCACAGACCGGCTGGTCAAGACAAGTTCACTCAAGGTCATCCTTTTGTTTTTTAACATTGATATTCTGGAATATCCCTGGAGTCATCCAACTCATCCATGGCATCTTGCCTGAAGATATTGCCCCCCTGGACTCGGACCTTTGCAAGCTGTTCTCGCCTTCCTTACAACTTTTCAAAAAGGAAGAGAGAGTGAACTGCACAGAGACTGCGTGCGCTTTGTGTGCAGGGAACAAAACTCAGCCTTATTTCCACTAATGGACTCGGTCCAAGCAAGCTCTGAAGAAAGCAGGACCTCCAAACATGCCTACAAGAGTAGGCTTTTGTGGTAGAATAACACTGACGTGAAAATTCAAGATGCGGAAGCCAAATCTTACTGCCTATATTCCAGTGATCTGTTACCCTGGGCAAGCAGAATCCATGGTGCAACTTTAATTCTGGCAGCAGGATGAAGGCATAATAAATAAAAGTAATGAACATTTTACAGCATTAAACAATCTTTCACAGCTAGTCAATCTGACAATTCTGACTAGCATTAAATTTACTGGAATCTCTGTAAGCACAAACAAGAAACAAAGTCATCTTTCCTCTGAAACATATAGTCGCATTGATTGGAAGAGTGAACCAATAACATTATTATTACTTTCAAATTCTGGGACTAACAGAAAATTATTCCTTCCCCCCCACTCCCTATTCTATGGACTGCATTGCAATCTTTTCCACGACAAACATAATTTAATTTAAAAATCATGATGCTATAAGTACTTGAGAAGCAGTTAAAGCCATTCAGTCAGAGAAAGGTCATGTTAACATAAATATTGAAAAGAATGATAATTAGGCAAGGAAAACAGCAAAACACATTGAAGTGAAATGAGGCAATTTTTAAATGTTAACATCTCAATTCAAAAATGTTTACACTACATTTAATAGTTCCATTTTCAATGAGTGTTTCAATAGAAAAAAATTATGAAGAAAATTATGAAAGAGAATTACAACAAAAATGATGTTGTATACATTTTACTATCTTGAGAGAAAATAAATTTTCTGAACTATATTAAATACAACAGAATTACAATAGTACAAGCTTGACTTACTGTGGAATGGAGCAAAATATTCTTATTAACAGGAAAGTACTTAATTTTTTGGTGATGCTTCAATATGTAAAAATCTGAATATTTGAAGAAGCTGTGAAAAATTTAATAGCTTCTACGAACTATCCAACCCTTATTGGCACACATGGATGAGGGTAAGAATATCACGACAATGATAGGGATTACATAGCCTGAAATACACTGTAAGTGGCTTCTCTCACAGTATTGTTTCCACATATTCCAGACTTTATCGAGAAATGCACACTTAATGAGACTTCTAAAACTCCCAAACAGGATAAGCTTACTGCAAGTTCCAACTTACAATATATGCTTTCTAAATTTAATTTCAGGGATGATTTTACCCTAACAGAAAATTATTACAGGAAAACTTAAAAAACTATCAAAATATTCCTGGGTTTTACAAATGTTCAGTTGATTTTTTTTTCTCCCACCTATTGCCGTTCCCAGTTGAATATGTTCTTTTTAAAGAAATTTCAAAGTGAAAAGTTAAAATCCCCTCCCAGGAAAACGTGAATCATTTCCCAGTTAGGTTTCTGTAATCCACCGATACACCACAACCTGCGTTAGGGTTCCACTGCCTGAGGATTAATACAGCCGTAGCGTGATCGACTCAGGATCATTACAATTCCTCTAAACAAGGCTGAAAAAGTAAAATGATAGAGAGAAGCACAGAGAAATAAAGAAATGAGTTTTTATTTTTTTCTTTTTTGTTTTATTCTTGGCATATTCGCCACACTCTAAAGCCGCACAATTTAACCTGCACATTTACCAGGTCGAGGAAGTTTGTTTATTTTCCCAAGGGTGCCAAAACGAAAGAGAAACTGGTAATAGAGTAGTCACAGGTTAGGAAGAAGTGATCAGGACACTGCGAGATGGGACAAAGCTAACGAAGAATTCTCTCTTTAATTACAACTTCCTACACACTTCTTTAAAATGCAAATTAATCTACTTAGGAGAAATTTCTTAAAAAGGAAAGGGTTGCCATGTGAGACCGTCCGTATTTTCGGAGACCTGCAGAACCCGAAATTTAAATGAGAATACCAACAGAGATTTCAGAGAGTTTAGAGCTTTTAGTACATATAAAATATCTTAATGCAAAGGTGCGTTTCCCTTTCTCTGGTCTTCATTCCCAGGGGCAAGGCTCTCTTGCCCTCATGCGATATCTCTTCCAGCGATGTACCGCCAGCAGACATTAGAGTGGGCATCGCAACAGAAGCGATGTCCAAGCAAGTCCAGTTACCTGTAACACTTCTTACCCCTTTTTTCCCTAAGTCCTTACAAAAGAATTTTGAATGAGAAAAGGACAAAGAGAAGGGGTAGGAAATCATATGAAATCCTTGTCAAGCTACAGCAACAGAAGCAATAAAAGCCAAACCAAGATTAGGGCTAAGTTTTTCTGCTCTTGGGTATAAATATTCTCATTTATCCAGCCTTCACCATGATAGTATTCTTGGGTCATTTTTCAGGCTATCTCAAGTGAGAACTGCTGTGCATTCTGTGAATAGCTTATCAGCTTACACGCAAAAGCAACTTTTCGATTTGGGGACAGGTGCACTGATGGCACGATATCTACATGCAGAAAGTTGAGCAAAAGTTTACTTCTACTAAAAACACCCAGCCCCAGATCTCTCAGCATTGCTGGAACTGAGAAATAGAATATGGAAAGACTGTTCCTGGGAAAAATTGAAAAAAAGATGGCATAATAGAAAACAGTGTAAAAAGGGCGCACCAGGAGATCATTCCTTGATAACCTGAACAAAGGATGCATAAAAATTCCTGATAAATGTTTTGTGTCTTTCTGCAAACCTCTCTGAGAGAGACCCACAGCCTCCCAAGCAATCTAGTCCTGTGTTTTACTTTCCTGTTAGAAAGCCCTCTCTAAAGTTGCACCCCGACCTCTCGTGACGCAGTTTAAACCCTTGCTTGTTACTCTGAGGACAAAGAGAACGGTTTTATTCCTTTTCTCTTTGAACGTCTCTTTTACATATTTGGAGATGATTATCCTGTCTCCCTTCAGTCTTCTCTAGACTAAACAGTCTCCATTCTTTCAGGGATTAAACTGATTTCGTAATGTCTGATTACGATTTTTGGAATTTGAACAAACTAAACAGAAGTGTAAGGATACTAGGTTTACCAAACTTAGTCTTTAAACTATAAATATGCTTTACAAATTAAAATGTGTTGATTCTTGCAAAGGAAGTTCCAGTTGACTAATACTAATAAAAATAGCAATCGTTAAATTATATCAACTGACATGAGTATCACTGGCCAGTGGTTTACCATATCTAACTATCTACTATCATGCCTTGGCTCAGAGACTTTTGATGACCACTATAAATGGGAATTTCAAAATTAAGGACTATTCTATAGCTGAATAAAACCACACAAGAGGCTTCACTTCACGTGTTCATCTATTTCTAGAAAAACTGGTATAACAACCATCGTTAAAACTCTTGAAGGAAAGATTTTTGTCTATGGCATATTACTTCCTCCAGAGAACTGGAGCTGCAGTGATGATATAGACCCTTAAAATGTTAATTTTTACGCTTATCTTAAAATCTGGATTTGGTGTCTGCACAAGCCATTTGATGTGGAGGAGCAGCCTTTTTTCAAGGGGATTGACTATGCATGCAGCAACTTAAATGTGTGGAAATGTATCAACTGAGTCAGCTGCCGATGATTGCAAAAATGGGCTGGATGCCGTTTTACTGTTACCTTTTCAAGCAGGAGCTTGAAATTAGGAGAATTATAGCAAAACTGTCATTGAGGAGAGATTGACTGCCCGGAATTTGCAACGCAAACCTATTCTTATCCCTTATGCAGCCAAAAGATAAGTGAAAAAAAATTAACCACCGTAGGAGTTCTCTACCAGCTGCCGCTTCATCTTATTTATTGCTGATATTTATTTATATATTTATATATATTTAAAAGTTTAAATGATTTGTTAGGTGTGCGTCAAGCTAACCCACGTTAATGCTTGCTTTATTGCAGCTGCTGCAGCTTTTAATATTATTTATTATTATTATTGTCTTAGCATCCAGAAACAGGTATCACGCTTTAGGGACCTTCTGTACAAGTAAGTGAGACAAGGACAGCTCCTGCCCCAGAGGGCTCTCAGCTTAGGATTTTGAAAGGATGAACCGGGCAGCTAGACAGACATTAAGAGAGACATGGGGGGTGACAAGGTGACGTAAAAGTCAATACGTTTTCTTGAAGAAGCAATCTTCAGAGCAGAGCTAGGTGTGCAGGGAGAGCTTTCGCTCTTCCTCTGCCTCTTTGTATTTTATGTCACATCTGCCCGTTGCTTTGCGGCTGCAGATAAAGCCCCATCCTGTGACAGGTTCTTCCAGGGCTCGTCACCGCGTCCGCACGGCGCCCGCGACGGAAGTAGGGCAAATTACTTCGAACAGCGGCAACCTCTGGGTTTACCTAGCGCCACGGGGGAGTCTTTTGCACAGCCAGAGGAAAACATTGATACAAATACCTTAGATTAAAATTACCAGCATCCGTCTTGTGCTGCGAGCATCTATTCCCTAAATGAAAAAACATAGCATCAGCAAAGGACTGCAAAACCTCCACAGCCTTGCAAGATGAAAGAAGATAAAAAAAAGAGAACAAGATGTCTAGCTGGTTAACAAATGTAGGCTGGAAAAGCAAGCACCGTAGCTGAAACCCCTCGCAGAAAATGCCTGTCATCTGCTCCATTTTTTCGCACTGTGGAAGTTCTAGCCTGGATTCCACCTTCCAGTTTGCCATGACAGAAAAAGAGATGATTTATTAAGGATTCTCGACCTCCCTGAGTCTTTGTAGGTTAAAGCTAGCATCCCGGTTTCCAATGACTTTCACACAAATGTGCATTCCTCATTTTAAAGTCTCTTATGTAAAATCTAGTTCCAGGACAGAACTGTTGGTGGTCAGTGTTTCATTCAAAGGGGTTCTGTATATGTCCACACATATTTTGAAGTCACCTGCTACCTCAGTAATACATTCCAGGGTCTGAGATCAGCTGAAGTGGTTTTAAAATAGCTGATGGACAGAAAAAAACAAACGGAAGCTGATAAGTGGTTTTCTCAACAGATGGGCTCCCACCTATGCAATTTAATCCACTTCCTCACCCCCTTCACCTCTCCGCAGCACCCAGAGAGTGTTCTTATTCAGCAAAATAACAAAACATTGACTGAAGTGCCACTTAATCACACCCATTGCATGCTAACTTTTAGGATCCATTATTGAGGTCATCTATTCAATGAGAGGGAAGGCAACAAAAAAAAACAGCAGGCCAGTGAGATCTGACTGGGGAGCAGTTCAATTTTAAAAATATAGGCTGTGGTCCTGAAGGCTAGTACAGGTACCTGACCGAATAGCACAAACTATGGATAGAATCAACATATTTTTTACCCCAGAGAAGATACTTGGCTAACATACTCTACTGAAATAGTCTGTTGCAAAGAGGCTGTTTGGACTTTCTGTCCTGATGATCATGCTACCTGTAGAAGCCAAAAGTCCAGAGGTTGCCGAGATTTGCATCTTAACATACAGATGTGTAGAAACATGCACATTTGCAGATCTGTAGAGCTGAGATAGTTAAAATGATACACTCCATATTACTATTTTATTTTGTTTAATGTTGTTCTGGGAAATTTGTGTGAAATCCTGCTGCAGATGCTGATACTCAAAGTTATGTGTCCACGTGCAGCATTTATACGTAGAGAAGGTGTCTAAGTTCCCATATACTCTCTGCAGGTTGAGACAATACGCTCAGTGGAGTTGGTATTCATCTCCTTTTAAAGCAGAGTCCAGACTGAGCAGAGTAGCACCCTAGATGTCCAGTTGCTCCATTAGTTGCCTTGACTTAGGTATCTCAAGCTCTTTGAGATGCCCTAGACTATCTCACTTGACCTCAGGCAGACACTCCAGAAAGGTGCAGATCTCCCACATGCCCTCCCGTATATACGCATGTGATTTGGACATCAGAAATGGTGCTTATATCTGCGTTTAGGCTCCCGAATTGTGTCTTATCAATTGTATTGACTCTCTCTCCCCCAACTGAAATGGTAATTTAAATACCTATTACATGGGTAGATACTTTATGGTACGGACGTGCTGCAAGTAGCTGGCTGAACCTGAAGCTGAATGTCACACTGAGTGAGAAACAGAAACAGCTTTAGTTTATCATTGGAAAACAGCCTCCGCTTGAGTGAAATGGGACAACTGTTTACTAGTGTATCAAACTAAGTGATAACACAGAAATTAAAAATACATCAGTGCAATGTAAAAGTCAGACTGACTTTCTTTGTATCCATGAATGACATGACCAAGGCACCAATGTTAACACTTTAATCTTTAAATGTCATGAGGTACTTAAAATTAAGGTAGAGCCTAAACCACCATGATGAGTCCAGAAACAACAGCTGAAGCTAAATGAAAATAATGCTATAGACCAAGGAAACACAAATTATAGGATGCTGCCTAGAGAAATGGTTGCTTGGCCTGACCATGCTGTATCCCCAAAAATAACTCATTGGAGCAGAAGATGACAAATTTGCCTTTTAGGATGAAGACAGGATTCAACTCCCTGAAGTATGAGCCATCAAAAGCTTCGCCACCAGCTCTAGGTTCTCTAGAGAAAGGCACCTTTCTAGCATATTTAAGTCTATCTCAGGATTTTTGTCTTTTCAGCTAAATAGCTGAATTGTCCTGGAAAATAGAGAGATTGTAGGCAACTAGCTTAGGCAGAGTACCCGATATTTGGAGTGTGGCGAGATGAATCTTGCCCAGAATTGGAGGCCTGGATTTAATTTTCTGCTCTGACTTGGCACAAGAAAGTTAGGGCTGGATCCCCGTTTCAATGGATGTCGAGTGTGCTAGCGCCTTTGAAGATTTAGGTGTCTGTTCCTTTGTGCTGCAGTTCTTTGTCTGTCCAGTATGGAAAATCTGTCAGATAAAACTGCCTCTATCTCACAATGGCATTGTAATGGATAAATATAAGAACATTGTTAAATATGTAGTGATCAAGGTAACGGAGGCTACTTAGGCACATTAGCCAGATGGTATTGTGAATTAATACAGAAATTAATCTAAATGCCAAAAGAATTTATATCCGTATTTGTAATGTTATTTGGTTTCTGCTAGCTATGGCATGATACAGAGACATGCCATCGCTCTTCATTCTCATTACTTTTTTTTTTTTTTTTTGGTGCACTCTATTCTCCTTACTGCAAAATCTCAGTAACAACTGTGGATTCACAGTCCACGTACACTCCTCTGTATAGTCAATCAGTTGAAACCCTGCTGTTAATTTACTCCTTTCCTCTTGCTTTAACTCTCTGTCATCTGCCATTTTGAAGCATTTGGGAGAGACTGGAAGGGAAGGAAAGTTGCATCTTCAAAGGTCAGGCCCAAATTCCATTATCTGCTCTCTTTAGTCCTCCATATCCTTAGTGAGCCATCAGAAATCTCTGCCAAAGGGCTTTCTTATTTTCTTTGCTACTTTCCTTAGAATTACAGATTCTAATTCATTTGGGACCTGGTACTTTGTCAGTTTTTTAATAGTTCTAATTACCTTGCTATCTGATCTTGTGCAAGAGGAGATCTTTTTAACATCTTCATTTCCCTCCAGAAAAGCCTGCCTTTCTCTCAGATGCGAGACCAGATCTTCTCCATCTTTTGTGAATACTGATAAATAGTGTAGGCCCTCAGCAACATCAAGCTAACTTTTTATTTGTGCCCTTCAGAGGTGACTAAGACAGAACAGCGTTTCACAGTAGCTTTGACTGAATCCATCTCATACTGATGTCATTCTTCCTGTTTCCATCTGTGAATATTCATAGTATTTCACTACATATTTATATACTTCTTTACTTTATTAGATTATCCTTGTTGGACAAAGACAGAAACGAGGCATGCAACGACCAAGATCTAGATCTTCTCCTCTATCATTATTACGTGTTTGGAAATTAGTCAGTACAAGCATCCCAGAAGCTGGCGCACAAGTCCATATTATTTTTAGACCATCCTAAGATGTCACATTCCTGAAACGCCTGAAAGCATACACTTTCTAGAGATAATAAGTTTTCTCCCTCAGCTGATTAGTGCTTCAAAGTTAAAGCAAACTGTCATGAATCACCTTCATTCAGGTGTCTGGAGTTATATCTCTGGGAATGAAATCAACAGAAGAGCAACAATCCTACTTGGAGCTAAAAAACAAAACAAAAAAAAAAGAGAGAAAAAAAAATTAAGAAGACCTAGCCCCAAAGTGTTTGCCATCTTTGTTTAAAAAAAAAAAAAAAAAACAACATTTCCTCTGTTTTAGTTTCCTCATTCCAGTGGTTGGATTTGAGCTTCATAGACCCAGATCAATTCCCAGACCTTCCACAGTCATCGTGTGTCACAAGGCACGAGATTTCCTCCTTATTCTGCTGTGTGAAGGAACAACAGTGGGTCTTTCCTTAAAGAAATGTTCTGGAGGCAGATAAAGGCAGGACTGTGACATGCCAGAAGAACAGGAGACACAGCTACTTGAGGTAGACAGAGGCACGCTTCTGTCCTCCTCTCCTCTCCTCTCCTCTCCTCTCCTCTCCTCTCCTCTCCTCTCCTCTCCTCTCCTCTCCTCTCCTCTCCTCTCTTCTCCTCTCCTTTCTTTTTCCATTCTGCAGGACATTCCAAGCTCTGACATGTTTAAAATTTAAGTTTTCATAGTGTGCTTTTAAGACTGGGTTCTGTGATCAGCAGAGCTCACAAAGTTTGGTTTCGTGTGGGTTTCATCTTGTGGTTGGTCTATTTTTCAACAGAATCTGCTGCAGTCTGAGTCTGCATTACTACCCCTCGGGGAACCCTCATGGAAGAGGGGTTTTCCTAATGCCTTGGCAGTGGGAAGATCTTCATTTCATGTGCATGATTTATGAGACATCGGAAAATTCACTCTGAGATCAGTGAGGTGCGTGGTCTCTGCTGTCTGCTGGAGTAGGGGTTGCAGTATCGTAGCTATGATTGTCTAAGGACACAAGGGTGGCAAAGTTCATGGGATGTTTTGTTAATTCAGCTAATACCTTTAGAAAAAACAAAAGGCTAGCTCTCGAGCATGTACACCCTCTTTAGGTCTCATGCAGAAGCAACTAACTCCAAAATAAGTAATTAATTACTAATTAATGATTAAATATAATGATTTTAATCTGTTAAATAACCTGAAGAAAAAAAAGGACTACTGCCTGTGGAAAGTGGTGAGGTCAGGATGGAAAGGGATGATACTGACTACTGATAAAAATAAAGTCAGGAATCATACGGAAAAGATAAGCGGATGATGACTTCTGATCACTTCCTCTAACAGGGGAACCAGAGTGGGAGTGATGATATGAAGACACCTCAGGTTAAAAACAAGTGAAAGGAAGAACTTCCTTATGCAGCATGCACTTACACTTTGAGACTCTTTGCTACGAAATGTTGGTGGGGGGACAGGCAAAAAGCATAAGTGAGTTCAGAAAAGAACTAGAGGAATTTATGTAGCTCTCAGACATCAGAGTCTGGAGGCGATCTCTGGCTTGGGAAGTTTCTAGGTGCTGACAGCCAGAAGCTGGGGAGGCAATAATACCTCTATGCATGCCCTAATGCTCATATTCCTCTTTAGGTGACTGCTCCTGCCCGCTGCTAGAGATAGGATTTGGGGCTGGAGAGCCCTCTGGTCTGGCACAGTATGGTGGCTCTCGTGTCCTGTATCCTGCTAACAAAACGGCCTAAACATTGCAGATCTCCCACACTCGGTCTCCAGAGTGCGCTTTGTGCATGAGAAGCGCTGTGATTTAGTGTGTGCTCTCGTTTTACCTGTGCCGTACAGCAGCACTGGCAAGCTCGCGCACAGCCGGAGGGGGGACTTCAATACCTCGCTCTGCAGCGGAAAAGTCAATTGGTGCCGTTATTCACTTTGCTTCCCTCTTCTTGGGTTTCTAATGCCTACTTCTGTCAGTTCAGTTAAATGTGTGCTTAATAGACATATCTTAAGTTAGCTCGAGAAGATGCATGACCCCCTCAGAGAGAAATTCTCCGTAGGTGGCCTGCCGTGTTGCAAAATGCAATTAGCTGAACCTCTCCGCTCTGTGAAATCAGCATATCCCCAGCTGTAGGGGCACAACGGCAGCTGAGCAAAGGAAAAGTGTGTCTCTTCCCAAGGGGCAGGCAAGGTAGAAAAATGATAGAAAGATGAGGATATAACACCAGTGAGGAGGAAAAAAAAATATATATATATATTTATTTATTTATTTATTTAAATATATATATATTTAAAGTTTCTTGACTGTAAAAGATAACAACTTCCCTGACAGTAACAAGGCAGGACTGATGATAGGATTTTGCATCAAACCATGCACAAACCTGGATTTTTTCCCTCCCTGTTTTCTGCTGCTGCCTCCGACTCAGAGAGGTCGCTCCTTGGCTGGTGGCAGCTGAAGGGCTGAAGCTTATCTTGGTCGCTCCTTCTGGCCTACGTTACTGCAGCTCCTTCAAGTCCTTCTACTAATAAGGCAAGAGCTCTTCCAATATGGAGTCTGTTTTTTTTCGAGGCTTATTTTACCTTCTTCTGATTAGCATTTTACAATCTGGAAATTTTGAATAATACCAATGTACCAATGTACTTTTTGGTAATGGAGCAGTGAATAATGAGAATTTATTCCCATTTTTGAAAGTAATTAATAAACAAAGAGAAGATACTTTTTAACCTCTAAATCAATAGATTCATAGAACATTTTCTTCCCAGCAGTTAAAAGAGAAACATGACTTAATGCAATGCTAATTCTTAGGGGGGGGAGAAAAAAAAAAGCCTATTATAGTCACTATTGTATTAATGATACATGCACAGAAGAGAATGTAGCGCTGGGAGCACCTCCTGGATCCTTTGCTGGAAAAGACTAGGCACTGTAGTAATGCAGAGGTGCCTTTGCTTTTTAGAGAATACTGTAAGAAACATATCAGTGCATGAAATATGCTTGGTAACTGGGTAATCAGTTGACTTCAGCGGTAAATTCAGAACAGGCCATGTTACGCTCTCTATTGCTGTCTTGATGGAAATAGAAGTTGAAGCACGGCTAAACAACCAAGATACATATTTCTGGAGAAATGGAGGCTCTTCTCACAGCCGCTGCAGGTGAAGTGGAAGGCAGGGGCTCTGCAGCAGAGGATTTCGGTCACTGGAAGCGCAGAGATGAGGGCAGTTCGGGAAGAAAGCTGATGACAGCATCACATTTTAGATATTCAGGAACCAGACTCTGATGTTAAGGCACACCGGAAAGAGGATTTGAAATGGGATAAACTAAAAGTGTTTACAAGCCATATGATCTGGAAAATAGGAAGACAAAGTGGATTGCAAAGAAAAAATAAAACGATTAATTGAGTCCAGAAGAAAGATAAGTATTAAATGACATTAAATGCCACAATTAGCAGTAAGAGTGTGTTAGCTATCTGATGATATATATATTTTTTTCTCCTTGAAATACACTGTATACGGTGAGAATAGTTCATTTGTTCGGGTAATCAGAAATGTTCCCGGATAGAATAACTAACAGCCTGGTCTAAATTAACTATCAAAACATGAAAAAGGTACAGAGACTATGCAGAAGGGTCAGGAAACTGCTGCAATCAGTATGCAGTGGCGATACAACGGCTGCAAAGGGGCGAAGCTTTCCATCTGATGTGGGTGTAGAGGGGAAGAGCAAAGCAAGAGCTCTGCAATTGGGATTTTTTGTTTTTGGAAAACTCTGTTTCGAAACCTTCCTGAATTCCAACGTGGGGACATGGATAATAAAATGAGATATAGGGGGTAGGAGGGTTTCATATTGAAAAGCGACATAAGGCTCCACTCTGCGGATTTCAATCTGTTTTCATCGTGTAGTAAAATACAAGGTAAAAAATGGGGAAGTGAAAACAGTATTTTGAAGCAGAAAAAAAATCTAAGCACACCACTGCAGTCAAGCTGAAACCTTTGGCACTCGCCAGCGTACCTCCGCCTCTGAGTGCCGTCCTTGCCCCCTGGCCCAAACCTCCCAGTGCCTTTTTCAGAGCAAAACATCAAAGGCACCAGAGTTTCCTCCCGAACAGCCCTTGGTGGCTCCCTGCGGCTGTCAGTGTCTCCCAGCCTTCGCTCTTCACACCGTGCGGAATCAAGGCAATAATCAAAGGGTTTGCGGTTCCGAAACGTCTCGATCCTTTTGTGACTGAGCCCCAGATGTTTCTGCTCACCTTCCTGTAAAACGGGTATTTCCTCATCTACGTGTAAAATGCCTGGGATGGGAGACGACTGCTGTGCTTGCGCAGTCTTCTGGGATTAGACGAGTTACTCGTAGGAGCGTACCAAGCACGATATGTACGTATTCGTGCACATTGGACTAGACATACATGTGCCCTGTACGCACTGTGCACCGTCAGGAAACACCAGAAGCAGAAGAAAGAAGGAACACCACTAAAAGAATCCTTTTCCCAGACGAACAACCATACTAATAAGTAACTACAGAGATCAGTGCTGGCTCTTGGACACGATTGGTATAAATCGTCTGGGTGCCAAAACTGACTTCTACATTAGAAGATGATGTTAAAATGGGATGGGGCATAATGTGGGCAAAGACCAAGGGGCCGAGGTTATTTTGTTGTCTGCATTAATAAAATGCTAGAACAATTACTGAGTTATGCATAAGGAAATCTTAGAGCAAAGTCTTAGAGCAAAATAAATAAATAAATAAATAAATCCCACAAGAAAACTGAGTTAGACAAAGTCTATAAAATGGAAGTTGCTATCGCCAATAGAACGGAAAAAAGATTTGCAAATTTTTACAAAAAAAATCTCTAAAGCCTCAGCTCAATAAAAGCTTCTGTGAAAAAGGCAAACAGTGTACAGGTTATATTTAGGGACCACAACAGAAATCAGAGGAGGTGGCAGTAATAATTCAACACTAGTTTCTTGATAAATTCAAGCCTTACTTATCGGCAATCAGCTGCCTCAACATACACCAAAAGGTGTGAAATAGCTCTAAAAGAAGACAGTGTAGAGCAGGCAGAATTCCAGTCAAAATACTAGGTTTTAGAGAACCGAAATTACAGTGAAATATGTACAAGCACTGTCCCCATCCTGTTCCGGCTGAGGGAACTAAAGAGAGATTTATCTCTAAAATGCTGATGAAGGAGATTGATAAGCACACGCCTGGGAGGAAAATAAGCAAATAAAATCACCGGGAAGCTGCAATCAAGCCGGCGCGGAGGTTGTGCTGCTATGGGTGCTGCTTGCAGCAGGAGCTATTTTGAAGCCACCCCAGCTCCCCGGTGCAGCACCGCTGGAGGCAGTTCAGGACTGGCAATCAGTGTTTCTGCTGAGGCAAACGTCCTTCGAAGTCTGGGTGAGTATAGTACAGTCTTTCGAAAGGCAGATTTAAGAAAAAAATTAGAAAGTGCTAGTGAAGTCTAGGGGACTCCTCCTATTATCGGTTTTATGAGCAATAATAGTTTTAATGAATGAAGCCCATCATCATTTTTTTCCCCCAAGGGCAGCAGAAGGAAATAACTTGAAGGAAACATGGAAGCATCTTGGAGGTCAAGACAGTGAATGCAGAGAATTATGGTATCGGTACCAAAGATGCACTTCTCTGACAGAGAAGTGCATCTTTGGTACCGATACCATAAGCTCTGATGTTCCGTGTCTCCTATTGCCCTCGTAACCTTTGCAGAAAACGAGCCACAATCCTGCAGGACAGGAAGGGCTGGGTCTGCGCTATGCCACAGCAAGTAGGAGTGCAATCACAAATGGTCGGAAATACCACTCTTCGTGCAACTGCTGTGGACTGCTGGTGAAGCTGCTGATCGTACACGTCACTTGTTTGGGAGGTATTTTCGTTATGCTGTTTCAAGCTCTGCATTCATTTTTCGACTGGAGGTGGGTAATGTATATGGGCCGTATTCTGCTCTCTCCTACCTGCTCTGGTGCAAGACGTGCTGTAGAAACAGTTGTTGCAATAGTTTGATCCACGAATCTCAAATTTACGGATGTAAATTACCCAAATAAAGTAGCTTTGTACTTCAATACCGTTAGAAAAGGGGCATGCACGACTCAGGTTATGCTTACCACAATGTTTTCCTGCCTTATTAAAAAGGAACAAAGGAAAAAAACATAGCAAAGGTTATTGCCATGCGGTAATAGCTTGTCAGCTTAAGGGAAAGGATTTCTTTCGAAGTCTATGCTTCATAGGAGCAAAATCCAGACCAACTTAAGCCTATGCCTAGCTTTAAGCATGTCTTAGGGAATTCAGGCAGTTCGGTTCGCTACTGAATAGGGCCTAATATCGCTGCAATGAAGCGACTTGCCCTACTGCCTCCGATTCCTGCCCAAATGACGTTAGCCTTTGACTAGCCTGCAAACCCGTTCGTTTTCTTTATGCTTCCCTGTTTCATTTACCCGGTGTCATTCGTCTCTGTGACGACGCAGCAAAAACACGACGCCGCTCGGCCAGTTTGCATTGCAGCTAGCGGGGCTGCATGCTCCCCCCCGATTCACGGCGTCCTACCGCAGCCATCGCTGCATCTCTCGTCGCAGAAGGAAGAGCACCTAGGAGGACGCCAAAGCGCAGGCGGGGGACGAGGGATGGCGGCCACGCAAACGGCCACGCGAAGAGCGGCCGGTGTTAAATTTCGGTCTGCAGAGAGAGAGGGCGAGATAAAATCTGGCATGTAAGGCGTCGGAGCCGCGAATGGCTCTTCTAACTTCATTAAAGTGCGATTACTGGATTCAGGAGCGGGTTGGGTGGGGGAAATGATGCCTCCTTTAAGGGAACACATAATCACTAACGCAGATTTTTTGTTCCCTAAAGGGAAATCGGCATGACAAATAGCTCACGAGATAAGTGCGATATTTCTATGGTAATTCTATGTTGTCCTCGACTGTCCAGAGGCAAGTGTAGGTAGCTATAAGGTAGATGAAATACAATCGTGACATTTCGGCATGCTATTGACTACATGCTGGATATGCAGAACATCCCCAAAATGCAGACGGTTCCCATTTCTGTGGGTTTTTTTTGCAAAATACCGGTTCTCGTCTCCTCAAGGAAGTACAGATTGAATGTTGCTCTCCAGATACGCCTTACATTTTAAGACAGCTTTCTTCTTCCGCTGTGCTATTTCCATTTCCAATTAAAAGCATTTTATGCTAAAACCTTGATTCTCAGTTTCTGTTCTCTGCCAATCACTTATCCCTCACAACAGTTAACATCTGTTTTCCTTCTGCATTGCTTTTCTTAAAACTAATCACGGGTTTGGACAATATTCCCAGTGCAGATATCCTTTCCCATCCGAAACATTGTGGAAACGCAACTCTGGCTCAGAGTTTTGCAGCTCAAATTTCTCTATTATGATAGGCCCAGTGGAGAGTCCAGACATAAACATGCCTGAACTTCAAGTGCATTCTGGTTTCCCACTGTTGTGCTTGGGCTTACATGATTGTAATTCTATTGATTTCAGTAGAATTATTCCTGGCTTGCACTACGGTACGGGGAAGGGGGAATAAAGATTAATGTCAAAAGCAATTCTGTAAATAATGATAATAATAATAATAATAATAATAATAATAATAAAGGAACTTCGTTACCTATGTGGTCAAACTTTGGAATCTTTACCTAGTACTTTGTAATCTAAAACTCTTATTAAAATGATATATTGCTGGGGCTCAAGCAAAAACTAAATAAAGGACTCAAAAATTTGGATAGATACACACAGTCTGGAAGTGGTTCTTCCTACAAAAATGCCTACAAGGAAAAAAAAAAACAACCTTTTTGTTTCAAAATTGTATTTTCCCCAACTCTGATTTTCTTTGAAACAGACATTTTCAATATTTTACCTAGAAATCACAAAGCTTTTAAAACTGAACTATTAACTCCTCTTAAATCTCTCTCTCTCACACACACACACACATGCACATACACATGTACAAATGACATGTAGGGCAGAGAAGCAGGCAGCTTGATTAGGACAATGAAATAAATTTAATCTACTACAAGAATGCCAAACTTCCCAGCAGACAAAAATTCTGGTCCAAATTACTTAATGACACATTAATAGGCTCTCTTCAAAGTTTTGCTGCCTTCTACCTGAATAAAGTCTTATCACTTAGACATCATCACTGCTCATCTTTAGCATGCTATCAGAGAGTCAGGAGGACGCACAAACCATACACCGGCTCTGGAGTGAAGATGGGTCCCAACATCTCACCTTCTACATATTCCCTTTTGCCTAGCAAAATGTGCATGCACTCTTGCTGGATGTAACCCACATGACATTTTGGTTAGGGCACTCAGACTACTTTTTCCATGTTTCAATGATAGCTGTGATTTTTACACGTTATTTTTCAAGAAATAACTGGCATAGCATCCACTAATACTAAGAAGTGGGGACTTGTCTTCACTACTATGTATTGATTTACGGTTCACATTTCAGTTTGCAATAACGAGCCGTGTCTGACCTGAAGCCCAGGGTTGCTGAGCTCAGGCAGTGGCATCACAACAGTGAGTGATACAGCTAAAGCAATACGCCCGGCTCAACCAGAATTTCAGGGTGATGATTTGCATTGCTCAGTAATAAAGACCCTGAGACCAAACAGCTCTGGCTTGTGTCCACACTGCTTAGGAATAGTCCCCTCCAGAGCAGATTTTTCTTGGCCAGGCCTATTTTGCGCAGTTTGAAATAGAGCCAGGGAGAAAGCTAACAATTATACCCTGTGCACATTAAGGGTCCGGTGCCTAAGCTTGCTCCCTGGCCCTCTGCGCTGTAGTTTAGAGGCAGCTAAATGACACCTCTCAGCAGGCAGGTTGCAGTAGCTGCGGTAATGATGCAGAAGGGAAAACTGCACCTGTGCTTCCCACGTTACGCTTGGCAATGCTGTAGACCCCAAAATAATCTGCTCCGAGCACTGCCAGACAAGGGACTAGAAAGAAAAGTTGACTCAGTAAAAGAGAAGGTGTTATTTATACGCAGTCTAACTCAATATGAACAAAAAAATGAGAGCTAGAGGGTTTGAAAATTGGAGGGGGAAAAAAAAGACAAAAAGAAAGAACAGGTATGTGTCAATCAAAACTGCAAGATGTGAGCGATAAGGATCGACACTGGTAGATGAGACAAAGCCTGAGACTGGACAAAGAGAAATTGGCCCTGAATAGCAACTCAGTGTCTGTAGAAGGTACGAAGCTATATACCTATAAAGGAGATAGATGAGTGGGGCAAAAACAGAGAAAAAATGAAAGAATGAAGGTCCTGGCCTGACAACACCAAGAAATACCATTACACCAGAAACCTGCTGTGTTGGTCCTATACAAGCTGCAACTGGAAAGGGGCTTCAGGCTGCCATTTAGCAGCACTTCTCTCCACCACCATGCTCACAATGCCGACAGCCGCGGTTCGGGATCTGCATGACCCTGAGCAGGTAAATGCATATGGCTTGTGTATGTGCTAAAACAAGACTTCCCTTCCTCCAGCTCACGTTTAACTCAGCTTGTTTGACATTCCTGTGGTTTCTGGGGCTTTTTGCCTCAGTGGCTTGGCCTTCCCTCCTGGGACACTTCTCTTAAGCCACTGGTTTGTGGAGTTCAGAGTAAATCCGTTAAACCCGGTTCTCGGTGAATCCACATCTTAGGCCTAACCCACTGCCAGATCCCTTCAGTTCTACATGAGCATGACCTTAATGACATCAGTAGGGAGGCACTGATGGAAAAAAAGGATTCATGGAGCTGAACTTCAGTCTCTTTCTGTAGACTATTATGCTTACGATGCATGCCAGAGTCATTATGAAAATAATGAATTGTGACTGATCCTCAAGAAACTTTGGTATTAATAGTCCTCAAGCCACATATTTCCTCTTTTACTCAGATAAAATTGCAGGTGTTCTCCCTGTAAGTAAAACATATTAATGTATGCCTCTAATTTTCCTAGGATACTCTGGCTATTATCTCTGTACTTAGGTGGAGTAGTGTGTGTCAAATGAAGTAACACGTGGAGGCTATTGATCATACAAAGATCTATAATGGTGTAAAAAGGATGAAATTGTGCTCCGAGAAGGGTAGTCGCTTGCAATCTTTGCTGGTTGGGATAACAGAAGACAGAAAGACGGTAGCCTTGATACAGCAGAAGGCGTTTGCTTTTTTTTTATAAAATACATGCAGCCTTCCCAAGTGGGGGCTTTCAGGATTAGAATGTGATTAGGAGATATTTTAATAGCAAGTTATCGGGAGTAAGACATTTGGCTTATCAAGAGATGGGCCAGTCAGGCCATTAGGCGTGGATTCAGCTCCAGATTGTAGGCACCTAAATTTGGGTGTCTCAACTGGCCTGCAAGAGAGTTGATTTCTGATTTCTAATTATACTCAGTGGTAACCAACAGAGTCAAAGGAGCCTGGAGAATTGCTCAGCTCGCCCTAACATAGACACTTTCAGCTAGGCTCCATTGACTGCACTAACTAGCTCTCAATTAACTACAAAAGTGAATTAGCTGTCTAGTTCAACACCTGCTCCTCGACGTCTACAATTCAGAGCTAAATCCCAGGCCAAGTGTGTGATGCTGCAATTAAAGTGACATAAACGCACTGATGTCTAATCAATAGGATAATCGTGTTCTCTCGAGCCAAGGAGGTTGTGGGTACGGAAGCGGTGTCAAGTTATTAGCAAGGTTTTCCGTTGCAAGAATGATTCTCTAACCCTGACGATAAAGAATGGCAATAGGAGTTCTTGATTTCTGCCTAAGGAAGCCCAGGACTTACTGCAATAAGTGCAATGTGACTGGTCAGCATTGACCCTGGTAGAAGTGCTAAATTAAGCTGTGAGCAAATCTGATCATGAGCACAAGAAGCACATCAAGGGAAGAATGAAGGTTTATAGGAGGACAGAAGGTTTTATAGGAGGATAGAGCAAAGAAAGAATAAAAATAGCTTTTAGGATAACTAATACACAACTAATCGATTTTTTTTTCAGGAAAGGTTTTAGTCACTTAACTTTCCTTTGAGTTTTTGTCCATTTATAATATGAAATTAAGCCCCTCCTTTGTCTACATCCTAAATCTGTACATCTATTATTTTCCTTTCTGCATCTGAAAAGAAGGTTTACCATCCTTGCTTAAGCAGATAAAGTATTTTTTGTCCTGAATGCCAATGAGGAATTGGGAAATTTCCTACAGGCATATATGTTGTGGTTTTTTTTTTTGGGGGGGGGGGAAGGGCAAATTTCACTCTGTTACTGTGACAGAAGAGCCTGGGATTGTGCATTTACTGATGTAGGACAGGCACTGCTCTTTAGCTTTGGGTGTCTCTCTCATCTGCTCATTGCCTGAAGATGCTCTCTTAAATTAAAGTACTAAACAGGAAAATGAACTTGACAAATTTGGAATAGAAAATTAAGGAGAACAAAGTACAGCTGGACAATGAAGGACAAGTTTTTAGCACACTTTTCTGTTATCAGTTAAGCTCTCAGTGACAGAGAACAAACTAGCACAGTCCTGGAATAATATATATATCTAGATCTAGATCTAAACACAGATATAGATATATATTTATATACAAAATAATCTCTGTCAGAAATTGTCCATAGACTGCTTAGAGTTTGGAAGGAGATTTTTATTGGAATTTTAAAGTCTTGATTAAAACCGCTGAAATGTCTCCGTGTTCTCACTTTAAAGTTAGAGTTAATGTTTTCTTATAAAATCTGATTATTTTCAAAGGAGCTAAGATAAATAATGCAAATAACATCAAACAAATAATGCAAAAGAGATCACATAGACAATCAGTAGCATTTTCAGTGAAACTTCTATTGTCTCATTTTGCTCCACTTCTGCACAAGATTAACATATTGAATGCAAAGGCCGCGAGGGGAGGTATGTCTTCTCCTCCTCAGCCCTGGTGACGGGGACTCAACAGATAAATTCAAACTCGCTGTGGCAGTGGCAGATCAAAAGTGGTCAGCTGGAGATCATTTACCTGTAATCTGGCTGGCAGCTGATAGCGAAAAAGCTGAAAGTCACTGAAACGTGACTGAAAGTCACGTTATCAGATGGGAAATGCAGAAGGATGCACCATGGACACGTTTTTTTTAATTTTTTTTTCCCCCTGCAAGGTCAGTTTCCCCAAAATCTGTATTTAAAGCAAGACAAGGTACCAGAATTACAATTTGGTGTAACAAAGAGAGGGTGCAGGGAGAGGCAGGAGGAATGCAATGACAAGGACTGTGAGGTCTAGGCATTTATATCAGGATAACTTCACTGAGGGAGTGGAGCAACAAGAGAGTGTGATATGATAGTCATTTCTGGCACTAAATAAATCACTAAATAAACAACTAAATAAACAAGGGAAGGCCTGCTAGGCTAGATTAAGAAGAAATAGAAAATGTTCATCAGTACCACTACAAGAAGCTTTTTCAAGGAATCAGTCTTCGTTGAAATTAATAATAATAAGAAGAAGAAGCAGAAGCAGAAGCAGAAGCAGAAGAAGAAGAAGTGTTGCAGTAACAGAAACTATTTGCAAGCTCAGATCAAGTTTGCAAACAGAAAATAAGAGCGGGGAAAAGAAACTAGACACTAAACTGTGGTGTAGGTGATGAAGTTGAAAACACTGCTCATTTTGGAATAAAGATGCGAGCCAAAGTCATGAACCCCTTAGCAAGGTGTCTCAGTCGCTCAGGTGTTCTACAGCAGGAGACCCATATTCTCCAGTCATAACAAATATTCTGAATACTCACCGTGCTAAAAAAAGATAGGTGAAAAGGTTATTTTTAAGTACCTTTACTTCAGAGAGGAGATGCATCGCTTCCAGTTCCCCTAGACAGTGAAACACTTTGTACAGCGTGACGCACCATCACCAGCAAAGGGCGAAAGTCCTCTCCAGGTTACCACAGGGCTTGAACCAAATCCCTTCTTGCAGACAAGAAAATAATGCCAGAGATTCACTTGATTTTACACATCACAGTTTGCCAGACTAGAAGACACGGTACCGTCGATTTATTTTAAACTAAACAATCAGAGAAAAAAATACAGAATGCTGAATGTTGTTATTTCAGTGTCACTTTTCAGAGTGTAGCCTCATTTAAGAATTTGCAACAATTTCTGTTATCACTGTGTAACATCCAACTCCTACTTCCTACTCTATTAGGACATATTTTTATGTTACGCAGCTGTCTAAAAACTTGCTTTTGCTTTAAAGACAGATGCAAACAGCTGTTTAATGAATCTGTCATTTCCTTATCTTCTCAATTTTCACAGTCTGATCATTTCTAAGTGGTGCACTGTGTTTTAGAGACGTTTCTTGCAGGAAGAATAAGTCACATTTTCTTCTGTATTTCTAATATTTATGTCAACTTGGGAAAAATATCCTCTCAACATTAAATCTTTAGCACTTAAAAAAAACCCAACAAAGTGAGGGAATAAGTTGATACGTTAGATTAAATCTGATGTGATGTTTTACAAGTTTGATCTCACAAGGAGCATGTTGTCAAAGGAAATTCTTCAGCTTGTTCACATGCTCGTGAACTGAATGCCATTTGGCTGCTTGATGGAAGTGGTTTAGAATAATATGTTAAAATGCCATATATCATAGGTGAGCACTTTTCCCTGAGACCTAGTGCATACAGTCTAGACTGATTTTTAAAAATACTGTCAGTTACTGCTATAGTCTAGTACTCTTCAAGTTGACATATTCTGAATGGCAGATTGAAGATAATAGTGAAATGCATTTAAATGTGAAGATAAGGGAAAAGAGAGAGAAAAAAAGGATGAAATTACAGAGAGATTCAGGGAATAGCTAAAAAAAGTAGTCAGGTCTGCAAATTGTAATCATGATGAGAACCGTAAGAAGCCTACTAAAGCCAGACCTTATAAGTTATATATATAAATCCTATGTGAGTGATAGGGTCTCTAGCATGCACAAACCATCTTCTTTCAAATAAGTATAACCAAACCATTTCAAGAAAGAAAGCTGTACTGCAAGAAAGTGATAGAGTTTGATTTTCAGTTTCGGATTAGTGTTGAATTCTTCTTTTATTGAGCAAATCCAATCCCAAAGTTAGAAATTCTTTTTTATTGTAGCTCTGATCCACGGCATTTTCCCATCTCTAAAAAATATATCTGAATTACAAGCTTTAGGGCAGAAAGGAGTCAGGGATAAGAGAAACAAGAAAGCATATGCATGGAAAACTGGGACCTTTCCGACTAAATAATCAGTGGCTCTCTGACTAGATGCAGCTAGTAGTATTTATTCAGGTGGCCGTGATCACACCATTGCAGGGAACTGTCTGCTAGTGAGACCTTTCAGTGATATAGCGATGCCTCTACCTCCAAGTTCTCCCAGGTACTCAGGTGCTCTGCCCATCTCCAGCATTTTCTGGGTTGCTCAAACATTTCAGGTACTCACAGTTTAATTCAAAATATTCAGAACATTTCAGTCCTGCAATATTAATTAATGTTGGTGATCCCGGTGAAGATATTGAGATTACTCACATGGGAGT
Source organism: Apteryx mantelli (assembly GCF_036417845.1). Classification (NCBI taxonomy): domain Eukaryota; kingdom Metazoa; phylum Chordata; class Aves; order Apterygiformes; family Apterygidae; genus Apteryx; species Apteryx mantelli. Next base: position 6,758,057 of record NC_089978.1, read on the forward strand.
GGTTACAAGTAGGTGTTATCTTCTTTTTTCTTCTTTATATGCAGACCTGAAGCTAGTCTAATTTGCAGATAATCCCTGCCCACCGACAAACCAGAATGACTTAACAAACCTTTTAAAAGGCACACAATTATTGAGTGAGAATGTTTACATGTAGGCTTTAAAATAGGATATTGAGAAGCATCTAGGGCAACTAGAGACCCACATGAAGAGTTTCATTATCTTTTTTGTTTGGATAAGAATCTTTTTTTGCCAAGACTGGGAAGGACATTGTGAAATTATGCAGATTTGGGGGCCCTAGAACAAGGTATGCGAGACTGGTTACATTTTCACATAAAAAGAAACAAATTATATGGCCTACAGAAGCATTTGCCTACCAGATGAGATATGACCTCTTTGGTTTATACACAGTTAACAGCTTCTACACATCAAGGTTGGAATTCATCTTACTTCACTTTCATGTCTAGGAAGTAAATCTAAAGTAATCTAAAGTAAATCTAGATTACCTTAGCTAAAGGTAAGATAATTGCCCTAAGTCTCCCTTGTAGTCAGTGGACGTGAGGAGTTGCTTTCAGAGTGCGATTAGTCTGACCTGTTTTGGACATCTGCCTTGGATGAGATGCTTCAAAAGCTCTTGTTCCTCTCCATTTACTTTAAAGGGAACCAAGATGACTAGATCAGATGCAGATGCTACAGGTTGTTCATATGACCATCTATTTTGATGTGATTGCAAACTGACGTCTGGATTAATGGAGATATTAAAGATCTTACTGTAGGAGAAGCCTGACTTTCAATTTTCTACACAAATTTGATTCAGTTGATTTTCTAGACAAATCTGATTCAATTGATTGATATGACATAATCAAAGAATTGTAGGAAATGGTCAGTTTTTTTGGTACTTTTATGAATATTTTTGATAAAATATTCTCCGTTCTTTCTCAAGTTTTCTAATCTATTTACAATATTAAATGCCACTACATATATAATATATATATTTTACCTATTCAGAATATTTTGAAGAGAAATCTCTAAATTTTCTATGGAAACAAGCTTTAAAAAAAAAAAGATTGAAAACACCATTTTCTCTCAGACCTTTTTCAATAAGTGTATAATACTCAGCATAATACTTTTATATGGTAAGCTACAAAGGAAACAAAACATCAGGTGATATCCCAAACACAGAAATAAATGGCAACAATTCCACAGACAGCCACTGAGTCAAGATTTTATCCCCAGTTCATAAGGTAGTGCCTACATTGACATAATACACCCCTAGGTACATGATTACGTCTTTGTAGCAAACTCCTTCGTAGCCTTCCCATCATTAAAAGCTTTCCAAATTTTGCCTACGAATATGCTGCTGACCAGGATGTGTGAAATGATCTTTGCTTTATGGCTTATCTGCATATCATTTTCTATAGTTTTTGTTGGATTTGGGCAACTTCTTGAAATGAAAGGCCTTACCAGTGAGCTAGCAAAATAAAAGCATAGTCTTTACAAGGCAAACCCTGAAGCACAGGCAACGTGCTCTTCGGGGAAAGGGAAGGATTGGTGCTTCAGGTCTTTTCACAAATATATAATGAAATTAGGGAATTTTAACAAGTTACTGAGGGTAACTGTCATGACCACATGTGCACCCGGTCTGTCGCTGTGGATGTGCTGACACTCACTGACCCAGCACGTGTCCCGTCTATGTTCTCAGGAGCTTTGCTCTCTTCTGTACCATATGCTTCTTGGGAGACTTTCCACCGGGCGCTTTCATCCCGTGGTTTCCATGCTGGTTTTTGAAGGTACTGCGAGGTATATTCCACACGCTTTTCTGCAGAATTTGGCTGCTAAGCTCGTAGAAGTTTTGGAAAAGGATAAACCTAATGAGCTATCTAGGAAATATGTATAGACATTTAGGCTCTAAAGCTATTCTATCATGTGTAGACTCACTCATCTCCCAGTAGACTCATTTTAGCTGAGAGCTTATTTCAAATAGGTAAAGAAGCTAAAAAAATTCCAGTACTGAGAAACAGTATTTAAATTATTTTTCATTATGTTTTCATCAATCAGGAGGAGTCCCTTACTAGAAACATTCCTGCTGGGAAATGAAGACGGTAAAGCTGTTTCTTCATAAATATGCTGCAATAAAGGTAAGGAAATGATATTTTTGACTCCTTTGAAGATGCTGACATATCTAAAGAGTGGGAATTGCTCAGCAGGGGAGGTTAGGGAGTATATCTACAAGTACCCCAATAATACATAGAGCCAGCTTCCAACAATGTGCATCATTTACTGTTTTATTAGTCATTATCCACATCTGCCACTGACTTGTAACTCTTTGGTTACCACTTAAGAATTCAAAATTTGCAGTTATGCAAATTTCAGGTGCCTAGTTGCAAAGCTGCTGGTTTCAGTTTTTGTGGGAGAAGGTGGGGGGTGGAACATTTTATAGTTGGGACACGATAATCATTCCAATGTAGAAAGAAAATTACATTTTTAAACTCTCTTAAATTTGCACAGTGGCATCTTTTTAACTGTAGTTATCAGGAAAAAAATGTAAAATTATGGTTGAAATACTTGTCCTACTTCAGGCAAAATCTATAAAGGAGCAAAATATATTAATTTATACTTAACTTAAGAGCTGCAGGCTCACAGCACTAGGAAACAGGTGCAATATGTACAGATGGAATAAATATTTCCCTGTCTCACTAATGGCTTTGTCCTTGTTAGGTTTTTGTCAGCTAAAATTCTTGGTTTCCCTGGTAAGGATGCTAAAATGGAGATATTATGGTTTACAAGAATGCAAACCATGCATGGCCTGCCAGAGAGCTGAAAACTAAGTGACAAACATTAGGCAAAAGAGGTGCCCCGCATGACCTCAGTCTCCCATTTCTGCGTAGCTTCTCCCAAATTCTTTCTTAGACTGTAAAGTCACTCGGGATAACTCTTGGAAACCAACAGTCCCAACATCCATAAAAAATTAGATATTACACAGTTCTGAAAAAGGTGACTTTCAGTAACTCAGATGTCTCAGTCACTTAATTTGGGAACGTGGTTTCATTTTTCCTTCAGGTTTTTTGCTCAAATAAATCTCGATAAGGCCTTGGCCGGCCAGTGCTGCAAGCCTTACATTTTCAGAAAAGCAGCTATTTATCTCATTACTTCAAGTCACTCTTGAGTCCAGCACTGTGCATCATGCAGAATGAAGAGGCAGATTTCCGCCAAATTTTTGAGGTGGACACCTCTTTCCTGGGTGCAATTGGTGCTATTGGTGTAGAGAGCAAAACCCTGGGGACCCTCGAGGCTTCCTTCGCGTTTGGTGCAAGACCAGCTGATCTGTCACAGTGGCTTGTCTCATCATTTCCCATCTGGTAGATATTTTCTTGGCTAGTTGAGACAGCATGTGGTTTACTTTTGCACATGTTCCTTGTTCTTTTTATATCAGTAATGACACAGTGTCATAATAATAGGAATAAAAAATAACTGCAATTCTCCCCCAAGTGGGAGCATTGCTCTCGCAGCTAATAGCTAGGATTTGCCAAATTTGCCTAAGCCACTCTGTGGTTCAGCCCCACTGTGAGTGCCGGGGATTTTCCAGATGCAGAGGAAAAGAGAGTCATTGACAGCATTGCCGTTTCCTGCAGGTTTTACAAGGAATCTTATAGAGCTGGCACCACTAAACACGCCAGATCTTGGAGCCATGTGAAAAAAAGTAATCTTTCATTTAAAAAAAGTGGTTTCAGCTGTGGAATAATTCAGGATGCATCACTTCAGGGCTTCTTAAAAAAACTCAAAAAGTAAAAGACCTAAATGCATTATCACTGTGATATCTGTAAGAAATGTTATCTGCATTGTTAGCTCCACAACTTTTCTTCTCCCTCCCTTTTTTCTTTTTGGTATAGAAACCTAAAAAAGATTTCTAATAAAAATCCTGAATTCTTACTCTTTGTCCTTTCACCCCCTGGATTCACTGCAGTTACATTGGCTCAGACTCCTCACCCACGTTACTTCAGCATCCCAGTTCCAGCACTGGCCAGTGCTAGAGTTAATTGGGCAATGATTTAGTTTCCTCCATCCATTAAAAAAACAAAAACAAAAACAAAAACACCCCACCTTCTTGTCTTTAAAAATAAATCAAGCTTCAGTCAAAATATGATAACTTAAAATAAATTTTTTCAGGCTTTCTGAATGTCATGAGCATGCATGCTGCCTTGAGTCTCTAGGAGAAACAAAAAGAAAAGAAAAAGAACAGTTTTGATGAAAAATCTGTATCATATAGGCAAAAAAAATATGCATATTTATCATGTGAATGTCTATCTTGCAAAAAAAGTCCTACATATTTTTATTAGCTAGTATCTCACACTCCAGGGGAAGGTACAAAGCATCCAGAAGTTGTCGTATGCAGGCCCCTAGAAGCTTTATAGTAATTTTTACCTCTATGATGTCTTAGATTGTGATGGCTCCTATTTTCAGTAAATTTTGAGGATGGAATTGCAGCTGGTGAACATTTGTTCTCTGCAGTCCTTGGAAATATAAACAAAAAATAACTAACTGCTTGGCTGAAACCTCAAATGCCAAGACAGGATGGCAGACGCTACAAAGTAGTATTTACAGTACTAATGAGGCAGTAATGACTAATAGCTCAAAGAAGCTTATTTAACAGTCAGTTCACAGCTGGTAATGAAATTCTGTAGCAAAAAATAATTACAAAAATTAAGAACTTAAAAATCAAAATATAGTAGAAAACTCCTAACATTAATGTTTCTCCAACTTCTTGAGAGGTACATTGTATTCAAAAGTTTTCCGCAGTGAGTGGCGGTTTGGTGTAATTTGTTTCCTGGACATCCGTTTGCACACTAATTTTCAGCGTGCAAGTGGTTCAATGCTTTCTAAAAGTCAGGTCCTAATACAGTGTTGAAGTCGAGTAAATAAGAATTGCATCGTGCAATGCCACTTCTGAAAACATAGAACTATTATGGAGGAATAAAAGACAGCTTTTATTTCTGATTTTGCTATAGTTTCTCAAAAGTCGAAGCTGGTCTCATAATTATAAAAGCCATCCTTCCTCACTGCTCACAGTTAGCTCCTTCACGTTGCATTTGCAATTTATTTCCAAGAAGTCATACCAACGTGATCATGTCCAGTATATAACAGTTAAAAGGAAACAGGTGCCATGCATAATTAACTTCCAATCTCACGGTAGCTGAAGTGGAAATGTTTTTGGTCAAGGGTGTTTAAATAAGTTGAGAAAAGATAAATCTGAGACAAAGGAGCCGTTTTCAATAGCCCCTTTCCAGAACCACTGTCGAGTCTCTCGAACAGCTGAGATCTTCTCCCCCTTCCCCCTCTCCCAGCTAATTCTGTCATTTATCTGCGCAAAGTAATATCTGATATGTGAGCACATGGAATAAATACATTATTTTCTTTCGTGCTTGAGAACGATGCCAGAATATCCACAGAAACTAATGCCTTACTAATTCACAAGGCACATGCAGGCAGTCTGAGATCGGCAGCTTACTTCAGCTTTACTGTACCTTGGAAAAGGGTAAGATTAAATAATGAGGGAAAAAAAAGGGTGGGGGTGAACAATGTCTTATCCAGACATTTATAGTTTTAAGCATGTGCAGGAGTTTATGATTTTTTTTATTATTATTTTTCAAAGCTCCTTTGTCTGGCTCGACTGTAAACCTGAATTCTTCAGAGCAGCAAGACTTAGTTGATATTCTCTTTCAGACACGCTAAAAACCATTATAATCCTACCCTCTGAGGAGTCAAGCTGTGAGCAATATAATTTCCAGAATGGGAAAGAGAGGTATACATTGGTTATGGGCAATCTGTTCCTCTAACTTCTGTAATCAGCCAGGATGATGAGCTATGGCCTTCCTCATTATAACAGAAAATCAGATTTACCTCTGCCAAAAGAAATGGTAACACTTAGCATTTATATAGCTCTTTACCTCTTAAAGCGTTTTAGACATATTAACTAATTACAGGCAGAATTTTGACAATTCTTGAAAAAAGACCACACCCTAAAATTCTATGAATGGAATTAAAACTCCTCCAGGGAAAAGATTCCCTCAAATCTATCTCATTTTTACTTAAGGAATTACTTGCAGAGGAGAAAACATCCAACAGTGACAACATCAATCTTGCAATAACGATGTATTTGCTGGTTACAACTGTTCTGCAAGTATTTCTAATCAAAAATTTTGGTCATCACTTTATCAAAACGATGACCTGGCATGGTGCCTTCATTAATGGGAAATTGGATTTGATGACCCAAGTTTTGGGTTGCTTCTTTTGGTGTTTTTGTTTGTGTTTTTGTTTGTTTTTACCTTAAATATGTATTGTATTAGTTATCTGTATGTTGTTCACTCTAGTGAGTGAGTACAGCTTAACTAGTACAACCTAATGATGTAACTGTTCTTTTAAATCACTGGCATGGGTTACTTTTCTAGATTGGAAAAAGAAAAAATGCCTTTCAAATAGCAGTATAAAAGTCTGAGGTAAAAATATTAGAGTAATAATATATGAAAAAAAATTGTAAAGTATTTAAAATGTTTGAACGAATTTATAGATAAGTGCTATCCTTCAAACATTTTTCAAATGATCATCTGTAAAGGTCATTTATAAGGGAATTCTGAGGTTTGGAAGTAAATTTAGTGTGGTTTCTTTTTCTTTTACACAGGTAGTTTTGATTTTCATTTCTTAATAGAGTCTATTAAGCAATAATAACACTTAAAAGTGCTATATTAAGTAATAGCAGTAAAAGCACTATCAACCTGCAAAAAGGCTCTGTAACTAAACAGCTGACATTTCTTCTTGGTTTGTACAGTGTCTTCCCCCCCCCCCCCCCCCAATTTATACACTTCAACCTGTTCCCTTCTTCAAAAGCAGGACAAAGAAATACCATTTACTCTTCAGATAGATATTCTGGATATTTCCCTACTTCTTGAACTCTCCCAGTACAGATACTCTCCTACTTATGACCGAAAGGTTGTCTATATGAAAAGAAAGTGGTGTTTGCTGAATGAGCAGAGCTGTTAATCGCAGTCTTCATCCCAAAGCTTTAGGTGTTGTAGCCTGGCTGGGTGTTTTTTACTAGAAAAAAGTCCTTTGGGTGCTTCATGTGCATATACACCATTGCTGCAGTTTGGGGGGGTGATAATAGCGGCTTTTACGGCTTAGGTCAGGCTAGCACCCAGCTAGGAGGAAGTCAGCTTCTAAGCTAACTTGGCAGATGTCTTATTCATATACGTTGCCATATGACAGTATAGCAATGTCTTATTCGTATGTTGGTGTATGAGAGTGTAGCATCTGTACCCAGAAACATTTCTAAGCAATTGATTGATTATAAGCGTATGTCTTCAATCAAAATAAACTATTACTTTGCTTAAAATTCCTTTAAGTGCTTCCCTTTGTCAAGTAAATCTCTCCTTTGCCTCGGTTCACCCAAGTATTTTTCATTTATGAACCAGTCTCATCCAAGAACTTGCTAAAGACTGGGAGGTGCTTTATCTTACTTGCTTGCCTCCGACATTTTAGTCGATGCATTCAGGGAGGTACTTGCTCTCTTTCCCTAAAACCAGCGTAGATCTAGCTAAACACAGACACTGCAAGAAGAGCGGCATTTATTAAACTTTAGCCTTAGCAGGAACCACAATGCCAAAGTGAAACAAGAGCAATGTACAATCTGTTGGCTTCCTTTTCTTGAATCAGGACCGAAAAAACAATAATAATAAAAAAATTGCAATGTGCCATAGTGACACAATGTTATCCAGATGAAAGAAAAGATCTTAGGAAATAAGAAAAGGTCTTTTTTTTTCTTTTTTTTCCTTCTTTTCCCCTTTCTTGGATATAAGCTCTGGGCAGGAAGCTTCTTGGATAGAAGACACAGATTGCTGTATGTTAGACACTGCCAAGGTTTCTGGACATCTCACAGACGTCCTGGTTCAGCTGTTCCCAAAGATACACATGAAGTGAAAATACCTGCTATCCACTATAAATGCTATTTGCGTACTTCCCATACAGCCAGCTGATGATTGCATCTCATTGTAAATGGAAAGCAGAATCATGGGAACAAGGGGTAATAAACCCCGTTTATCTAATAGTTGGGCTTCAGACCTATGCTTTTCTTCCAAATCTCATAAACCTTCCAAACGAAATTATTGTAAAGTTACCCCTCTGTAGAAAATCTAGCAATTTTTGTTCTCCCAGAAAGGTTTAATATTACCTCCAAGCCATTGACACATTTGCTCACAGCTGAACCCACACCAAAGAAACACAATAGAACGACACAGAACAGTTGCGCCAGGCTTTATTTGGTCTTGATTTAGTAATTGCAGTGGTCAAAAATGTTTCTGGAAACCAAAAAAGCCCTGAATTGGACTGTGAGCCACAGGAATTATCACAGCATGAAGCCTGACAGATGCTTCATCTCTCGGTCAGAAACAGACTCATGGTCTTTGGTTTGAGAAACACCATGTTTTGACATTATATAAGTGCTATTCCTGTATTCTCAAAAATGAGCAGGGAACTGCAGTGAGTTGCGGGCTGGAGCTTCCAACTCTGGCAAAAAAAGCAGCCTCTAAAACCTCTCGGAAAAGCAAATAAACTCAGTGCTGTCTGCCCGCTAGTCTCAAGGTAGCAGGATGCTTGAAAGCTGACAGCACCAACCCTTGGAGAAATATTTGCAAAGCATGAGAGTAGTTATAGAGAATAGACTGACCTGGGTATTTCTACAGTTATTTGTTATTTTGCTGTGAAATTGTCCATCGACTTTTTAGAATCCTTCCTTAATGTTGGAGTTTGGCAAGGAGAACAAGCCAAACTGAACAAGACAAAGTAAGCAGCCTTCCTCCCCTAAGCTGGCTCATCACTTAGATTTAATTTACACTTTTGGAAAAAAAGAAGTGTTTTAATAATTATTTGTCTTTTTTTTTTTATTATGATAAAACAGTTAACAGATCCCATGGAATGTTTATCAGGCAGCAAAAACTGAAAAGTAAGTTGATTAAATAAAAATTTTAATGGAAAGTGTACGTCTTTCAAAATTTTCCAGTTTGAACAGAAAATGGCAAAATCTACTTCTCAGTGTAAGATTTTATTCATTTTGAAAAAAAAACCACAAAATGCATGCATGCAGAAAAATCAGGAAAAAAATATCATTTAAAATACTTCTAAATAAGTACAACTCTTTGACTATAAGTAGTTGTTAACAAATTGTTTCCAGCTTCCAATACAGCTCAAAACCATTTCTATTTGTTTGATCTTCACCTATGATAGACCAAAAAAACCCCCAAATTAAAAAAAAAGAAACAAAAAGACCTCAGAAGAAATTATAACAATGATAAAGAACAAGACATGCAGTGCAGATGATTTTCTCAATACCCTGTAACAACTTAAATCATAATGCCAATCAGGCCAAGTTAATGCCATTGCAGGTGATATTCCTGCTAATATTAAGTGCAGCATCCCTTTCCTTTTTCCGGTTTACTCTTTACCTTTTTCTACTTTGCCTTTGCTAAGCACTAGGGGGAAAAAAAAAAAAAAAGCTTCATCCACCACTAAGTGCTAATCACCCGTAAAATACTGAAATACTTAATTTTCATTGTTTCATAGTTAGCATTTACTCTCAAATGCTTCGGAGCTGGCTGTGCTGAAGCTGTGTGTGTGCTGTAATCCAGGACGGCAGAGGACTTCTGGACGGATCCCATATGACTCCACCCAATGGGAGCTTCCTTGCTGCTTTAATCGGGATAGGATGGAGCTCTGCAAAATTGACTGATAAACTCACTTAAGTACAGACTTAGCCTATCTCTGGCCAGCTAAGAATGCAATTAGATGTTGCTCCTGCCTCCTTGAGGGTAGTCCTCTGGATTTGGGGTCTACCTCTTCATGCTGGTAACACCATAAGGCCCAGAAGGCTCCATCAGTTCATGTCACATTTTATTGGGCGCTGTGTAAACAGGAGAAAACCTGATTGCCTGTCCTGAGAGTTTTACAGTATTTCCCCTTATATTGTACATACTATCATATAATGTCTCCAGCACGTTACTGATGTTGGAGATTCAGCATATACACTCCTAGGAGAGTTCTCAACCTACAAATGCTTGTATTTCATTTTCTTTTTCCACCGGCGCTGGGAGCAAAGCTTATCATGATTTAAACAATGAAAACCTACAGAGAAAGCTGCGAGGAAAATCAATTTAAATCCCAGAAGTCTGAACAGACTACAACACATTGAAAATAAAAGGAAAAGGAGGAGAATAAATAGGTCCTACTTTTGTTTACGCTATCTTCTTGATAATCCCGCTTTCCAGGTATCATGCTCTTATCCACTATCAACTCCCCTCCTGCCGTCCCCATCCCCGATTATGAGGGAAATTGGCATTTTATAGAAATAACACAGACCAACCCTGCTACATCTGCTGTGCTGCTGCAATTAGCCAAACCCAAGCCATGCACTTCACTGAACAACTTAGAGAAGGATTAAATGACCCTTTCCATCCCCACACATCTTTTTTTCTTCTCCCTTATATTATGTTATGTTGTATCATGTTATGTTATGCTCTGCTATGCTATTTTCTATGTTATGTTATGTTGTTGTGTTATGCTGTTTTCTACGCTTGTAGCCCTTTGGGGATGTATAATGAGAATAGCAGCACAAATGAGGAAGCAGAAAATACAAAGCAAGGAGCGGAGGTTTAGGTAAAGTGACAGCTGCCATTAGAGATAAGGTAATTCTACTAAAAGGCTCCAGCAGAGATTAAAAACTAGCCCACACTGCCAAGCGGCCAAGGAAAGAAAAGAGCTTGCTTCTAGGTATTTTTCTCTGCTATTGCTGTTTCTTCTTCCTTTATTTTTATTTTATTCTATTTTTTTTGGTGGGAAGCAATGCTGGTGAAATTTGTAAAGATTTTCTCCTCATTTCGTGTATATCCTCCTAAAAATAGCCAGAAGAAAACAGCCTCTTCACCTTTAAACAATATTGTTTCCTTTTTACAGATGCTGTTATCCAAGCCCAGCCAGCTCCTGCCTTTCCCTGTCATACCCCACAGAAGAAAAGAATCCATGAAAATCCTTGAAAAGAATTCCTATTTATTATTAGCTATTTGACTGGATTGATGACTCTCCTTTCAGCCTTCCAAAAGAATAGTTTAAATGACCCAAAATTACACAATTAAGAAAGTACAGTTTCTTGCCCTACACGTTTTTCTTACAGAACAACTTGAATCATACAAATTGCCTGGACTCCAGATAGTTGCAGGTGTAATACTGGTCAAGAAAAGACAGTGCAAGGGCAAGATTTGAGAGCACAGTACTTCTGGTGAGATCTTGGGTAAATGTGTTATCCACATCTATCTCCACCTTCCCATTTGTAAAATAAAGTACCCCTGCCTAGACTATTTTCTGCTCTGTAGATTGATTTTTAGAAGAAAGGAAAAAAAAAAATAAAGGTGACTCATAAAACATACTGGTGACAAAGTCCCCACTTGCCGAATATATATTTACAGCTCCTGCAGATAGCTTCAGCAAAGAAGGTGCTAGCCACCTCCTGGCGCTGTGCTGTGCTCCCGCTATAGCTATAGCCTTTGCCCCTCTACGTTCCCTACAAACCAGCGACTAATGTGTGCTTTTCTTAACAGGGATTAATATCCTAGAAGCACTAGATGCAATAGATACATACGGGGGAAATAGCAAACTGATTAAGTTAATTGCAGCTGATCTACTCATCACTGTAATTGGCTGGGATTTTCACTTTAAAGAAGGACACTTTAAGCAGACACCTTAAAAGGCTAAATTACCTGGGGATAATAATTTCTAAGAATGCTTAAAACATAATAAAATCCAGCTTTGATCTGATTTGAATGCTGTGAAGTTTGACTGAGATAGGAAGGAGCAATTAATACACACGCTAAGGGGCAAACTCGAGGCAGTAAAGATGACTGTGCTGCCTGGAGCCCTCTTAATTTAAAATCCCTACCTATTCCCTCACAAGCCTATACAATTTTTTCCTCACCTTTCCTTAAGAAGTCTTTTCTATCATTCAAACATTTTTACTATTATCTTTCCTTCCAAGTGCACTTCAGTAAACCTTTTAACCACACTCCCAGCTAGAAGAAGTCAGGAAATTTTCAACAGATAGTTGTATGAAAATATGATTTTGTCAACACCCAAACTTTTCACAGTGAAGAGAAACTATAGAAAAACATTAGTCTGGCAGTCATGGCATTCACAGGTGATGGGTAGATGAAGTCCATGCACTTCTTTGTCAGACCTGTTTCACTTTGTATAAATTATGACATATTCAGAAATGAGAAGGAGGAAGGGTCCCTATCCAGCCAGTGATCAGAAGACTCAGGTGGGGAAATTATAGAGCCAATGTCAAGCACTTTCAGTACCTTGTGCGGAGCAAAGATTTAGACTCATATCACCAGCACCTTGGAACAGTGAAATGAACTCCAGGCTTCTTGTGTAACATGCTTGCAATTTCTATTTCAAACCTCAGAAAGGGCTATTTCATCTTGAGTAGGAACATTTCTCAAAAGCTTGGAAAGCTTTTTCACGGACACAGTTTCCCACCCAGGTCTCTTCCCATCACTCTTTTCTTTTGGGGTTTGTATGCCAGAATGCTTTGTATGTAACCCAGAGTGAAAAACAAAATAAAACAAAGCAGAAAAAACAAACCCAACCAACCAACTAAAGAACAAACCAAAAAAAAAAAAAAACCCAAACCTATTCAATGGAGTTAATCCCAAATTAAGCCATGATAACGGGATGAAATGAAAACCTTGTGAAGAGTTCAGCAGTCTGAAAATTAATGTCAGTCTAATAAAACTGCATCTTGCTACAAACCATGTCCTTACTAGCAGTCTTAAACCCTCACGGCCACAACAGTGCAAACCAGAATACCTTCATTAACAGTATTCCCATGTCAGCCCACGCTCTGCAAGGACCAGAGCTCACAGACCCATGTTAACATATGGCTACGTAACGTATACTGACTTTCATTAGAGTATATTCACGCAGGACCAGCAACAGCTTCACCGGGGCTTCCTGCACAACCAGACCAGGTATCTTCTGCCTTCAAAATGCCATGTATGCATACTCCGTAAGAGAAGTCTTGTCTTTTAAGAAAATCCCCTCTTGTCTCTGCTCCACCAGCAGAAAGAATGAGGTGAAGGCAGCACATATAGATATATCAAAGGTAAAATTTTACAAGTCGGTTTGCAGGTTTACAAGAAGATTCTTAGATTTACAAATAGATTTTTAAAGTACCTCACTGTTGCTGTAGCAACTGACCACTGATTTTTTTAGTAGTATTTCACTTCTCTAGATGAAGCAGAGCATGTGTTTACTTATACGATTCAAGGATAGAAATGTTTATGTATATGACCACAAGGTACTTCATCCATAGAGAATACTGAACTACAGTCCTCAGTTGGAGATGTTGACCAATGAGCCAAATGAGCAGCTCCCTTGTGAATACACAACCCTGCAGTGCAGGCCAAGGCGGACATCACGTATATTCGTATATGCTCAGAGTGATAATTTACTGAAAAGCATTTATAAAAGTTCATTTTTCTGAGATGTAAACAAAACAACAAAATTCAAGGAAATGGAGCTCTTAGCTGAAGAGACCGATTTAGTACTCTTGCACTTCAGCAAATTAGTCACTCTACTGCAGTCATTGGAGCAGTTTTCAAGTGGGCAAACACCTGTTTGGAACATTTAGAAGACAAATTTAACCATATTTATCTGTTACAGCTCTGAAAACAAGTATTTTCACTTTTTTTTTTTTTAATATTTGAGTATACTACTGAAACAACCTACGCGCATACCTAAATTCATCTAATTGAGAGAGTCATCACATTATGGAACAAGCTTGTGCTTAAAATGCTAAAAAAATTTTTTTTTTGAGCTAATTTTTTTCATAAAAAAAATACACAGGTGTAAATAATTTATTTGGTGATGGTACAGTTCCTTACTTTCTAAAGTTTAGAGAAATGTAGAAAGTGGACAAAAACTGCTGTGGGCAATATCTTCTGTTGAGACACATGATTAGACATCTGACAGACTTGAACTGGAATAGTATCCCCAGGCAACCAAACCTATTAACCTTTTTTCCAGCAGCTGGCTAAATCTAAAAAGCTCAGCAGTATCAATTTATACATTTGTTCAGTCCTCAATGAAATGGAAGCGGAATGATTCAAAAGGAAAATCATGTGCTGATTTACAATGCAATATAAATAGCCAAGCTTGGGACAAAATTGTGCAGTAATATCAGCATGACTACCCCGAATTAGGCAGTTGAAGATAATTAAGCCAAAAATAGTATTTACAGATTGCTGGACAACCTCTCAGATGATGTGAATGTGTATAGATGGTAGAACTATGATAAAGAAAGAAGAGATCTAATCCAGATGTTGTGCAAATGGAAAAACAGATGAAATAGGTAAGAAACTCTGCCTGTGTAACTATATATAAAAATATGTAGTCCAGAAGTTTTAGACCATTAGATTGAATTATACACTAATAAGCATTTTTAAAAAGGGCATTTTGAACCCTTGTCTTAATTATTACTAAAAAGTAGACATCTAAATAAAATTAAGAGTAAAAGAGAAGAGCTTTATCTTCTTTAATGGGAGACCTGGATCATTTTGCATTCTGTGCAGGAAGAAGGAATCATGTAATGCAATGATATTTGACTGCAATTAAGAAAATGGGTGACTTGTGCCAAAGGACAAGACATGGCACATTTTTTTTTTAATACTACCATCGTGTCACATCACACATGCAAAAAAAAAAGGGATATGTCAATTAAACAAATTGAAGACCCATAAATGTTTGAAAATGGAAGAGGTGGATGAAAACCAAGTTTTATTAATATTATTTTTTCATACAATCAAAAAAATCACAGAAACACAGAGTAGTTGGGGTTGGAAGGGACCTCTGGAGATCATCTGGTCCAACACCCCTGCTCAAGTACAGTAAAGTCAAGCTGGTTGTCCAGGACCCTGTCCAGATGGCTTTTGAATATCTCCAAGGATGGAGACTCCACAGCCTCTCTGGGCAACCTCTTCCAGTGGTCAACAACCCTCACAGTGAAAGAGTATTTTCTTGTGTTTGAGTGGAATTTCCTGTGTTTTAGTTTGTGCCCATTGCCTCTGGTCTTGTCACTGGCCACCACTGAGAAGAGTCTGGCCCCATCTTCATTACACCCTCCCTTCAGGTATTTATACATATGAATGAGATTCTCCTTGATGCTTCTTTTCTCAAAGCTAAACAGTCCCAACTATCTCAGGCTCTCCACATATGACAGATACTCCTGTCCCTTAACAATTTTTGTGGGCCTTCACTGGAATTCCTCCAGTAGGTCCAGAGCAAGATTCTCTTGTCCTGGGGAGCCCAGCACTGGACACAGTACTCCAGGTATGGCCTCACCAGGGCTGAGGAGAGGGGAAGGATCACCTCCCTTGACCTGCTGGCAACGCTCTGCCTAGTGCAGCCCAGAGTGCTGTTGGTCTTTTTGGCCACAAGGGCACATTGCGGGCTCGTGGTCAACTTCTTGTCCACCAGGATGCCCAGGGCCTTCTCTGCAAGGCTTCCCTGCAGTCTGTCTGCATTTACTTGTTTTGGTGCCTTGGGTTATTCCTTCCAAGGCGCAGGACTTTGCACTTCTGAGGTTCCTCTCTGATCATTTTTCCAGTCCGTCGAGGTCCTTCTGAATGGCAACACAGCCCTCTGGTGCATCAGCCGCTACTCCTGCTTTTGTATCTTCTGCAGTCTTGCTAAGAAGGGTGCACTCGGTCCCATCATTCAGGTTTAACGTCTTAACAAAGATGTTAAACAGTATTGGCTCCAGTATTGACCCCTGGGGGACGCCAGTAGTGAATGGCCTCCAGGTGGACTTTCTGTCATTGAGCACAACCTTCTGAGACTGGCAGTTTGGCCAGTTTTCAATCCACCTTGCTCTCCACATATCTATCCCATATTTCATCAGCTTGTCTTTGAGGACATTACGGGAGACAGTGTGGAAAGCCTTGCTAGAGTCAAGACAAACAACATCCACTGCTCTCTCCTCATCCACCAAGCCAGTCCTCTCATTGTAGAAGGCTGTCAGGTTAGTCAGGCATGATTTCCCCTTTGTAAATTCATGCTGACTACTCCCAGTAACCTTCTGTCCTTAACATGTTTGGAAATGGTTTCCAGGACTATGTGCTCCATCAGCTTCTGAGGGATGGGTTTGAGGCTGACTAGTCTTTAGTTCCCCAGATCCTCCTTCTTGCCTTTCTTGAAGACAGGGTGACATTTGTTTTCTTCCAGTTTTCAGAAACCTCCCCTGATTGCCATGTCCTTTGAAAGATAGGTGGGTGCATGCCATCAGGGCTCATGGACTTGTAACGGATCATTTTTTTTCAGTGTTCCTTAACCTGGTCTTCCTCCACCAAGGATAAATCTTCCTTGATCCAGACTTATGGTTCCAGGGCCTGGGATTCCTGAAGGCCAGCCTCACCAGTAAAGAGCGAGGCAAAGAAGGCATTGAGTACCAGGGCCCCTGCCCAATGTTGTAGCAAGCACACATTTTCCTTTGCCTTCTTTATGCTACTTATATACTTGTAAAGCCTTTCCTGCCCTTCACTTCCCTCACCAGATGCAACTCCAGATGGGCTTTAGCTTTCCTAACCCCATCCCTGAATGCTCAGACAATGTCTCTGTATTCCTCCTGGGTCAACAGTTCCTGTTTCCACCTGTTTTACACCTTGTTTTTTTGTCTGAGTTTTGTCAGGATCTCCTTGTTCATCCATGAAGGCATCCTGTTGCCTTCTCTTAATTTCCTGCTTTTGGGGATGGACCATTCTTGAGTTTGGAGGAGGTGAACCTTGAATATCAGCCAACTCTTTTGGACCCCTCTTCCCTCCAGGGCTGTATCCCAGGGGTTCTTCCACCTGAAGTGGCCACATGCCTGAAGTCCAGGGTTGTGATCCTGCTTTTTCCCCTGCTCCCTCCTCACAGTAATCTGAACTCTACCATCTCACAGCCACTGCAGCCAAGGCTACCTCCAACTTTCACTTCCCCTACCAGTCCATAATTAATTCCCTGATTAATTCCTGATAACAGTAATATCCATACACGGTTTTGCTTTCCTTCCTCTTTTCATGCTTTCCCTTCCCCTTCTCCATCGCTTGCATACACCTCTAAAAGTAAACCATAAAGCTGAATAAATCCAACCAAGAGCAAACAATAGTCTTACCCACTCTGTCAGTCAAACTATTTGTGATTCTGGTAGTTCTGAGCAAAATGGCGGGGAGAGTGTTGCTTTCTCTCTCTCTCTCTCTCTCTTTTTATGACAGTTGATTATCAGCTTTGATTATCATTTGTATTCTTTGCTTCTAACAGCTGTCAGGCTTCTTATTCTCAATAGGGATGATCTCAAATAGCTAGAAAAGGCCTATCAAATCAGTTTTTAAAGTCTGAAGAGCAAGAGACCTGTATGTGGCACTCGCATTTACAGACGTCTGAATATAGACATTGATATTTTTAAGAATGCAAGCATGCTGGTAGGCAAAGCTGAGCAGTCACCATGCCTACCACCGAGTGAGCTCTTTCTTCCTTCCCATCCCGGTGCCATCACATCCATGCTACTTTTTTGGTCTTTCTTACGGCCATGAAGACTGCAGTAAAAGTGCTATTGTTTAACCATATAATCCACAGGATAATAACACTGTAAAGATTTAGTCTGGGCCTTAATTCCTTAGAACGGAATACCTGGGAAGCAATGTCAGAAAGAAATGATGGGTTGGGGAAAATAAATTCTCTTCCTGCTATCTTATTGCTCACAAGGGAAAACAGGCCTCTGATGATTTATACAGAGGACAATGGTGAGAGTTACAACTCCTGTTATAGCAAGGGTGTTTTATGTTAACAGATGTGGTACCACTAAGTAGTGCAGAGAGCACAGAGGTGGTGTATGTTGTCCGAGCAGTGAAATCTAGTGTCCTGCAATTAGCATCCCTCAATAGCACTGAGCATACCTCAGGCTGTTTCACATCCCTGTTCGTCAGAGACAGAGACATGTTTACGCTGCATAATTAAACATGGCACGAAAACACTCCAGCCAGCTTTGGCCACTCCAGTTCTTGAAACATTACAAATGCGTCCAAGCAGCACTGACTTAATAGTACGTAGCACCAAACTGTTCTAGGTCATAGAATCTGTTACATTACATATTCAAGATGCAGACCGGTATTTTTACACAGAGTGATATTAAATAATTTAGACATAGTACCTCATGTCAGCAGTAGCCCAGAAAATGTATTGCCATTTATTGCACTGGAAGGACATGGCCAACTGTGTTTGTTCTTTTCTATATACTTTCTCCACTGAGTATATACGATGGAATATGTAATAGAATAAGTATCTTAGATGTAGATGTCCACATTCACTCAGATGACCCCCATACCAAGTAATGTGTACAAGGTCCTACAGCAAATCAAAATCAGTATTAAATTTCAGGTGCTTTCTGTCGCTGGTCCCATATCTAACCCAGTAGATCACTGTGACCTTAGAGAAGTCATTGAATCTCTCTGTTTCTATTTCATGGTCACACGTTAATAGACCTGAATGAAACTGCAGTGAAATAGAAAATAGTTTGCTATTATTCTGAAATATTCCTGCATTAAAAGCATTTAACATAATGATGCCATAAAAGAACTGATGTAGGACTGTTGGGAAGCCAGAACACAGCCTTTTGTGATCACACTGCCTATACTACTTAGATGATACCTTGAGGGTGCTTCCTGTTTATGAGGTGATAACCATTTCCTAAGCTATATAACTCCCAGGTTTATTATGCAAGGCCACAAATATTCCAGTTTAACAGCAAGAGCTCTCAAGGCATTACGCAATAAATTGGCCCTTCCTTTCATAATCAATCATGCCCTTTTTGATTCCCACATCGCTGCAGCAGCATTCATCTCTCTATTGTTCGGAAAATTAAGCAACACAGAAGGAAAGAGACAGATTTTGTTACACATTTGATCTAAGAGGTCCATGGAACGATCTGCATAATGTTGTAGCATACACAAGGTTTGCTGGCAAAAAAAAAAAAATCCTTCAAATAAAGCTATACATTCCTGACTACAGACATCCAGGAAACTCTAGAATAAACAGACCCATTCCTGTAGCAGCCTGAGGGGTACTTGCAAAGTGTCTTTTACTGCAGCCTAAGCAGATAGAACTGATTACAAATTCCTATTTCAGATCTGGTTTTAAGTTGTTACATGATGAGTCAAAGTTAAATTTAATATTTATAGTGGTCTAAATAATTGCATCTGATGGAGACTATCATGATTCTGGTCTGAAGAAAAAGGCAGCTTCCAGAGAGCAACCCTGATTTATCTATGTACCTTGAGTGTCTATGCTAAAACATTCATTCCTCTCCTATGGTTAATCCTTTCCCACTGAACACAGGGAAGCAAGGAAAGTCTTTAATATGATAAAAGAAGGGAACAAATTCAAGACTGAAGTGAAGAGAGGGAATTTTTCATCTATGTGACTTTCTAAAAGGGAGTTTGTACACTTTCCATCAAAAGAAAAATTGATAAAACCTCAAAAGTTCCATGAAAAAGGAGGCTTTTAACCAGTCTCAGCAGTTCTTTACCTTTGGCTATTTATCAGCCTACCAGTAAACATGTATACAATATGCATGATTTAGAGTGCCTGGTTATTCCTTTTTGAAAAGTATCTTACTGTTAAGCTTCAGATGGCAACACTGAAATCAGCTTGCTGGGCCACCAAAAAAAGTGGCAAAAAATGACCCCGTATTTACTGTACTTCAGGCACAGGACCTAGGAAATGCCAGGGGTATTTCTACGGCTGCTGGTCCCCAATCCCGCACGCTGAGAATTCGCATGGCCACATCAAGCCGTGCCCTCTGCTGTCTGCCTTCCTGAAGGTCTGGCCTGGAGGCTTTTTCGTGTTTTATTCGTAAAGTGATCTGACTTATTTGGGAGGTTTTGCTGTGCTTCTCCCATAGACAAGCACTGCACAGGATACAGAGCTCAGCTGCAGCCTGTCACTTCCCTCTGCTACTTAACAGCAAGAAGTTAAACAGGGCTTTTTAATTTCTAGTACCATGTATAATTATTCAGCCTTTCACTGCTTTTACATTACAGGAAGAAGAAATTCTCTCCCCTTCTCCACAGTATGCATTACAGTCTTTCAAGTTATGCCAGTCCAGGAAGCCTTTTTTCCCCCCTCCTTTTTTTTCTTTCTTTATTAATGAAGAAGTAGTATAAGTTTACTCCTCCCACCTTTTTAAGTTGAAGGACAAGAAAACGCAGCGCAGATATTTGTTCCCGGGACAGACTTCCTTTTTAGCACGCAGCAATGCGAAACCGAACACTCGTCTGAATGTAAATTCACCCAGTTGATACACAAAACGAATTCCCAGCAGCAACTGCCTGGAAAGCTCCAGTTGGCTTAAATTGAAACCTAAACCGGTCTCCGTTAACAATAGTTTTCTCCTGAGAAATGCACCTGCCTGTTTAACTTGCGTTTGGGGGATGAGACCTGAAGACCGGCAGCAGTAAAGTCACACTCAGCTGCGTTGGCTGCTCGGCTCCTTCGCTTCCTAAGTGGGCTGCCAAGAAGCTTCAGCATCAGACACAGGGTCTGAACCTGAGGCAGGCAGGTAAGATTTCAATTCCAGCTGCTAAAGCCAATAGAGAAGAAAAGCAAGAAGGCATAAAAGATATTCCATTAAACAGGAATTCGTCCTGATGGAATATGAACTTGTTCCAGTGACCGTCTGCTTTACGTTTAAGTTGCTTTGGCAAGGCGGCAAGAAACAGTAGTGTTTCCAAATCCCCCGTACTGAACTTCGATATTGCATGCTAAACTACAATGAGAAAGAGGGGTTTTAAAGCAAAACCCAGAAGACTCTCCTGCTGCAGAACTGCCTGGGTTCCGCATTGTTACCTCTGAGCACTGTTCAGCTAGATGAAGAAGTAAAAAGCTTGCAAAGAAGGAGTGAAAATTGCATTTAGTTCTAGGAGCCAGTCTTGGGGATTATGTTGACAGGCACAATGGAGCGATGTTCAGGCCCTCGCTGGCAGAATGGTGCCTATTTTTGACGTTTCCATAAGTTTTACAGTAATTTTTTAAAAGGAAAGGAAATTGGAAGAAAAATTAATGCACTAAAAGTTCATATGAAATTGTGCCATTTTAGCTTAATGGAAAAAGTGGAAAGAAATGAGGGAAGTTTCATGCAGAGGTAAATAATCATAGTGTTTACATTCCCAGATATAAAGTCACCTAAACAGGAGTACAAGATAAGATAGCGTTAAAACACACACAGTAATGGAATTCATCTGACCGAAGTAGCTGATGGAGCGAAGCAAAAAATTTTAAGGTGTGATTCATTTAATAATTGTGTGGATGTTTACAATAGGTCAGAGAAATCACTCTAAAGTGCCCATATTTCTCCAGCGATGATAAACACAACCTAACATGATTATTTCATGCTATTTCATGTATTTCAGTAAATATGATGAGTTCCAACATTGGTATCTACACTGTAAACCTGCAAAGATTTTTTAGGTTTGGTTTATAGGCACTTGGGCATTTTTTCTTCTTTACTCTTCAACAGTTTTATTAGATACCTCAAAAAGAATTTGTTTTACAGATCCAGGGAATAGCCGCAACCTCCAAAAAAATGATAAATTAAAAAAAAATACAGTTTAAATCGATGAGTTTAAGAATGAAAATTAGATATCAATTATTTCCAAAAATTTAAGCACTTAAAATAGTTTCTGGACCACTGGAGCATAAGAACTGGCCACGAGCATAAGAAAATATACCTGTAGTGCCTGCCTAAGTTGTGGGTGGACAACAGGTTGTGATGCAATGAAAAAAATAAAATAAAATAAATTAAAAAAAAAAAGACTTCCTAGGTAAAATCTCAGGACTTCTAAAACTCACATGAAGGACAATTTGAAAAAGCAGCCAGTTTGCTTCAGAAAAGGGGTGAAAGGGGAAATAACAAAGATAAACAAAATAATTAGTGACACAAAGAAAGTGCATCAGGCTCTTCTACCCACCTTAATAACAAACAAAAACTCAGTGGAGCCTCAGGACGGCAGAATGAAAATGTCAGAGGAAACATTTTCACACAATTCAGCATTAACCTGTGGTATCAATAAGTCATACCCCTTATAAAAGAGAGAATAGAAAAAAAAAAAGTGGCTAAAATTACTGTCCAGGGTTGTAGCAGTAAATGCAAACAAATAAGTCAACATTTTGATAGGCACAATAACCTCCAAGCTTCAGGATTTAGGCCAACTGCAAACAATTAAGAGCAAGGACTGAAGTATAAAGGCCTTTGACTAAAGGACTAAGATACTCAAGAACTATCTTCAAGGCAGGTTGTCTCTGGGAGGGTCTGGGTAGTCCTCATGAAAGGCCTTATGTGATACATCTGGATAGTTCCACACCTGATCCAGATGGTTGTATGCCAACTTCAGCCTAAGACAACCTAGAAGCTTTGCAGTGTCATTAGCATGCCCCTGAGCTCATGATGTGCCAGCTAATATAACCTGCTGTTGAGGGCTAATAACATGGTTTGGTCTCTCTGCTTCAGCGTGTGCACAGAGCAGGTAGCCACCAGTTCGCACATGACCGTGTATGCAGGCATGTAGTAGCATCTGCTATTGACCGTGATTGGTAAAAGTTTTCAGTTAGCCTGGATACGGGATGGGCTGTTCCTATATTCCTATCCCACAGACCTTCCTCACTCATACCCCATGAGAACACCCCATGAGAACTGTTGGATACATCTAGAATATGTTCAGCCAGTTGTTAAGTCCCTGAGAGCGGCAGGAAGTGAGTTATAAATCAGAGAGTCTTCTGGCAAGGCAAAACACGCTTTTGCAAAAAAGACAATGAGGAACTGGCAGTGCTGCGTATGCTCCAAGGTGACAGCGGGTGCACGTAGCTGTGACACTAGAGAAATCAACTGCCTTTAGATCACTGCCGTATCACAGGGTAGCCAAAGAGGCTCAGTGGCTGGATTTACCTTGACCTGAGTTAATTTTGGCCAGCCTCAGCTAAAGGACGGTCTAAGCCTCTTGTCGGACCTTCACACAGACACCATTGCTGCTGTCGGTGTGTCTTAAGTGAACGTCCATGCAGAGGACTTCTAAGGAAATGCTGTTTAAAGGACACTGCACCTCTGACAAGCTGTCAGAGGTCTTGAGGGCCTTTCTGACTTGCATACAGACAGCAGAACTTCAGCAAGCAGTTAGATTTCCCCAAATCACCCACCTGGCTTAGGAGGCCAAGACCTCTTTTGACAACTGGCGTCTACAAAATTGAGTGCAGATATACTTGGGCTTTCCCTGACAACTCTTTGAGGTGTCCGGATGCAAGTCAGAGTCTACATGTAACCGCAGAGCAACAGCCATGTCGCACGGTGTTTAAGCTTAGATATTGCCACTAGAGGCAGGCTGTGTAAGTAGAGGCACTGTGCTGTGCTAGTACAGCTTCTAGGAACATCAGTCTTGTCTCTGGCAAGCTGGAAGCATGAGCAAAGGTGATCTCGTATGGCCATGTAGCCATACCTATTGGTCATTAGGTGTCTAAATATTAATGAGTCTGCGTGAGATTTAGACCCTGAGGGTGCAATTCTTCTAACTCAGCATGAACTGCTGTATCCGATACAGGTGTCCTGTATAGTTAATGAAGGGACACAGAAACTTTTAGGGTGCCTAAAACTGGTCAGATGAATCACACTCTAGAAGTGCCACTTTCTTTCCCTTGACTGTAAACGGAGCCAGAAGTGGCATTTCAGAGGTCTAAAATATCATTAGATAAATCCCATATCAGAAACTTTTGGATTTCAAACTTTTGGGGGATCGGAAACACTAGATTTCAGTTTGTCTGTCTTAACAGCGCTAAGAATGTAATCCTAGGACAACTTTGGTTTCCTTATTTTCTTTCTAATGGGTCTCATTTTCTGAAATGTACTTTTCACTCACTTTCTGTCATTAGTCCTTCAGAATAAATATAATATTTGTAGAAAATAATTATTCATTGTTTGTACAACACACATGTATGATAATTCTTTTGTTTAAGCTAGATTTTAAATTATTTCTTTACTGAGTGATTGCACAGCATTAATTGCTAATGGCCTTAAAGAAGATGGGTTTCTGCTTCAAGGGACAAAAGCACATGCAGTTACAGTCAAGGCAGTAGAGAAGATGGCTGTCTCCCTCCAAATGAGGGCCAGAGGAAGATCTATGGGCACTAATTTATGTACCACTGAGTAACCTTAGGGTCTAACACTTTTATATATTTCTCAGAATGAACACTGTGAGTTCTACCATTTTTCTACGTTCAACTCCATTCCAAGAAATCTTTACAGATTTGCTTTTGGTTGGCTACTTAGGAAAGTTGTTTTTTTTGTTTTTTGTTTTTCATAAGATTTTGCAAAAGCCTTCCAATACGGGCAGAGAGTAAACACTTAACTAGCTTTTATATAGATTACAATACCATTATTATAAGTCATTACATAGCATGACTGCCTGAGAGACAAGAAGTATTTGATCCAGGAGGCCCATCTAATCCTATCTGATGATTTATTTTAATACCGAGAATTTTTTCCAAGTGCAGTCTTGAGTATATCCATCTGTTTGGTGGGTAACACTGCCAATGTATGACCCTAATGCCTTTGTCAGATGTAGCAAATGTGGGGCATCCTTCTCTGTACATAGATAGAGCAGTGGATAAAGTAAATGTTGAATTATCTAATGCTTTTCATATATAATTCCCAGAAAGTCACAGTACAAATAAAGTTAGCACCTTTATTCTCCATTCTACAAAAAGGCACAAGAAGATTGTATAACTTTTCCAAATCCTAAAACAAAACGGTGTGTGTGGGGGGAGACAATAAAAACAATAAAATCCATGTTTTCTGAGTGTTTCCAGACAGATGCTTTTCACCTTAGGAACTGCAAAGCAAAATATCTGTAAAGCCAAAAGCAACATCTGACATATCTCAACCAGCTGAAAGGAGAGAGCACCAGGATTAGTTCAAAGGTGGAGGAAGGCAATGACTGCCAAAGAGCCCCACCGTTACACTGTTGGATGGAACTGTTATGGGTAGACACCAGGGAGACTTCATGTCTCCCCACAGATCTGAACTACTTAGGAAACCCATCAAGCCATCACTGACAGATATACGCTTTGCATACGCTTGAGACGGGCCCACCTCAGACCGTTTTGTTGACTGTGTGGACAAGAGATCTCATAATCAACAAAGCAGGGTTGAAGCGGGCCACCCTTAGTGTATGCACATAAAATAAGGAAGTGCCAAGAGGACAACGTGACGGGGGGAGCTTTCACACTTTTTCTGGGAAATCAGCATGACTGGGTGCCTCTCTGAAGTGCCTGTACACTGATGCACACAGCATGGGGAACAGACAGGAGGAATTGGAGGTCTGCATGCAGTTGCAAGGCTACAATTTCTTTGGGATCATGGAAATGTGATGGGATAGCTGACACAAACAGAGATCTGCGGGTGGGCTGGGTGTGGGCTCTTTAGGGAGGGCAGACCAGGAAGGCAAGGAGGAGGAGTTCCTTTTATGTGAGAGAGCAGTGGGAATGCATGTGGCTCTGCCTGGGGACAGACGATGAGCCAGCCGAGAGCTTATCCCCTGGGATATGCCTTTGGAGGGAAGATGAGTCCATGAGAGCTGGCTGACTTTCAAAGATCACCTCCTCCAAACTCAAGAATCTTCCATTCCAATGAGCAGGAGGTCAAACAAGAGTGGCAGGAGACCTGCAGGAGCTCCTGACAAAACTCAGACTGAAAAAGTAAGCATGCAAGAGGTGGAAGCAGAGATAGGACACCAAGGAGGAATATAGAGTCACTGTCCAAGCATGAAGGGATGGGGTTAGGAAAGCCAAAGCCCAGCTAGAACTGAATCTGGTGAGGGACGTGAAGAGCGACAAGAAGAGCTTCTACAGGTATACCAGTAGCAGAAGGAAGATGAAGGAAAATATGTGTCCTTGCTAAAGGGGACAGTGGCTCTGGTGACAAAGGATGTGAAAAAGACCAAGGCCTTCTTCACCTGCTCTGTACTGGTAGGACCAGCCTTCAGGAATCCCCAGTCCCTGAGACCAGTGGGAAAGTCTGGAGCAAGAGACTTACCCTCAGGTTAGGGAACAGTTAAAGAAACTGATCATGCACACATCTGTGGGATCAGATGGGATGCACCCATGGGTGCTGAGGGAGCTTGCTGATGGCATTGCAAGGCCACTCACAATTTTCTTTGAAAGGTTCTGGCAATGGAAGGTTCCTCAAAACTGGAAGAAAGCAAATGTCACCCTATCTTCAAGAAAAGAAAGAAGGAGGATCTGGGGAACTAAAGACTAGCTAGCCCAAATTGATCCCTCAGAAGCTGATGGAGCAGATAGTCCTGGAAACCATTTCCAAACATATTAAGGACAGAAGGAAACTGGGAGTAGTCAGCATGAATTTACGAAGAGGAAATTGTGCTTGACCAACCTGAGATGACTACAATGAGAGGACTGGCTTGGTGGATGAGGAGAGAGCAGTGGATGTTGTTTGTCTTGACTCTAGCAAGGCTTTCCACACTGTCTCCCGTAATGTCCTCAAAGACAAGCTGATGAAATATGGGATAGATATGTGGAGAGCAAGGTGGATTGAAAACTGGCTGAACTGCTGGTGTCAAGGGTCAATACTGGAGCCAATACTGTTTAACATCTCTGTTAATGACCTGAATGATGGGACCAAGAGCACCCTCCTCAGCAGGTTTGCAGATGACACAAAAGCAGGAGGAATGGCTGATGCACCAGAGGGCTGTGTTGCCATTCAGAAGGACCTCGACGGACTGGAAAAATGATCAGAGAGGAACCTCAGAAGTGCAAAGTCCTGCACCTTGGAAGGAATAACCCAAGGCACCAAAACAAGTAAATGCAGACAGACTGCAGGGAAGCCTTGCAGAGAAGGCCCTGGGCATCCTGGTGGACAAGAAGTTGACCACGAGCCCGCAATGTGCCCTTGTGGCCAAAAAGACCAACAGCACTCTGGGCTGCACTAGGCAGAGCGTTGCCAGCAGGTCAAGGGAGGTGATCCTTCCCCTCTCCTCAGCCCTGGTGAGGCCATACCTGGAGTGCTGTGTTCAGTGCTGGGCTCCCCAGGACAAGAGAGACATGGCCCTACTGGAGGAATTCCAGCAAAGGGCCACCAAGATGATTAAGGGACTGATCTGTCATATGAGGAGAGGCTGAGAGGCTGTTTAGCTTTGAGAAAAGAAGTCTCAGGGAAGATCTTATCAATGTGTATAAATACCTGATGGGGGAGGAATTGAAGAAGATGGAGCAATACTCTTTTCAGCAGTGCACAGTGACAGGAGAAGAGGCAGTGGGCACAAACTGAAATACTGGAAATTCTGTTTAAATACAGGAAAACACTTCCTCCTTTTAAGGTTCTTGACCACTGGAAGAAGTTGCTTAGAGAGCCTTGCAGACTGGACATGGTCCTGGGCAACCTGCTCCAGTTGACCTTGCTCTGAGCAGGGAGGTTGGACTGTATGATCTCCAGAGATGTCTGCCAACCCCAACAATTCTAAAAAAAAAAAGAAAAAAACAGCAACAACAAAACCCCGTAAAACTTACATTATTTTCCTTAACATATTAAACACATTCAGCTCATGAGACACAGCTGGTTCAGTAGCCACAGTAGGACATCTCATGCCTAAAGAAATATTTTCTCTAAATAACAGTTTCAAAATAGACCAGGAATTTTTGATGTTGAATTTGAAGCTGATCCAGAAGCTTTTTGACACAGAATTGCAAATTGTCAATATTTGTTTTAAGAAATTCTATTTCTGTATTTCTTTTTAGGTTTTTGATCACTTACGATTATTTTTTAGTTTATTTTTTAGTTAGTCCCTAAAGCACTGCAAAAAGCTGGTCCCTTCTTTATATTTGCTCTAACATTCCTTAAGAAAATTATTGCCTTTTTCTAGCCATTTTTTCTTCTTATTGCGGAGTTTGTCCTGTATATTATGATGCATGACACTAAAACAGCATGTTTCCTTTAAATTTAAATTACAAATGAGAAAGAATGTTAAAACATAGAATAATATCCCTGTACAAAAATGCCATTTGTGTTTCCATCCCATCAAAAACAAAACAAGCAACAGTGCAGAATTGAGCAATTACCAAGCTAACCTGGCTACCGCAATCTAATGGAACAAATTATAACATGTCTGTTTTCCTTCTAATATAAAAGGACATTTTAAAACAAATGATGCAAATTCACTAAGTAAGAAGCCTATTTATTGCAGAAGCAACATTAACACATCTCTTTCTCTCCCTCTCTCCCCTTCTGCCTTTGATTTAAAAGGAAACAGAGATGAATAAATAAGGCCAAAGAAATGCTGTATGTATCAGCCTAGACTCAGATGTTTCTACTCATGGGTAATTATTCAGAGAGTACACCTGTTTATTTAGATGAGGATGCTTAAAGAGTAGGATACTAACTGTCAGGACCAAGGATAGAAGACTGTACCTTTCAGTGACCAGTCAAGAAGCAATGACAGCTTATTTTTTTCTGCATAAAGTCATCTGCTCAGAAGCTTCTCTTATGAAGCACCTGTCATAGCCCATTTTCTGGCATGTAGCTCACTTCGTGTTATTTTTTGGCTTCAAGGTCATTCTATTATCACTAACTATATCATCTTCTGTATTGAAAATATGTTCACGTCACACAGTTTAACCCCACTCTTACCAAAGCTTACTGGATAGCCGCAGGTACTCAGAAATGATTTCAGTTAATGGTAGCCAAAACTTGACTTTCCTCCTTCACTGAATGGAAAACTCTTGATGACTGTTTACTAAGAGATTTAGAAACAGATATTTTCAGCTGTGCATCTGGAAATGGGAACCATTCTCAGCTCAGTAATCAGGTTTGGAATATATAACAGGGTTTTGAATACGTGTCCAAAGAAGGAGCCAATTCTTCTTTCTGCCAATTAAGTTGGTATAATACGATGGTTCACTCAAAGTAATGAAGTTACAGAAATGAAACATGCAGCACTGAAGAAGTTCTATCTTCTACCAAATCTGTTATTTTTAACTTATGCCATAAGTTTTCACGAGTACTAAAGGCTGCTGTCATTGATTCTTCGCATCTACCATTATTATATCACACTACTGATCGATCTTCTAGTTCCCCTGAGACTCTTCTGGACTATGGTTCATTTTCAGGATCAGGTATTTTTCCTGAGGCTCCTAACTCACAGTTCTCTTTAACCTGACTGGAAAACACTTTCTCTCAGAATTGCTACAACATGGTATATGATTCTGAATGTGTTATCTTAGTACAGACATTTCTTTATGTATTTTTATAGATATATGGTTAATAGGCTGCTGTGTGATGCCACTAATAAGAATTAAGGAGAGCAATCAAGATAGATAACTGCTGACATCTTAAGCTCCAAAAAAAAAAAAAGTCACCAAGTATAATGCCTGCTATTAGACAAAATGAAGTCACTGAGAAAATTCAGTCACCTAAGTAAGAGAACCCTTGGGAAGACTAGATAGATAGAGTCCAGTCAAGTTTGTTTGTTTGTTCATTCTTTGCTTGTTTTTTTTTTTCCCCAGCAAATCTCAACATTCACACTAACAGATTACAACAGAGACATTTGAGTTTCAGCTAAAAGTTCTTGGAATATAAATTTTACCTTGCATTTATATTCCTGACACTCCTACTGACTTCAGGACTACTTCCTACTAACTTCTTGTGTCACTTAAATCAACAGCAGTCCTGTCTGCAAGGAACCAAATAAAAACCTGCAAAACATTATAGACTATTTTAAAGAAAACTGTGAGAATAGGCAGCTTTGATTTCATCACAGATATTAAAAGACGATCAGATAACACGTCCAGCTTGGTTTTAAACCGGGCAGCGGCAGCTCATTCTGTGGAAAAGGCTGGATCACATTTTAGTTCTTAACTGTAGGCCTGAGTGTATGGTTAAGATTGCAAATTACCCTCTCCTTTACAATGTCAATAGTAGCCTCTGGGGGGGGTAAAAAAAAAAAAAAGGGTAAAGTATATAAGATTTATGCTGTTGTTCAACTGTTAGCTATTATCACTGATTTCTAACTTTCTTAGTACCTTATTGGCCTATTAAGTATTACTCGGTAAAAAAACATGATCACCTGATTTCAAGGCTAGAAAAGACCATTATGATTCTTTAGTCTGGATGCCTGAAGAACACAGATCACAAAATTTCATGGACTAAGTTGAGACTTGGGCTATCACTGTGTTGTTTTTTGTTTTTTTTCCTCTGCCTTCCATATCCCCTTCATCTCTGTCCTTATTCATCTGTCTTTTCATGCCTTCTCTGATTTTCTCTTTCCTCTCTTCTTTCACCCCCATGGCTTTTCTTCATTCTGTCTACTTCTTTCATTCCTCCCTTCATCCACTACACCAAACAGAAATGATCAGCAGCTCAGTAATAAATGATGACATCAGAGTGCAAGTGCAGACGTAATTAGCACATCAGGGAGAATGGAGAGTCAAGGAGAAACACAGATACTGGAGTCATGGCTCCAGGCTACTTGTAGACCCTAGATGACAGCACTGCATTGATCACACTCACTCCACTGAAAACATCAGGACTAGAAAAGTTTCATTTTCTTTTTTTTTGTTTGTTCTTTTTTTTTTTTTTGACTTAATGAAAAATATGTGTGTCACCTGGGCCACTAGATAGTTCAAATGAGGTGGATGCCTGACCTACCTGTTCTGCAGTGTCCAGACCCACAGATGGGTCTGACATCCAGCTCACTTAACACGTGTCTATGGATGAGTTAATGAAATTTTACACATCAAAACTGTCCAACGCTACATTAAGTGTTATTTGAGCTTGCAATGAGAGAGGTAGGAGAGATGTGAACTTCAGAAAGAATTCCTCCTGGGGAAAGATACTAGTAGACACTGACTCACAAAATTCACTACCAAGGTGCTTGTTCCCAAGCTGTTGCATGGATTTTCTTGTTTCCTAAACTTCATTACTTCTGAGACTGGCTTTGTCCTAAGTCATCCTGAGCAAAGATGGGTGCTGACCTTCAGAAAGCCAGCCTCACATGAGTCTGACTGTCCTTCCTTGAAAGTACAGAAAGCACAGATAGCTTCACAGGAGTTGGTGCAGTTGCCCTGAGGAGAAAGAGGAATCAGACCCTTTTTTCTTGAGACTTCTTAGCATCCTCCAGTGACATCAGTGTCCTGAAACACATCCCTCAGTAAATAATTTGTTTCTCCTGCTAGAGACAAATAATATTCTCTTTAGATAGGTAGTTGGATTGGTAAGTAGGTAAGTAGATAGTTCAATAGGTAGAAAGCTAGTCTGGTAAATAAAATCAAATGCAATAGAGTCATATTTTAAGTCATCTTCACCTTTCCAAGCTATCCACAAGACCAGCTTTTTATTCTAATTCTCCCTTTATTGTCCAGGCCAATTGCTAAAGCAAGATTCAGATGGTCAGATGCTTAAAAGACTGAACACTTCAAATGACAGCTTCAAAGGCTGTTTTGTTTCACAAGTCCTGGTTGGTATTAACATTCTGGATGTCTTTTTCTCCTCTCAAAGACTGTTATAGAAGCAAATAGAATAAATGGCAACACACAAACACCCAAATCTCATCAAAACTGCGAGTGCAGTGAAAAGTCTGCAATCTTCTTCTGATACCAAAGCAAAGAATATAATTGCAAGAAATGACTGTAACGAGAGAGACTGTGAACACAGAATACAGTGTACAAAAGTACAGGCACAAATGGCTAAATAACAGGATTGGTGCAAATATCCTGGGAATGGCTTCCAATGTACTTAGAGATGATCCCATGTGAGGGGAATGAAAGCCGCCCAGACAGAAGAGAAAAAAACAAAGAGAAATAAGAACCATATGAAACAGAACTTTTTTTTTTTTTTTTTTTTTTGGATGGATAAGTGTCTCTCAGGACATACAACTGCTTTCTCCAGAAAGAGGAATCACTGGGGTTGCAGAAATAAAATGGTTACAAATGTTTATGATCCTTAAAACAACCACCACTGCCTTCAATATTTGCCTGCCCCCAGCACTAGAATACTATTTAAATTTAAGTAGCTTTATTGCTTGCTTGCAGAACAGAGACACTGAAAATAATGCCTTCAGTGACATATACATCTGTCCAGAGACCAGAAATATTGTCATATGAGAGAAAAAAAAAAAGAAAAAGAAAAAAAGAAACAAGAAAAGAGACTGGCTTATTCTGTAAGACACAAGGCTTGTGCTTCTTCTTCTTGGCATCTTCATCATTCTGCTCAAAGTTGCCTACAGCTTTCGAAAGGTAAAGAATCTGGCATTTCTTACATAATTCTGTGATTATTTCTGAATAGCCCATTTCAAAAGGCAATTCCTCTACATACCTTCTCTGTACAATACAATACACTAAGGAATGCATTTTTTTGTCTTCAAGGGCTCCTTGAAATCATACTGAACAGGGAAGTAATCAGAAATGGAAGTAACAGAAAACTTTGATGAAAACTTTGACGTTTGATGAGGAAGATACTTAACATCTGCAAAATCACTTGGGTGATAGTGGACCCATCTCACCTTTTATAAGTGACTTAGAGGGCAGAAGCTGATGGATTTACAGCATAGATACAGGCAAAGTTATGCTGCCTCCATGTAAGACAACATCAGATCTGGAAAAGTGGCAAGGATTTACTGGGATACATAGGATGCAGTCTGGCCCTGAAAAGCTAGCTCTAGTCTGAACATCAGCTGCCAGGAGAAGTTCTTCTGGATCCATGCTGGTAAATTTTCTCAGAAGTTCCTACCTTTTTACCTGCTCCAGCTCAGTGTCCAATATAGATATGTTCATAAGGTCTTTAAAAAAACACATTATTTATACTTCTGAGTCCTTTTAGGGGATTTTGAAAATGGAAATAAAGATATCTTGTGGCTGAAACAGCAACTGAGACCAAGGTGGCTTTTATATCCTGTTCTGCCACAGACCGTATGGTCATATCTACAGAAGTAAGGTAAACAGTGCTGGGGAATGTTCCTGGGCACAGAAACTCAAACAGTTTAACGGTTAAAATGTTAGACTATTCCCTGACATGATTTGGGACTGTGCCAGCTCCCTCCCAAACAATTCCCAGGCAGCTCAATAGGCCACGGACCATTCCCAAGAGGCAGCCTGAATGCCGTCCCTGTTTTGGAAGTTAGAGGCACATTTGACATACTAGTACAGATGTAGCTCATCTGACCTTGGTCAAATCACTTGCTTCTTCCATTTTCCTTTCTTTAAAATGGAATAATAGGCTTCCTCCAACTTTCCAAAACATATAGATGCATCCATAAGTAGTTGGCTGACATGGCTGATGAGGTGGGAATGGGAAAGTAGAGGTGCTTTGTATCAGTTAAGCACAAGGGTTTTCAAATTAACTGCTTGAAACATCAAACTTTAATGCAGGAAGAGCTAAACTTTTCTTAAGATTGCATCCTATTCATTTTTGTTAATCTCATGACTTGGATGGAGGCACAGTGAAGCCAACATTTATCTCTCTATCAGCTACTTCCACTGACAGAGCTGCTGAATCAATAGCTGGGGGAGTATGTGGATGTTTTGGAAGGCAGTGAGGAATCCCAAACGTTGCTAAGAACAATAGTGAAATATTCACATTTTGCCTGCCTCTGGCTTCTTCTGAGGTTTGGGTATTGTATTTCCCTAACGAGATTAAAAAGCATGGGTTGTTTGTAAAATAAGCTTGTCCTGCGTGATAGGTTCTGAACTGGCAGGTTTGCTCCGCAGCTGCCTGCCACTTTTTCCTTGCATGCTACAGGCAAACCCAGAAATAAGAGCAAAGCCAGATGTGCTTCCAGGTATTCCTGACATATGCAATACCAAACAGAAGTAGTTGTTTGAGTACTTCTGGATCTGTCTAGATTGGCCTATATTGTGACTTATCATAAGATATACATTTTATGCAATTTGTCTTTAGGACGCACTCAGACTCACCCGTTGTCCTCCTGGATACAAACCTGTTGGGAGAGGGGTTGCTGCTTGCTGCTGCAGATCCTAGTACTCTCCTGACCCTCTGCGATGCTACTTTAATGGCTCGCGGCTAATAAAAGCTGCCTAGCGCTTTTCATCCCACTGAGCAAGAATCAGTGTCCACTGGTACGAGAAGCCTTTTTCAAAATTTATATTGTACATGTTATACACACTTCTTGGTTATTACAAGCTCCCTGTTCCCATCAGCGATGGTATTAATTTCTCTCAGGTCCATCAGATTGGTACATTTCAGAACTGGCCCAGAAAGAAGGCTACTCCAACCACTGTATGTATTCCCGTAGTTTATGAATCAACTTTATGATTTTAATTTTGAAACTGTTATTAAAGAGACAGATTGCATTTAATAACAATTTTAGTATTGCCTGCTGCTCCAACCAGCAAGCAATAAAGCAAACTAAAATTAAAGCAGGAATCTGCTGCTAGGAGGCAAGCACATACAGAAGGTGGCGGTTTGTTGTTCTAACCTCCATAAAATATCGGCAGCCATAGTATTTCTGTCACTGTGGTGCTTATTCTCATGGCTGCAAAAACAAGCAGCATGTCCTGGGAGTCGTTTTTCCAATTAAAAACAAAACTCCCTTTCTCTGGCTTTGCCCAACACTTAGGCTTATCACATAGACTGGCCGCATAAATTTTGTACACGCAGGTCCATGCATGCCCAAACTGCTGTTGTATTTTTACATGGGTTTTTTTGCTCAGCATTCAGCAGAGATGTGCAGGGCTTACTATAATGGAATGAATTTCTGAGCCGTTTGTGCTATATGTAGTGACTCCCTGGCAATCACAGAACTTCTGAATTAGCACTTCTGAATTAGACATAACTCAGGGCTAAATGATATAGTGGAAAAGATTTTTTCAAAGAACATTGTATTGTTAAATCGTTTCACTACTCAGGCCTTATGAAAGCATGAGATAATTTTCCTGGTACATTAGAATGAGTCCCAGTGATAATGCTTATCTTTATATGGTAAAATAGTTGATAAACCTCAAGAGACTTGGCTCTGACTGAGATGAATACCTAACAGTACAGGCGCTTACCTGGAATTTATTGGAATTAGTGTACCTCTTGTATTAAAAAGGTGAGATGAAAGATCTTATGGGAACAGACTCCCTTAAGATTACTGCTGTGTTGCTATCAGCTTAAGAGCAACAACTGTGGGGTCCAACTCAGTTTGGTCTGGTGTTTGGTTTCAGCCTGGGGCGCAGCTGAGCAATGGTGATTTGAAGCTACCTCTATTGCTCCTGACTAGATTGAGGTATTTTAGAGCAGCCTCACAAGTGCTCTGGTTTTAATTTCAGCAAGTCAATGGTAATTAGGGGCAACCTTATACAGTAATCTCAGTCCATTATGCTATGATAATCCATCAGGCCTAGGAGAGAGCCTTATCCAGTCATCTCCGTGCTTCTAACGTTGCCTGCTACACTGGACTATTCTAACTGACCATTTCCCTTGTCTTCAGTGTGCTAAAGCATTGTATGCATTTAGTCTGTGTGGTTATACTATTAAATCAAGCAGTGCCAGTTTCTGGACACTGGAACTTGGTCATATAAACCATAAAACTGTGATAACAATTCCTGAGGTGGTTTTGGCTGAAGTCAACTAATAATCTGTCAAGCTGTCCCCAAAAAGGGCTCGGGAGTTCGCATGCATAGAGACCATTCCCAAAAGGTAGTTTACATGTTCATATCTTGTTTGGAGTGTGGAAGTTTGACAGTATGGATACAAACCTTTTTATGGGTTGATTACAGTACCAGAGACTGGTCCTGAGAAAATATAAATGGTTCAAAATTAAATTCTTCAGACACAGAGTCTGTATTGTCCTATTAAAGCCTCATTTATTTCATGCTTTTAGTGAGAAAGTTAATTTATCATCACTGGGAAACACAAAATAAGTCTGTCTAAGAGCTGCCTTATGCAGGACCCAAAAGATGAGTTAAAGAAATGTAGCACTTTCCTGTTCTTCAATCCCTTTTGAAGAACCTTAATCATGCTGGTCTGCAGACAACAATTTTGAGCAACTAATGCACTGCAGAAAACATCATGCTTTGCTTTGACTCGGCAGCCTCAAGTTTAACCCTTCAGTGTTTTTCAGTGTTCAGTGCTACTCACAGCCACAGGAAATTAAAAGTCTGTTGAATGATGCATTATGATAGCCATGGTCTGGAGACCACTACTCTTGGGGTAAGGTTGATCTCTGCACAATTTC
The DNA here is from genome assembly GCF_036417845.1 of Apteryx mantelli. Lineage (NCBI taxonomy): Eukaryota > Metazoa > Chordata > Aves > Apterygiformes > Apterygidae > Apteryx > Apteryx mantelli. The sequence goes on from NC_089978.1 coordinate 6,794,407, forward strand.
AAGCAGCTCCAGAGACACTGCTAGTTCAGCCATCCTCAAAAGGACTCAGGGTGAGAAGGAAACTTGCACATAAGAGATACAACTAAAATTCAATAGGGGAAAATCTTCTTTCAGTCAGAAGTCAGAAGCATGAGCAAAGAATGGCAGAAAGGTGCAGCTGAGGTTAACCAGAATCTCTTCTATCCATTTGTGACCTCAATCCCTTGCTTTATTTGGGAAGGAGATGGTGTTTCACAGCTGCTTCCAGAATGAAGAATTCATAAAGTTGGATTGCAACATTATAGAATGATTCATACAAGAAAGAGCTGCTCCTTTAGAGCAAGGCGCTAATCTCCAGTGCCTCTGTACATGCATATATATTACTTTTAATTTCCTACTTTCTGTTTGCCTATAATAAAATTTCAATTAGAGAAAAAGAGAGAAAGCTTCTGTTTGCAAGCATACTCTAGTAATTAGTGACAATGGGAAAGGATGCAAGATAGTTTAATAGGGGTTTTAGCAAAATATTATTTTCTCACAGTTTGCCTGAGAATGGCATTGGTCCTTTAAATAAATACGAATTATTATATGTGAATCATTTGCGTACAGTTTTCTTTGTGAGTCAGGATTAAAATATGTAAATATTCTAGATGGCACTCTTCAAAAGAGAATAACTTGCATCCACAGCAACCCTTTTTTTTCGCTTGGAAATTGAGACACCACAATATGGCACAATAATAGAAACTTGCAGGGCTGCAGTTGCTTCAAATAGAAAGACAGGAACGAAAGAAAAGTGGGACCTGAAAGTGTAGTGCCTTTCACCTCTTCTGTTGCTCTGGTGCTTCTTGATAAGGGGGCATTTTTCCCAGGGTGACTCTCTGATGCCCCCTGGATACTGCTTTGCTCGGGGGCCAGGATCTCTGTGCTTGTGCTATTCTCAGAGCAGAGGCAATTCCAAAAACTATCAAATGGGTCCAATACTGGCATCAGTGGGAGCTCTCTACATTGACATCTGTGGGCACGGGATCAAATCCTATTTTTAATGAGCGGCTGAGCCATTGCCAAGCCAATCCTAGAATCAGTAGGTTGTAAGGGCTGTGTAAAGCCAGCTTTGGCACCCTCTTGAAGAGGTGCATCTATCTGGGTCAGCAGGGCATATCTCCACGCACCAGATTCAGCAGTTGGTTGACTGTGCTGGCTGGAAGAACATTGAAATGCCCAGCAGAACAGTATAGAGACAAATTGGTTTTAAAGTTTTGATGTTTTCTAGTCATGTTTTTCAGAACAGCTGGTAAGCCCCCTACCAAAAATGCATGATAAAACTAAACAAACCCTGTGCAGACGAAAGACTGCAATATGCAAATACCACTTACTGCATCCCAGCATCCCCAAACTAGATTGTTCATTGAAGATATGTTACTATCAAGGATAACATCTGAACAGCGGGTAAATGCTTATTGAAGCTAATTACACAGTCATGATGACTCAGTCATCATAATTCCTTCTCTGCCTGCATGTCCAACTTCCCTTCCAAAAGAAACTAGAGTACAGGAAGGAGATGATACAACAGGTCTCTTCCTGATACTACTGCCAAACTCCTTCCAGACCCAAGAAATGGTTCCAGCTCCAACAGTGCAAATATGACAGTGATATTACTCTTAAGTGGTCATGGGAAGTCAATAAGTGATGCAGGAAATATCCCCCCATCTCTTAGCTACTTTCTGAGGTGGGTACTCCACCAACAAGCACTTCAGTAGATCCTTGAAACAAAATTGTGTTCTCCAGTCAGCAAACTGGAGTGACAGCTCGGGCCATGTCTGTGCACAGACTGCTTTGAGTTACAGACAGGTCCCACCACTGCACTGCAAAGGAAGAGGAATGCAAATAGCTCACATATTCACCACTAACTTAACTCTGCCCCTGTTTAACTCAAAAAGGAGCTCCCCAATCATTGCAATAGGGTGCCACCTTCAGCCAGTAAAATATGCTTTTCAAGATTTAACTTCACAGATGTGCTGTTTCCTGTAAAAGAAGAGAAACCAGGCATTGTGTTGAGTAGGGTCAAATCCTGGGAGGTGCTGACTGCAACCATTAGATGCTGAGCAAGAGAAACTAAGATCCATGACCTGGTAATGTGAGAGTCAAGGTCTACATAAGAAAAAGAAATCAAACATATTCAAATAATATGTCCTAACCTCCATCCATTAGCAGTGTAAGAAAAAAATAAAAACAAAACAAAACAAAACCCAAAACCTGTAATTTTCTGGGAGATCAAGTTGTGGGAGAAATGAATCGTATCTCTGTGACCTGTTAGCTGAATAGCATTGCAGCAAACAGCTTCACCAGCTTGAATGCTGCTTAGCAGGGGACTTTGGTACAAACACACCTTTCAAAGCTAATATCAAAAGATACCGAATGCCCTTGTGCCAGCCAGTCATTCGCATAGCAGGTGCCCAACATGTCATTATCATGACAGATCTATGTGAGGGTTTCACAGAGAGTTAAATATGGTGACATGCCTTCATGTTCAAAGCTCAAGTGGCAAATAAAACCCAGCTTCTCTGGAGCATATGGCAAATACTCTGTGTTCATACAGAATTGAAATGCCTCAGGATAAAATACTCAAGAGGGAAAAGGATGTTTCAGATAAAAAAAAAAAAAAGTAAAAAGAGACAGAGACTGTTTAATTTTCTAGCATATATATATATATAAAGATTTGATGCAGGGATTGTATAAATGAAACCACAACATGACATGAATGCTATAGGAGTCTAAATAATAAAAACACTAACTGAAAACCAAAATGTGCATGCTTGGTCCTGGTTTCCAAAAGCATTCAGTGATCTTGAGGAGCTTCAGTTTGTAGATGGAGAGGTTAAGTCATGCTGATTTCAGAAAAGAGGTATGGAACGCTTTCAAAGAGGCAGTTTTCTTTGTGGTTTCAAAGAACCCAAACGAAAAAGCCAGTCATTTCTGGATATCTAGAGCTCGGAGCCTTAACATTCTTTCAGTGTTCCTACATAGCACTCAAAATGCAAAAACAAAAAGTGCCCTGCAGGTCACGTACGACTCTGCAGCTCCCGGGCTGCATCCATCGTTAAGCTGCTGGATGAGACAAAGCAAAAGAGTCAAAGAGAAGATATATAAGTAGCCAGAACATCCTGTAGAAAAGTAATCTACAAACCACCGAGGTGCAGAGACTATAAACAACAATAAATACAATGTACCAGGAAGACAAGAAGGTGAAACGGCCAGAAGAATCATGACACCTGCTGAGAGAAACACCAGGGTTCAGCCTGAGCTGATAAGAAGTCCTGTTGCTCTGTTCCTAGTTATTTTTGTATCTAATATTATACACTTTACTGGCGAGTATAAACTGGAAGCATCCTACTGATAACAACAGTACTCTGGCACTGCATTCATGAAATGAGGAGTGGAATAACACTTTGAAAGAGCAGAGAGCTCCTAGATACCATGAAATAATCAGGTTCTAGAGCAAGTCTAATTTCAATAACTTTTTGTGGGGACTGTGGGTGGGAAGAGGAGGGACTGAAACATGTTACTTCTAAGTATCCTCATTTCCATGAGCCTTCCCCTTCACTCCCTGCCCCCCTCCCCCCAAAAAATAGAAGAAAGATAAGCAGAACTTGGATAGACTTCCTGCTTACTTTAAGAGTGGGAAACAGAACTAAAATCCTAGGAACTGGTGTTTCAAGCTCAGTGTTGTGTAAATGTTCATGGATTTCTGTTCTGTTTCCAGGAGACAGTTCACATACCTCATGTAGTGCTGGGTATTATATAGACACTACAGATTGAAAACATTTTTGCCTTAACAGCATCACTGCATCTCCACTATAACTCAGATGGAAAGGATAAACCCCCTTTGGGATATAAGCAGGACCTAAAAAGAGAGTCTGTTCCCCTCAATGAGGAATCAACAGTTTAACCTCATAATTCTCCTCCTCTTGGTGATCCTTTTCTCCCTTCCATTACCCTAGATTTAGACTCAGTAAATTTTTCTCTCCATTACCCTATCTTTAGACACTGGCATCACTGCTGTCCCTGAAGGTCTGGGCATTGTTGGGACTGATCTTCCTCAACACCTCTTCAGAGATGCTGTCACCTTCTTTCACAAAAATGGAGCATGAGACTTCATCTTCACAGTCTTTTGTTGAGAGCGCAGTGTGTTCCTCTCTATACTAACATCCAGTCACCACCAAGAATACCAGTGCAATAAATGCCTGACACTGGTCGTTGAGACCTTCTCCTCCTCCTCATTTTTCTAGATATTCCTCTATCAAGATAGTCTTCAAAAACTATCATGCTTTTTCAGCACTGTCTTGTGATTGTCTACAACCGTCTTGAATGAATGCAAAACTTTCCTGGACTTCTCCACAAAGTTATCTTGATTTTTATAGCCTGCACAATCAGTGTCATGAAGGTATTCAGGACCAGAAGGCGCGTGTCCTTGCATTTAGCTCTTTTGTTTTGACAGGCTCCATCTTCTTGAGAACTGCCTCAACATTACTAGAGGTCCAGTGTCCTTCAATTCTTTAGGATGCAGCTATCCCCCTGTATATCCATATACTGTCAAAGACCAGCTCCTGCTCCATTTTAAGATTACTTTGTCATTTAAGTTTTGGGAGTGTCTGATTATTCTGGTGCATGGGGCGTATAAATCAATGTGGTGCTGCTCAGTCCGAGGAGAAAGCCTGCTGAACCTTCCTACTTTACTGCTGAAGCCAGAATCTCTAGGCAATTCTACTGTAATGTCAATAAAAAATACAATCAAAACCAAGATTGTCTCTTCTATGTCATGTTTATGTTACTCAGGGAAACCAGTAAAACACCAGACTGTTATCAACCTTTCATTAGCTCTGAGTGTTGTGGATGATCTTGGTCACTGTGACACTCAAATTACAGGTAGATGATTCAGTTTCAAAAGTCAGTTTCAAAATGGAAGACGTCCCAAAACTGAACACTTTACCTCAGAACCCAAAAGGAATTGCCCACTCTTTTATTTCCAAAGCAATCTGAATCCAGATTTTTTCACTGAACACCTTCTTGGCCATGGCAGAGAGTTGCCATATACTCTTTTTCTTCTCTAATTGTTAGCAAATTTTAAGAGGTTTAGTTAGATGAGGAGCCTGATTACTTTTCATGTCTAAGACTTTTCCATAGCTCTTTGGGGCCAGCAGTGAAAAATTCCTCTCCTCCCTTTCTCCCATCCAGTGCTCCACAGATTCACTGATGCAGCATAAAACCACAGCCTTATATTCAGATCCTAGCACACTATCTCTCAGATTGCAAGTAGAATGGCTTCCCTTCATTGGAGAAAGCTTGCTTTTCCCCAAAAGGAAGAAGTAATCTTCTGTCCTGGTACTCATTCAAACCTCTCCTTCTATTAAATACACATATCCCTGAGATCTTACATTAAATGTGTCTAAATGCCTTAGACTAAGAATGTTCATCCCTATCGCAAAGAAGTCAAGGCTATAGCCACCTCTCTGCAAAGACTGTGGAACTGCAAAACAGCATGCTATGCAACAAATCTGCTAAAATCCAGCAGCTTTCTTCTAAGCAGTTCCAGTAATATTGAGAAGCCTGATCAAGAATGTCTTCAGTCCTGACATCTGAAGGGAAGCCACAAAGAATTCTGTTCATATGTTAACAAAGCCCAGCTGAGTTGTTGATCTGTCCACAAACCCAAGATGCTGCATTTAGCAGAGCAATGATGAGGCTGCTGTTTGCACCAAGCACCCAAGACCCACTTTACATAAAGGAAATTTGGGGAGATAACTTCTAGGAGCCATCAAGAGTTAGAAAGGGCATACAGACTATCGCTTAGAAAAAGGATAGTTATCAGTGACCTGAAGTCTTTGAGGTATATTTTCCACATATCTCTTCTCCCTGCGCTGTTCCTCATAGTCCTCAGGTGTCAGGTTGAGAGGAGGAACTCCAGCCCTGTGTGCAAGCCCAGGGCAGAGAAGAAGACAACCAGTGGAGATGCTAAGGCATTAGAAGAGTTGATTCTTCAGTACCCACAGCACACAGAATTGGTGTAGACTACACAGCTTGAAGAACTGCAAAGATGGGTAAGCAATCTCTTCTTTCCATTCCACAGTGAAATGAAAAAATGAAAACATTTTCAGAAGCATAAGAACTAACATAAAACCCTGTCCTTGTTATACAGAGAGCCCTTTAGGCGACTTCACGCCGATCTCTGGGGTGTCTGTGCACTTGTACTGACACCTGGTGGCAAAAAATGAATAAGAAGCAATTGAATAAAGATGGCTGACAATTTGTTTTCCCTGGGTTTGTAAAATTAACCAGCTTCCAGGTTAAGTTACATGTCCACTCTGAAAATAATGTTGATCAAACGCATTCTGACATCTACTGTTTCTGAAGCTTGCGTTGCCTTCCTCTAAAAGCCATTTGGCAAGACAACCACATATTTTTGGAGCAGAGCCCTAAATGGTAGTTATGTTTCTCATTTTTCATATTATTGAATTACAAATGTTCCCGTCTGGATTGCAGCTCTCACTGTACTTTGCAAAGACCTGACCATGGTGCAATGAATTTGAACTATTCTGATCAACAGAATGAGAATTCCCTCAGCACCACATTTTCCTGCTGCTGGTATGCTTAGCAGTTTTTACAATGTCATCTTTGTACAGCAACTTTGCTGGAATAATTACATGGTTTTCCAGGGGCTGAGTCCCAAATCCTGGTCACAGATCATATGTTATCACCTCTTTTTTCCTTTCTTTGTTTTGTTTTGTTTTTCCCACATCTTTCTGAAAATTAAATTTAAAGCTAAGTCAGGACTCTGGGGTTGATGGTTTTATTCTCATGGGAGGAGAAGCAACATGGCGTCTGGAGAGATTATAAGGATAGTTTGCTTAATTTATTCATGGATATTGGAACTGGGAAAAAAAAAAAAAAGCACTCTTACATGTGTAAAGAAATAAATACTGAACAAAGACTGCTGTCCATGAAATCCCATAGAAGGATCCATAGTCTAAGCAAAACTCACCATCTTCCTTCCAAATGTAGAAGATATGTCCCATTCACTGACTTCTGCTACCTTTATTGAAGCCTCTGGCTCTTGGTAACTAACTGAGGTCAGCTTGCTCCAACAGTGGCTATTTAATGCAGTGTGTGCTATGTACGTATAAAGTAGTGACTTCTGTCTCTTTCCTTTGGAAACAAAATCAAACATAACTAACAATTAATCGCAACTTCCTCAGCCATGTCAAAACTGAAGGACAGGAATGAATTTGAACCACTCTTGAACAATGTTTATTCTTGAGCTCAGATATATTCTACAGAAGTAAGAAGTAGAACATAATAGTTTCTGGATACAGTTTATGAAATGTTTATTTACTTGGTGACTGAACCATGTAAGGTATCTATGCACTACTGCTGAACATATAAATAATATTAAATAAACTATGTTCCTTCCCAGGCAACAGCAAAGTCCATGTGGAAGTAACCTCATTTTTCGCAGTATGGATCATCCATGTCTGTAAAGAATTGGTCCCAGTGTTAGTTCTTCTAATGAATAGCAATTGTAATCGATTAAAGCTACTAACTTAATGTCTTTCCCAAAGAAATCTATTCACATAAACTGCTAAAGGAAAAAAAAAAAAACTTCAATGTAAAACTAGATAAAAAGAAAAGGCAATTCCAACTGTCTTAAAAAATAATAAATGAACGAACGAAAAAAGGAGTCTCAAACTACCCTTTGACCAAGGAAGCACAAGACAGATTATACTTCCCAGTTGAAACGCTTATCACAAAAGCTCAGTGTAACTATCTTTTTGTTTACTCTGTGCTTCCTCAGGGAAAATGAAGGAGGATAAACGATGATATGACCCAAATGACAAGGTCCTCAATAGCTTAAGTTCAACTAACAGATTTGCCTTGTTTTGCTCCCCCTCCCCAAACCATTTTTGGGTTGCAGGAAGAAAAACACCAAGAAATGAAATCATTTATAGCCAGGATGAAATGACATTAAGCACAATAACGTGTAATTTTGCTTTTGAAGCTATCTAATTGTTAACCAACACAGAGCAGAAGGTTGCAGTTGCAAAAACATCCAAAGACTAAAAGTTTGTTCAGGTTTGGAGTTGTATGTACAGGCAGATAAATACAATTTCTGATATGAAAACGATACAAATGGAGGGTCTAAATTCCACATATTGCAGGCCTTGGTCACACACATGGACCTCTGCCGTAGCCCAGTTGATAGTCTTCATTAGTAACAATTTTAGCTATTCATAACACTGTAGAGCCAGCAATCTGAGTCACTGCTCCATCTGTACCATCCCTGTGGAAATGTCAGTGGCAGATGCTGCTAGTTTAACAGGATTCAAGTTAAAGGAGCCAGAACAAGATATCAAAGTACTCAGCAGGGTTTTCAGTTAGGTCCTACTCTCTGTGGAGTACCGGGACTACCTTAAAATACAGTTTTGTTTACTTCACCCATGAGAAACATGATATTCCTATCAATCCCAGCAGGATAATGGGTTGACCCCTAGAGACCCTTGTATTCCTGGTGGCCTATACCCTGTATTAGGGCTTCAGTCATTGCAGAGAAGACGCAAACACAGCTAGCAGGAGTGATATAACCTCCTTCTAGCACTTGGAAAGCGACTCCTAGAGAAGATAGGTGACTCTTTGTGGACAGAGTCACCGCAGAGTGGTAATGTTGCCCTGTGCACAAACCCCTGGGAGGAAACAGAGTCTGGAGACAGATAGCACTGTCCCTGTGGAGGTCACCACGATTTGTCTCGGGCCAGAAGCCCCCACAAAACAACCTCTTTGAATTTGCTCTAACAGTATGGGGATGCAGCGTGGGGTTTTGCTGTTGTTGAGGGAGAAGAGGACATTGCTTTATTTTGCCTTTATAGGTTTGAGTCAATCTAAACTAACCAAAATTTGACATGAAATCATTGAATACCTTAATTTAAATCATAATTGAAGGGAAAGAATAACAAATGGTGAAACAGTTTTGTTTTGTTTTGTTTTTGCTTTTCCCAGAATAGAACATGTTCGCTTTCTAGCAGGTTTGGTTTGCAGTAGGATATAGGCACCATTCAGAGGAAAGGATCTGATGGCCGCCATGCCTTTTCTTCCTTATGAATCCAGTGGGAAAGAACTTTCTCCTGGGAGAAAGAAAATTATTTGAACCTCTAAACTGGGCAAGTGACCTAATACTGAACTATAGGACTTATGAGGAAAAGGAAGGTTATGACTACCTGTCTGTTTATATTTTGCTTCCATCTCTTTATGAGTCTAACCTGAAGATCAAGAGACCTTGAAAAAACTATCTCCGTATGTTTTTAATTCTCCTCTCCCACAGTATTTTAAACCATTTATTTGACTTGTTCAAACACTGAATATTCCATTAGAGTGAATAGTATTCACAATATAGGGTAGGACACTATCAGAAGACTTTGAATTACACTCCAAAGCCTCTTAGTTAGGATCCAATTCAGCCAGAGGTTGGAAACAGAGAGTGAGATCCTCTCTTGTCACATGTTTTGGATCAGGCATTTCCCCCTTCCAGGAGAGTGTCCTAACCACCACCTCTGTGGTGTTTTTGTCTATCACTCTTCTGCTGAGGCTGATTTAACCTGTCAAAGCAAGACCTCCATATGCAGTCAAACAGGAAGTTGAATCCAAAAATCCTACTTCTGTAGGCATGCCATACACCAGGGCTTAAAAGTCACTCTCTTTTCCTCTCACCCAGTAAATATTAAGCTAGTCTAGCCCTGTGTTCCTAGTTTGTTTTAAAACTATTTTGTTCAGAGATGTGCACATGAAGAAGACCACTTCTGAGGAAATGTTCAAGGACCTTCACATAGGCACCAGGGGAAAAAAAAAAGTCATTTTTGTAGATTTTACTGCTGGCCACATTCTGAAGGTATAGTACCCATCTGTCACGTTCAAGTCTAAAGGAAAAGTTACACCCTGCAGTTAAATCATTTTAATTGGTTTCCCCGTTGCTGGCAGCAAGAGTTGGATCACTGGGTTCTTTCACTTCACACAGCCTAAAGAGATGGAAATTTCTTTCAAGTCCAGAAGCTTCTTGTAGACTATATCTAACAGCTACATAGCTATTAGAGATGTATTATTATAGTTCTTAAAGCAAGATACAGATGCCTGGAAGGGATATTCCCTAAACAGACTCAGTATGTATTAGTGCAAGACTGGGAGTCAAGCACTATATAATCCTGGAGATGTTATTTAAAATCTCTGTGTTGTTTTCCCATCTGGAAAATTGTCTTCCTGGTTGCAAAGGTATTTCTTTCAAAAGTGTTAACCACTTATCTAGAAAGCACTTTAAATTCCTTTAAATTTAATGAATACTCTTTCACCTTTACAATACCTAAAGGTTCTGCACCTTCTTTTTGGTGCTAAACCTGGCTTTTGTTAAAGCTCTAGTGCTTTAAAATTATAGACAACATCCTTTTAAGAAAGAAGATTTTCAGAAAGTGGTATTAATAAAATACTTGTAGGAATTCATTATTTTTTCAGCTATACATGAGTTACTTGTGTTTCAGAGTGATAAGATGTACTTTCACTGATATTCCCTGGGTATGACTCTATGTTTTTATCTACTGAAAGTGCTGCAAGCCAGAGCTCTCCAGAAAGAGCACGCATGTCAGGTTATTTATATTATGATGAATGTAACAAGGGTCTTTTCTCTCCTAAATGTAAGTACATGATTCCCCTCACTAACAGAAATTGCACATGCACATCCAGGAGGAGAACACATGCTTGTAAGGATAATAAGATCTTACATTTAACTCCCAAAGAATCCCCCAAGTTTTACACACTCCCCATATTATTTAGTTAATAACCGTTATTGATAGACCAGGCAGGAAGGGCAGGCAAGATTTAATTACTACTAATAGAATTTGACAAGGATATCAGAGCTAATAGAATTATTCTTATGAAGTGCTCTGTTTGTAGGAGGCATATGTAAGCTCATTCAGAGTTGTAATCACTGTTGCTTGCTTCTAGTCCAGAAGAAAAATCCCAGCCTGGAGAAGGCTGGGGGTTTGAAATATTTTTTCCAAGCACCAGTGTGCCAAGCAAGGATCCCATGGGGTAGCCATTGGGAAATACCAGAAAAAGTGGGTGTCTGATATTCCATAGTTTTTCAGAGCTTCTTGCTCTAGACGAAGGGAATTGTTTACTCCCACTTGAGATTCACGTGCCAAGTCCTAAAGGATGGTTTGAGAGCCACTCGAAAAATGCCTGGGAAGTGGTAAAGTACTTACTCTTTGGGTAGAATAAAAACCCACTGGGAGAGCAGACTCTAGCCAGATGTTTAGCTATTTGAGGTAGAGGGAGACCTGGCTTTCGCTCTGTATGTCAAAGACAGTTAACTAACGTTTAATAAAACAACCAATACTCTGAGTTAGGATGGGAGTCTAGGCTTCCCTTCCCCTCCAAGGGGAGGAAGCAAGAAAATCACACCTGTGCACATACACTTTCTCATCAGTGATTTTTTAATTCCTTTATGCAAATGGAGCAGTTTCAGGAGGAGGGATGGAGAGTGTCTCTCTCCCCAAGACTTCCATGCAGCTTGATGGGCAGGATGCTCCATTTCAAGGCAAGGAATTAAATGTCCCCAAGTGCAGAGCAGCCCAAAGCCTACAGGTCTGCACATTAGCGTAAGCAATCTTAACATGAGGCTATTGTGCAAGAACAGAGCACAAATTCCAGTCATCTCTTATACACTCGGTATGTTCAGCATGCTCTGAGCATCCGCACCAGGTCATATTCCCTCAACTGAACCACATGGGTTTATAGGTCCTAATGAGAGTTTGGCATGAGATGCTTGGTGGCATAAAGTGGAATATGGGAAACAGAAGTGTCTGTGAGCTTTGTGTGACGCCACGGTTAAGGGGCGACTCAGGTGGCATTTTGAGGAGGGCTGCTTTCAGGCTTAAGCTTTTGAAATGAAAGTTAGACGAGACTCACTCATGAAAATCATTTTGTGGATCTAGCCATAACAACTCAACACTGGATTTTCACCTCAAAGAGGGACCAGAGACAGAGGGCCATGGAGGTGAAGATAAATAAATACTTATGTGATTTAGCTGATCTTATGGGGAAAAGGCAGTGCTTGATACAGCCGTAGAGAGGTTCAGGGAGTGGATATTCCTAAAGCCAGTACAAATACCTGTATTGCCTTGAATATGGTCTAGAGATTTCGCCTCCGCAACTGAGGACCAGTAAGCTGTTAATTCAAAGTTAATTCAAACAGTCGGAGCCCTGACTGTTTACTGAAAGGGCTCTGGAGCATTTGGAGCAGGACTGAGGCTCTTCTCAGAGCTTTGCACCATCCTTGTGACACACACCACTCATAACAGCCATGTCACACATCATCTTGGAAAACATCAGGAGGAACCATGTTTCTTTGTGCACTAAATTATAGAAATGCCACTTTCCCGCTGGAGCCTTATGTTTAAATATGCATAGAAACAAAATAAAATGAGAAAGAGGAGCAAGCCAGAAGAAAAACACCAGTTGTTTTAGATTTTAATACTTTTTGTTTACAATTGTGGATGGCTTTTCAAATACCATTTATAATATCATCGGCTATTTACAGTGCTTTCTGAGTGAATTAAAATTTTGTTTTAATTGTACTTGCTTTGCAAATTTACAATAGTAGTTGACATTTGCAAATTGATGGCTATTTATACGGTGACTTACTTATAAAATAGCTTTGTGGTTTATGTGACATTTTGCTATAGCTTTGATTGTTTAAGAGGGCTTTTGCTGCTGAAAGCTTGTCAGATTTTTCCCGACTACACCAGTCAGTTTAATAAAAGATCACAGTTTTTTTTTTGTTTTTTTTTTTTAAAGAATAGTTGAGTTTGGAAGGAACCTCTGGAGACTGTCTAGTCCAACCACACTGCTCAAAGCAGGGTCAGATATAGCAGGTTGCTGAGGGCCATGTCCAGTCTGGTTTTGAATATCTCTGAGGATGGAGACTCCACAACTGCTCCAGGCAACCTATTCCACTGTTCAACCACTCCCACAGTAAAAAAGGGTTTTCTTATGTTTAAATGGAATTTTCTGGATTGCTTGTGTCTGCTGTGATACCCTTCCAGCAGATATTGGGGTCCTGGTTTATTCAGGCAATGTTTCCTTAAAACACAAACCTTGAACTATGCTGAAACATGGACTAATCTGAGGCACTGGAGGAAGGAGCTGTAAAAGTTAATAAATAATGGAAATTCAGTAGGAAGGATTTTTAGTGAATCTGTAAATTCAGGGGTTAGTACTTTTTGCCAGGAGAACGGAAAGCATAATGCCTACACAAAAAGGGAAAACAAAGGTGATCCCTGCAATTACAAGCCTCTAAGTTTGACTTAAATGTTGTGTAAGGTATTATAACAGTTCTTGAAAGAAAGAATAATTAAAGACACAGAGACAAAAGGAAAGTGAGTGAATTACCTACATGGTTTTATCAAAGGTGTCAGCCTTTGATAAGGCTGTTGATTTTTTTTTAATTTATTTTTTTGGTAAGCACTGAAATCTTAGATAAGGTGATGCAGTGGATTTAGTCTATGCAGATTAAAAAAAAAAGAAAAGAATAAAAAACCCCAAACACTCAATATGGTTTCCCGCAGGAAATTACTACTCAAGGAGGAGATGATGAACGCTAATATAAGAATGGTAAGCCAACAAAGAGCTGGCTAAGGAAGAGACTATAATAGCTTATATAAAATAGGGTGGATCAGATTGGAGAAAGACTGCTACTTGTATTCCTCAGTGGTCGGTCTGAGACCAGTTCCACTTAATTTACCAGTGACTGAGAGATAAGAAGTAGGTGGATGATCATCGAATTTTTTGTTGGCAAAATTGGAAGGCATATTAGAGAGCGCTGAGTCATCACATAAAGAAAATCAGAGGAACTTGTTGGAGAGAACAATAGAAGGAAGATGACATGTAAGAATGCAGGTGCAAAGTCATGAATTTTGCTGTGAACAGAGGAGTCACTGCTTTTAGATAACAGAGAAAGAGATTTGCAGGACAGCTACGAAACATGGGCATGACCTCCTCGGGCCGTCCCCATCCCCTGCGGCAGTGCCCGATGCCAGGGCTGGGGCTGCCCGCTGCCCCCACTGCCCTGCTCCGTCGGGGCGGTGGGATGGGCCCTGCCTTAACAATAATTACTGGTTTATTTTATATATATATATATATATATATATGTTCATGCTTTAGTTGCCTCCCTTTTCCTCCTCTCCTCTGCAAAGGCAAGGGCTAGAAGTTCATCTTAAAATGAATCTTGACCTGATCAAATATCTAGAGTTCAACAGTTGTGGTTTTAAGAAAACAAAAAAGTCAAATAACACATAACTCAGGATAAGAACCAGTTACATAAAAGTCTTGGCTTGTTTTATCTGATACCTGGTCCATAAGTCCAGTGGCCCAGTCTCACTTAGTACACCACTGAAAGGTGTGTGGATATCAGGGAATGTCGCTAATTATTTAAGTGGTAATGTCAGGGTGTTATTTCAAACTTATTTGGATCTGTAGTCAAACTCGGCCTCTGAAGAAAATGGGAATTAAATTGTAAATGACTGTACAGGCAGACCACGTGTGAAACAAGATGTCGACTTAAACGTCCGAAAGCATCAGAAGGGAAAATTTGCACAACTTTCCATTTTTCATTCATTCAGGTATGAAAGATCTAAAATCCCTTGAGATTTCAGCGGGCTTTCAGCAACATTTCAGCCCATTTTATACCCAAGATATTTCAATAAGCTGTTCCAGAGACGTTTACCCGACTGAATCTTTTTGAGTTGCATATTGCTTTTCTTTTTCATTGATTCATTCCCATTTCCTCTAGGGACCAGAATGTATGTTGATTACAAAGTCTGTTTGCTAAGACCACAAGGAAAGGTGTGCATCAGTGAAAATTACGTAAGGGTCCTTTAGAGTTTGAATGCTCATCCTCTAAAACTTGCTTTGCATATGCCAGACTCATTTCACCTATGAAAAGTCATCAGATTTTAACCAGATTTCACTTAGCTGGATTTGAACCACAAAACTAAGCTGCAAGGTTTTATATCTTGCGTCAAACCCCAAGACAGATCCAATCCAGTACATCATCTCCTGTCAAAAGCATGGAATTTTGTAATGGGAACGGGTAATGGGAACGGGAATCTTTATCACAAACCAAATACAGCGTTTAAATGCCCAATGGAGGCTATATAAAGCAATTCCATGTTGCACTGGTTTAACCTTTGTATTACCGTGTGCTGATCCTTGTTTTTTTTATTGTTGCTTTTTTGTTTCTTTTTTTCCTCATTTGCACCTCTCTCTCAAGTCAAATAGTCTGAAGAGCTACGAAAGATGAACAAATTAATTTAGTCCCCAAAAGGTCAGCTTTGCCCACTTTCCCACTACCTTCTGCAGAATATACAAGGGGTTTAAACTGTGGCACCTAATTCTGATGGAGACTGTAATGCAAGCAGGAAATAAACAATATGAATTTGTTCTCATGACCAGGATAGCAATGAGAACAGAAAATAGTACGTATATGCGATAGCGTCATTACAATTTTAAATCTCCAGTCTTACAGTTTGCCTAAGGTGTTCTAGTAGTGGGCATGGTATTTTATATCACCAAGTCCATTTAATGTGCTTTAGAACATAAATCCTTGATTCGAGGTTTAATTCAAATTCTGAAGAAATTCTTGACTCTTGATTATAATTTCAATTACCTGCAGTTCCTAACTGTTGATTTGTACTTATTGCTATCAAGTTCTTTGCTTTTCTATTCATTATGTATAATTGCTGCTTTCACTTCTTCTCTTACCATTATGCTTCTAGCCTGAGTTTATAAAGAAAAAATCTTCCGTAATCATTCTGTGATTGTGTGTGTGTTGAGGGAGTATGTTTCAGACCTTTCCTAGAAATAAATAAATAAATAAATAACCCATTGATCAATCTGAAATAAATTTGACAGATACAAGGGTTTCAGAGTTATTAAGTTCTCGTATGTTTTATGAAATAGGAATTTGTGTAGAAGCTAGAGACATTATTAGGACCTGGTTAAGAGAAAAACTGCTTTGCAAGTTCATTTGTTATTAGACAGCAGAAAATCCACTTTGGAGAATACTTTTCTGAATAGTCTGGGTGAAAAGCTTCAGTCAGGGATCACACAGGATTTGATACAAAATGCTAGAGAAACCAAGTTTCATCAGGTCAACAGCTTTTAGGCAAGGAAACCTTCTTTTGGGGCTGCAGAAGTTTACAGGTTTTTGACAGTGCATAAAAAGAAATGGCTTCTTGACATTTTAGAAGTCTTCTCTCATCCAACTCTATTCCACATTATATCATGACAGCAAATACTCTAGCTCCTGAACCGGAGACTATCTCACAGTACATTTTACCAGAAACGTGTTAGTCAGCCCTAAGTATACATAATAAAAATTTCTTTTCAGTTTGAAAGAGCAGCTCACAAATAGCATAGTTCACAGCATCTTCTTCTCTATCGTGATCAATCTGGCAAGAATTCTGATTTCTAGCTTCTGGTTCATACGCACCCAAAATGACAAAGTGTGCAACACTGCAGCCAGCCCTGGGATGGTCAGGATTCATACACTCCCCACCCCTCCTGCACACAATCTTGCATGAATCTATGTTTAAATATATATAAACTGCTTCCACCTTTTGGTTATCAGCTCCTCAAGGTAGAAACTCATTTAGTTTATGTACTGATTGTTCTATACATTTAGCAAAAGTACAGTGAAAATGATAAACTATTCTCTTGAATTCTCATAAACAAAACTAAGGTTAGACATGCATAATTATACCAAGTCCTTCTATAGGCTTTTCTACAAATGCTTATCCAACTCAGTACCCTTAACTTGTTGCCACCAACATCAGTACCTTCCATAGAGATCAGCGGGAGGAATTACTTTTGGCAACATCAGTGTGGTAGAACAGAAGCCAGTAAATTACAGAGATAAGAAATTATTTCTGTTGCACCGTGGTGCATCACTACAATACTTTTCTTTGATCAAGTGTAGCAACAAAGGACTTCCTGAGCCACCAAGTCCAGTTCTTCTGCCATTATCATGGACAAGTACACCACAGAAGGTTGTTTTTTTGTTTGTTTGTTTGTTTTAATGCTTTTCAAGCTTCATTTTAAAACTAGTAAGATTTTGGCTCTCAATTAGTCTGAATTAAATTCTGTCCTATTGACATCAATGATAATGCTTCCATTGACTTCAGTTGACTGCTTCTAGATTCAGAAAGGAATGGAGAATTAATAGGAAGAGTGAGGTATAAAAAATAATACTTATTACTGCAAAACATTTAAAAGGATAAAAAATAAATATAAGTGGGAACTTCATGAACATAGAAAAAGATTAACAGGTGAACTGATAAGAAATGTAGAATCTATTTGCATATTATTGGCCTTAGTAATACAGAAAGAATGAAGAAAAATAGTGGAAAATGGTATCAGAACAGAATTATTCTTCAGGTGTTATTAAAACCATAACCAAAGCAGACACAATGTAAGCTTTAGTATTATCATCATGAAAATGACTTGTTTTGCCAGGTATAATTATAATCCTATCCAGGAACTCAAAGGCAAACAAATACAAAAGAAGAAAGAGACCTAGAATTCATAATAAGGGAGACTGGAAACACAAAATATGATATTGTTTAAGCACCTCATCTGAAGAATATACTTGACCACATTCACAAAATGCAATTACTGCCTTACTTGGGAGCTGATAATGGTCTTCTTTTCTCAGCAATCTCTACCTCTGCAAGAAATAGGAATTATAATGGCTTTACTCTCATGACTTAAGAATAGTAAAATAGGTAGTATACCAATTGGTTGGCAAATGCCCTCTACAGATAAAGGGATTGAAACTTCCTCAGGATATTTCTTCTCTCACAGGAATCCAAGCTCTGTCCCTGAAATTGGTTGTAGTTCCTGAGCTTGGCTGGATTTATATTTATTAGCTGAATAGTGTACTTAAAATATCCTTCAGAAGTTCTCCTTGTTTTGCTGCTGCAATTGCTTTTTTATTAATTAAAAGAAAGGTGTCTGACTTAAAAATAGAAATAGTTCTATAGACCATCAGTCTGATCTGCATAGGTACCCTCTAAGTTTGCAAGTTCTTCATCCTCTCAATATTTCTATGATATATGGAAATAAGATTATTCCTGTTTAGGGATAAGGAGCTGATGCACAGAGTACTGCATCTAAAAAGCTACGTCCCAGTTTTCTTATCCCTGAGTGAAGAGAGTCAGGCACTCAGAAATTGCTCGCCCCACCTGTGGTAGGATGCACAAATGAAACAACAGGGAAGAGAGAAAGAGAGAACAAAGTTTGTGGGTCCCTCCTTTGAGGCGAGAACCACAATCGTTGATCCACAAAGCTGCACTCATTCCTGATTTCATTCTCTGGCCCAATAAGTGTTCCCCCAAAAGCAGACCTTCAGAAGAACACAGATTAGTTTACTCCATTCGATTATTTGCTTCAGAGCAATCAACACGTACCAGCCAAGTACTGCAGGTTTTCACCTTTTCACAAGATGGACATGTGGACATGAGGAATTGAAATAATGAGCTTTCCAGCTAAATGAACCGCCAAATTAGAAAGCAGCTGGATGCCTATGAAGGCACAAGCTCGCTCTCTACAAGAGCCTCATCTACAAGAGTCTCAACCAACGAGGGGGCCACCCTGGCGTCTGCTGCCTGGAGGAGCTCGGGAGGCACAAAGTGAGATCATTGAAACAAACAGCATGTTTCGGCTTTTGCAAACGAGTGGGATTTATAGGTGCCTAGAGGCTATTCTAACTTGGGGAACTTAGCGAGCACACCTTGAAGGGGAATACAAAAGTGTCTTTTAACTGTTCCCTTCTCATCTGCTACACGAGTGGGTTGTTTGTTTGTTTGTTTGTTTTTCCAAGCTTATAATAAAACCAACCCTATTTACCTCTCACTTTTATCCACCAGACACAAGTAAAATATTTAATTTAAGATAAGGGAGAGGAGAATCAGACCCACCAATTTATGAGCTGTGTAACTCCCCAGAAACCCAAATAAAGTGCAAGTTAGTGCAAAACGAGGCCTTTTACAATTGCAGACCCAGTCGTATACACTTCAAGACCCCGACTCCATCCTGCATTACTCAGCAGTACTGCTGTCAAACGGCAGGAACGCAGCCGAGAATCATTCCCCAGGTGTTGTGTTAGCTCCATAAAACATGCCTTAACAGCTCGGTCCCTAACGGTTTCGTGTGCTATGTGCCACAAAGCGGAGACAGTGAGGGCCAGCAGGTCAGCATTAATCATTTCCTCGCAGACAACGTTATGAAGTGATGCCATTGATATTAGTTAAATGGCTTCACAGAAATAACCAGTGCAACAGAGAAGTCTCCCTCGTGTCCGACCAGGTACTTTAATAGAACTGTCAAACGTTTTGTCCGACTCTTTGCTGCCTGGCACCTTGATTAGACATTTACACATGAGCGTAGGGACTGCACACAGCCATAAAATCAGATCTCTCCGTTCATACCGGGCTAACATTTCATACCAGCGACTGCGGTGGAAGGAGCTGTAGATTCACACATTAAAAGCTTATACAGTCGTGTGCTGTTACCTACAAGATAATTGGAAGAGCAGAGCAGAACAATTCACGTTTAATCATATCAGCGCCACCGTAACTCTCTGGTGGTTTAACTCTTCCCTTCTAAGCAGCCAATGTCGAACATATGCTGAAAACTGCAACATCACTGATGCCACTCTTAATTGCCTCCTCCATTGCTAAAAAGTCCCTTTATGAGCGTTGCTCTGCGATGCTGGGACTCAGAATCGCAAGCCCCATGCTGGGCTATTCCACTACCTGTTTATTATAGGTAATTAGAGAATGCAACACTGACTTTGAAGGGCTGGTATGCCTTGAAAAACACAAATATATTACTTCTCTGTTTCTGAGTGCATAGGCAGCCAGCCCTATAATTTTCTTAATTGTCTTAGAACTTTTTTTTTTTCTCTTTCTACATCAAATGAAAATGATTTTCCTAAAGAATTAAGAAATGCTGGCTTTATGGTTAAACTTTAAATTCTCTTCTCTGGTAGAAAGCTAGCAGGGAAAAAAAAAAAGCTGTGAGAATAAGTGTACGAAAGTGTAGGTATATTCCTATACATTGTATTTTGTTCAAAACAAATGTAATGAGAAACAAGTACAATAAGGGAAAGTAATGGGTTAGGCAGGATTGATAGGCTTTCTAAGAAAGTTTTTCTTATCTATTTTACAGCACCTAAAAATATGCTTAAATTTTCACAAGGGTGTAGAGCTGCAAGAGCTCTGGAAGGCTGTTAAGGCAAGAGCCAGGTTCATGACACTGTGGTAGGACAAAGGACCTAAAGGTGGATGCAAACCTAAGCACAATGACTTTATGATCTGCTTACATTTTAAGACAACATAAAGTCAGCTTAGTGTAAATAAAACATGTCTCTGAGACCTCAGCTCTCAACATGGAACACATGTACCCTACCATGTGTAAGTATGTGCATGAACACAAAGGGAGAAGATGAATATTTTCAGCTTCTATGGAGATATATTGATACATCTAATGCAAGGATACACCAAACAGGACTAGTCTACAGGAGCAGGACATATATAAAGATGCATCATTTAGACATTTAAATGCAGAAAGGCAAGGAGAGTTGAATTTCACTGGAGAAGAACAAGTGGTTGCTCAGAGACAAATGCACTGTTTCCGTCACCCAAGAGACTGATGAGGAGTTTAAGCAGTGGCATTCTGAAATGAGGCCGTTTTTCAACATTTTTTTTTTTTTCCCTGAGTGCAGAGAGTTCGTGCGCATGCATAGGGACTTTCTGATACTTTTCCTTGCTTTCTAGCACAGGTACCAACATGCTAACTGGAGTCTCCATTTTCTTCAGGCATCAGCATTTGCCCTCTGGTTGTTAACAGTGATTGATTCCTCATGTCAGGAGTCAAATGTTGGAGAAGGTCCTTTCAGAAACTCACAATGCAACAGCACGCACAGAGCTATGCATCAAGCCAGCAGTACTGTCAAAAAGCTAAAATGGCAGAAACAAATGAGGTCCAAAACCCCTTTACAAGGACATGGAGCTGCGTTCCACTCACATAGGTGATACATAGGGTGTTACTTCAAGAGCAGGGGACTCTCTAAAATGTGGCTCTTTGCTAAACTTTTTCAGAGTCCAGCACAAACACAGACCATGGCCACTACAGACACCTTGCTGCAGATCCAAACTCTTCTGGCTGTGACTTGTTCACCACATGCTGTGCCTCTTCGATCTCAAGGGTGCCTAGTTCACGTACAGATGTGTGACTCATAGGTGTCTAATGTGGCAGAAGAAGTCCACCCTTGATGTCAGGAAGAACTAATACAATCTTCATTACCAAAAATGTGATGCTCTGTTCAGATAATTATCTGAATGTGATAAGACAACACACAGGGAAGAAATCCCATGGTCGGTCCTTTTTCTTTTTGCTATGCCTTCATGTTGTCTGTGTAAGGATTTCACCCTTACAACTCCTAATACATGAAACAGTCACCCTATTTACCTTCACCTCATAAATTCTAGCTCATTATAAATCCCAGTCCTCCATCCCTCTGTGACTCTATTTTGTCCTCATCACCACACTATCCAAGACATGAACAGGTAAAACATCACATCTGATGTTTTCCCATATCTAATAGCTGTACAACTTTCTCCATTCTTAGCACCTGTTACTTATAACTCTGAATAGTTATTTTAAATGAGAATCAGGTTTCAGATTAATGAAAGCACCTTCTATCACTGAGTGTTTTAGGGTTATGGCTAATGGTGAACAGAAAGAAAGAGATAATGGAATGATTTCAAAATACATGACTCTCTCATGCCACTGGAATGATATTATTTCCATGGTATTATTATTATTTTTTTTAACTTACTTGGTAGTCGAAGAATCTATGAAAATATAACAAAGGAGGAAAAACTGTAAAATTGAATGAAAATGCCAAATACAGAATATATATTCTTGTTCCAGTTAATTAAACTGTGCGTGGGGGATCAAAAAGTTGGCTAGAGGAACTCAATCTTCGTAGTCATCCTGTTCCATCCAGAGAAACCTTACATGTTGGTCTTCTCGCTCTCAAGACTGAAAGTCCATTATGGCTAATGCAACCTCTCTCTTTCCAGCCAACACTTAGAAAATGTTTTGAAAATGAAGATTTAAAAATGATTTCGGTGTCTGATCCTGCACACATCTGTCATCACCTGACCATACCTAATCTTTCCCTTTTGGGATGCTAAGGAATTAGCTGTGTTTAATTTTCAAAATGAAATTTAAAAAAAAAAAAATCAAAGCCTGACAAAAGGTTGCCTAGATATGGATTTTATTAGACTCTAAACATGAGCCAGATTTTTAAATTCAGGGTGAGCCAAGGTTTGAAGAGGACAAGACCAATTTAAGTTCAGTGCTGAATCTAAACTAAAAGGCTGTTTTTGCTGGACTTCAGGCAAAGCAAAGAAAAAACTTGACAGTTTCAGATGCATTTTTCTTTAAGTTTGAGGTTTTTAAAGTTCACATCACACAGATGACTAAGTGGTGGAAGGTTGATTTGCAATCTTTGCAGCTGCCAATTGTTTTCCTCAAGAGGGTTTTTTTTTTCTTCTTTCTTTCTTTCTTTCCTTCTTTCCTTATTTTTTTTTTCTGCCAAATTGTACAAATCAATGCTTATTCCAAACATGAAAAGCATTGTTTTGAAAACCAGTTAAGGTTGCCTAGGAAACTACAGTGTTGTCACTCTCACATCATTTACAAAACCTATGCACTTTATGGCAAGGAAATGAATAGTTAAAGGCATTATAAATCTTATGCTGACAAAACAGTGAACACATGCATTATTTTCCTTGGGAATATAGAAATTGAAAGACGGGACCTTTGATCCTAAGAATCCAAGAACATAGGTTTCTCCCTTGCAAGCTAACAGTAAATTTCCTTTAGCCATCAACTATGAATATATGTTTTTTCTAAGTTTCAGCCAGCCAGAAACATGTTCAGAAGGACTTACAAATTCAATGCTTTAAAAAAATGACCACCCAGCTAGAGAGGCTGGCTTTGCTTTGTTCAGGAATGCCATGAACATGCTTTGATTATGAAAATTAAGCCCCAGAAATCTCAAACTGAGCAGCCAAACTAGGTTGCCAATGTTTGGCTTAAATTAGAGCCCACATTTTAAAATGTTGACCATTGTGCCTAACGTTGTTCCTACTCAAGTAGATGGTGAAATAAAAAGCTTCAAAGAGAGAAATGTTGTGCCCACACTTCCTCCCAAACCCATGGCAGCAAGATTAATTCAAAATGCAGCAACATTTTCTGTCACTATGGGGCGGTTGTTAAACCACTCTGGTTTTCTAAGACAATGTTATAGGATGAGAATAAAAATCACATTTTAACCAACCCAGCACTTATGGAAGGACTAATGTTTTTCCATCATAGCCTTGAAGAATATGCAGCACCCTCAAAGTCTTCTTTGCATCTTTTCCCACGTTCCCCAGTTGTTTGCTGAATGAAAAAATAGCATCCACATGAACTTCCCCCTGAAACTTATCTGTATTTTCTTCCTTCCCCCCCCATACTGGTTGAAATATCTAAACTCTTTTCAGCTTCAGCTCTTTTCTATATGCTGTCTGACTCCATCCAAACTCAGCGGTTGACCTCTTTTGCTTCTAGCCTCATTCCTTCAATCCCTCTCCCCTGCACTTAGTCTTGTTTTTTATCCTTAGACCCAAACAACTGACCTTTTCCCACAGCTTTTGCCCCATTTCCCTTTCAGGTCTAATGTCTTCCAATGACTTGTTAGAAAACAGAGTCCACCCACCTTTCATGAAGTCAAACATCCTACTTTTTGGAGAGTTTGACTTAAATGGCACTTTGTGTAGTTGTAAAACCTTAAATTTCTACGTCGGTTTTCTTTCATATCTAAACTTTCCTAGGATTTCTGTGGGATCTTCCAGCCTGTACTAATATTTCTGTGCAAGCAGAGGTAGGATCACCTCTTTCTTACGCTGAAGGAGATTTAACAAGACGTATCTGCACTATTGCTGGACAAAAATATCCTATGCCTTCCTGAGGGTTTTAATTCCTGTTATAACGGAGGTCAACAGCAGAGCCATCCATCGCTATGTTGAAAGCCCTCTTGTTATAATTTCTTTATGGCGCTGATCCCTCTGTCTTGTTTCAAGCTCTCTCTTGTATTCCTGTTTCAGGGTGGGGGGTTAAAGGTGGCAGCCTGGGGAAGTAGGACTTCAGGGAGTCAGAAGTACTTAGGCCATTAGAGTTAGATCAGGTACTTCTGGCAATTTAAATGTTACAGTTGTTTTCATGTTTTTATTTAGGCTTTTCCTGCCTTTCTTTCTTCCTTTGTTTGTTTCTTTCTTTCCTTCCTTCCTTCCTTCTTTCTTTTTAAGCATTATTGCCAAAGTAACTCAGGATGTTAAAAAAAGTAATTGACATTAACTTGTTAATTTAGATCATTTTTAGGCAGCCACAGAGGTGTTAAAAGCTTTTGTTAAAGAAGAACACACAGTACATTTCTAGGCCAGATCAGGACCTGAAGCTAATGACACATTATTTTTCAGCAGCTTGTATGAACTTTTGGCTTGGCAATTAGCATCACAAAAGACAATGTTATTTACCAGTCACCGTAAATAAACTGTTTCTTGACCCAAGTCCCCAGTGCATTAAGAGACAGATACTATTTTCCTATCTTGGAAGTGTCTTCATATATAAAGCTTTTGTTCATGCTTAACCTCCACCCCAAACAGCCAAACAAAAGTTAAACCTCCATTCAGCATTTGTTCACATCTTCAGTAGTCTATAGAAAGAAATCAACATTTGTCTGCACAAAGACACTTTACCAGTACTTTCTACCCTGTGCTAATACACAACTAATTTTAGACCACCAATAGTAAAATAAAATAGGCTGTTGGTGATGGACTGGTCTATAAGCCAATAAGGAATATATATGACAATAATTGATTTCTGGTGAGTTAGTAGAATGAAAATACACAATGGGGTAAGTAAGAGCAAATGATGTTGAGAAAAGATTTAGCACCAAAAAACTAAAGCAATTCAAATAACTCGATGGAAAGAATAAATGTCAAAGAAACTGATTGAAAATACACTGTTCTTGTGAATATGAAACGAAGCACCAACACTGAAAATTTCAGTTATAGCTCATGGAAACTGCTCCACAAAAAACACAAACATGTCTTCTTGACCTATGGCAGCAAGGGATGGATATCTCTAATGTACTCAGCTTTTGGTTATGAAATGCTCTCACCTGTAGCAGGATACATCTTTCCTTAAACTGCCTAAAAAAGACCTACCTACATAACTATTCACGGTACTGGCAAGACTCTAGCTTGGAACACGAATTTAAAAGAAATTCCTGAAGTTTTCCAAAAGTGCATCCAGTGCCATCTACTCAGCCATGTGGATCTATACTTGAATGAATTATCCATAGCACTTTGCCTTCATTCACTCTAGATTAGTTTGATCAATGCAGATGAAGTGCAGCATTGTGTAAAAGGCAATGCAGCTGTCAATAGTGATGCATTTAGTGGGGGAAAGTCAATAGAGATATGTGAAATGTTACTGACTGACATGTATTTCGGCAGACTTCTGGGTTATTTGATCTGTCCTTTACACCCAGGCCTTGTACTTATCGAAAGGATGCTCCTGAGGGCAAGGCTGGGAGCTGGGAATGAAGGAGAACTGGCTTCGGCTACTGATTCACTGCAGAATTCTTGGCATAAATGTGTATCCATGTGCCAGTTGTTGAGGCCTAGATCCTCAAAAATATTCTTAGCTATCAGGCTCCCTGAGTTGTATAAATACTGCTATATTAATTTTGCAAGATACATATCAAAAAGGGTATGTGGTTCACCTCTTTATTTTTCACTTCTGTTTCTTTCCTGTACCATCAGGCATTTCCTATTAGTGGGACATATTTTTTCAAAGTATTTAATTTTATTGTTCAATATCTGCTTTTAATAGTAGTTGAAAGAGCTCTCTGTGGAACTTTGAGTCGACAGAATCAACAGCAACAAAGTACGTGAGGTTGCTGTTGAATTAAGCACTTTGATCAGTAATTGAGTGCATTGAAAAGCAGCAGTAAATATATCTTGCCAACCTACATTTCCATGTTGGTAGAAAGAAGAAGTTTTGCACCCAGAAGAAGTAAAGATTAGTGATGCTGACAGTGCAAAATGCTCTGGAATGGCTTATGTAATTCTTTACAAAAGCTTGTAACTAAACCAAATTGCAAGCACATAATCCTGCACTCTGTAGAGACCTACGTATCCTGCTGGATGTTTGCGAGGTTTCCACAGAGAGTAACATTTTTGGTTGCTGTTTGTGAGATGGACAATGTCGCTTTTCTTACGATTTTGCAAGGTACCTAAAAATCAACTGTTCATCTTGACTTCCTTTAGAGTGTGCATAGACATACAGCACTTGGAGAAGGTGCTTCATCCAATCTTATGGTAGGAATCTTTGACTGATGGAATTAGTTGCCTTGTTTCTCTCCTTTGAGTAATGAGTGAGTCTAGGCAGCTGCCTTAGGATAGATATCTAAAGTTACATGAGAATGTCATAGAAGAATTTACCAATGTTATAACTTCAATGTATTTCATTCAGTGCTAGTGAAAGGGAAGCATATCGTCTCAGCCTGTGTGAAAAATATTTCAGTGATCACCACAGAGGGTAAAGAACAACTATTAAAAAATATGAAAGTAATTTAAAGAAAATGTGTGAACTTCTTAATATACAGAATTTTAAATACAGTAATACCCCTGGTGGCATGAGTTCTGTGGTTTATACTCTAAATAAGTACTGCAGTTTTCAACAATTAATGTTAATTCATATCACTTTTTCTTATTAAAAAAAGGGGGGGGGGTTCTGCAAGTGGAAATGTTAGCAATAAATTTGATAAACATCTGAAAAGAAGATGAATGAGAATGCCATAGAAAAAGTCATGGGGCAAGAGAAATGGAGGAGCAACATTTTTTTCAGAAAAGCTTCATTATGAATACAAACACGTTTAGCAATTCATCTCCTATAGTAACAGGTGTGGGTTTACTGAAGGAGTTTAGAGTGATTAATCTTCTGTTTTCTCCCATTACCACTGGCTTTGTGGTGTTAAACCCCACATGAAGTGTTGCAATGGTGGCTGCAGGCTAGTGCTGCTTACTGGGTCGGTTTGGCATTTTGCCCCACCCTAGGTAATATAGCACCCACCCTTATAATAAACTCAGTGCATGCTTTCCCTGCTCAAAAATACACCAAAACTGGTGAAAGCTCACTGGCGATGTGAATGTTTGCCTACTAAGCCTTGACCATCTACTCAACTCACATGAAGTATGAAAGAGCTCACAAAATGCACCTACTGCATGCAATGTCAGAGAATTTTGTCTCATTCAGGCTTTAGCAAGACGCCAAATATTCTAGCTATATTTGGGCTCTTCAGTGCAACCCTATTAAATATACATTTGACATGGTGCTCATTAATCTTCGAAGCACAGTCCTGAGTTACTCAATCTTGTGACATAATGGATTCCTTTCCTACACCTTGGATGAGCAATCAAACGGAGATTGACTTTCTTCATTTAGTCAAACAGATTTATCTAAGCCATGTTTCAAATGACTAGATTAAGTAGGGCAATGTGGGTTTTTTATGTCTGAAGAAAAATCCATTTAATAGAACTGTTCCTTTGATTTTAGAGTGAGAATTACTATCAAAACACTGGACTCCTTCCTCTGTAGTTTTTTTGTTATAATGATCTAGACAGTCTTATCTGCCTGTACAGCAATTGAGGGTATTAATACTCCTGTGACATGTCTGCAATAAAGTATGTTCCTGGACACAAAAGACAAAGAGGTTCCCCGCATGAGGCCATTTATGTACTTTGCTATATGCAGTGATGAGGACAGTGAACAAATGTCCTTTTGTTATTATGCCACAGAAATGATTTTCATGAAGGATTAATTCATTATAAAACAACAAAAGGGCATTTTCTTTTCTTGCTCATAATTAATTATGGGAGGACAAAGGTTCTGTGCAATAGAGAAGTGTAATTAGCTTGCTGCAGGGAATTTAACCTCTCCATTACATCCTTGAGGTGATACAGAAAAAAACTCACCAGCCCGTGTGTATTCTGGAGCCCTCTGCTGAACTGAAGTAGAATCTCTCCATTCTTTGTCGAGACCCTATTAAAGTAGTGGACAACTCAACCGCATGTTATCAGGAGACAAATCTCAAGAGGAAGAAAAAGAAAATTCCTTGAGATTTCTCCTGAGCCTTTCACAGGAGGAAATAAGAGAAATATATATGCATATATATATATATATATATATGTAATATGTATACATATACATATGAATTCAAGATGAGTCTGACATGCTTCATCTCAGATTATAGCTGAATTTTGACCTGTGACATGATGACTGGTGATATGCTGCATTATATAAAAGGGATCTATTATAATCTTATCTATTATACAGCTGTAACATTAACAGTGGCTAGTTTTCCTGAGATTATAACTTTTCCTTGAATTCAGCTTTCCAAGTAGAAAACAGTAAAAGGCATTTGAAGAAATTTTGCTCATAAAGTTAAAACAGAGTAAAGACAATCTATTGCTCATCCAGCATTCGAGAATGATCTTAGGGCAGGAAACACAGAGTCAGCTCAGATTCAGGAGTTTCCTGATCCACCACCGCTGTCGAAGCCTGAGTCCTCATTTCTGTAGCTTTAATCGGGAAACCACTAGGTTAGGGTCAGAGGAGCCACATTGCCTGACCTACAGCAAACAAGACAGCATTTAAAGGTCTGTTAAATCAGCAGATTGGCACTTCTTTAGTGCTGTGTAGCACATGAGAAGGTACAAAGTGCTGAACATTTCTACTGTCCTATTCCTTATGATTTTCTCTTGCCATTCTAGGTCTTGCAGCTCTGAAGAAGATTTCCTGTGGGATCTCAAGGAGCAAGGGGATTAGCAGATATCCACACAGGCTGGAGAAAATAGAAAGGGAAGCAATCAGTCCTTGAGCATCGAGGAGATTGGTTCTTGAATCAAGAGACCTCAAATAATTATCTATTATGACACAAAATGTGACTCTAGATTAATTCATAATGGTACAGTCTCCAAAAATAGCAGCATCTGCACCTTAGTGGATTCGCTGCTCCTCCTGACGTTTCTGCAACTTGCAGGATGTTCCACACATCCAAGGGAAAAACAAATTCCACCGCAGGGACATGAGTATTGGTATGTCTTGATATTAAGTAGACCATCATCAGTAATTCAAGAGAACTCCGAAAACAGAGTGGAGAAGCCATTTCTAAAATGTCTAGGTTTTGTTTCCTGATCTGTTGAATTACATTAATATTTTAATGTAGTATAAATCAGACATTCAGACACCAGAGATTCTGATATGGAGGATACCACTCTAATATCGTATTCTAATGCAGCAGAAAAATACTCCCTTCTAATATGTTCTTTATTATTGGCAGAACGTTATTTCCTAGAAAGATACAAAGTGCGAAGTGACGCTTGGTTTTCTTTGACTCTTACAGAATTGAGTTCATACAGAACACTGTGAAGAAATGGTTTATGTCTCTGTTGGAGAGAAGCTCCAGTGATATTATCAGAAGCCGAGCACCGCGTTAGGAAATCAGCACTGCTTCAAGTGTGCACCCGCGTTATTGTCAGGCTTTCTTTTTAAGCCTTCTTTAAAAGTGCCAACAAGTTCTATACCAACCTGATCAAAAAAATCTGATATAAACTTTTATTTCTGGAAATCTGCTTTTCAGAAACAACTGATTAAATAGCTGTTGTAGACAGGAATCCCTAATAGTGTCTTAAACACATACAAACAACTTAATATTAAAGAAGTTTTAAAACTAATCTAAAAGTGGTTCCAACTACTGCAAAACTGCAGCTTCTTCAGGAAGATTCGACACAGTGACATAACAACACAAAACTATTTATCTATAAAATTACTTAACAAGAGCTCCGTATTACAGGTCCCCTACTGGGCAGATCATTATACAGCCTCAGCATGTCAGCAGAACTATGGTAATTTACAACCAGTGATGATTCGACCCACATAATTAAATCATATTGTAGTGTTAGCAATTGAAATGTAATATTAAGGCTGAAGATCATGAAAAATGAAAATTATTTGTTTAAATCTAGACCTTGTCTTGGAAATTAAATTTTTTTATTATTATTTTTTTAAAGCAGTTTATATGATATACGATGAGCAATAAGTAGATGGTTTGGAGGACAGCTGAGGCGTAGTTAATGTTATGATCTCACCTAATGGCACATGCAGTTTGAAAGAACAGCAAACTTTGACCATGACTGACCAACTATCTGCCTAAGATGGCAGCTTTGTCTTGTTCACATATTTTCCTTCTGCACTGCACAACCTTTTCCTCATTTACTTCTGAGATCTAATTCAGATGACTCGGTTTAAAAAATGGCATAGACTAATACTGGACTAGCTGTAAAAGCTTTGAAAAATGGGCTATGATTATGCAAGCTTTCCATTCCCACATCAGCAAAATGCCTTATCAGCAGATTTCTCTGGCCCAGCAACAGCATTTCTGTTTGTCGAGATCTGCACTGCTACTTCACAAGGCCCCGTGCCAAAAACAGCCCATACGGACACTGCTTGATAATGTTGACACTGTCTTCATAATGTTGACCCCAATACAATGAGATGTATTTTCTGTTCTTTAAAGGAGGTACACCAGTCTCTACGGTTTTATCGTTCAGCGCTATCCCCTCCTAAGGCAAACCTCAAATGTAAGATATGAGAATCAGAATGAGGTACTAAATCAGTGGTGCCTTTTCCTAAAGCTGGATGACATAACCTACTAAAAAAACAAGGCATACCTTCTTTTAATGCCCACAGACCTCTCATTCAGCTGCTATTTTTCCCAGAGTTTAATTCATCATAAAGTATTCAATTGTAAAATAAAGTAGATGATATTTTGACCTTTGTTGGTAAGATTTTCTTCTACAGCATATCCAGAAAGAAAATTTTAAGATTTGCTGCCTCTTTCCTCAGATTAGACCCTTAACTGAGGGAACAATGCTAGGAGTTCAGTCTCCCTAATTTTTTTTTTTTTTTTGGATGGATGGATGGATGGACGCTTCTAAAGGATGATTCAGATTTTTGGTTAGATGAATCGCCCTCCGGTAATGCCTTTCTCTTACCGTTGACTGAGAACTGATCAGACAAGGCTCTCATCAACATGATCTAATTACAAATTTAGAGCCAGCTTTGGCCCTGAGATAAGTGGGTTGGGAGGGAGGTTGACCAGATGACTTCCAGAGGTCTCTTCTAATTTAAGTTACTTTATGATTCTAGCTATGTTCCTTACTTAGGCACTTTCCTAAGCATCTAATAACAGGCAGGCTGGGTCTGGGACTCTGAGTGGAACATATAGCACTGAAACCTAAACCTTCAGGAAAAATAAGAATGTAATTTTTTCCTTAATAGGTAATACTTTATTACTGTCACATAACTGTAGTTAGGGAGAAAAGTCTTTCAATCATACAATAAAGTGCTCTTAGCATCACAATAGGATATGTGGTCAGAAAGAACATATATTTCCTTTCCTTTGCAATGGTAATGAGAACTCTTTTTCAAAGAACACTATTGTCCACATAAATTATTCACCAACAGAATAGACTGCATATAGATTTCTTAAAAGGAATATTTCATTAATATGACAAATTACATCTTTAGCCCTGAAATGCTTAGTTACCTCCATGAATTTAGCTGGGAAAGACACACCATCTTATATTTCACATTGTGGTAGTGTATTCAGTAGACCTATTTAAAAATCCTTGAATTCAAGCATCCTGGGGTTCAAGAATTTATGGTCCCAGCATTAATTTATTTAATTTTAGGTTGCCATTAGTTTTACTGTCATATAATAAATACACATAAATGCCTATTGGCTTCATTTCATTTCCTTTCATTTTTTATCCAAAGAGACTTACTCCAATACTTAAATGAAAATTTAGGGGTCATTGATTCTATTTACCACTCTGATACTTCCTTGGTATGAAAACAGGGAAAAAGTTAATTAGATCAACATTCTCAAACTGCTGTCTTATATGTGGCTAATGTTTTACAGCCAACTTTGTACACAAGGACTTATATCAATGCCCTGATTTTCCCAGAGATCTGTTTGTAGCACCTGCTGTGGCTAAAGCAGTGATACTCTTGGAAGCTTGATGACTTTAATTGCTCAGAAATCAAATCTTTTTATTATTTCTATTATTCTGGATTTTCATTTTTCTTTGTTTTAAACCAGAGGTGGTTCAAGTGCCCCTAAACCATCAGAGCTGTTGCAATTTATACCATGTGAGCATTTCCAGTTTCTCCAAACGTGAAGTAAATGCCATTAATATCTTCACTGAGGTTTAAGCTAATGGATTTTGCGTGGGCTTGGATTATATGTGCAGGCAGTTGCAATGACCTAAGAAATGCTCCCTCCACAAGCTGCATATCAGACTGCATGTGGTCCTGTGCTCATCTCCTCTGTTTATATCAGTGCAGCAGTTAACTGATAAATTTTCTAAAGTTTAATCCACCAACGCTTCCTAAGCACTTGCAGATGTTAGGTGAAACATGCCGCATTAATGGATAGAGCTTTTACTACTACTACTAAATTAAGTTTCATTTGCTTTTTAAAGGCATTTTAACAATGTTATGTATATTCTGATTCAAGCAGCACTCGGTGCTCAAGCGTTTTTACCATGCGGGCTTTGTGAAAAGGCTTTATGCTGCTTCTGATTTAGTGCAGCATTGTTCACTTACATCTGACACACAGCTAATTTAAATATTTTAACCATGAGATGCAGGTCAAGGTGTACTGTTAATTACAAAAAATAAAAATAAAAATAAATTGTTGTTCCCTTTGAAAAAGCTCCTTAATAGAAAAAAGATGAAAGGCAGTGCAGCTGGCAGTGAAATAGCATGAAAACACTGCTCTCCTTCTTCAAAGGCCTTGTTTACAGAATGTAAGGTCACTCTGGTAGGAATTGAAAATACAGCCACAATAAAATAGCTCCAAGGAATCACTCTAAAGGCAAACTAAACTTCAATTAAATCCCTCTTTTCTTCTTCTTCTTCTTCTTCTTCTTCTTCTTTTTTTGGAATGGGAGCAATTGGAAAACTTGCTGAACAAAACTAAACTTCACATCCACTTTCAAAGTGTTCCATGTAGATACATCCACAATGAACTGCAGTTATCAGTGAGGAAAAATAAAAAAAATAAATAAAAGAAAAGAAAAGAAAAGAAAAGAAAAACAGTGACAAGGCTTTTTTACCATGAGTTTGGCTTCACATACATATTTCAAATCTGATGGCACAGTAATTTGAAAGTCTTCAGGAATTGTTTGCCTATATTGGGTGAACTCTACGAGAATATCAGTATTCTGATTATACAGTGAGTTAAATTATGTGTTAGAGCTAAACACTCACCAGATAATCAACCTACTTTTTGTTTTGATTGGCCATACCATCAGATTAAGCTGCTAATATAGAAAAAGACAGATGTCAATCACTGCAGCATCGCAGCAATCTGCTAATGACTAAGCTTATGCGCTTTAATAATCCTGCTTATTTTAATGGTAAGGGTTGGAAAAGCTGAAAGAAAAATTGATTAGAGCAATGAATTGCTTATTTTAAAAGATGTGATTTTAGCATAAATCTATTTTTTAAACCATCTTGTGCTTGATTGCATATCATTTTTCTTACCAGTGTGGTGTTAGTAGTAATTTTACTTGAAAAACAACCGCAAAAGAAAAGAAAAGAAAAGAAAAGAAAGAAAGAAAAAAAAAGCTGGTACTGAAGAGAGCTGAGCCCTCTTCTGCAGGTATGTGCTGAACTGAGCAAGCCTCGGTCCTTCTCCGAGGCAGAAGGTGATGAAACCCTTTTGGCAGGATAGCATTCTTCCTCAAGTAATGGGTGTAATGATGTAAAAGTCATGAAAGCCAAAAAAAAAGGAGGTGAAAAAGAGCCTTGTTCTCTAGTATGGAGGTAGTTCATCCTGTTTGGAAAGGGCAGGAAGTGGCTCCAATCCTTGATCGAATGATTATTTCCGTGAAAGAACCTCCACAGCAAAAAAACATAAATTATCCTGAGAACATGGATCTGAACACTGAACTCACAGCTGAGTGGCTTAATCATTTCCCGACGTGGCCTCCTCCTACTCCAGCAGAAATTCAGAGGAGACTCCCTGACATACTCTTTTGATTCATGTGTCTGAATTCAACTCCAGCCTCCATTTAGGTGGTAGTATCTCTCCATAAAGGTAATCCTAAATATTTATACAGCTCCAATTAATTGTGCTCAGAAGGAGAAAGATAATAAACTATAAAAAATTACTTAAACACTTCTAATAATGTGGGCTCAAAGACTTTCCCAAGCTTGGGGATCTGAAGTCCTAGATAGGTGCCCAAAATGTATCTAAAAATGTGAGTCTTATGACTCACCTTCCTCAGGTCATACAAAAGTGTACATGAAAGTGAGGAATGTTGTGGATCACATAAGTCCCATGTAAGTGTTTTTAACACTGTTCTTCCCCTCACCCCAAGACTCTTGCAATAAAGAGAAGAAAAAAAAAAAAGAGGGAAAAAATAAAGGGAAAAAATAAAGGGGAAAAAAACCCACAAAAATGTCACTTAATTCAAGTGGGATGCATTAACCTCACAGTTTAGCTTTTTCTTCTTGGTGAGGCAGGTGAGGTGAGAGCAACAACTTGCTCTCTTGGCCCAGGTGTTGCATTTATTTTTTTACAAGTCCCATTTTCCTTTTCTTCAGGCTCATGGCAACATCTGCAGTCAAAATCCACAGGCTCGTCGTGCAAGGATAGGTCATTTTGGGTGCCTACAGAGATTATAAGCATTGTCTGCTCACCTCACAAACATTAACCCATTCATTCTTCAGCTTGTCTTTGAGGCAATTTTCTACCAGAAATACAATTGTGCAAATGTATATGAATATAAACTCTTTTTGTGGAAAAGGCTAAATCTTAAAGTATTTACTAGACTTACCAAAACTCATGCAATGTAATGAAAGAAAGAATAAAATTGGATTTTTTCAATATCCTGGTCCAATGCATAAGTGAAAAGACCTTCCTTCTTATTCAGGCAAGAATAAAGAAATCCATATTCACTGCCTGCTTGGCAGAGAATGAGCCAATTCCCTGTCAGATGACTATAAATACCAGACTCAGTGAATTGAGGATGCAGGAGCACATGAATTTGTCTAGAAACTCCTTTTACACAGAAAGACAGGGTTGCGGGAAAGTCAAAACAACAACAGCATGTTATCAGAAGGTAGGAAGAGCTAAGCTAGAATGAAAAGATCTGACAAACATAAGATTAGACTGGCAACACAACTCCCAAGATAACAGAATCATCAAACCTGGAAAGGCAATTTCAAGGCACCAGTTTTTTGTTGTTTTGGGGTTTTGTTTTGTTTTGTTTTTTAACCCCAGGTGAAGTGTAACAGCGAGGAGGTGGGAATCAGTGATGCCACTAACATAAAGTTTCTTTAAGGCAGTAATAACAACCAAGTCACTTCCCTCTGTACATTATACCTACTTCCCCTGTAGTTCCACAGATGCTTAGATGTTCATGTATCACCAAATTTCACAAGAGTATTTAGACAGATGTTTGTGGGTATTGAATCTCACTGACGTGGCCTGCAGCCCCAGTTGCCACCAGGTCACTCCACAGCTTGATGCTGTCTCGGTGCTCGCTTTCCCTCCGAGATCGGTATCGTCTACAGACTTGCTGACAATTGAGTTGACAGAATAGGAACATCCCTGGCAAAGAACAGTACGAAAGAACGTTGCCTTAAGGAGCCGAATAGGTCAGAACGTCATCCAGGAGCTTGAAGAACCTCTGGCTTATCTAACGACAGCCTTTTCTGCTAAGAGTGTTGCCTTTTGAATAGCGATAAACTCGGGATCGGTGACCACAGTGGAAAACCCTGATTGAGGGGATCTAATCGGTTATTGCCGACTGCACAGCCTGACTCCCACCTGGGCTACATTCATCTTGCCTCGGAGGAAGTCAGTGATGTTTTCCGTCGTAAAAAATGAAGCAAGGTGAGAATCAGAGAGCCCTCTAACTTTTTATATTGTGTTACACTGCTCTGCTTCCTAATTGCTGGTTAAGCAGTCATTGATTAATGCCATGAAATCTGAAGCATAATAAAGATAAAAGAAATGTTATGCACAAAATGAAAAAGCAGTGAAAGCTCCAAAATAGACTACATCTTCTGTGTTACTGGTAAGTAACCCCAACCCCCTTGTGATCATTAAGTGTCCCTAAGGATTTCAGCACTAATTTATTTGACTTTTAGGTGAAATAAGGCAATCAATTTCTTCCCCTAGGTAGTTGCTTAAGGCCACTTTCATTGTACATCCAATTTGCTCAACTTCTATGAAGAGGACTTTAGCATATTAACGTGAGTTAGATGTTGGGCATGTTAGATTTGGAAAAAATGGTTTTGGTTCTTCCCTTATTTACTCTGAATTTAACTCTGTCAAGCTTGTATCGGTACAGATGGGCATATTGGTGTTTCATGTCTGCATATGCTTATTTCTTCTTAACAACATGAAATATAAGTTATTAGGCATAAAACGGGTTGTATGAGGGCTGCATCATATAGCTTTTGATATACAGAAAATCAGATTAGGTGATGGCAACTTTTATCCTTAAAAGCTCTGAATATTTGGAATATATACCCTTGCAACAACTCAGAAACTCTTACTAAATGTCTGCAAACATAATTCCATCCATTGAACAATGATACATGCAAAACAAATTTAGATTCCTTATGTCTCTTTCAGCACTCTTAACTGGAAAGCTGTATTTCTCCCATTGACCCCAAATATTTCTACCTATTTGCATGTTCTCCCAAATGCTTTGTGGGAGAACATGTGAATATGCAAGTAGTTAGAGTAGACATTCAACTTTCATTCCTTCCGTACTCAAACTCATATTAATTTCCAGGAACAACATCAACTGTGCAAAAAAAAATCAGGGTCAGGTTCTAATGTTGTTTGGTTGACATTCATTTCTCTTATTTCTAAATTCACATTAAGTAATTAACTGCTTAAGTAATTGCTTGATTTGAGTACTTACATTTTAATAGTAATCAATGCAGTCATTTTTTAAAGAAATATAGTACTCAAAATGAGATTCAAACATGACACCAAAGCAATTTATTAAGTAATTAAAATTACTCCTAGATGTGACAAATTACACACTCTAAATAATTCAATTAAAATGTGATTACTGCCTCAGTCTAAAATTTTAAGCTGCTGTAGGCACTCTACCATCAAATACAAAAAAAATAAAAGATGACCCTAAATGTTTGGGTTCTTTCCTCACTTTTGCATTGGTGCTAAGAGCTTAAGGGTTTATTTTCCTACCATGGTCTAGCTCCTTATACTGCCTCCAGACAGCAAGGTTTTCTGCTGAGCGACAACGAGCAAAGCAAGCAGTATTTCACATTGGAAATGGCAAAATGCTCCAGTAGCTTCCTTGCTCCAGCCTGTTGCTCCACTAATGAGACATGTGCAATAATGTTCTAGACCACGAAATGGACTGGAACCCAAAACGCTGATTCCACCGGCTGGAGCCTCGGAAAAATGAGCAAAAGGAAGAGACCAGCAGGGATAAGGCTAAAACTTCATGTCTTTATTTATCACTAATCATTATCAAAATGAGCCCCACTTAGTCTGTGTGAGTTACAGAGGTGAGAAGTGGTCATGGGACTATTTGCAGCAGAAAGCGGAGCTTCGCAGTAAACACTTTCTGCAGCACCTCCCCTCCTGGCAGTACTGCCAGGAGGTTAATGGTCTGGAGTCTGAACTGCTTCCTCAGCTGCTAGCTGAACTGATTACCGCAGAGATACACAAACAGGTAAATTTGACTGGAGAGAGATTTTCATAACAGCTGCTATGCATGTGAATACACCAGGTGGGATTCGGCTCACTGAACTTTAGCCATTGCAAAGAAACTTTCTTTAAAACTCCAGTATTGGTTTTCTCTATATTCAGAAGAGCTGTACAAGGGCATCTAGGGCATGATTTGTCCCATCTCAGAATGGGGTACGTCTAAGGGTACAACCATGCTGTCAAATAAAGCAGACTCCTGATTTGCTTGCGCCCTGACTGTACACTGAGTGTATGCTGATGTGCTGCCCTTTGGAGTGAAGTAACTAATTCTACCTAAGAAGAAGCCTGGTTACGGTTGTAAGGATAGTTTCCCATAAACGTCACACCCTACAGGTCAGATGGATGAGGCTAAGCCAGGTTTTTCTTCTTGCACTCAACTGGTTCTTCAACACCCATCCAGCAGCCTTTGCAAGCCCATGTCTTCTCAGAACACTCTCCAGGCAGGTACCACAGGCCTAGCATCAGGTAATAACAATATCACTCTGGCAGACTGTGAAATATTCCTCCTTTTCTTTCAAGTTTTTTGTCCGCACACGTGTTTTGGGGTGGAGAGTTTAGTGTTACGGTGGAGAGGCAGGTCATGTGCAACGCTACGTGCATGTTGCTAGCCTATTCGCTAGCTCTGCCCAGAAGATAGTCTAGACAACGAAGTTAGGTTAGATGTCCAACCTCTTAAACAATTGAGCTAAACAAGGTGCATCTTATCTCGGTGTCCAAAGGAAGCTGGTGATCATAAACCTGGGATTTTTCTGCCTTTAAACTAGTTAACAAAGGACAACAAAAAAACATCCCCTTGATATCACAGGTTAACCGGATCGCAAAGCATGTGGGGCAGGAATCATTTAGCGCTAGAGTGTCTGACAACTGTCTGCTGCATTCGCCACCTGACTCGTAACTGCTCACAAGTGCACAGAATGAACCACTGCAAAAAGTGCAGTTCAGCTAGCTTTTTGATCTGCAGCTCTGCAAGGAAATCATTTTTCTTTAGATTTTGAAACAGACAATGTAAAATTTGTGTGTATATATGAACATGTATATGAACATAGATATAGTTTAACTTCTACACACATTATATATGTCTTTCCATGTATATGCATATATAATATATATGCATATATCTATAAATGTATGTATACACATAAATATATATATACAAACACACATACTTTTTTTTACTTTTTTTTTTTTGGGGGGGGGGGCTTGGATGAATTGCACAGCTTCTCAGATTACCCTATCACTGCTTAGCACCAGTGCCTATTTTCTGTGCATCTTAAATAAGAGTAAGGAAACAGATGCTGCTCTTATTCTACAGGAAAGTTGTACAGGAAAATACAGGAAACAGCTCTACAGGAAACATTAAACTTTACTGAAATCTATGGATTTCACTGGATTATCCACACCAACCAAAGCTGTCTGATTGTGCATCAGTACCAACTTTAGTTGGGATTTCATGATTACAGATAATCTCAGAATTGTATCCATTCTCTTCCATTTATCTCAATTTTCATAGATGATCGAATATTTGCAATAATATGTAGGTACATGGAGGCGAATCCTACTGCTGTGAGCCAGCAGCCAAGAAATACACTTTTGTAGTGAGGAGGAAAAGACAATTTGGAAAGGTCTTGCCAGGTGAAGACTCTCGTCTTCACTGAGTGGGTAGCATTCCATTAAAAGATGCAGTTGTTTTGCAAAAAACTTGATAGGAAAAACATTTCTCCAAAGGGTAGATATATTTGCTTGTTGGGGAAAAGAACTATGAAAAAAATGGAGGGTTATTGCTTTACAAAATCCTTTATTCAAGTAATTGCTGCTTACACAGAGCCCAAGCTTATGGTTGTTCTTTCGCTTGACAGCCTTCCATTTAAATGCACGACTGTGTGTCAACACCTTTAGGAATTTCTAAAAAGCTTTATTTTCACGTAATAAAAATAATCATTTATTTCTCTTAGGCTCTGCTTCTCTTCTCACTTGCCGCAGCCTAACTCTATTGAGTTGTTGAGGTTACTCCTACTTTGAACTAGATGAGTAAAGGAGAAATTGCCCTTACTGCCC
Source organism: Apteryx mantelli (assembly GCF_036417845.1). Lineage (NCBI taxonomy): Eukaryota > Metazoa > Chordata > Aves > Apterygiformes > Apterygidae > Apteryx > Apteryx mantelli. Next base: position 6,834,545 of record NC_089978.1, read on the forward strand.
TGTCTTGATTGCAACAGAATTTAACAGATGACATAATGGGTGAGTTATGAGTCTGTAGTTCCAGCTTGTATCCCAAAAGGAAGATGTTGAGATTGTATGATACTGAACTGACTGAGATAGTAAGCTCTACCTCTGAGCAGAGATAATGATTTCAGGTACAGCTATGCCATCATGACTATAAATGCTTTTAGTTTCAAAGCTAATTACTGAAGGGATTTGCCCATACACGGCAAAGATGTTCCTGGTGACATCAAGGAGTTGGTGGATCTCCTTTACATTGATTCTGCAGTAGGGAATAGAATTAAACTCAAAGCATTCATATTATACAAACTAGATTAGTCCCACCAACTAAGTAGTCCCACTCCACACCCCACCTTTAGGCTGAAGTCTTGATCCACACTAAAACATTAATTTTAGTTTGAAAGGACAGAGTTTCACCTGGAGCTCAAATATTTTGTACATTTACTTCTAAAACTTTTGTACTTTTGGAAAGGTAATAATAAATGAAGACTTTTACAGCATATATTAGGGGCATCATTGCATTAAAGTTCTGTTTACTTAAAATTAATAGTTCTGAATTGGACTCGATCTCAGACCCAGCCTATTGCTGAAAGAAGAATGATGTGGTATCCTAGCTATGATGCTGCAATAGGTACAACAGCGTGATTGTGGCATCAGTGAAGCATGAATGCAGTCTAATTATCATAATTGAAGCTCTTGCAATTATGCTGTCATTTCATTTATATTAACATGTTTGGTCAAGGTATCAAGGTATCCAAGTTATGTGGGGGAAAATCAAAATGTATTTTTTCTGCTTTCACTTTGATAAATCATACTCTCTGCCGCATACTTGAGATTTAAATGATTACTGAGTGTTCTGCACATGCAGGAGGCGTTCTGCAAGAGCGGTAGAAATAGTGTTTTGAATTTGAGCCAGATCCTCGTTCTCTGAGCTATGTTATATGTCTAGAAGATGCTTTACCACTCCTTTGGTTTATTTAGATTATGGGTACATCCTTTTGCTTACACATTGTAGAAATACAAAGTCATACAAAGCTCGTTCATACCATTAGCGGCTAAACCTCATTATTATCTCAGAGTTGATTACTATGGAATGTGTGTATTATCCAGAACTGTAGTTAAGTGCCGTCCTATGAAAAAACACCATCACAGAAAGCATTAACTTGATGTTTATTTAATCACTGGTAGACAGGTGGTTTTGCATTTAATGTAGCAATTGTTATTATTGTGCTCAGGTCACACATTGAAACTCAAAGGCTGATTTTTGGAGGATGTTCCTAGATTTTTTTTACTGTGGCATTGGAACTGTGACCCTTCCTGAGATGACTATAAAATCCAGGTATGCTAATGAGTATCATCCCCCTGTTTTTTTGTTCTCCAGTCATCCTTTTCTCTCTGTCTCTGTGGCTTCTTGTTGCCTTTTCCTGTCATATCTTTGGGACAGAGGATAACTCTTTATTATGGGTTTTATACAAAGCTGAGCACATAGGATCTCTGATCCCAGATAGTTCTTAGGTGGTACAACCATTTAACAATTTGGCAGAAGAAAGAATTCACATTTTATCTACATACCACATTCCATCTTCAGAATGAGCCTGTGCATCTCTGGAAAGTTGTTCTTGACAGGGGCATAGTGTTTACCATTCACCATAGTTAGCTGAGTCAAAATGTAATGTGGGTCAGGAGATGCCTACTAATCGGATTAACAATGATATATTTTTGAGGTCTAACTTCAGCCAAGATTCTTCATCGTAACACTGTTTTTCCAGATGGTGGAATTTAAGTTTTCCAACATTGTGTGAGCTGGAAATACAGAGCAAGAGTTTATGCAGACCTAAGAGTTCTGACATCAGAAGGAGGGAGAAGACTAGGCCAGACAGGAACATGTTCCTGAAAGAAAAGACTTCTCAAAATCCCGCTCAGACTTTAAAAAGAAAACGAAAGAAGAAAAAAGAAAAAAAACCCTATAAATTAAAGAAAGAGAAGAAATGAACATCAAAAACTAATGCCACTTCTATAAATGCTGACTGTAATCTCAGATTGTATTCTATCAAAGTTTTTAGTGTGGACATGGCACCTAGAAGATTGAATCTTCATAATTTTAGATGCATTTGTCTCAGATCAGTGTTGTGAAGATGAATGTAATTACAATCTTCTGACTAGGAGTCCAGTGTCTTAGCTACACAATGCTCATTCTGGTTCTTGTACCACTAAAATAACATTTTAATTTTTTATACCTATGCAGTAACAGGAGATAACATGAGGGAAGGTTTCACCTAACTAATGGAAAAAAAATCCACAGTATACTTCATCTCATCCTAAACCAGACATCTTAAAAAAGTCAGGCTGAATATACCCCTAGTTGTGCCTATTCTCTCTGTTGATTGTGATGTGATAACAAGGAGAGGCTGAAGTAAGGCAGGTGAGATGAAAGGCAACCAAGATAACTCCAAAAACATAAAGAGAATGAAAAATTCCTGATGCCATTGATATATTTAATTTAAAGCAAGGATCCTAGAAATTTGAGTGATGATTTTAGAAATGTTATTTTTTTTACTATTATTATTTTAAGTAATAGGATCGTCAGATGCTCCTTGATTGTATGAGAACTACTTTCTGCTCAGGTAAACAAAACATATGATGGCTGGATTAGTAATTGACCAAAAAAGCTGAACTGTAAGAACAAAAATAGTCAGAAATGCCACAGGCTTGTGGTTTTACATGACATAACTGTGAAGGAGAAGGACAGAAGAATATGGAAATGAGGAGCAGAAAGAAGAAAAGCAGAAGAAGCAAATACCCAGGGGAAATTACGATACAAAGGTGAAATGGCCTGTCTTGCCCAAACAACAATTCAATATAGAAGAGTGTAAATGACTGTCCCTTGTGTCAGATGGCAGGAAGCAAAGGGCTTTTCAAGCTTATAGAAGGAAAAAAAAAAGAATCTATCAGTTAAACTAGGATACTTTTCCAACAGAAATAAGGAAAAAAAAAAAGCAGAAATTCTCAGTTTGTTAAAAACATTAGTACCACATAAATTTGATGACAGCTAAAGGTAGGGAATTAGTCACATTTTCTATTTCTATGATTTGCAAGTACTAGAAAATTAACTGACTTACCCATCAGAAGTACCCATCAGAACAAGGTTTGTGTACTAGCCCTGAACACAGATTGCAGTGTATTGTCTGCATTTTCAACTTGAGGTATTTTGAGATTTTCAACTTGTTTTTCCAGTTGTATTGAAGCAAATTTTTATTTTGATTTTCTAAAGATGTCCTATAAACTGATTTTTTTTCTTTATCATGAATGCTCACAAAAAGTAAATCCTAAATTTGAATATCCCCAAGAAGTGAATGATGAAATTTCTAATTAAAGACACTTCAGATTTCAATCTGTGAATGCAACATTCAAAGACAAACACAAATCTGTTAGTCCAGTCAGAGAACAGAAACACTGCCTAATGATTTGACTCTAAGAAAGAAGAGATCTCTTTTAAATCTGAAATGGACTGTATGTGAGTGTTCATCTACCAATAACTACTTTTTTCCAGAAAATAGTAGGCATGTGTGATACAAAGGACATGTGAGCATTTCAAACAATTAGTCTTAGACAAATTTGAGAACAGAATAGCAGCACTCTGTAGAATATATAGCTTGTTGCAAATTATAGTATGACTAAGCTTTTTTTTATTATTATTTTTGTTGGTAAAATAGCATTTTTGAAAATGCCAGTTTGTTCCAATATCAGCAAATAGGAAATTCTGGAACTCAGAAAGATTTGAATGTCATGTCCTCAGTGAGCCTCTGACTGGGTCTGCATGATACACATTCCAGGAGCTCTATTTTTCCCCAAAACCATTCGTTTGACTCAGCAGGGGCTAAAATGCAGCAAATGACTTTTGGCTCACATGAAAGACAGCAACATGGGTTAGTCAAAGTTGCTTGTGGTTCCCATTGACTTAACTGGTCAATGAGAACATGGGCAGCTCCCGACTTGCTTGGCTACTGGCTACTGCAGCAGGACGAGCTATCATGGTACTGGTACCATAAGCACAAATATAGTTCAAGACTATACATAGCGTATATTGTACAGGAATGCTGCAGTGGGGGAGAAAAGGCATAGCAGGGGAAGCTGGGCACTCAGCCAGGGTATCAGAAGTGGAGCTGGAGCTTGGTGGAGCATGTGGTGGAGCTGGGCGTAACTTCATGGATGTGTAGGGAATACTGAAGGAAGCTGGGAGAAAGTTCAGATGCTGCTGAGAAAAGGTAGGACCTGTAAAAAGGGTTGGGGTTACTGTCCATGAGGAAGGTGTTGAGCCTGGAGTGTTTAGGTGACAAGGAAGAGCTAGGGATGGAAGAGGCCCAGAAAACAAAAACAAAAAAACTGAAACCCACTGTGGTTATTGGCTCAATTCTCATTTGATTTGGATGTCACTGCTGTATAGAGAATGGCTCCAAAACCATCCTTTGAAGCTTTTCTGATTAATACTGACATAGTTGCTTAAACCGTCATCAAGCATGAATGTAGGACCTGGTAGTTAAGGCTGCTCTCCTAGCTCTTAGTCCCTGTTGTACTGGGGTCTTCAAACTGACCTAAGGAGAAATACTCTGAACCAGAGAGTTTGAGCGGAGCCACATCCTCTAAGGATCAAAGTTTTGATGTCCCAAAAGTCATATCATTCATTCTTCAGTAGGCCCCAACATCATTGTACTCCCAACACGCTATGTACCAGAATTGTTTGGTTAACGTCACATCTAATATCTACAAAACATCTATTAATGAACTTCAAGCATTAGCCTCTTTAGCACACTTCTGATAAATTCAGTAAATCATGTATATATATATATATATATATATCCTTTTTTATATGTATAAAGAGCTACATACTGAAGTTTGTTAGATCTGACAGTCTGCTGGAGACGTGTCGTGCACAAAGTATATCCAGTTTGTTCAGTCAAGTTAAGCACAAAAAAAGATGTAGAGGGTTCTTCTCTTCCCCTTCAGCAGAAGATGGTTCTGCCTAGCCTTCAGCAAGAGACATTAACAAGCAGGGCTATGGCAGTCATTGAGGGGGGAAAAAAAAGTTGTTACAAACAGGTATCTTGATTAAATAGTGAGTTTAGGAAGAAAAAAATGGGTGAAAAAAAAGAAAAAAAAAAGGAACCTTTAGGGAGAAAATGAATATGTATGGTTTACGTAGTTCTAGCCCCAGACTAGACCTGATTCAATGATCCAAGACAAAGTCTTGACTAGAGACCACGTTGCCATCTTCACATGAAAGCTCCCTACATGTTCTGATAGGGTTTTAGTTGGAAGAATTGCAGGGAGACAAGCTTTTGGAGCTGAAAGTTCAGATTTCTGTAGGTGTGTTTTTTCTTTTATTTTTGAACACCTGTCTCTGAGCACAGTAACTGTTATATTAATCTTTGTACTGTGATTATTATACTTTTGCCTCAAAGCGTTCCTGTTGTTGAGAGATTTTTGAATGCTGGCAAGACATAAGTATTCCATTTGTGATGATGGAAATTTATAAAACAAGCAGTGGTATAGTTTTGCAGTGCACAACACCCCATACCAACTCAGGCAAAAGGCTTTATCACTAAGCTGCGCCAGCATTTTGCAGCTGGTAGCAGCAGAGGCCTCTTCCAGTGACAAGTGCTGATGAACAGCTTTTTGGCAAGCAGTAGGGACTTGGTCTGAAATTCAAGAATCTCCATCAAACTGTCTTAAATGGATGCATATTTAGGACCTAGCCAGTGATTTATGTCATTCTTCTTGCCAGAGTCTTCCTATACCAAAGATTCAACCCAGATGAATGGAACCAGAAATATTTCTAACATATGTGAGACAAAGCCTACGTTACAAACCCACATCTTCAATGGACCAGTTATGTCCACACTTCCCAAGCAGGACTGCTTCTATCTGAATTTTGCTTTCAGGACTTTTCCTGCTAGAATAACATGACTAGAAAAAAATGCTCATCACAGAGAGAGATCTGGAAGTTTGAAAGGAGCAAGATGACCTAAACCAGAGCTACCAGGGGAGATCCAGGGCTCCAGAGTAGGACTGCTCCTGGTCACCAGGCTGTCCCCAGCCCTCAGGAAGGTCCCAGGGGTGTTCTTTTTTAAACTGAAAAAAAATTTTTTTGAACAATTGTGATCATTCCAAAAACACAATTAACTGAAGACACCAGTCAAGCATTTTGAAAGCTCGGAGCTTTTGTGTACAACAGTGAAAGCTTAAATATCACTGTTCCAGCAGGTTACTATGCTTGAAGAGAGTCAGAGAAGATCTTACAGATAAACTACTGATTCATGTGACAGTAAAAGCAGAAGATACAATGCTATGTAACGGAAAGCCTTAATTTTCCCCTTAGTGGGACCAATCTTGTCCTCAGTTGCACTAATACAAAGCCACAGTAACTCCTCTGCATTGTGTTACTCTGCATTTACAGGATACACCTGAGCAGAAACTGCTGTATGTTTATTATGTTTCTAGCAGTCTTAAGTACAAGTTGATCTTTCTTGAACAATTGTTGCCTAGCAATGATGCTTCCCCCGTAATTTACTGAGTACACAGGTTCTTAATTATGCACAAATCCTTATTGAGCTCTTGTGTTGTTTCTTTTTATCATCCTATCTTCATTAGCAAGCAGGCCTAAGTCAGGATGCAAGTTTAATTTGCACCCCTCTTTTCAGTGCAGGAATAAGAAGAATTAGGACCCAGACTTCTGGCACAGGAGCACACTCAGTTTAGCAAATTTCTCACTGATCTTGGTCAGTTTTCTACCAACGGGTCAGAGTCACCATTGCTGTGTCTTCTCAGAGGCTGTGGCATGGTGCTAGCTGGATCCCTAGTGTCTTTGTTTTTCTAGTGTTTGTGAAAGTTTGTCTTCTGCCACTGATGTATCAACATGTCACTCAAGTAACATCTAGAAGCCAAAGTATGCAGGTACAGAAAGACACTAAAATCACATTTTTCTTGCTTCTCTTGGAACCTTGACCTTAGCTGTCCTAAAGAATAAACACAGCACATGATGTATGCATATGGGTATGTCTAAAGAGGCTTACCAAGGTTGTCATCAACAACAGCAAATTTAGCAAGTGCTCTGAAAACTGCCCTTTCTCAGTTGACTGTAGAATGGGAGTAGAGAAAGTAGCCTGATAAACAAAGAAATCCAGCTTTGGTGCCAAAATTTAGGCACAACAACTGTCCCAGTATGTTTTTTTGCATGATGTGGAGATTCTGGGTCATAACACAGGAAAATGTCAGGAGAAAGGACATCCAACAGTTGCCTGCAAATCATTTTGTGGCCAAGAGTGGGTTTTAATTGACATGATGTCCCTCCACACACACCCCAATATATTATTTTAAATGAAAACATCTGAATCACACCACTTCCGTTATCTCCGTGCTGTAATCTCTCCTCATTTGGACTCTAGACTGGACTACAATCTGCATTTTGTGGTGTGCCCTCTTTTCCTTATTGAATTGTAGGAATGTTGTGCATCGCTGGAGTGGAAGTCAACATCAAGAAAAGAAGGCAGAAAAAGTCGGAGCATCGGGCAGACAAACTGCATCTTTCATGAGGCACTGCAGTAACGTTTTGAATAGCAATATTTGGTTTTGGCTCACATATTTCACATTCTAGAAGAAAAGTTCGGGCAAAAACCTGATGGGATAAGAGTACTAAAACCTAATCTCTGAGGAATTCACTTTAGGAAACTGTTAAAAATGAGAACAATATTTAGGAACTTTTCTGTTTTACAGATCTCATCAACCCATGGACAAGCCCAGCTCTTATGTTAGGAGAACTTAATGCAAATGCTATCTCTCTCTCTCCTCATGAGGTGCATCACATGTACTGTACCTCAAAAAAAGGTGAACCCTTAGCCTTTCAATTCTGCTATCCTATGAAACTTTAATAGGATAAAAACCATCCTCTGAATTTAGTGGTCTGTTCAGAACTGTGCAGTAAGGATATGGAGTAAGTCAAACAAATGTCCCAAAATTGTAAATTATTATTATGTCATTATATAAATTGATGGCACATCCTCCCTTGAATCTTGCTTTCAATTCTGGTCATACCAGCTCAGAGAAAGAGATAAGAGAAAGAGAACAGTTCTACAGTACGGCAATGAAAATTATTAGCATGAAAAGACTGCCATGTGAGGAGAGATGAAAGAGATTAGGGCTGTTTTATTTCAGAGTTAAGTAAGAGTTGATGTAACAGAGGTTTATTAAATCAGAAATGTCATGCAAGTCAACTGAGTGTTGCTATTTATTCCCTGTATAATACCAAAGGGAAAAAAAATAGCATAATTCTTTCCAACTTCTGAAAAGAAAAATAAGCTTCATACAACACAGTTCAGAAAGAAACTGAGGAACTCACTGCAACAAGCTATTACTGAGTCAAATGAGTCAGAAACAGAGCCATAAAACCTCCATTACTCTGAAAAATCAATATAATATCTTTAGCTACATTGTCCAGAATACAAAATTGGAAAGAATAAGAAAGAACAGAAAAAATATAGGATCAAATGCGTCAGAGCCCTTCCGAAGTTCACCCAGACTTCAGGGGCTCTACCACACCTGCTCTCACCTACACACCTTGTGTACAAGTTGCTCCTTGTTGTTTGTGCTCTTCAGATATTTGCACACAATTAGAGGATGCATCTGGTGAAGGTAAACGGCAGATGTTTAGTTCTGCTATTTTTGCCTCTTAAGTCACTGTCATCATACTAATAAGTCTGTTTCTATTCTTTAAATGTTCTCTAACCAGTGTGGTTTAGAAAGGGATTATCACCTCCATAGCATCTCCTTCGTTACATTTGCCATTCCGGTTGACTTAAACTGCTGTACAAAATTTACTTCGAAATCACCTTAAAATGTAAACCTATTTCAAATCAAAACTAGCACAAGTCAAAAAAAAAAAAAAAAAGAAAGAAAGAAAGAGCAGGAATTCAGTCTTATACAAGAATTCTCTATTTATTCCATTTTTGAAAGTCAAGGTACATGTACATAAGGGCTCGCCTACCACATGGAAGCAAGAACAGTTTAGGGCCTACTTTCATGTGACAGAGGTTCTATGAAAATTTTGTGGTGTAAATTTGTTCCTACCATCCTTCTGGAACAGGGTGAGAGCTTCCTACACCAAAAAGGATTCACAATTGGTTAACTATGCCCTTATATTGCAACTTTGCTTCAGCTGAGCAGAGTAAAGCGTCTCGGACAAGAGGGAACCTGCGCTTGAAGTTTAACATATTGCCTATAATTATACAGAGGAAATGAATGTCAGACACACATCTTTCTGTTATTTACCCAAATCTTAGAGATAAGCATAATTTATTATATTTATTGCATTTATTATTATTTCCAAAAATTACACTGTAGTGATAGTTAAAGTTAAGCTGAGGAATCACTGCAGTTGGTTCTGTGCAGGAGCAGAGAAATAGGCACAGCCCTAACCTGAACAGCTCTAGAAAGATGCTTACTATTCCCAGACGTGATTACATCACTGAAAGGTGCATTTTCTAACTTGTAGGCAAGTTTTTTGGTCTTTTATCTTATTTTTGCCCTAATAATAATTTTGCTTATTTTAATTTGGTACATTTTGAAAAATGTTACATAAACATTAGTTGTTGTCTTTCATGTAAAATATTTAATCAAATGCTTTTTTTTTTTTTCTTTTGCAAGTTGAAAGTACACTGCAAATGACAAGTTGTAAAGCAGAAGGCCAGATTAGTCAGAAGTCAACTGAGCTATACCAAAGAAAAAGGTAAGTCTCCGCTATGGAATACTAATTAGTGTGGAGAAGGTCTTAGAATAGAAAACAGGAACAGTGAAAAAAAGCATCTCTATCAGGTTTTTGTGCGCTATAAAAATGCAGATTTGAAGGGACCACTCTCAGCGCTCCACAACGAAAAGCACTGATGACAAACTAGCTCTGAGTATAACACTGGGAGTATTACAGCCACCATCCTGCGTGCAGCGCAGCGTGTACGTGGCAGCTTACTCGGCAACCTGAGCTATTCCCTCTGTGCAGTGCTACACCGCGTGTGCCAGGTTATTAACAGCTAGTGCAAGGATTTCACATGCCCAGGGCAGCGTCAAGAAAAAGCAGCCTTCCGGTGAACGAAGAATACCTCCAAAACACCACTCAGATCGGTGGGAGAAAGTCTGTTGAGCACTGCCAGTGAGTTAGGCTTATTTCTCCTTGCAGTGATTTTACCAGGATAATTTAATGACATTGTAGTTTGCAGCAGCAGTAGCTTTTGTATAGCAATGAAAGTTAGGATGATTGGAAAAAGATCTAAATTCTCAGTGACATACCTATGCTCTGACCCATTAGATCTTTTATATTCTTATCAGTAACTAAGATATTGGCTTTGCTTTTATAGGCTTTAGTTGGGATGATTCACCAGTGTCCATGTATAAACTCCTCATGCTATTAATGGCATATTTAATGACCCTGGGACTCAAATATTTCACGTGACCATTTAGCTATTTGAGCAACATGGAAGTAGGACCCCCAAATAATTTGAGGAATAAATTAGGAGATCTTCAAATTTATAGCCACTCTCAAAGGTGCAATCTCTGTTAATAGCTTTCTACAAAGAAGCATATAAAAGCATTTGCAGCTGACATAACCATTTTTAGCCAGCCTTGGAAGAAGAGTCCATGTAATCAGGCTTTCTACCTATCCGAATATTCATTTGTCTGTGATACATTTTAAGCCTGTTTACAACTTTCAGATAAAGCTGACTGAGCGGATGACAATTCAAAGATAAGCAGGTATTACGGGAGAGGAAAGAGACCCTGAAAGTGGCCAAGCCAAGGCCAAGGCAGCTTCTTGAGCATCCGTGGCACTGAGAGCTTTTACAAATGTGCCAGCTTTAGGAAATGCTTCAGAGTTCACCCCTTACTGGCAAAATCAATTAAAAATGAATCACTAATCAATGGGAAATCAAGCTCCTTTCATGGGTTTTTGGTGCTCATTCGACTACTTGCCTATTGTTTGTGTTTTGTTGAATTTCATTCTTGGTTTTCCCTTTGTTTCTCTAGAAACAGAATAGTCTAGTTAATAATGGTGATGATTTTGCTCGTTTTAGTCATTGTGTCCCTTCAGGAATGGTAAAGACTCATGTGATTAATGTTGTTCATCTTGACCCTTGATTAGCATTAAAATAAACATTTTTAAAAATATATATTCTTTCTTGGTTCTTTAGACATTTATAGCAATAAAGGGCAGAAAAATCAGTGAGTTTCTGTGAGCTGAAATATTCTTTTCTTTTATCAGCTTTTATATCAGCTACAAAATCATTGCTCTCTACTATTTAGTTGTTTACAAACCACACAACCCTGCCTACAAATACCCACTAATGAGACATTAATAATGAGGCGCTGATAGCATTTCATGGACTGATTCACCATTTCTCAGCTAAAGCATTTCAAATAACCATAGGATTATTAGCAAGGGGGGAAAAAAAAAATCAAAGCTCAAATATGACAAGAGCTTTGCAGGAGGAGCTCCTTCAGGTGGCAAAATGGATCATGCATGTAAGGCGCTTCTAGGTTATCTTATTAAAGAAAGAACAAACAACCGACTGCTTTAGCACAGTGCAAATCGCACCATACAGCCCTGGCTTAGTGCACTGCAGAATTTCTGAGCTGTAATAATAAAATGCGGTTTTCAGGTACATTTTTCTCCTCGTTGATTTTACAAGAAATGTGTAACCAATAATCCCAGATTTGACTTTCAAAGCAGCATGTTAGCATGGGGAAATTCTTCTGCAAGAAAGTGGAGGAAACAGAGTCACAACTGACATTGCCTGCCCTCTCACGTCTTTTCTGGGTTTTTATTAGATGCATAGAAATCCAATAGCTGTGAGGGAGACTTTTATATATATACATATTTATTTATATATACATATGTATATATGTATATATGCTACATGAAGTTTCTCAGAAGGGTTTAATGCCTCCCACTGCAGATGTTTCCACTGTACTCATCACCTTACATTGTTGCACCGTCTAGTTTTAGCTGATATATGTTCACGAAAGAGAGAACCTGCAGCTGTTGTTTTACAGTGCAGTAGAAGGACACACACCTGGGAGTCAATATTACCACAGCTTCAGGACATATTTGTACTGGGAAAACAGTACACATGGAGCTGGTTAGGAAGGACTTTTTCACATGCATGACTACTACTTCAATAGGAAAAAAAGTTAAAAAACATTCATGAAGATTGCATTCTGTGGTTAATCCACTTCAGGGCCCAACAGGTTATGTCACATTCTCGACTTTCTCTGGCAGAATTTGCCTCCAGCTGCAAGCTTTTGCAAGGGTAAAGCTGATATATGTCTATAAATATTTGGTCTTGCATGACTGTAACATGTCAGACTTGGTTTGTGCATGCGTGTGGGTGTGCATGTGTGAGTGTGCAAACTACCACATATTATATGTGTCCTGAAGATAAAGAGAAGCATTGGAACAAAAGTTATGTAGTGAAAAAAATCTAATGAGGAAGTGTCATGCTAGACTGAAAGCATTAGCAAGTCATTACTGCAGCAGCTGTAATTACTATCAGTTTCTTCAAGTACCATGATTTGACTTCTAATTTCTTTTTCTGAACAAAGGTCCAAGTGATATATAATCAGTTAAAAACCCTTGAAGGAAACTGAGGCCATCACCAGCTCAATTAATCTTCATGGTCTTTACACTCTTGGGAAGTTTATATTTCCTATTAAAAACCCCACACATCAAACTGCTGTAGTTTCTGATTCATTGTTTATTTTCTTTGCATGAGATTTAATCCTCTGCCTCAGCCCATTTATCTCTTAAGATCCATTTAACCCCACCAGGGTAAATTTTACCCTTAAGGCATGAGATATAAACAAAATTATTTTTTCGATATTCAGTTTTTCACTTGGAGCCATGAGAATTACAATACTTAACCTCTGTCTTTCCAAACGCTTAACACCTTTTAGGTGCACAAAGTCCAGGGAATTAAAGATATGGGAAGGAGTTTTCCTTGCTTTGATATTTTCAATTTTGGGAAATTTTCACACCATCTACCTGTAGGCTCCTCATCTCAGAGGTTAGTCTAGCTTAGAAGATTCCCTGCATAGCCAGTGGAGAAACATGCTTCTTTCTCCCTAGGCTGTGATTTGGAGCACCTAAGTGAAGCTCTCTCTGTTTTAGACACATGCTAGTGTTCAGCAAAATGAAGGGATGAAGGCTGAGGAGGAATATGATAATGGTCTACAAATTCAAGAAGCGTGGGATAAGGTGAATGCAGAACTGTAACATCCCCAAAACAGCAGTTCTGAATGCTGGGGAGTGGACTGCAGACGGTGGACAGGATCCCATGCTTTCTACAAACAGCGTCTCTTACTACTGCTCCTGGAGACAAAATATCGGGCTGGATGGACCATTGGTCCCTCCCAGCAGGGCATTTTTTACCTTCTTTTAAATGCTGAAATAGAAATTATTCCAGCGATAAAACTGAAGAATGGTTGTTAATGATCTAGCAACTGAGTCAAATAAAGTTCCTTGACACCAGCTTGGCCTCTTGCTTTTCCTTTAAAGAGTTCTGAAGGAATATGTGCAAGAAATGAATGATTACGTTCAGATTTCTGATTGGATCTCAGTGGTTTCATGTCAGGGTCAAAAAGTCACGCGAAAAGCATGTTACAGTAAGTATTCTGCTAGGGCATTTCTGTGGATTTATTGCACAGCTTTGGGAGCTAACGCCATTTTATGTCATAACGCATTCTAGATGTCTACTTTAGGGTGCACTGAATCACAGTCTGAAAGTGTCTGTTTGTCTCCATTGAGACTAAGATGTGGATTACTGGCTCTGATGTAGACTGGAGATGTCTACAGTTAGGTGAGATGAATCGTGCCAATTCGGTTTAAACAGATGCTGATTTAACTGGATACACTATCACTCCTTGCTTTGGGAAATATGCTTTTTTGTTGTTGTTGTCATAAGAAAATATACAAGCATAGAAAAAATCATATTGGGCCAGGGTAAGTTCCATCAAGCCCAGTAAACTGTCCCCAAAAAGCCATTGCAGATGGTCAGAATGTAGCAATGGCCATTTCCAATGGACTGTGTCTTGGGGACACTCCTTGAGGACCTTCTGAAGCATCAGAAATGCTACTTTCATGTTTGCAAGTTTTGGTCTTTAAGCCAAGGAAAGCATTTATCAAGTTTAAATATAACATCATTGATGATTTTTAATTTGTTTCTGATCTACTTCATAGTCAAGGAGCAGGCAGCACAGAAAGTTCAACTTGTTCACTTCCTTGTGAACAAGTTTATTTTCAGTGGTCAGTGCTGATAACTGAAACAAAACCTGAGTCCTGAAAATACCCTAAGCAAATTTTGCGGGTTTTTAGCTGCCTGTACTTAATCTTTCTTTCATTTTTTTTCTTGTCAAATATCAGTTTAATTTATAAATACCACAAACTTGTTTTCTTTAGTACCTTATTCATGCTCCCGTGTCCAGAGTAGGAAATATGCACCTAGTAATCATCTTGGAGGAATTCTGTGATTTTACTAATAGGAAATTGAAAGAATCAAGGTATTTTCCAGCCCTGTAGCTACACAAATGAATGTGTATATGGCCTTTGTCAAATATATTCCTTTAATTATGTAGTATGCAGCTTTCTTGCCTTTCTTTCATTAATGCTGGAGATCACTTACTCATACAACTTGTTTTTAGAGAGTGAATGAGGCTATTCATGTAAACAATTGCTCAGCAGCATAAGTAAGGATTTCACATCAGACCAATACTATTATATTTCAGAAGAATGCAAGCCAAATTCAAGGATTTTCTATTTGGTTGTTTAAAAATCTCAAGTACCAGAAAATGTGTCACTGTTACATTACCACAACCAATGTACCTGCTCAGTGTCCAGTTCTTTTATGAAATTTTCATTTCCTTTATTTTGTGAGGCTTCTATTGGGAAAAAAAGGCATCAAAGTATTCAGCTATTTTCTGGATCAGTGAACTACAATGTATACAATTTGATATAAGATTCAAAAGCCTGTATCTTTTCTGAGAACTATTACACTGAACAATATGGGAAAATTTTAATTTGCAAAAATGAGCAAGAGTAGAAGAAGAAATGTGGGGTGATGACACTTCCTGTTTTTCTTGCTTTTCTTTGGTATAAAAATGCAATTAAATAAGGTGCCTGATTTAACTGTTTGGTTTGGGTCAGAACTGGAAAGCACAGCAGAAAATAAACACTAAATAGAATAATTGACATCTTTTGAAATTAAGGTTCAGATCTGAGCAATTAAATAGATATGTTAACTGAAGTAGCAGGAGCTTTTTGGTTCGCTTTTTCCTATTTCAATTCATTGATCTCTTCTCATTTATCACTGTTTATACCAAATGAGTATGAAAGGGAAAATCTGTTTCACTGTGAATCACTGAATCACTGAATCACTGAATCACTGAGGTTGGAAGGGACCTCTGGAGATCATCTAGTCCAACCCCCCTGCTCAAGCAGGGTCACCTACAGCACATTGCACAGGATTGCATCCAGGCGCATTTTGAATATCTCCAGAGAAGGAGACTCCACCACCTCTCGGGGCAACCTGTTCCAGTGCTCTGTCACCCTCACAGTGAAAAAGTTTTTCCTCATGTTAAGATGGAAGTGTCTGTGTTTCAGTTTGTGCCCATTGCCTCGCGTCCTGTCGCTCGGCACCACTGAAAAGAGTCTGGCCCCATCCTCTCGACACCCTCCCTTCAGATACTTGTACACATTGATAAGATCTCCTCTCAGCCTTCTCTTCTCCAAAGAAGATTTTCTAAACATGGTCCTTCTGCTTCTGTCCTGCTCCCATTACTTTGAAGCTACTTGGTTAGGTCATTATCTGCTGGTGGCCTGAAAAATGCTGCATAAATAAGTTAGGCTCATGAAGTGTTCTGTTATTTAACAAGAATTAGTCAAACACAAGGAGGTACTAATAAATCCCAAAATACATGTCTGATAATTCAGGATTAAATTATCATGATCTGCCCGTAGTCATACCGGGGAAGAAACAAGCAGGATCTCCAAAGCTTTCCTGCTGGATCAGCAAAATTATCTCTGGTTATGGAAGGAGATCAAGTAGCAGGGAAATGTGGAGGTCTGGAAGGATTCAGGTTCCTGTTTACCACAGGAGTGAGCTGAACATACACAGGACAGCAGGCTCTTCCACTTACAAAAGAAGCCTTATCCAGCTAAGTTGATGGGAAAACGTGGGAGGGAGTATGACCTGTAGGTGGCAATTAATTTGTCTTGATCCTACGATGGTGCAAGAGACCTACTAGCATAACATAGACCTTGATGTTGATTGAAACTGGGCCGCATAGAAGACATCATTATACACTGCTTGGGGTGATTTCACCCAATACCAGGAATGATTTGTCTTGATACTGTCTGTAAAGGACTGTCATTTCCATCCCCGATTAACAGAAATGATGAGACAGTCTCAGAGCATATGAAAAGCTTCTGATTAGCATGAATAAGACCGAGAGTGGGCGTGATGGCGGACATCATGAATAGTGTGTATTCTTGAAATATGAATCATCTGGCTGAATTCATGAAGCGGAGTTCACCCAGTGAAATTCCACGGCTTGGGTTCATGCCAGGTCGCCCTCACGCTCGTAATAGTCCCTTAAAAAGTATGAATCCATGACAATTGTATTACTTTGCCAAAATCTCCATTTAACGGAATTGTTTTGGTTGTGCCCATGACCTCCTCAGAAGTCTGTTTATCTGCACATGCCACAGGCACCACATGTGATGAGGTGAATCAGATATATATATATAAAAAAAGAAGAATCCTATATCAGTTTTTAAAAAGAATAAAGTTACCATTAAGAAATACATACGTACTTACTGCAAAGCCATTTTAGAAGTTACAAAGAGAGTGGAAGAATTATGGAATAAAGTAACAAGAAAGGAAAAAGCATCAGTGCTCTTGCAATAGGCAAAAGTGTTCAGCCAACTAAATATATTGTTTTATCAGCAGTAACATATGAACACTCATTAAAATATGATACAGGTCTTTTAGCAGAGTACGCATGGTAACTAGAGCTGTTATTGGCGCAGTACAACATTTGACAAATATTGTCCTTTTTTGATCTCCATGAGCTAATCATGAATCAGTTGTATTATATGTAGGCATATTCAACATTTGGCAAATATTATAACATCAAGTACAAGTATACACAGGTATGATTCTAACAAAGTCATGTAAAACGTGCCTCATAAAGCTAAAGCCTGGAATTTTAGCTAATTTCCTAAAAGCAAAGAAAACCATGAAATGCAATTTAGAAAAATAAACAAAAAATAATGCAATTGGGAATCTGTAATAATTTTTACAGTAGTCAAGTACATAAGAACTACATGGCAGTAGAACAGATCAAAGGTCTATCTAATTGAATAGCTTGTTTCCAGCCATGATGAGAAGCTGATGCTTGGGAAATGAATAGAAGAGAAATAATAATAACTGATCCTTTCCATGATACACTCTTCTATATTCCAGAAGTCAGTGGTTTAAAGAATTCTTTTGAACTGTAAGTTTTAATATCCACTATTGGAATTTGTCTAATTCCTTTTTTCACTCACTGTTGCTTTTATTTTGCACAGCATCTTGTACCAATGAATTCCAAAACATGATTATATTCTTTAAGAAGTGTGGGGTTTTATTTTATTTTATTTTTTCCAAACCCTACGACTAATAATTTCAAGAGCAAAGGGGAGATCCATTTATTCTGTTCTGAGCCACATGTAAATCCACATTATTCATAGTTTTATGGCCCTCAGTTGTGATCCTACCACATGCCTTTTACTCATCTCTTTTCCAAGGTGAAGAATCCTTATTAAGTTACATCATGGAAGCTATCCCATTCCTCTCATCCTTCCTGCTATTTTTCTCTGTACTCATTTATTTCATATATTTTTTCTTGTTCCAGTCTATGACTAGAAGTATATGTGGTATTTAAAATTCATACAAGGAAGTACACAATGAAATCATGATGTTCTTTATTTTGTTCTCTATCTCCTTCCTAATAATAACCCAATACTCTATTTGTCTTCTGACCATGCCAAAGATTGACCTTAGGTTTTCAACAAAATATCTAAAACAACTCCAAGATGTCTTTCCTGAGCATTAATGGCTAACTTAGAACCAGTCATTACGTATGTATTGTTATAAGGTTTCCTCTTCTGTCTTATTAACTTTGTAATTTTCAAGACAAAGGGTCAAAAAAACATGCAAAAAATGAAACCTACCAAAAAGCACAGTTTTGAAAAAAAAGTCAATATGCTTCACTTGCAAATCTGGAAGCAATTCAACAACAAGAAGTTATTGAACAAGCTGAACTTGAGCCAACAGTGAGCTCTCGTGGCAAGGAAGGCCAACAGCAACCTGGGCTGCATTAGGCTGAGTGTTGCCCCCAGGTCGAGGGAGGTGATCCTCGCCCTCTCTTCAGCCCTGGTGAGGCCACACCTGGAGTACTGCGTCCAGTTCTGGGCTCCCCAGGACAAGAGGGATGTGGCACTACTGGAGCAAGTCCAGCGAAGGGCCACAAAGATGATTAGGGGACTGGAGCATCTCTCCTATGAGGAAAGGCTGAGAGAGCTGGGCCTGTTTAGCCTGGAGAAGAGAAGGCTGAGAGGGGATCTTATCAACGTGTACAAGTATCTGAAGGGAGGGTGTCAAGAGGATGGGACCAGACTCTTTTCAGTGGTGCCGAGCGACAGGACGAGAGGCAATGGGCACAAACTGAAACACAGACAGTTCCATCTGAACATGAGGAAAAACTTTTTCACTGTGAGGGTGACAGAGCACTGGAGCAGGTTGCCCAGAGAGGTTGTGGAGTCTCCTTCTCTGGAGATATTCAAAACGTGCCTGGATGCAATCCTGTGCAATGTGCTGTAGGTGACCCTGCTTGAGCAGGGGTGTTGGACTAGATGATCTCCAGAGGTCCCTTCCAACCTCAGCGATTCTGTGATTCTGATTCTGTGATTCATAAAAACTGAAGAAGGAAGCAGTAGGTGATTATTAATGAAGTATAGAACCTGATAATGTAAGCTAAAGGCAAAAACAATATCTATGATTAAGAAGGTGTTCAGTATATGAAGAGAAAAGAAAAAAAAATCTATTATCTACTTAATGGATAACATTGTTCATGACAAGGTAGAAAAGACAGTATTTTTCAATGAATGTTTTTGTTCCCTATTTAGAGAAAAAAAGAAAAAAACAAGATAATATGCTACAAACAATGTAATGCTTTCCACTCCATTAGTAACCAGGGAAGATGCTAAACATCTATTAGGTATACATATTTTTTAACCTACAAGTTTGGATAACAATTCACATCTGAATTTTGCACAAAGGACCAGATTTTTATTTAGTGCCCTGAGACATAAATAAACCCCTAATGATATTTTGAAAATACTTAGGAGCTGAACTCCCGCTCACTTTAATGGAGATACATGCCTAGGTATTTAGAAAAATCCTAGGAGCATCTACCCACATTTTTACACACCTAAATACTTTATAATTCTGATTAAAAATCTTTTACAACTAATAATTACACCATTAACTCATCCCTTCTGGTGGCTAAATTGAACACCTGCCTTTAATTATGATGACTTGGAAAAGAGAAGCAGCCTGAAGATTACAGGATTGTGGAATCGGAAATGCAGTGTTACACGAGTACATTTTGTTTAAATAAAACCATCTTATCAGACAAGTGCCCAATTATCATTTGTATTAGAAAATATTTAATTTTACTCTTATTTGCTTTCAGCAAACATTAATTTCAGTTCATGTAATGGGGAAAAGCAATGATCCTGAAAGCAAAAATCTCTGTTACAGATGATTTAGAAGATTTTAAGGAATCAGAATTACTTTTCTTCTGATTGAAATGATTTCTGTTTTCTGATTATGTTTGTAGACCATGGGCAAAAGCTCAACAACATCAGGCTATGTTAATCTGTGAGCAAGGTAGGAAGAACTGTATTACAGAATAGAAACTGATTATAACAAAGCAAAGCAACTTCATGATCCCAGGAGCTGTAATGGAAATTTGAGTAAAAAGTGCTCTGAACGTTTGCCCATGTCTAATCAAGACTGTCCTTTTTTGCAGCTTGTGTTCTCTGCTTCTCGTCCTTTGCACCTCTGAGAAGAATCGGGCTCTGTCATCTATACAGCCCACCATTAAGTAGCTGAAGACAAAAATTAGTTTCCCCCTTGTCATTCTCTTCTTGAGGCTGATTAAACCCTGCTTCCTCAGCTGCTCCTTGTATTTCTTAAATCCTTTTGGTTTTCTGTGCATATTGGCCTGGATTTATTGATTTAGGCCATCACTTGCCACGGTAGCTTCTCTAACCATTGCACTCTCAGTTGTGACTGAAACTCCCAGGAAGACTTCACTTTGGAAATTTTACAGTTCAGATATAAGATGTTACTTAATTATTACAAAAGCCTAACAGAACATCTGACTAAGGGCAGAAAAATATTTTGTTGTTTTTTCTAGGCTAAAAACATCTGAATTTTGCCTCAGACTGGTTATCCTAGCCTTGATATACTATATATTGTTTAGGTGTGTAAACATCCTTTGCAGTGGTCATCTTTGCTTCGGTCTCAGCTGTTTCTTAGTTTCTCCATCTCTCTCCTCTCTATTCAGCCATGAAGTTCTTGCTTTACTGTTCAATGCTTTGATTTCAATTACTACGAACTCTCTATTCCCTCCACTTCTGCTTCCCTCCTCTAGACAGTATGGAATACTGAGCTGAGGGTTATAAACTCAGCAGAAATATATATTGCGGGGTTTTTATCTATTTCAATAAGTCTCCACTGCCATGAAAATGAAGAACAGTCTACAAAAATAATATGAAAAACAGAAACAAAGACTAAAGGATATTGGAACCAAGGGCGAAACCATAGCATTTCACCAGTTGATGCTATTTTGATAGATCAGCTGGTCTGCAGAATAAATACAAAAAAGAGCCCAAACATTGCTTCCATCATGTCAAATCTTCAGGACCAAATGAACAACCCAAACCCAGATCTGAATTTGACCATTGTTTCCCATCTTCTAAAGTAATCATATCAAAGCCCTGAGTCTTAGCATCTCTAATTATGAATGGTTCAAAATCTGGGCAATGATATGACATCTCAGAGACATTTTTAGACAATAAGCTAGATTTTGGCTCTCATTTTTGTGCTTTAGCTTACTGTGACTGTTCTAAAGCTAGCCTTGTACAGATATCCCTCAGCACTGGAGAATCCTCAGATGATGAGGAATGACTGAAAAGATTATTTTATTAGTCATAGCCCCAGGAGAGGGAAGATGATTGTCCTTTATCCCGGGAAATTCCAGCTGTCAGCATCAGGGTGTTATTTGCAACAGGTACATATTAGACAGCTGTTACAATCCAAATTTATTTCTGAGCTGCATATTTAATATGTTTACGACACAAATAAAGATTTAGCCCATTATCTTTATGCAATCTCATCTTTCAATGATAAGCCAGAGAAATGCCACCTGAGCCCATGGAAATAAACAAGCCAAAGTATTCAAAAAAAAACAGGTTTGGAAGGATGTGGCAAGAGATCTAGACGTGCAGTGAGACCTCACTCTTCTGGAAAGTCAAATTTCCTGGGCTAAATTCCTTGGCTTCTTTGGGTTTGTGCTGCACATTCATGGTCAAAGCCACACACAGTAAATAAGCCTTGCTTTATGTGTTTGCCTTTAACAAGGTCACTTAGAAATGATCCATCACGCAAATCACAGTTAGGGAGATGGACAGAAAGGAAGCAACTCATGCAGAGCTGCTTGACCTGCAGAAGGTGATGGGAACTGCAATGATGAAAACAGAGTGAGCGTGATGGGAAGTTTCGGTAGAAAGACCCACAAGGAAATGTAGAGGAACCTGATAAACATTGGAATTCACTGGGTATAAAATATTGTTCTTCCTTCAAAGCAAAATCGCAGTGTAATAGAAAAGAAATTCCAATCATTACATCTGATTACAAAGAAGTGTAAATCAGTATGGCTTTCTATTTCTAAATCTGAACTCTAATAAAAGGAATAATTAACATCTACTCAAACAACTCAGGTGCAGCCTACCTGAAATATTGCATTGATTTCGAGGGTATCGTATAACCTGGTGGAAATTAATGCTCTGTAAGAAGCTTAGAGAAGCTATGAAATGGCTATTTATTCTTGAAACGACCTAACTATGTATAGTTTCACCCAAAAGATAAAGGCTTTTCCTCCAAAGTTTCCTCAAAGGATGCTAAGGCATGGAATTAGCAATACACTTAAAAGCAGTCTTCAGGTTGCTTTGCAGCTTAGTGATGGTTTTCAGCTTGGGTTTGCATGTTTTGCTGATTTAAAAAGAAAACTAAAGGAGGACTTGAGACTCTACAAAGTTATGAAAGGTTCAGTGCGCCATGGGGTATCATGGAAAACATATTTAGGATGACAAATAAGATATGCAGAAAAGGAAAAAAATGCAGAATATGGAAAAGGTAAGAACATCCAAAAGAAAAGTCATGTTATTTGACAATGTTTTAAATAGGATAGTAAAGCACCGGGAAGTATTTTATTCTGTCTGGAAAAGTAATGATCTAATACTAAATTATTTCTTTCCTTCAGAGGCAATGATATATAATTAGATGTAGTGATATACATCTTGTTATAGACAACATCTAATTCATATATATTTATATTAATTGAATAGGAGCTGCTTTACTCTGGATTTTACTCTGAAGACTGAATACTAATAGAAGAGAAAAATGCTAGAAGATGGATTTGTGTGGGTTAGAGAGGCAGAAACAGCCAGAAAAGAGAAAAGCCAGCAGAAAAGCATTCCAGAAGGCAGGAGGCAAAGGAAGTGCTGGAAATGGTCCTGGGAGAAAGCCACGGAAAGAGAGGGGTGGCTGGAGAAAGGCATGGATATGAGACAAGGAAACTAATTTCTGAGGTTTGAATCTTCAGGACGAGAGCAGCGTAAAAACAGTTTGTAAAGGGGATTGCATCAAGAAAGGCAACATTCACCCCTAATGTTATTGCCACCTTGTCCTTACAGACATGGTCCAAACCCTGGTTTAATGCTCGTCTCAGCTCTGAATACCAGCTCATCACTCCAAATGGAAAAATGTTAAAGATTACTCACTGTAATAAGAAAGAAGCAGGAAGTTAAATTTAGAGGTGCAATTAAAGTCTAGGTCATGGTCCACTGTTCTTCTCTGAGGATCTTCTAAGTGAAAAAAAGACACAGGAAGAAAGCCAAGTGCTGGATCTCAGATTGCCCATCCTGGTTTTCCGTTCTCTCCCTAGCTCAGTGCTGGATAGCCTAGTTAGCTCCTGCTAAGGCAAACTATCTCTAGAAGAAACCAGCTGTAAATCAGTCAGTGCAACTTGGCCCTGGGTTTGGGATTAGCCCACAGTGCCCTCTTATTTAGCAGTATGGATATAGCCTGATAGCCCAGACTGCATGGTCTGCTTCCCTTCACCCTGCATGCCCATTTTCTTGTCCAACATGAAATCCAGATGTGACTGCAGTGTGCACACAAGCATAGAGCTGGGAAGTTGTAAGACCCCTAGTAAAGATATAGAAAACTGAATTTCGAACACTGAAACACTGAGCATTGAGTCAGTTTAATCTATTGTCCAATCCTGTAAAATGTATCTAACGTCCTGTATAATACCTTTGTCTCTGTTTTCCCTCCTATCCAAATATTCTGTTCAAACTTTGTCTTACAGAATAACCTCTCTGAGTGTCATTCTTAGTGATGGAGACAATGAAATAATGAAAGGAGAAAAAAAAAAACAACACACAAATTCAAGCACTAAAATTATCGCTGGAAAATTAATTTTCATTATTGGAATTTATCTCTCTAAAGCTCGTGGAAGCTGTGCTTCAGGAAGAGCCCGGCATGCAAACCCAGATCACAGTAGCTTTTACCTTGCTCTTCTGGCTAGAGGTATAAGGCGCATGGCTGCAGTGTTAAACTAAGGACGACAGGACCAAAAGAGACGTCTCTGGTCATATAATCATGAGCTTTCATAACCTTGCATAGCTCCATCTCGAAAACAGCTGCTTGTAGCTGCTAGATAATGTTTCGTGTACCCCTGCTACTCTGACAAGAAGACTGTTCTCCAGTTCACTGCTAAAATGATTGGTAATCTTCTAATTTCCATATATCTTCAGGGCCAGAGCTGTCTCTTAGGGATTACCGACAGCTGAGCACTACTCAGAGATGCCTTGGGGCTGTTTCCAAGGCACCAGAAGCTAAATCACTTTCCAGCCTACCCCAAAAAATGTTTTTACATAGTTATCTCTGCTTCCCTTCACTATCGAGGATATCATAGCTATTCACTGGACTATTAAACTAATGACTTTCTTTTCCTCCTTGTTTTAAGTGCACTGTGAGCAAACATTTTGGACTGTGAGATGTTTTAGAGGAAGATTGCAGTGGTCTCTGTGAGCCGAAGTAAAAAGGACTGATGTAGTGTGAAATTAGAGTTGTAAGTGATTAACACAATGGAAAGGTTCTGCCCTATAACTCTTAAATGACCTTCAGCTGTGATATGCAGATGCACAGTAAAGCAGATCAAAGAGAATTTCTAAGGCTAAGATAGAAATTCTGTTTCACACAGGACATATAAATTATTCAAGCGTTGCTTATATCCCTATTTATACTCAGCTATCCAGTCTCTCTTTCCCTACAAGTTTTGTTTTCTGTTTCTTTTGAAGGCATCTCTCTTTCTTTCTGTTGTTCTGTAGAGTTATGAGAGGGGAGTTGTACCACAATTTCCAACAGGACCTGCCGATTTCACGTCGCGAGGTCTTTCTAATCTGCCACTGAAGTTTAATATAGGCTCAACTGCAGGAAATAGCTTTGATTTTGGTTATTTTGAAGAGGAAAATCCTTTCCTTCCTCCCCTTTTCATCTGTGTCAATAGAAGATGTCTGTATGTCAAAGTATGTAAACATATATCCAATCTGATACACCTGAGTACTTGTGCTGACTTCATTCATCTCGTTTTAAAACTGATGCAGGGGAGAGTAGGGCTCCCCTTCCCTCCTATTTGATATGGATGTGTGGATTTGATTTTCCTTGCAGGTGGGTCAGGTATAGACCAGCGCAGCCGTTCAGCAAGCTTGGCACCCTCTTTGGGCTCCCCCTTTTCTGAGGAGCCCTATAACATGGGCATGTGCATTAAATAAATGCATGTCTGAAGGTGACATGGAAAAGCAGTGAGAAGCCAGCCTGTGGCATGTGAATGGCTCCATCACAAGCCATGCACCTTCCCAGCAGCAGCAAAGACAAGTGTCTTCTGTTTAAAAACGCAATTCTCCAGAACAAAATTTTGGCAAGTTAGATGTGGGAAGATAAATCGCTAGATTAAAACGTATGCAAACAGTGGAACCTGTGTATGGAGCTATATTCAGATTTCATTAAAGTGATCAGCAAAATGCCATCTCTAACACGATCGGGATGTGGTCTGAACTGAATTTAGACAGTGAAATTCTATTTAAGTAAACTGTGAAGAGTACCTAGCATTAAAGTGCATTGTAGTGTTAAAAATACCTTCTCTTCTAGGGTGATGTTAATTTTACATAGAAATGTGTTCAGTAAGAGCGTGAGTTCAGTTAAACAACTATCGTTTTTCCTTCACTTTTATCATCATTAACAGCATTAATAATAATCAGGCAGCAGATAGGCAGATAAAAACAAACTGTTAAGAACCTAAACCACACAAAATGATAGTGCCTTCTGTGGCTGTACTTTTCTTCATATTTTCTACTAAAAAATCTTATTATACATAAACCACAGCACTTCTACAAGATGCAAGCCAATATTGCAAAGATGTCTCCATAAGCATTCATTCACCATACAAAATGTATTCATGCTATTATTTCTTGCCCTTGTGGGTGTGCTTCTACAGACAATTGTATATTAGTACAATGTTAGAGAAAACAGAATTTTAAGCTCACTTAATTTTCCTGAGAAAAAGGAATAATAAAAAAAAAAGGGGGATTCCCACAAGCATTTACAATGTTGACCAATTAGTAATAGGGAAATTATCAGGTAATTTATATAATGACTCATAAGTATGTGTAGACACAGACAGAAACACACACAAACAAAATACATTTGACGAAGCAGTAAATACGGCAAAATTACACTCTGCTTGGTAACATCCTTATACTTCTATTCAAATTCAGATGGGTAGTTTGCAGCCAACAAAAAATATCAAACACAACGTACGTGTATTTGCATTGGAAGGAGTCCCCATGGTATTTATTGTGAATGAAAACTAAGAGCAAGAGACCAAAGCAAAATCCTTACAAATGGCATGGGAACACCTTGAGTCCAAAGAAGTCCCAAGTCCTATAACATGTCGCCGAATGAAAGCTTTTTACTCACTTTGGCATTTTACGCGCTGAATGCAACTAGCTGTGAGTGCACCTGAGGGTGCAAGGGGTGAAGAACATCCTCATCCTGAGGGTAGTGGGGGGAAATTCGGGAACCTTAAAACGTGCTCACTGATGAGTGGACACGGACTTGCAATGCTAAAGGTAAATCAGTGCAAAGGGAGGTAGAAGAAAGTCAGATTCAGCAGGGCTGAATTAAATGTGTGTTTGCAATTAGAAACTTTGGGACAGCGTGGCACACTCAAGCATTTTACAGGCATATTTTTCAAAGGACACCGCTGCATTAATTCAGACCATCCCATTTGAGATGAAGTACTTTGAATCCCACCCTGCAAGAATGTCTCTGCAGTGACGTTAGGAGGAGCCCCCAGAAGCTCTCTTGCTTATTTGCAAACTAGCCGCCTAAGAGTTCATCAGTGTGTCTAGTTTCCCAACGTAACAGCCATGAATTTAACAGCAAAACCACCTATAAGGCTATAAATATTCCTCCTGCTTGCTGTGAACCTAAACAAAATCACCTCAGAAGGTCATAATCAGGATTATTTCCTTCCTTCCTTTCCTATTTTCTTGGCTGCCCTTTAGCTTTAACATAAAAGCTCCCTTTAATCGGGAGCACACCTGTTAGCAAGCTTTACCTTGTCTCATCATGCCCCTCAGCCCTCTGCTTCACTCCTCTTTCTTTTCTCCGCTCTGCCATTATTTCTGCTCTCAAGATCACACTTTTGGGGGAAGAATAAAAAATAAAGGTATAGTAAGAATGCCATCCTTTCCTGGTTTAACCTAATTCAAGCTAATAGCAGTATTAAAGGAGGCATGCATTTGCTTCACAGTGTCTTGTTTTTTTGCAATATCTTGGCTTCCTACATAATTTTGCAATTTGTTCTAAAAATCCATTAAAGGCTTAGCAATTGGCAATGAGCACATTATCACGAGTATTTCTGTACCCAGAACCTTTAAAATAGAACAGGTAGGAGGGAAAAACAAAACTAGCAGATGATTGTTGAAGCTGGACCCTAATATCTGATTATAATTCTTCTGATGTTATTAATTCTATCACTGCAGGTCTACTGATATGATTAAAGTTACTTGTGCTTTCACTAGGAAATGTAAGAAGAAGAAGGTCAGGTCTCCAATATATTTTTTTCTTATTAAAGACTACAGAGATAATCCAGGATTTATGGAGTTTTGGGGGCTTCTAGGCAGTAGCTACTGATGGATGAAATGTTTTATGTATTGGAAAGGGAAGGGAAACAGATAAAACAGAGCAACGTATTTCTGCACGGTCTCTTGAGCAGAAAGCATAAATGTCTGGTTATTATTCCCGATTTGCTTTCAACTCTTCAACTCAAGTTTAAAGATGCTACAGAAAGATTAAGCTTTAGAATTGTCTGTTTCAGATGTTATAGATGTAAATGTATTTCATTAAAGGAGGGATGTTTAAATAGGAAAAAGTAATCAAGTGAAATCTCAGCTCATAGACATCAATGGAAGCTTTCCCATTGCTTTCAGTGGCGCCAGCTTTTCACCAAGACATTTCATTTAAAAATCAAGTCAAAACCGCTTTCTTTTTTCTCTCGTCTCTGTATTTCAAAAAAAAAAAAAGAAAGAAAAGAAAGAAAAGAGTCACTGAAGCTCACTGAACAAAGAAATATTAAACTTCCAAATGAATATTATTCAACTATATAGCTGTGCCAGTAAGACAGAAAAATGGTTTTGGAAACTTTCCTGAATGCTAACACTATTATTAGCTGTAGCCTCTAGATGGTGCTGCTACAAACAGTCTCACATGTTAAGTGAACATATAGGCAATTAGACCTAGGAAAAATGATTCATTAGTTGTGGTGACACTCACAACAGCATTGACCTTGTTGTTTACCTAAAAACCTCTGCTCATTTTTTTTTCCAATGCTTAACTAGTGTGCAAAAAGTCATACCCATGAAAACAACATTAAATGACATTAAAATAACATTAAACTTATAAGCCAGACAGAATGAAAATATCTGCATCAACTTAGGAACCCCTTCAAATATTAGGGGATGCATACGAGACAAAATTGGCTAAAAGATATTGTTATATTACTTCTAAGAGTGGGACTGACCTCGTCTAGCTTTAGGGGTAGGATTCAGTTCCATATTCAGACAGCAGAGCTTACACACCCTAATGTGAACTATGTGAACTTGGCTTTTAGCTAGTGCTACAAGGGGTAAAAATCTCCTGTGTTATATCTGTGAGCCCTGTGAGGATGTCTCAGCTACCTCAGGATATCCCAAATGGTACAAGAACTGTGTAGTCTGCTGAATCCTGATCCTGAAATTAGGTGAAATTAATTCCACATATAATTTAAAAAGGAGTCAAGAACTCAGTAATCAGTGTTAGACAGGAAAGTTAGGAAATCAATGGCAGAAGATAGCAAAAATGTGCTTACGTCTATCCTAAAAACAAAGGCCTTGATATTTCCTGGAGATGCAGCTAAATTAAGCCTTCAGCTTTGGTCGTCTCTCTACTGCTTGACCACCTCCTAACGATAAACAAGACAAGAAAGCTTGGGACCATGCTCAAGAGACAAGCTGACCTACAAACTTTGCTTGCAATAATTTGGAAAGGGAACAACATGCAAATAAACCAGGCTGCAAAAATGTTATATCTAGATCAGGGCATGAAAGGACACTGTCAGCACCACAGAAATTTAAGGAAAAGACAGATCTTAGCATTACAGAAGGTAAGACAGGATGACGCCTTTTCCGTGGCTGGCCAAAAGATTGGATGGGTTAGGCAACAAACCAAATGCAAAGGAAGGAGTGTATTAGGATATGCCAGGAATAAATTTTCCCTGTTAGAAGTGCAATATGGAAAGAATAGTGAGCTGAATGCCTCAAGTGTTATGCAGCAGAGTTAGGAAATTAACGGGAGATGATGGCTAATGTATGCTTGTGCCTACTCTGAAAAAAGTGTTAGCCAGTGCTGTCTCTGGACCACATATCCACTCAAAGGAAATCCAACTGATAATCCATCGTTTCGTACGTTATTCACCTGCACACAGTGAATGCAAAGCAAATTGAAAATATCCTTCTTCCACAATGGCAGTGTTTTTATAGCCATTTTGCCTAGGTATCCTGACACAAGGTATTGAAAAAAGAGTCTACTGAATTTAGAGCAACATATGGCTTTAGATCCGTCATCCACAGGATCTTTATTTTATACCATTGTATCGGAACACCAGAGGCCGTAAGTCATAGCTGTCATCAGTGTCTTAGAAAACCTGTCAGATTTTCCTGTTCTTCCTCCGGTGACTTTTTGACACTTTGGAATTTTTGTTCTGATCTGTGAGTGTGTAGGTGAATGAGTAGCTCATGTGTGAGTCATGAGACAAGGCTGAACAGCAAAGAGTAAAGGGCAGCAGAGATATCAGAGATGAACCCCCTCCCTCCAACCTATAAATACATAAGGCAGTCTGAGGATGAGCAGGTAACACACCTACTATTTGCAGTACAAAAATGTATCAATAGCTACCACCATTACCTAGGTAACTCCATTCCCCATATAGTCGAGAAAAGGAAAATAACAGCTTCATGTCAAATACCACATCCTAACATGAGGTTAACATTGAAAAGCATATACATATATCTTTTTTTTAATGGCTATCATATTAAAAGAAAGAGGAACACCATCAAGGAAAAGAAAATTTGGAGAGCAGATCTGAGAGGTCTGAACATATCATGGGTAGCAACAAATGCAAAGGGCATCAGATGTCAATGGAAGGGACATGACTAAGAAATCATATGGACATCATATTTTTTGGTTTGAGATAGAAGAGAATTATTATGTCACATAGTTCATCTCTAACAAATCTACAGTGAACTTAAATATGGATAAGGACCCATCTGAAAAGAAAAGAAATTAAAATGTCTGTAAGTTCCGTGACTTTGTTGTACATCCTGATGTAATTTCCGTAACTTTGGGCACTTTGCTTGTTCTTTAATTTACCATGACAAACCTGCAGCCCCACTCAGAATATGAAAGTGGAAGACACAGGAAGATATAAGTGAAAGTGACAGGGACATGCCGAATCTCAAGGCAGTGACAAGCTACTTCATGTAGCACCCAGACAAACATTTTTAAAGCGTTTCCAAAAAGCTATATTGCATCCAGTTCCTTCTCTCAAGGTCACTATAAAGTTATCCAAAGGAAGGTCAGTAAAATCAGATTCTACTTGAGCAAAGGGCAAAGCACCAGAAATGTTTCTTTGCAGCACGATGGCTAACATGGCCAGCATTGATATGTGGTAGATTAAAATTTTATTTGCAAGGAGGCGGTCATTTAGAACAAGCTTCCAGGGAGACCTGTAAATCCAACCCATCATGTGCCATCAGCATCGTTGTAGGGGTCTTTTTTTTTTTTTCATGGATCAGAAACATTCTCAATGTGTCATTTTGGTATAGATCTATTGTGTGAGAGTAGGATGTAAAAAAATATGCACACAGCCAGCTTTGCATTTCCTTCCAAGGTACAGTGGTATGCCAGCTTCACAGCTACGCCGAGGGGCAGTTCCCTCCCAAGAACAGGCAGAAGGTTTCCTGGCTACGATTCCTGGCCGTATCACATAGTGCAGGCTGGTCCACGTGCCAGAGTGAGTCAGAGCCAGAACACCAGCCAGCACTTCATCTGTGTTGCGTGGAATAGCTGCCTTCGATAAAGTTTAACATTTTCAGCATACATCCCCCAAAGCTTGTTGTTATTACTATTATGTTGAGATAAGAGCACACTCGCAAGGAAAAAACAGCACAGCTCCTGGTTAATCCATACGAATGCAGAGATGCAGATAATTCTCCTTCTATAAGCTACCTTGACAAGGCAAAGGATAGTGTGCGGCCAACTGTCCTAAAATCCCCTGTTCCTAATATTCTGCACACGTGGGACAGAAATTAGGTCCAGACACACAGCGCAGCTCACTACTGCAATCCCATAGCGTGAAATCTGCAAGCACATAGAAGAAACCGAAGCCTTGCTGCCGCTGACCATGATTAGTTGGTGGCTTTCACCTCTTCCTATTTTGTCTCCATTGTGTTTAGTATAAAGCATGCTCTTTCTTGGGGATTACCTGGATTAAGCTCCGGCAATAATGCTACAGCTGTTGGCCATGCTGCAGGCAGGGGCTAGCACGAGAAAGCCATGCTACCACGAATCACACAGGACAGTGAATTTTGCAGGAACATAAGAACAACCGCAGTGAGTTACATCAGAGATCTGCCTTGCCCAGTGTTCTGGCTTCAACCAGTGGCAGCAGTGCATGTGTAGAGAGAAGTAAAAGAAATGTCTGTTATGAAGTGATCATTTTTCTGTATCCTCGAATTCTGGGAATCAGAAGTTTTAGGATTTACTGGCTGAGAGGTAAGGCCAACTAAAAGGATAATGGGCCGTTCGAGATGCTTCTTGTCCCCCAGGTCTCTGGGGCAGATTAGATATAGTTAATGTTAGTGATATGACAGAATTAAATGTAGGTCCATCTTTCATCATTAGAAAGCCTGTTTTCTCAAATTCATTTCTGAGGCTACAGTCTGACTCTGAAACCTCATTAGTCACTGGAAAAAGGACATCACACACTTGGCCAGTCACACTAGAGGGAAAGAGCGTTTGTGCACAAGCACATGGAAAACAAGCCCGTTTGCAGTATGAGACTACAGTATCTGGTGGAAGGGCGTGACAGCCAGCTACCAAAATTATTTTGGATCCAGCTCCCATATAGTGCTCCACATTTGTGACACCAGTCAGATGAATCTGTGTGTCCACCACCATATTTCCTTCCTGTCTTCTGGAATTATTAAACTGCTGCTCTACCTTCCGATGGTCCTCAGCTGCCAACGCTGAAAATAACTTCCTCGATCACACAGCCGGCACTGTGACACCTATATACTCAGCCTCCGCAACGCTGCTAACCAAAACCTGCAGATGCTAAAAGAGAGGCACATGAGACCCTGGCATTCTCCAAAAAAAGAAAAAAACAAAACAAAACAAAAAACCCCACTTGTTTCTACAATCATTACATATGGTCCCAAAGCAGTACTTGGCTCCTTTTACACAAATCCCACCTGAGCTAAGGCAACATAAAGACGCTATGCATGTTCTTATATGAGCGCTTCATACTACATAAAGAAGTATGTGGTGTGCTAAATTCAAAGCCAGGACTACGGCTGTACCAGAACACACTAAGGAAGAACTAGTGTCAGAGCTTGTGTTTGTGAAAGCGTTTATAGCATGAAATCAAATCATTGCGCTTGGAGTTTGTAGAATGCAAAGGAAAACGCATTAGGGTTTAACATGATGGGGTCAGACTTTTAAATACAGATATCCAAATTGCACATTACGCTCCGAAAGCCCAGTAGTTTATGCAATCGGAATAAATGAATAAGTGGATTTTGTTTTCCACCATATTTAGATATGCACAGTTTTCTTCAGGTTTATATAAGTTACAGTCTTCAGGGCTCTAGACCTCAGAACATAGCTTTCCCTTGTCTCCCTGGATATTATACTGCATTTATCCTCTTCTACCTGTTGAAGGATATCACTATCACTATTCTTCCATCTGCTCTTCCCTCTCTGACAAGAGCATAAGAGACCACATAAGAGATAGGTATACGGAAGTTAGAAGGAAAGAATAACTCTCCTAGCTCATACGTTACCATGTGTTTATTCAGAAAAAATGTGCTTTCTCTCTTCCAAATCCCGGAATGGGTATTATGTCGTAGAAGGCTGAATGTTCCTCCTCATCTTGTAGAGCCAGGAGATCATGAGAAGTTAGTGTTGGATATCAGGAGGTAAGGAAAATTTCTAACCTGTGCAGTCAAGCTATGGAAGATGCGAAAAAAAAATAGGAATTCCAAATCTCATATCAAGATAGTGTTTAATAGCTGGACTTTAGGTACTCCCTTGGCTTGTACAGTGTGACAGTCATTTTACCATGCTTGCAGCAAAGGCCTCAGCAATTTGATGCAATTTTGAATAATAATAGGGCCTCAGATTGCAGATTAAGATTTACATTACTGCAGAATCCATCAGATTCTTCTACTTTACCCCCTAATTATATCTATTTAGTGTGAGTGTGCGGTAACTCACTTTAGATAGAAGAAAGCTAGAAATTTCAAGAGCTAACAAGATCTTTTAGGAAGTCCAGTTTGGAATACTCTGTAAGAAAATTCATAATAGCAAGGTTCAAATCTTGCATTTAATTTAGTAGTGGAAAATTGGAAGTAACTGCAAAAGCAGAACCTGAGAGGTTAGTAATACAAAACTGGAATAAATGGAGAATAAGATCTAATTCTTGTAGTCAAAGCTTTCTAGCAAAATAGTACAAAAGAATGATTCATCAGAACATCCTAAAGAGATTATGAAAATGCATTCAGGCAGCACAGTATAACACTGACTTTTAGGACCAACACTTTGATATAAGGGGTGTTGCTTTTCACTACAAGAAAATGGGCACACCTAATATTTAAAAATCCAATTCTATTCAGTTAGAATATAATCCAGCTCTCTTTTGCCCCCTTAGTAAATGTACTGTCTGACCTGGAAAGGTACAGACAGTAGAACAACTAGTATAAAAATTTCCTCAAATCTGAACGACTGGAAGGTTTTGATATTACATTAAAGTGGTGTGATTATTGCATGCACAAAACTAAAGCTGCCACTGTTTTAAATGGTCCTATACGAACAGACACCGCTGGAAGATCTGGTAGGTAGATTCTCAGCAGAGGATAGCAGCCCATGTTGCTGTTAATCTTCAGTAAATGTGCTAAATAAACAAGTGGCAACTGTTTAATATATAATAAATTTCTTTTCGCTGGCTTTTAAAATCAACTCAAATGCTTATTAGGGAACCTAAACTGAGATGTGTTAAGAAGAGTGCCACATTTTGAGGTGATAACACAACCATTAGCACATGTCACTGCTACAAATCTGTTTGTTAAGCTACATTATAGTTCTGAAAGTACTTGTAACCATAACAGCAATAATCCATTAATAGCCTCCTAGCTTGGGGAGAAAGGGGCGACACAGACCATGTCTTGTTAGCATTATGCTGGATTTTTTTTTCTGTTTTCTGCAATTTGAAACATCTCAGGTTTGCATATTTCAGGAAATATAGTATTTTTTATTCCAACAAATATATTCTGAAAGCAAGTGATATTAAAAATTTAATAAAAGCAATCGTGCTTCATTTTCCATGTCAATGGACTCAGAGGAGCTCTAACCTCTATTAAGGGTGTAAACTTTTAAAACAATAGTGGAGGAGACATCAGGCAGCCAGCTCCCTAACTGTTAGCCCTGATTACTGAATCTGCATCTGAAATCACTGGATTTCAGCTGGGATTTATCTTGCGTAACTCCAAAAAGTTGTACAAAAACACAAACTTCTGAAAAATCCTAATTTTCCTAATCCTAAAATTCCTAATTTTTTATATCCTATACATTTAATGATATACTTTAAATTAAAGGATTTCTTCTGGTGTGCCTACCAACCAAGAGTCCCCTTTGTTCTTAGGCAGGAATGGTACCATGATAGAATAAAAAATAAAAACCTATAATAAATTAAACTTTCCTTATTCAATCAATATTTCAGGACCCTGTGAACATTAATTACCATGGGTCTTAATTACCCTGCCCAACCTCACCTGGGGCCTCCACCTATACCTTCTGCCCAGGGGCCACATCTAAACTCAGATCTGAGTTCCCAATACTTGCTTGAGCTATTTTGTAGGTGTATCTGCCTTCAGCATAGTCCTGGCCTTATTTCTCAACTGGATCTTAGACCTATGTTGTAGATAGCTTATCTCCAGTCTTGTCTCTGGTCCCATCTCCTGGATAGACCTCTGACCTACATTGCAGCTCTGTCTCCTGCTGCTCTGGACCCACCTCCCTGGATGGACTCTGGACTTGTTTCTTCACCTCACTTTTTCCGGAACTGGTGAAGGACCCTTTTATCACCACCCCTGCTCTGCCGCCCTGGTCAGTGAGGGCCCTGCTTCTGCTGTGGTCACCCTTGGCTCCTGGCTTCTGCTCCCTCATCAAGCAACCTCACTCTTGTTGCTCCCTAAGACCATAAATATATAAAACGTATATGTAAAAATAAGTTTGACGGTGCATGTACTTCTCATTTCGCTCCCTAAGTTTGCTGAGCAGCAAGGAGGTGAGGCAAGAAAAAAAAAAAAAGGGCAGATCAGCCTTTTTGCAGAAGAAAAACACACAATATCTCCACTGAAAAAAAAAAAAAAGATAAAAAAGTTAGCACTCCTTTCTAACCCACTTCCCTGCATCCGACCACAGGCAGTGGCTCTATTTCAGACCACTGCTGTAGGCTACGTCCACAAGGAGCTTTGACCCTTGAGGGAACTTGCAGTCAGAGGGAAACGATGCAGGTTAAAAGTCAGCCTTGTACCGCTCAGAGGGAGGAAGTAAAGGATAACCCCCTCCTTTTAAACGTCCTGTTTTCCTGCTGCATGTTTGGTGGTTACATTACTCTTTAACACCTGCAATACAACTGGGGGAGTTTCAGCATATGTTTCTTTTTTTGGAATCCACACAAATATAATTAAAGGGATGGAAGAGTTATCTGCATGGCTTTCTGCCTTATCTTTTCTCTTCATTAATTCACGTTACCTCCAGAGACTATCGAAGAGGAGTCAGAACTGAACTGTTGTAAAACACTTCCAGGAACGTCTTATGTTTCTGAACATCATGCATACAAATGTTTTCTCAAGCCGCCCTTTCCTACAATGCCTCTACTTACTGTTTGCACAATCAGTCATACATATTATCGATTAATATCCTGTGTGCCTTTTCAGGGGCCAGCCCTCTGGGTGGGGATAACTGGACTCTTCCACCTTATATTAGGAAATGTTCAACCACAATTTAGGATATCTAAGCCCATTCCGCGATCTCCCTCCCCTTTCAACGTGCACAGCACTCCTCAAAACAAACATGCCAGAGAAATCTTTTTCTCGGGGACCAACGCCATCTCAAAGGTGCAGAAGGGCTGGAAACTGCAATCAATATTTGGCTCCCGTGAAGCCCTAGAGAGCCATTCCTGTCACACTCGAAATGCACAACAAATGCTACAATCTCCTGGTTGGTTTTAGAGTAGTCTTTGTGGAGGTGAAAAGTCTGTTGCATCGATGTAGGGCAACCAGCATGGGTATTCTCTCTAGGAGTGCAATTTTAATCCTCTCTTGGTAAAAAACAGCATTGTGTCTCTGACTTCATTGCAGCTATTCCTGCTGCCAGCTGCTGAGTTTCTGGCCAGCGGTTTCTAATTGCTTGATTTTACGGTAATTTCTGAGTCAGAAGGGTACATGGATGTTCCCAGACCACAAAGCTTTCCCCATTTTCCATTTTAGCCGACCTGACAGAGTTTGGGAGGAAACAAGTTAAGGATTCAGTACTGAATATTGCTATCCTGCAGATTTCCATAGGAACACAATGCAGTTATCTCCCTAGGCAGTCATTTGATACAGTTATGAAGTAATACACCCTAGAAATATCTTTTTCTGTCATATTTATAGCAATTATGTCAAATGGTGAATTTAAATAATTTGAGTTGATTACTGCTGGTTTGTGAAAACACACAGTTTGACGTATTCACAAGTTTCAATTACTGCATGTGGAATGTAATTATGTGGAGTACAAAGCTCCAGGGGAAGCTGAGTTTGCTAAATAAGCCTTGCCTGAAGCGCAATGATCTTTACATTTTTTTCCAAAATTTGAAAATATCATAAACTCAGTCCATGACTGATCACCTAGCCAATCATGCTTTTAAAACCTGAGTCAACTAAATGCAAAGTGAAAAAAAAAAAAATCATCACAGTCGAAGGAGCCATATCTGCTCTGTGAACTCAG
The DNA here is from genome assembly GCF_036417845.1 of Apteryx mantelli. NCBI lineage: Eukaryota > Metazoa > Chordata > Aves > Apterygiformes > Apterygidae > Apteryx > Apteryx mantelli. Next base: position 6,871,924 of record NC_089978.1, read on the forward strand.
AAATGTAATGATTCTTTAATTTTGTTTTACATTTTTCTAGCCATTGCTCAAGATCTCCTGAGTACTGTTTTTGCTCAGGGAAAGTTTACAGTACAATTTCATTTGTTTCAAAATAGGTCTTTGTAACCAGAAACATGATAATGTTAATTTATCAGCTGATTTATTAAGGTTTTTTCACGGGTCATCTACTTAAAAAGCATTACAGCACTTTTAGTGTTGTAATGTATGTGTTGTAGTGTAAGAATAAAGGCCTGAAATGACCATCTGGCCAGCAAGTCTAGTCCCCTGTGGTGGCAGGGAACCATAGAGCAAATGTGGTCTGTTCCACGTATATACCCAACCGCCACTCAGCCCAGACCTTCCTAAAAATCACAGCTATAAAGTGCTATAGAAAAGAAGCTGGAGGACTGTGAATATGGGGATGGAAGTCAGCATTTTGCTGTGCTACTGACCCAAGTTTTTCCCCTTTTCTCATTGTGAAGCACTTTCTGTTAGACTCTCTGGCACAAACACTAGCATAAATGGTTGTATTTCTGTGAGCTTCACAGCTCATATAACTTCTCATATGGATCAAGGCAAGGACAAGTGCAGGAGGCCTTAAGTTCTCCTGGGAGAGGCTCTAGTTAGGTGTAGCTGCCACTAATGAGCTCCCCTGGTTGCCCCTAATCAGAGGGAGTTGGGGCATTTGATCCAGGTGGCCTTTGATTAGGGCAGGTCAAGCACCCTGGCAGTCAGTGCAGTGAACAGAGGCAGTGAACATATCTAGCAGTTTGTGCAGAAGGGCGCATGAAGGAACCTTCGTTTCTGTTCCCTGTGGTGTACACTTCCTCAAGTATGGTTGTGACATGCTGCAGAGCGTGTTCCCCAGTGGCTGTTGGAGTTGCTGTGTCAGAGGCTGGGACCCAGACCGACCCTCTGACAGCAGATGCAGCTCTGCAGGTCTCAGGCTGCAGGGAGTGCTTGGGGCCTCTCCGGGAGGCCTGGGCTGGCAGCCAGCTCTCCTGCAGGAGGTGTGCTGCTGTTGGCGAGTTGTGTCGTCAGGTAAGGGAGTTACGGGAGGAGGTCAGTAGGCTGCGCAGCATCCGAGAGGATGAGCAGGAGATAGACAGGGTATTCTCGGAGACTGTGCAGCTTCGGGAGTCCCAACCCCCCACAGCAGTGGAGTTGCTGGAGGGCTCTGTGCTGTGTGAAACGGTACCTCATAACACCGTAGAAGAAGGCTGGAAGCTGGTCACTGCTCGTGGGAGGAGAAAGGCTCCTACTCCTCCCGAAGACTTGCAGCTGAAGAACAGGTTTAGTGCCCTCCAGGATGAGGAGGAGATGGGCATGACTGCCAGGGAAGTACCTGGGACAACAGACCCTGTACCTTGCCGGAACACCCGGAAAAAGCGGCGGGTGATTGTTGTGGGGGACTCCCTGCTGCAGGGGACGGAGGCATCTGTCTGCCGACCTGACCTCTTGTCTAGAGAGGTTTGTGGCCTGCCAGGGGCTCGTGTGAGAGATGTCGTGGAAAGACTGCCAAGGCTTGTCCACGCTTCGGAATATTACCCACTGCTGCTCTTCCATGTGGGCGCCAATGACACCAAGGGCAAACTGGAGACCATCAAGCAGGATTTCAGAGCTCTGGGGATGGTGGTCAAGGGTCTGGGAGCCCAGGTCATCTTCTCCTCAATCCTGCCAGTGAGGGGGATGGATGGGAGGAGGAGGAGACAGACTTTCCAAGTTGACGACTGGCTGCGCCGCTGGTGTTGGCAACAGGGTTTTGGTTTCTACGACCATGGGACCCTGTTTGAAGATCGACAACTGCTGGGGAGAGATGGGATCCACCTCACCAAGCGGGGCACGTGGGTCTTTGCCAACAGGTTGGCCAACCTGGTAAGGAGGGCTTTAAACTAGGAAAGATGGGGGAAGGGGAGAGTTATAGAGACAGGGTAGTTGGCAAAAGACAGCTCAAGTCAGGACGCCTCCAGCAGGTGAATGCAGCCAGGGAAGTGCGCATGGGATGTGGCTATGGAGGATCCTCTTGTACCCCTCCTGGGAAACCTGCATGCTCGATCACCTCCCTGAAATGCCTGTACACCAATGCACGCAGCATGGGGAACAAACAGGAAGAACTAGAGATATGTGTGCGGTCGCAGGGCCATGATCTCATTGCCATTACAGAGACATGGTGGGATAGCTCGCATGACTGGAGTGCTGTCATGGATGGCTATGTGCTTTTTAGTAAAGACAGGCCAGGAAAGCGAGGTGGTGGAGTTGCTCTTTATGTGAGAGAGCAACTGGAATGTATGGAGCTGTGCCTAGGGGTGGATGAAGAGCGAGTCGAGAGCTTATGGGCAAGGATTAAAGGGCAGGCTCGCACGGGTGACACTGTTGTGGGTGTTTACTACAGGCCACCTGATCAGGAAGAGGAAGTCGATGAGGCCTTCTACAGACAGCTGGAAGTAGCCTCCCGATCCCAGGCCCTGGTTCTCATGGGGGACTTCAACCACCCCGATATCTGCTGGAAAGACAACACATCTAGGTACAAACAGTCCCAGAGGTTCCTGCAGAGCATTGGTGACAACTTCTTGACACAGGTGGTGGAGGAGCCAACAAGGAGAGGTGTGCTGCTGGACCTCGTACTAACAAACAAAAAAGGACTGGTGGAAGATGTGAAGGTCGGGGGCAGCCTTGGCTGCAGTGACCACGAGATGGTGGAGTTCAGGATCCTGCGAGGAGGCAGCAGGGCACTAAGTAGGATTGCAACCCTGGAGTTCAGGAGAGCAAACTTTGGCCTCTTCAGGGACCTACTAGGAGTAATCCCATGGGTTAGGGCCCTAGAAGGAAGGGGGGGTGTGGTCCAAGAGAACTGGTTAATGTTCAAGCATCACTTCCTCCAGGCTCAAGAGCGGTGCATCCCTATGAGTGGGAAGTCAAGCAAAGGAGGTAGGAGACCTGCATGGATGAGCAAGGAGCTCCTGGCAAAACTCAACCAGAAGAAGGAAGTATACAGAAAGTGGAAAGGGGGACAGGCCACTTGGGAGGAATATAGGAACGTTGTCAGAGTATGCAGGGATGCGAGGAGGAAGGCTAAG